>NC_090933.1:232949370-233585961 GCF_040938575.1 Ambystoma mexicanum
TAGACCCCCTAAAGTGCAGAAAATAATGGTGGCCCTAAAACTGTGTCAGAGAGCTCTGAATGTCCCAAAAACATTGGCAGCCTGAAAGGGGCATTAACCCGCATCCTAGACCACTGAAATTCCCAAAAATTATTTTGGCACAAAAAATGCATCCTACACCCCTGAAAGTTAAGAATATGTTAGCAGCCCAAAAAAGGCCTTAAAATGCATTTTAGGCCTGCAAAAATGTTGAAAACCTTGGAGGCCCTAAAAAGGGGTTTACAGGCATCCTAGACCCCCTAAAGTCCAGAAAATGTTGGTGGCCCAGAAACAGGGTCAGAGAGCTCTGAATGTCCCAAAAACATTTGCAGCCTGAAAGGGGCATTAACCCACATCCTAGACCACTGAAATTCCCTAAAATACTTTTCCACGAAAAATGCATCTTACATCCGTGAACGTTCAGAATATGTTAGCAGCCCAAAAAAGGCATTAAAATGCATCTTAGGCCTGCAAAAATATTGAAAACTTCGGAGGCCCAAAAAAGGGGTTTACAGGCATCCTAGACCCCTAAAGTCCAGAAAATGATGGTGGCACAAAAACTGCGTCAGAGAGCGCTGAATGTCCCAAAAACATGTGTAGCCTGAAAGGGGCATTAACCCGCATCCTAGACCACTGAAATTCCCAAAAATATTTTTTCCACGAAAAATGCATCTTACATCCGTGAATGTTCAGAATATGTTAGCAGCCCAAAAAAGACCTTAAAATGCATCTTAGGCCTGCAAAAATGTTGAAAACTTTGGAGGCCCAAAAACGGGGTTTACAGGCATCCTAGACCCCCTAAAGTCCAGAAAATGATGGTGGCCCAAACACTGTGTCAGTGAGTGCTGAATGTCCCAAAAACATTGGCAGCCTGACAGGGGCATTAACCCGCATCCTAGACCACTGAAATTCCCAAAAATAATTTTTCCACGAAAAATGCATCTTACATCCGTGAACGTTCAGAATATGTTAGCAGCCCGAAAAAGGCCTTAAAATGCATCTTAGGCCTGCAAAAATGTAGAAAACTTTGGAGGCCCAAAAAAAGAGGTTACAGGCATCCTAGACCCCCTAAAGTCCAGAAAATGATGGTGGCCCAAAAACTGTGTCAGAGAGCTCTGAATGTCCCAAAAACATTTGCAGTCTGAAAGGGGCATTAACCCGCATACTAGACCACTGAAATTCCCAAAAATAATTTTGGCACAAAAAATGCATCCTACACCACTGAAAGTTACGAATATGTTAGCAGCCCAAAAAAGGCCTTAAAATGCATTTTAGGCCTGCAAAAATGTTGAAAACTTTGGAGGCCCAAAAAAGGGGTTTACAGGCATCCTAGACCCCCTAAAGTCCAGAAAATGTTGGTGGCCGAGAAACAGGGTCAGAGAGCTCTGAATGTCCCAAAAACATTTGCATCCTGAAAGGGGCATTAACCCGCATCCTAGACCACTGAAATTCCCAAAAATAATTTTGGCACACAAAATGCACCCTACACCCCTGAAAGTTAAGAATATGTTAGCAGATCAAAAAAGGCCTTAAAATGCATCTTAGGCCTGCAAAAATGTTGAAAACTTTGGAGGCCCTAAAAAGGGGTTTACAGGCATCCTAGACCCCTAAAGTCCAGAAAATGTTGGTGGCCCAGAACCAGGGTCAGAAAGCTCTGAATGTCCCAAAAACATTTGCAGCCTGAAAGGGGCATTAACCCGCATCCTAGACCACTGAAATTGCCAAAAATATTTTTGGCACGAAAAATGCATCCTACACCCCTGAAAGTTAAGAATATGTTAGCAGCCCAAAAAAGGCCTTAAAATGCATCTTAGGCCTGCAAAAATGTTGAAAACTTTGGAGGCCGAAAAAAAGGTTTTACAGGCATCCTAGACCCCCTAAAGTGCAGAAAATAATGGTGGCCCTAAAACTGTGTCAGAGAGCTCTGAATGTCCCAAAAACATTGGCAGCCTGAAAGGGGCATTAACCCGCATCCTAGACCACTGAAATTCCCAAAAATTATTTTGGCACAAAAAATGCATCCTACACCCCTGAAAGTTAAGAATATGTTAGCAGCCCAAAAAAGGCCTTAAAATGCAACTTAGGCCTGCAAAAATGTTGAAAACACTGAAGACCCTAAAAAGGGGTTTACAGGCATCCTAGACCCCCTAAAGTCCAGAAAATGATGTTGGCCCAAAAGGTGAGTCAGAGAGCTCTGAATGTCCCAAAAACATTTGCATCCTGAAAGGGGCATTAACAGGCATCCTAGACCACTGAAATTCCCAAATATAATTTTGGTACAAAAAATGCATCCTACACATCTGAAAGTTAAGAATATGTTAGCAGCCCAAAAAAGGCCTTAAAATGCATCTTAGGCCTGCAAAAATGTTGAAAACCTTGGAGGCCCTAAAAAGGGGTTTACAGGCATCCTAGACCCCCTAAAGTCCAGAAAATGTTGGTGGCCCAGAAACAGGGTCAGAGAGCTCTGAATGTCCCAAAAACATTTGCAGCCTGAAAGGGGCATTAACCCGCATCCTAGACCACTGAAATTCCCTAAAATATTTTTCCACGAAAAATGCATCTTACATCGGTGAATGTTCAGAATATGTTAGCAGCTCAAAAAAGGCCTTAAAATGCATCATAGGCCTGCAAAAATGTAGAAAACTTTGGAGGCCCTAAAAAGGGGTTTACAGGCATCCTAGACCCCCTAAAGTCCAGAAAATGTTGGTGGGCCAAAAACTGAGTCAGAGAGCTCTGAATGTCCCAAAAACATTTGCATCCTGAAAGGGGCATTAACCCGCATCCTAGACCACTGAAATTCCCAAAAATAATTTTGGCCCACAAAATGCATCCTACACCCCTGAAAGTTAAGAATATGTTAGCAGCCCAAAAAAGGCCTTAAAATGCATCTTAGGCCTGCAAAAATGTTGAAAACTTTGGAGGCCCTAAAAAGGGGTTTACAGGCATCCTAGACCCCTAAAGTCCAGAAAATGTTGGTGGCCCAGAACCAGGGTCAGAAAGCTCTGAATGTCCCAAAAACATTTGCAGCCTGAAAGGGGCAATAACCCGCATCCTAGACCACTGAAATTCCCAAAAATATTTTTGGCACGAAAAATGCATCCTACACCCCTGAAAGTTAAGAATATGTTAGCAGCCCAAAAAAGGCCTTAAAATGCAACTTAGGCCTGCAAAAATGTTGAAAACTTTGGAGGCCGAAAAAAAGGTTTTACAGGCATCCTAGACCCCCTAAAGTGCAGAAAATAATGGTGGTCCTAAAACTGTGTCAGAGAGCTCTGAATGTCCCAAAAACATTGGCAGCCTGAAAGGGGCATTAACCCGCATCCTAGACCACTGAAATTCCCAAAAATTATTTTGGCACAAAAAATGCATCCTACACCCCTGAAAGTTAAGAATATGTTAGCAGCCCAAAAAAGGCCTTAAAATGCAACTTAGGCCTGCAAAAATGTTGAAAACATTGAAGGCCCAAAAAAGGGGTTTACAGGCATCCTAGACCCCCTAAAGTCCAGAAAATGATGTTGGCCCAAAAGGTGAGTCAGAGAGCTCTGAATGTCCCAAAAACATTTGCATCCTGAAAGGGGCATTAACAGGCATCCTAGACCACTGAAATTCCCAAATATAATTTTGGTACAAAAAATGCATCCTACACACCTGAAAGTTAAGAATATGTTAGCAGCCTAAAAAAGGCCTTAAAATGCATCTTAGGCCTGCAAAAATGTTGAAAACCTTGGAGGCCCTAAAAAGGGGTTTACAGGCATCCTAGACCCCCTAAAGTCCAGAAAATGATGGTGGGCCAAAAACTGCGTCAGAGAGTGCTGAATGTCCCAAAAACATTGGCAGCCTGAAAGGGGCATTAACCCGCCTCCTAGACCACTGAAATCCCCAAAAATATTTTTTCCACGAAAAATGCATCTTACATCGGTGAATGTTCAGAATATGTTAGCAGCCCAAAAAAGACCTTAAAATGCAGCTTAGGCCTGCAAAAATGTTGAAAACTTTGGAGGCCCTAAAAAGGGGTTTACAGGCATCCTAGACCCCTAAAGTCCAGAAAATGTTGGTGGCCCAGAACCAGGGTCAGAAAGCTCTGAATGTCCCAAAAACATTTGCAGCCTGAAAGGGGCATTAACCCGCATCCTAGACCACTGAAATTCCCAAAAATATGTTTTCCACGAAAAATGCATCTTACATCAGTGAATGTTTAGAATATGTTAGCAGCCCAAAAAAGACCTTAAAATGCAGCTTAGGCCTGCAAAAATGTTGAAAACATTGAAGGCCCAAAAAAGGGGTTTACAGGCATCCTAGACCCCCTAAAGTCCAGAAAGTGATGTTGGCCCAAAAGGTGAGTCAGAGATCTCTGAATGTCCCAAAAACATTTGCATCCTGAAAGGGGCATTAACAGGCATCCTAGACCACTGAAATTCCCAAATATAATTTTGGTACAAAAAATGCATCCTACACACCTGAAAGTTAAGAATATGTTAGCAGCCCAAAAAAGGCCTTAAAATGCATCTTAGGCCTGTAAAAATGTTGAAAACCTTGGAGGCCCTAAAAAGGGGTTTACAGGCATCCTAGACCCCCTAAAGTCCAGAAAATGTTGGTGGCCCAGAAACAGGGTCAGAGAGCTCTGAATGTCCCAAAAATATTTGCAGCCTGAAAGGGGCATTAAACCGCATCCTAGACCACTGAAATTCCCAAAAATATTTTTCCACGAAAAATGCATCTTACATCCGTGAACGTTCAGAATATGTTAGCAGCCCAAAAAAGGCATTAAAATGCATCTTAGGCCTGCAAAAATATTGAAAACTTTGGAGGCCCAAAAACGGGGTTTACAGGCATCCTAGACCCCCTAAAGTCCAGAAAATGATGGTGGCACAAAAACTGCGTCAGAGAGCGCTGAATGTCCTTAAAATATGTGTAGCCTGAAAGGGGCATTAACCCGCATCCTAGACCACTGAAATTCCCAAAAATAATTTTTCCACGAAAAATGCATCTTACATCCGTGAATGTTCAGAATATGTTAGCAGCCCAAAAAAGGCCTTAAAATGCATCTTAGGCCTGCAAAAATGTAGAAAACTTTGGAGGCCGAAAAAAAGGTTTTACAGGCATCCTAGACCCCCTAAAGTGCAGAAAATAATGGTGGCCCTAAAACTGTGTCAGAGAGCTCTGAATGTCCCAAAAACATTGGCAGCCTGAAAGGGGCATTAACCCGCATCCTAGACCACTGAAATTCCCAAAAATTATTTTGGCACAAAAAATGCATCCTACACCCCTGAAAGTTAAGAATATGTTAGCAGCCCAAAAAAGGCCTTAAAATGCATTTTAGGCCTGCAAAAATGTTGAAAACCTTGGAGGCCCTAAAAAGGGGTTTACAGGCATCCTAGACCCCCTAAAGTCCAGAAAATGTTGGTGGCCCAGAAACAGGGTCAGAGAGCTCTGAATGTCCCAAAAACATTTGCAGCCTGAAAGGGGCATTAACCCACATCCTAGACCACTGAAATTCCCTAAAATACTTTTCCACGAAAAATGCATCTTACATCCGTGAACGTTCAGAATATGTTAGCAGCCCAAAAAAGGCATTAAAATGCATCTTAGGCCTGCAAAAATATTGAAAACTTCGGAGGCCCAAAAAAGGGGTTTACAGGCATCCTAGACCCCTAAAGTCCAGAAAATGATGGTGGCACAAAAACTGCGTCAGAGAGCGCTGAATGTCCCAAAAACATGTGTAGCCTGAAAGGGGCATTAACCCGCATCCTAGACCACTGAAATTCCCAAAAATATTTTTTCCACGAAAAATGCATCTTACATCCGTGAATGTTCAGAATATGTTAGCAGCCCAAAAAAGACCTTAAAATGCATCTTAGGCCTGCAAAAATGTTGAAAACTTTGGAGGCCCAAAAACGGGGTTTACAGGCATCCTAGACCCCCTAAAGTCCAGAAAATGATGGTGGCCCAAACACTGTGTCAGTGAGTGCTGAATGTCCCAAAAACATTGGCAGCCTGACAGGGGCATTAACCCGCATCCTAGACCACTGAAATTCCCAAAAATAATTTTTCCACGAAAAATGCATCTTACATCCGTGAACGTTCAGAATATGTTAGCAGCCCGAAAAAGGCCTTAAAATGCATCTTAGGCCTGCAAAAATGTAGAAAACTTTGGAGGCCCAAAAAAAGAGGTTACAGGCATCCTAGACCCCCTAAAGTCCAGAAAATGATGGTGGCCCAAAAACTGTGTCAGAGAGCTCTGAATGTCCCAAAAACATTTGCAGTCTGAAAGGGGCATTAACCCGCATACTAGACCACTGAAATTCCCAAAAATAATTTTGGCACAAAAAATGCATCCTACACCACTGAAAGTTACGAATATGTTAGCAGCCCAAAAAAGGCCTTAAAATGCATTTTAGGCCTGCAAAAATGTTGAAAACTTTGGAGGCCCAAAAAAGGGGTTTACAGGCATCCTAGACCCCCTAAAGTCCAGAAAATGTTGGTGGCCGAGAAACAGGGTCAGAGAGCTCTGAATGTCCCAAAAACATTTGCATCCTGAAAGGGGCATTAACCCGCATCCTAGACCACTGAAATTCCCAAAAATAATTTTGGCACACAAAATGCACCCTACACCCCTGAAAGTTAAGAATATGTTAGCAGATCAAAAAAGGCCTTAAAATGCATCTTAGGCCTGCAAAAATGTTGAAAACTTTGGAGGCCCTAAAAAGGGGTTTACAGGCATCCTAGACCCCTAAAGTCCAGAAAATGTTGGTGGCCCAGAACCAGGGTCAGAAAGCTCTGAATGTCCCAAAAACATTTGCAGCCTGAAAGGGGCATTAACCCGCATCCTAGACCACTGAAATTGCCAAAAATATTTTTGGCACGAAAAATGCATCCTACACCCCTGAAAGTTAAGAATATGTTAGCAGCCCAAAAAAGGCCTTAAAATGCATCTTAGGCCTGCAAAAATGTTGAAAACTTTGGAGGCCGAAAAAAAGGTTTTACAGGCATCCTAGACCCCCTAAAGTGCAGAAAATAATGGTGGCCCTAAAACTGTGTCAGAGAGCTCTGAATGTCCCAAAAACATTGGCAGCCTGAAAGGGGCATTAACCCGCATCCTAGACCACTGAAATTCCCAAAAATTATTTTGGCACAAAAAATGCATCCTACACCCCTGAAAGTTAAGAATATGTTAGCAGCCCAAAAAAGGCCTTAAAATGCAACTTAGGCCTGCAAAAATGTTGAAAACACTGAAGACCCTAAAAAGGGGTTTACAGGCATCCTAGACCCCCTAAAGTCCAGAAAATGATGTTGGCCCAAAAGGTGAGTCAGAGAGCTCTGAATGTCCCAAAAACATTTGCATCCTGAAAGGGGCATTAACAGGCATCCTAGACCACTGAAATTCCCAAATATAATTTTGGTACAAAAAATGCATCCTACACATCTGAAAGTTAAGAATATGTTAGCAGCCCAAAAAAGGCCTTAAAATGCATCTTAGGCCTGCAAAAATGTTGAAAACCTTGGAGGCCCTAAAAAGGGGTTTACAGGCATCCTAGACCCCCTAAAGTCCAGAAAATGTTGGTGGCCCAGAAACAGGGTCAGAGAGCTCTGAATGTCCCAAAAACATTTGCAGCCTGAAAGGGGCATTAACCCGCATCCTAGACCACTGAAATTCCCTAAAATATTTTTCCACGAAAAATGCATCTTACATCGGTGAATGTTCAGAATATGTTAGCAGCTCAAAAAAGGCCTTAAAATGCATCATAGGCCTGCAAAAATGTAGAAAACTTTGGAGGCCCTAAAAAGGGGTTTACAGGCATCCTAGACCCCCTAAAGTCCAGAAAATGTTGGTGGGCCAAAAACTGAGTCAGAGAGCTCTGAATGTCCCAAAAACATTTGCATCCTGAAAGGGGCATTAACCCGCATCCTAGACCACTGAAATTCCCAAAAATAATTTTGGCCCACAAAATGCATCCTACACCCCTGAAAGTTAAGAATATGTTAGCAGCCCAAAAAAGGCCTTAAAATGCATCTTAGGCCTGCAAAAATGTTGAAAACTTTGGAGGCCCTAAAAAGGGGTTTACAGGCATCCTAGACCCCTAAAGTCCAGAAAATGTTGGTGGCCCAGAACCAGGGTCAGAAAGCTCTGAATGTCCCAAAAACATTTGCAGCCTGAAAGGGGCAATAACCCGCATCCTAGACCACTGAAATTCCCAAAAATATTTTTGGCACGAAAAATGCATCCTACACCCCTGAAAGTTAAGAATATGTTAGCAGCCCAAAAAAGGCCTTAAAATGCAACTTAGGCCTGCAAAAATGTTGAAAACTTTGGAGGCCGAAAAAAAGGTTTTACAGGCATCCTAGACCCCCTAAAGTGCAGAAAATAATGGTGGTCCTAAAACTGTGTCAGAGAGCTCTGAATGTCCCAAAAACATTGGCAGCCTGAAAGGGGCATTAACCCGCATCCTAGACCACTGAAATTCCCAAAAATTATTTTGGCACAAAAAATGCATCCTACACCCCTGAAAGTTAAGAATATGTTAGCAGCCCAAAAAAGGCCTTAAAATGCAACTTAGGCCTGCAAAAATGTTGAAAACATTGAAGGCCCAAAAAAGGGGTTTACAGGCATCCTAGACCCCCTAAAGTCCAGAAAATGATGTTGGCCCAAAAGGTGAGTCAGAGAGCTCTGAATGTCCCAAAAACATTTGCATCCTGAAAGGGGCATTAACAGGCATCCTAGACCACTGAAATTCCCAAATATAATTTTGGTACAAAAAATGCATCCTACACACCTGAAAGTTAAGAATATGTTAGCAGCCTAAAAAAGGCCTTAAAATGCATCTTAGGCCTGCAAAAATGTTGAAAACCTTGGAGGCCCTAAAAAGGGGTTTACAGGCATCCTAGACCCCCTAAAGTCCAGAAAATGATGGTGGGCCAAAAACTGCGTCAGAGAGTGCTGAATGTCCCAAAAACATTGGCAGCCTGAAAGGGGCATTAACCCGCCTCCTAGACCACTGAAATCCCCAAAAATATTTTTTCCACGAAAAATGCATCTTACATCGGTGAATGTTCAGAATATGTTAGCAGCTCAAAAAAGGCCTTAAAATGCATCTTAGGCCTGCAAAAATGTAGAAAACTTTGGAGGCCCTAAAAAGGGGTTTACAGGCATCCTAGACCCCCTAAGGTCCAGAAAATGATGGTGGCCCAAAAACTGCGTCAGAGAGTGCTGAATGTCCCAAAAACATTGGCAGCCTGAAAGGGGCATTAACAGGCATCCTAGACCACTGAAATTCCCAAATATAATTTTGGTACAAAAAATGCATCCTACACACCTGAAAGTTAAGAATATGTTAGCAGCCTAAAAAAGGCCTTAAAATGCATCTTAGGCCTGCAAAAATGTTGAAAACCTTGGAGGCCCTAAAAAGGGGTTTACAGGCATCCTAGACCCCCTAAAGTCCAGAAAATGATGGTGGGCCAAAAACTGCGTCAGAGAGTGCTGAATGTCCCAAAAACATTGGCAGCCTGAAAGGGGCATTAACCCGCCTCCTAGACCACTGAAATCCCCAAAAATATTTTTTCCACGAAAAATGCATCTTACATCGGTGAATGTTCAGAATATGTTAGCAGCTCAAAAAAGGCCTTAAAATGCATCTTAGGCCTGCAAAAATGTAGAAAACTTTGGAGGCCCTAAAAAGGGGTTTACAGGCATCCTAGACCCCCTAAGGTCCAGAAAATGATGGTGGCCCAAAAACTGCGTCAGAGAGTGCTGAATGTCCCAAAAACATTGGCAGCCTGAAAGGGGCATTAACCCGCATCCTAGACCACTGAAATTCCCAAAAATAATTTTTCCACGAAAAATGCATCTTAAATCCGTGAACGTTCAGAATATGTTAGCAGCCCAAAAAAGACCTTAAAATGCATTTTAGGCCTGCAAAAATGTTGAAAACTTTGGAGGCCGAAAAACGGGGTTTACAGGCATCCTAGACCCCCTAAAGTCCAGAAAATGATGGTGGCCCAAAAACTGCGTCAGAGAGTGCTGAATGTCCCAAAAACATTGGCAGCCTGAAAGGGGCATTAACCCGCATCCTAGACCACTGAAATTCCCAAAAATAATTTTTCCACGAAAAATGCATCTTACATCCGTGAACGTTCAGAATATGTTAGCAGCCCAAAAAAGGCCTTAAAATGCATCTTAGGCCTGCAAAAATGTAGAAAACTTTGGAGGCCCAAAAAAAGAGGTTACAGGCATCCTAGACCCCCTAAAGTCCAGAAAATGATGGTGGCCCAAAAACTGTGTCAGAGAGCTCTGAATGTCCCAAAAACATTTGCAGTCTGAAAGGGGCATTAACCCGCATCCTAGACCACTGAAATTCCCAAAAATAATTTTGGCACAAAAAATGCATCCTACACCACTGAAAGTTACGAATATGTTAGCAGCCCAAAAAAGGCCTTAAAATGCATTTTAGGCCTGCAAAAATGTAGAAAACTTTGGAGGCCCAAAAAAGGGGTTTACAGGCATCCTAGACCCCCTAAAGTCCAGAAAATGTTGGTGGGTCAAAAACTGAGTCAGAGAGCTCTGAATGTCCCAAAAACACGTGAAGCCTGAAAGAGGCATTAACCCGCATCCTAGACGACTGAAATTCCCAAAAATATTTTTTCCACGAAAAATGCATCCTACACCTCTGAAAGTTAAGAATATGTTAGCAGCCCAAAAAAGGCCTTAAAATGCATCTTAGGCCTTCAAAAATGTTGAAAACTTTGGAGGCCGAAAAAAGGGTTTTGCAGGCATCCTAGACCCCCTAAAGTGCAGAAAATAATGGTGGCCCTAAAACTGTGTCAGAGAGCTCTGAATGTCCCAAAAACATTGGCAGCCTGAACGGGGCATTAACCCGCATCCTAGACCACTGAAATTCCCAAAAATATTTTTTCCACGAAAAATGCATCCTACACCTCTGAAAGTTAAGAATATGTTAGCAGCCCAAAAAAGGCCTTAAAATTCATCTTAGGCCTTCAAAAATGTTGAAAACTTTGGAGGCCGAAAAAAGGGTTTTGCAGGCATCCTAGACCCCCTAAAGTGCAGAAAATAATGGTGGCCCTAAAACTGTGTCAGAGAGCTCTGAATGTCCCAAAAACATTGGCAGCCTGAAAGGGGCATTAACCCGCATCCTAGACCACTGAAATTCCCAAAAATAATTTTGGCACAAAAAATGCATCCTACACCCCTAAACGTTAAGAATATGTTAGCAGCCCAAAAAAGGCCTTAAAATGCAATTTAGGCCTGAAAAAATGTTGAAAACTTTGAAGGCCCAAAAAAGGGGTTTACAGGCATCCTAAACCCCCTAAAGTCCAGAAAATGATGGTGGCCCAAAAGGTGCGTCAGAGAGCTCTGAATGTCCCAAAAACATTTGCACCCTGAAAGGGGCATTAACCCGCATCCTAGACCACTGAAATTACCAAAAATAATTTTGGCACACAAAATGCATCCTACACCCCTGAAAGTTAAGAATATGTTAGCAGCCCAAAAAAGGCCTTAAAATGCATTTTAGGCCTGCAAAAATGTTGAAAACTTTGGAGGCCCTAAAAGGAGGTTTACAGGCATCCTAGACCCCCTAATGTCCAGAAAGTGTTGGTGGCCCAGAAACAGGGTCAGAGAGCTCTGAATGTCCCAAAAACATTTGCAGCCTGAAAGGGGCATTAACCCGCATCCTAGACCACTGAAATTCCCAAAAATATTTTTTCCACGAAAAATGCATCTTACATCAGTGAATATTCAGAATATGTTAGCAGCCCAAAAAAGACCTTAAAATGCATCTTAGGCCTGCAAAAATGTTGAAAACTTTGGAGGCCCAAAAACGGGGTTTACAGGCATCCTAGACCCCCTTAACTCCAGAAAATGATGGTGCCCAAATACTGTGTCAGAGAGCTCGGAATGTCCCAAAAACATTTGCATCCTGAAAGGGGCATTAACAGGCATCCTAGACCACTGAAATTCCCAAATATAATTTTGGCACAAAAAATGCATCCTACACCCCTGAAAGTTAAGAATATGTTAGCAGCCCAAAAAAGGCCTTAAAATGCATCTTAGGCCTGCAAAAATGTTGAAAACCTTGGAGGCCCTAAAAAGGGGTTTACAGGCATCCTAGACCCCCTAAAGTCCAGAAAATGTTGGTGGCCCAGAAACAGGGTCAGCGAGCGCTGAATGTCCCAAAAACATGTGTAGCCTGAAAGGGGCATTAACCCGCATCCTAGACCACTGAAATTCCCTAAAATATTTTTTCCACGAAAAATGCATCTTACATCTGTGAACGTTCAGAATATGTTAGCAGCCCAAAAAAGGCATTAAAATGCATCTTAGGCCTGCAAAAATATTGAAAACTTTGGAGGCCCAAAAAAGGGGTTTACAGGCATCCTAGACCCCCTAAAGTCCAGAAAATGATGGTGGCCCAAAAACTGCGTCAGAGAGTGCTGAATGTCCCAAAAACATTGGCAGCCTGAAAGGGGCATTAACCCGCATCCTAGACCACTGAAATCCCCAAAAATATTTTTTCCACGAAAAATGAATCTTACATCGGTGAATGTTCAGAATATGTTAGCAGCTCAAAAAAGGCCTTAAAATGCATCTTAGGCCTGCAAAAATGTAGAAAACGTTGGAGGCCCTAAAAAGGGGTTTACAGGCATCCTAGACCCCCTAAAGTCCAGAAAATGTTGGTGGGCCAAAAACTGAGTCAGAGAGCTCTGAATGTCCCAAAAACATTTGCATCCTGAAAGGGGCATTAACCCGCATCCTAGACCACTGAAATTCCCAAAAATAATTTTGGCACACAAAATGCACCCTACACCCCTGAAAGTTAAGAATATGTTAGCAGATCAAAAAAGGCCTTAAAATGCATCTTAGGCCTGCAAAAATGTTGAAAACTTTGGAGGCCCTAAAAAGGGGTTTACAGGCATCCTAGACCCCTAAAGTCCAGAAAATGTTGGTGGCCCAGAACCAGGATCAGAAAGCTCTGAATGTCCCAAAAACATTTGCAGCCTGAAAGGGGCATTAACCCGCATCCTAGACCACTGAAATTGCCAAAAATATTTTTGGCACGAAAAATGCATCCTACACCCCTGAAAGTTAAGAATATGTTAGCAGCCCAAAAAAGGCCTTAAAATGCATCTTAGGCCTGCAAAAATGTTGAAAACTTTGGAGGCCGAAAAAAAGGTTTTACAGGCATCCTAGACCCCCTAAAGTGCAGAAAATAATGGTGGCCCTAAAACTGTGTCAGAGAGCTCTGAATGTCCCAAAAACATTGGCAGCCTGAAAGGGGCATTAACCCGCATCCTAGACCACTGAAATTCCCAAAAATTATTTTGGCACAAAAAATGCATCCTACACCCCTGAAAGTTAAGAATATGTTAGCAGCCCAAAAAAGGCCTTAAAATGCAACTTAGGCCTGCAAAAATGTTGAAAACACTGAAGACCCTAAAAAGGGGTTTACAGGCATCCTAGACCCCCTAAAGTCCAGAAAATGATGTTGGCCCAAAAGGTGAGTCAGAGAGCTCTGAATGTCCCAAAAACATTTGCATCCTGAAAGGGGCATTAACAGGCATCCTAGACCACTGAAATTCCCAAATATAATTTTGGTACAAAAAATGCATCCTACACATCTGAAAGTTAAGAATATGTTAGCAGCCTAAAAAAGGCCTTAAAATGCATCTTAGGCCTGCAAAAATGTTGAAAACCTTGGAGGCCCTAAAAAGGGGTTTACAGGCATCCTAGACCCCCTAAAGTCCAGAAAATGTTGGTGGCCCAGAAACAGGGTCAGAGAGCTCTGAATGTCCCAAAAACATTTGCAGCCTGAAAGGGGCATTAACCCGCATCCTAGACCACTGAAATTCCCTAAAATATTTTTCCACGAAAAATGCATCTTACATCGGTGAATGTTCAGAATATGTTAGCAGCTCAAAAAAGGCCTTAAAATGCATCATAGGCCTGCAAAAATGTAGAAAACTTTGGAGGCCCTAAAAAGGGGTTTACAGGCATCCTAGACCCCCTAAAGTCCAGAAAATGTTGGTGGGCCAAAAACTGAGTCAGAGAGCTCTGAATGTCCCAAAAACATTTGCATCCTGAAAGGGGCATTAACCCGCATCCTAGACCACTGAAATTCCCAAAAATAATTTTGGCCCACAAAATGCATCCTACACCCCTGAAAGTTAAGAATATGTTAGCAGCCCAAAAAAGGCCTTAAAATGCATCTTAGGCCTGCAAAAATGTTGAAAACTTTGGAGGCCCTAAAAAGGGGTTTACAGGCATCCTAGACCCCTAAAGTCCAGAAAATGTTGGTGGCCCAGAACCAGGGTCAGAAAGCTCTGAATGTCCCAAAAACATTTGCAGCCTGAAAGGGGCAATAACCCGCATCCTAGACCACTGAAATTCCCAAAAATATTTTTGGCACGAAAAATGCATCCTACACCCCTGAAAGTTAAGAATATGTTAGCAGCCCAAAAAAGGCCTTAAAATGCAACTTAGGCCTGCAAAAATGTTGAAAACTTTGGAGGCCGAAAAAAAGGTTTTACAGGCATCCTAGACCCCCTAAAGTGCAGAAAATAATGGTGGTCCTAAAACTGTGTCAGAGAGCTCTGAATGTCCCAAAAACATTGGCAGCCTGAAAGGGGCATTAACAGGCATCCTAGACCACTGAAATTCCCAAAAATAATTTTGGCACGAAAAATGCATCCTACACCCCTGAAAGTTAAGAATATGTTAGCAGCCCAAAAAAGGCCTTAAAATGCATGTTAGGCCTGCAAAAATGTTGCAAACCTTGGAGGCCCTAAAAAGGGGTTTACAGGCATCCTAGACCCCCTAAAGTCCAGAAAATGATGGTGGGCCAAAAACTGCGTCAGAGAGTGCTGAATGTCCCAAAAACATTGGCAGCCTGAAAGGGGCATTAACCCGCATCCTAGACCACTGAAATTCCCAAAAATAATTTTTCCACGAAAAATGCATCTTACATCCGTGAAAGTTAAGAATAAGTTAGCAGCCCAAAAAAGGCCTTAAAATGCATCTTAGGCCTGCAAAAATGTTGAAAACTTTGGAGGCCGAAAAAAAGGTTTTACAGGCATCCTAGACCCCCTAAAGTGCAGAAAATAATGGTGGCCCTAAAACTGTGTCAGAGAGCTCTGAATGTCCCAAAAACATTGGCAGCCTGAAAGGGGCATTAACCCGCATCCTAGACCACTGAAATTCCCAAAAATTATTTTGGCACAAAAAATGCATCCTACACCCCTGAAAGTTAAGAATATGTTAGCAGCCCAAAAAAGGCCTTAAAATGCATTTTAGGCCTGCAAAAATGTTGAAAACCTTGGAGGCCCTAAAAAGGGGTTTACAGGCATCCTAGACCCCCTAAAGTCCAGAAAATGTTGGTGGCCCAGAAACAGGGTCAGAGAGCTCTGAATGTCCCAAAAACATTTGCAGCCTGAAAGGGGCATTAACCCACATCCTAGACCACTGAAATTCCCTAAAATACTTTTCCACGAAAAATGCATCTTACATCCGTGAACGTTCAGAATATGTTAGCAGCCCAAAAAAGGCATTAAAATGCATCTTAGGCCTGCAAAAATATTGAAAACTTCGGAGGCCCAAAAAAGGGGTTTACAGGCATCCTAGACCCCTAAAGTCCAGAAAATGATGGTGGCACAAAAACTGCGTCAGAGAGCGCTGAATGTCCCAAAAACATGTGTAGCCTGAAAGGGGCATTAACCCGCATCCTAGACCACTGAAATTCCCAAAAATATTTTTTCCACGAAAAATGCATCTTACATCCGTGAATGTTCAGAATATGTTAGCAGCCCAAAAAAGACCTTAAAATGCATCTTAGGCCTGCAAAAATGTTGAAAACTTTGGAGGCCCAAAAACGGGGTTTACAGGCATCCTAGACCCCCTAAAGTCCAGAAAATGATGGTGGCCCAAACACTGTGTCAGTGAGTGCTGAATGTCCCAAAAACATTGGCAGCCTGACAGGGGCATTAACCCGCATCCTAGACCACTGAAATTCCCAAAAATAATTTTTCCACGAAAAATGCATCTTACATCCGTGAACGTTCAGAATATGTTAGCAGCCCGAAAAAGGCCTTAAAATGCATCTTAGGCCTGCAAAAATGTAGAAAACTTTGGAGGCCCAAAAAAAGAGGTTACAGGCATCCTAGACCCCCTAAAGTCCAGAAAATGATGGTGGCCCAAAAACTGTGTCAGAGAGCTCTGAATGTCCCAAAAACATTTGCAGTCTGAAAGGGGCATTAACCCGCATACTAGACCACTGAAATTCCCAAAAATAATTTTGGCACAAAAAATGCATCCTACACCACTGAAAGTTACGAATATGTTAGCAGCCCAAAAAAGGCCTTAAAATGCATTTTAGGCCTGCAAAAATGTTGAAAACTTTGGAGGCCCAAAAAAAGGGGTTTACAGGCATCCTAGACCCCCTAAAGTCCAGAAAATGTTGGTGGCCGAGAAACAGGGTCAGAGAACTCTGAATGTCCCAAAAACATGTGCAGCCTGAAAGGGGCATTAACCCGCATCCTAGACCACTGAAATCCCCAAAAATATTTTTCCACGAAAAATGCATCTTACATCGGTGAAGGTTCAGAATATGTTAGCAGCTCAAAAAAGGCCTTAAAATGCATCTTAGGCCTGCAAAAATGTAGAAAACTTTGGAGGCCCTAAAAAGGTGTTTACAGGCATCCTAGACCCCCTAAAGTCCAGAAAATGTTGGTGGGTCAAAAACTGAGTCAGAGAGCTCTGAATGTCCCAAAAACACGTGAAGCCTGAAAGAGGCATTAATCCTAGACGACTGAAATTCCCAAAAATATTTTTTCCACGAAAAATGCATCCTACACCTCTTAAAGTTAAGAATATGTTAGCAGCCCAAAAAAGGCCTTAAAATGCATCTTAGGCCTTCAAAAATGTTGAAAACTTTGGAGGCCGAAAAAAGGGTTTTGCAGGCATCCTAGACCCCCTAAAGTGCAGAAAATAATGGTGGCCCTAAAACTGTGTCAGAGAGCTCTGAATGTCCCAAAAACATTGGCAGCCTGAAAGGGGCATTAACCCGCATCCTAGACCACTGAAATTCCCAAAAATAATTTTGGCACAAAAAATGCATCCTACACCCCTAAACGTTAAGAATATGTTAGCAGCCAAAAAAAGGCCTTAAAATGCAATTTAGGCCTGCAAAAATGTTGAAAACTTTGAAGGCCCAAAAAAGGGGTTTACAGGCATCCTAAACCCCCTAAAGTCCAGAAAATGATGGTGGCCCAAAAGGTGCGTCAGAGAGCTCTGAATGTCCCAAAAACATTTGCACCCTGAAAGGGGCATTAACCCGCATCCTAGACCACTGAAATTCCCAAAAATAATTTTGGCACACAAAATGCATCCTACACCCCTGAAAGTTAAAAATATGTTAGCAGCCCAAAAAAGGCCTTAAAATGCATCTTAGGCTTACAAAAATGTTGAAAACTTTGGAGGCCCTAAAAAGAGGTTTACAGGCATCCTAGACCCCCTAATGTCCAGAAAATGTTGGTGGCCCAGAAACAGGGTCAGAGAGCTCTGAATGTCCCAAACACATTTGCAGCCTGAAAGGGGCATTAACCCGCATCCTAGACCACTGAAATTCCCAAAAATATTTTTTCCACGAAAAATGCATCTTACATCAGTGAATGTTTAGAATATGTTAGCAGCCCAAAAAAGACCTTAAAATGCAGCTTAGGCCTGCAAAAATGTTGAAAACTTTGGAGGCCCTAAAAAGGGGTTTACAGGCATCCTAGACCCCTAAAGTCCAGAAAATGTTGGTGGCCCAGAACCAGGGTCAGAAAGCTCTGAATGTCCCAAAAACATTTGCAGCCTGAAAGGGGCATTAACCCGCATCCTAGACCACTGAAATTCCCAAAAATATGTTTTCCACGAAAAATGCATCTTACATCAGTGAATGTTTAGAATATGTTAGCAGCCCAAAAAAGACCTTAAAATGCAGCTTAGGCCTGCAAAAATGTTGAAAACATTGAAGGCCCAAAAAAGGGGTTTACAGGCATCCTAGACCCCCTAAAGTCCAGAAAGTGATGTTGGCCCAAAAGGTGAGTCAGAGATCTCTGAATGTCCCAAAAACATTTGCATCCTGAAAGGGGCATTAACAGGCATCCTAGACCACTGAAATTCCCAAATATAATTTTGGTACAAAAAATGCATCCTACACACCTGAAAGTTAAGAATATGTTAGCAGCCCAAAAAAGGCCTTAAAATGCATCTTAGGCCTGTAAAAATGTTGAAAACCTTGGAGGCCCTAAAAAGGGGTTTACAGGCATCCTAGACCCCCTAAAGTCCAGAAAATGTTGGTGGCCCAGAAACAGGGTCAGAGAGCTCTGAATGTCCCAAAAATATTTGCAGCCTGAAAGGGGCATTAAACCGCATCCTAGACCACTGAAATTCCCAAAAATATTTTTCCACGAAAAATGCATCTTACATCCGTGAACGTTCAGAATATGTTAGCAGCCCAAAAAAGGCATTAAAATGCATCTTAGGCCTGCAAAAATATTGAAAACTTTGGAGGCCCAAAAACGGGGTTTACAGGCATCCTAGACCCCCTAAAGTCCAGAAAATGATGGTGGCACAAAAACTGCGTCAGAGAGCGCTGAATGTCCTTAAAATATGTGTAGCCTGAAAGGGGCATTAACCCGCATCCTAGACCACTGAAATTCCCAAAAATAATTTTTCCACGAAAAATGCATCTTACATCCGTGAATGTTCAGAATATGTTAGCAGCCCAAAAAAGGCCTTAAAATGCATCTTAGGCCTGCAAAAATGTAGAAAACTTTGGAGGCCGAAAAAAAGGTTTTACAGGCATCCTAGACCCCCTAAAGTGCAGAAAATAATGGTGGCCCTAAAACTGTGTCAGAGAGCTCTGAATGTCCCAAAAACATTGGCAGCCTGAAAGGGGCATTAACCCGCATCCTAGACCACTGAAATTCCCAAAAATTATTTTGGCACAAAAAATGCATCCTACACCCCTGAAAGTTAAGAATATGTTAGCAGCCCAAAAAAGGCCTTAAAATGCATTTTAGGCCTGCAAAAATGTTGAAAACCTTGGAGGCCCTAAAAAGGGGTTTACAGGCATCCTAGACCCCCTAAAGTCCAGAAAATGTTGGTGGCCCAGAAACAGGGTCAGAGAGCTCTGAATGTCCCAAAAACATTTGCAGCCTGAAAGGGGCATTAACCCACATCCTAGACCACTGAAATTCCCTAAAATACTTTTCCACGAAAAATGCATCTTACATCCGTGAACGTTCAGAATATGTTAGCAGCCCAAAAAAGGCATTAAAATGCATCTTAGGCCTGCAAAAATATTGAAAACTTCGGAGGCCCAAAAAAGGGGTTTACAGGCATCCTAGACCCCTAAAGTCCAGAAAATGATGGTGGCACAAAAACTGCGTCAGAGAGCGCTGAATGTCCCAAAAACATGTGTAGCCTGAAAGGGGCATTAACCCGCATCCTAGACCACTGAAATTCCCAAAAATATTTTTTCCACGAAAAATGCATCTTACATCCGTGAATGTTCAGAATATGTTAGCAGCCCAAAAAAGACCTTAAAATGCATCTTAGGCCTGCAAAAATGTTGAAAACTTTGGAGGCCCAAAAACGGGGTTTACAGGCATCCTAGACCCCCTAAAGTCCAGAAAATGATGGTGGCCCAAACACTGTGTCAGTGAGTGCTGAATGTCCCAAAAACATTGGCAGCCTGACAGGGGCATTAACCCGCATCCTAGACCACTGAAATTCCCAAAAATAATTTTTCCACGAAAAATGCATCTTACATCCGTGAACGTTCAGAATATGTTAGCAGCCCGAAAAAGGCCTTAAAATGCATCTTAGGCCTGCAAAAATGTAGAAAACTTTGGAGGCCCAAAAAAAGAGGTTACAGGCATCCTAGACCCCCTAAAGTCCAGAAAATGATGGTGGCCCAAAAACTGTGTCAGAGAGCTCTGAATGTCCCAAAAACATTTGCAGTCTGAAAGGGGCATTAACCCGCATACTAGACCACTGAAATTCCCAAAAATAATTTTGGCACAAAAAATGCATCCTACACCACTGAAAGTTACGAATATGTTAGCAGCCCAAAAAAGGCCTTAAAATGCATTTTAGGCCTGCAAAAATGTTGAAAACTTTGGAGGCCCAAAAAAGGGGTTTACAGGCATCCTAGACCCCCTAAAGTCCAGAAAATGTTGGTGGCCGAGAAACAGGGTCAGAGAGCTCTGAATGTCCCAAAAACATGTGCAGCCTGAAAGGGGCATTAACCCGCATCCTAGACCACTGAAATCCCCAAAAATATTTTTCCACGAAAAATGCATCTTACATCGGTGAAGGTTCAGAATATGTTAGCAGCTCAAAAAAGGCCTTAAAATGCATCTTAGGCCTGCAAAAATGTAGAAAACTTTGGAGGCCCTAAAAAGGTGTTTACAGGCATCCTAGACCCCCTAAAGTCCAGAAAATGTTGGTGGGTCAAAAACTGAGTCAGAGAGCTCTGAATGTCCCAAAAACACGTGAAGCCTGAAAGAGGCATTAATCCTAGACGACTGAAATTCCCAAAAATATTTTTTCCACGAAAAATGCATCCTACACCTCTTAAAGTTAAGAATATGTTAGCAGCCCAAAAAAGGCCTTAAAATGCATCTTAGGCCTTCAAAAATGTTGAAAACTTTGGAGGCCGAAAAAAGGGTTTTGCAGGCATCCTAGACCCCCTAAAGTGCAGAAAATAATGGTGGCCCTAAAACTGTGTCAGAGAGCTCTGAATGTCCCAAAAACATTGGCAGCCTGAAAGGGGCATTAACCCGCATCCTAGACCACTGAAATTCCCAAAAATAATTTTGGCACAAAAAATGCATCCTACACCCCTAAACGTTAAGAATATGTTAGCAGCCAAAAAAAGGCCTTAAAATGCAATTTAGGCCTGCAAAAATGTTGAAAACTTTGAAGGCCCAAAAAAGGGGTTTACAGGCATCCTAAACCCCCTAAAGTCCAGAAAATGATGGTGGCCCAAAAGGTGCGTCAGAGAGCTCTGAATGTCCCAAAAACATTTGCACCCTGAAAGGGGCATTAACCCGCATCCTAGACCACTGAAATTCCCAAAAATAATTTTGGCACACAAAATGCATCCTACACCCCTGAAAGTTAAAAATATGTTAGCAGCCCAAAAAAGGCCTTAAAATGCATCTTAGGCTTACAAAAATGTTGAAAACTTTGGAGGCCCTAAAAAGAGGTTTACAGGCATCCTAGACCCCCTAATGTCCAGAAAATGTTGGTGGCCCAGAAACAGGGTCAGAGAGCTCTGAATGTCCCAAACACATTTGCAGCCTGAAAGGGGCATTAACCCGCATCCTAGACCACTGAAATTCCCTAAAATATTTTTTCCACGAAAAATGCATCTTACATCTGTGAACGTTCAGAATATGTTAGCAGCCCAAAAAAGGCATTAAAATGCATCTTAGGCCTGCAAAAATATTGAAAACTTTGGAGGCCCAAAAAAGGGGTTTACAGGCATCCTAGACCCCCTAAAGTCCAGAAAATGATGGTGGCCCAAAAACTGCGTCAGAGAGTGCTGAATGTCCCAAAAACATTGGCAGCCTGAAAGGGGCATTAACCCGCATCCTAGACCACTGAAATCCCCAAAAATATTTTTTCCACGAAAAATGAATCTTACATCGGTGAATGTTCAGAATATGTTAGCAGCTCAAAAAAGGCCTTAAAATGCATCTTAGGCCTGCAAAAATGTAGAAAACGTTGGAGGCCCTAAAAAGGGGTTTACAGGCATCCTAGACCCCCTAAAGTCCAGAAAATGTTGGTGGGCCAAAAACTGAGTCAGAGAGCTCTGAATGTCCCAAAAACATTTGCATCCTGAAAGGGGCATTAACCCGCATCCTAGACCACTGAAATTCCCAAAAATAATTTTGGCACACAAAATGCACCCTACACCCCTGAAAGTTAAGAATATGTTAGCAGATCAAAAAAGGCCTTAAAATGCATCTTAGGCCTGCAAAAATGTTGAAAACTTTGGAGGCCCTAAAAAGGGGTTTACAGGCATCCTAGACCCCTAAAGTCCAGAAAATGTTGGTGGCCCAGAACCAGGATCAGAAAGCTCTGAATGTCCCAAAAACATTTGCAGCCTGAAAGGGGCATTAACCCGCATCCTAGACCACTGAAATTGCCAAAAATATTTTTGGCACGAAAAATGCATCCTACACCCCTGAAAGTTAAGAATATGTTAGCAGCCCAAAAAAGGCCTTAAAATGCATCTTAGGCCTGCAAAAATGTTGAAAACTTTGGAGGCCGAAAAAAAGGTTTTACAGGCATCCTAGACCCCCTAAAGTGCAGAAAATAATGGTGGCCCTAAAACTGTGTCAGAGAGCTCTGAATGTCCCAAAAACATTGGCAGCCTGAAAGGGGCATTAACCCGCATCCTAGACCACTGAAATTCCCAAAAATTATTTTGGCACAAAAAATGCATCCTACACCCCTGAAAGTTAAGAATATGTTAGCAGCCCAAAAAAGGCCTTAAAATGCAACTTAGGCCTGCAAAAATGTTGAAAACACTGAAGACCCTAAAAAGGGGTTTACAGGCATCCTAGACCCCCTAAAGTCCAGAAAATGATGTTGGCCCAAAAGGTGAGTCAGAGAGCTCTGAATGTCCCAAAAACATTTGCATCCTGAAAGGGGCATTAACAGGCATCCTAGACCACTGAAATTCCCAAATATAATTTTGGTACAAAAAATGCATCCTACACATCTGAAAGTTAAGAATATGTTAGCAGCCTAAAAAAGGCCTTAAAATGCATCTTAGGCCTGCAAAAATGTTGAAAACCTTGGAGGCCCTAAAAAGGGGTTTACAGGCATCCTAGACCCCCTAAAGTCCAGAAAATGTTGGTGGCCCAGAAACAGGGTCAGAGAGCTCTGAATGTCCCAAAAACATTTGCAGCCTGAAAGGGGCATTAACCCGCATCCTAGACCACTGAAATTCCCTAAAATATTTTTCCACGAAAAATGCATCTTACATCGGTGAATGTTCAGAATATGTTAGCAGCTCAAAAAAGGCCTTAAAATGCATCATAGGCCTGCAAAAATGTAGAAAACTTTGGAGGCCCTAAAAAGGGGTTTACAGGCATCCTAGACCCCCTAAAGTCCAGAAAATGTTGGTGGGCCAAAAACTGAGTCAGAGAGCTCTGAATGTCCCAAAAACATTTGCATCCTGAAAGGGGCATTAACCCGCATCCTAGACCACTGAAATTCCCAAAAATAATTTTGGCCCACAAAATGCATCCTACACCCCTGAAAGTTAAGAATATGTTAGCAGCCCAAAAAAGGCCTTAAAATGCATCTTAGGCCTGCAAAAATGTTGAAAACTTTGGAGGCCCTAAAAAGGGGTTTACAGGCATCCTAGACCCCTAAAGTCCAGAAAATGTTGGTGGCCCAGAACCAGGGTCAGAAAGCTCTGAATGTCCCAAAAACATTTGCAGCCTGAAAGGGGCAATAACCCGCATCCTAGACCACTGAAATTCCCAAAAATATTTTTGGCACGAAAAATGCATCCTACACCCCTGAAAGTTAAGAATATGTTAGCAGCCCAAAAAAGGCCTTAAAATGCAACTTAGGCCTGCAAAAATGTTGAAAACTTTGGAGGCCGAAAAAAAGGTTTTACAGGCATCCTAGACCCCCTAAAGTGCAGAAAATAATGGTGGTCCTAAAACTGTGTCAGAGAGCTCTGAATGTCCCAAAAACATTGGCAGCCTGAAAGGGGCATTAACAGGCATCCTAGACCACTGAAATTCCCAAAAATAATTTTGGCACGAAAAATGCATCCTACACCCCTGAAAGTTAAGAATATGTTAGCAGCCCAAAAAAGGCCTTAAAATGCATGTTAGGCCTGCAAAAATGTTGCAAACCTTGGAGGCCCTAAAAAGGGGTTTACAGGCATCCTAGACCCCCTAAAGTCCAGAAAATGATGGTGGGCCAAAAACTGCGTCAGAGAGTGCTGAATGTCCCAAAAACATTGGCAGCCTGAAAGGGGCATTAACCCGCATCCTAGACCACTGAAATTCCCAAAAATAATTTTTCCACGAAAAATGCATCTTACATCCGTGAAAGTTAAGAATAAGTTAGCAGCCCAAAAAAGGCCTTAAAATGCATCTTAGGCCTGCAAAAATGTTGAAAACTTTGGAGGCCGAAAAAAAGGTTTTACAGGCATCCTAGACCCCCTAAAGTGCAGAAAATAATGGTGGCCCTAAAACTGTGTCAGAGAGCTCTGAATGTCCCAAAAACATTGGCAGCCTGAAAGGGGCATTAACCCGCATCCTAGACCACTGAAATTCCCAAAAATTATTTTGGCACAAAAAATGCATCCTACACCCCTGAAAGTTAAGAATATGTTAGCAGCCCAAAAAAGGCCTTAAAATGCATTTTAGGCCTGCAAAAATGTTGAAAACCTTGGAGGCCCTAAAAAGGGGTTTACAGGCATCCTAGACCCCCTAAAGTCCAGAAAATGTTGGTGGCCCAGAAACAGGGTCAGAGAGCTCTGAATGTCCCAAAAACATTTGCAGCCTGAAAGGGGCATTAACCCACATCCTAGACCACTGAAATTCCCTAAAATACTTTTCCACGAAAAATGCATCTTACATCCGTGAACGTTCAGAATATGTTAGCAGCCCAAAAAAGGCATTAAAATGCATCTTAGGCCTGCAAAAATATTGAAAACTTCGGAGGCCCAAAAAAGGGGTTTACAGGCATCCTAGACCCCTAAAGTCCAGAAAATGATGGTGGCACAAAAACTGCGTCAGAGAGCGCTGAATGTCCCAAAAACATGTGTAGCCTGAAAGGGGCATTAACCCGCATCCTAGACCACTGAAATTCCCAAAAATATTTTTTCCACGAAAAATGCATCTTACATCCGTGAATGTTCAGAATATGTTAGCAGCCCAAAAAAGACCTTAAAATGCATCTTAGGCCTGCAAAAATGTTGAAAACTTTGGAGGCCCAAAAACGGGGTTTACAGGCATCCTAGACCCCCTAAAGTCCAGAAAATGATGGTGGCCCAAACACTGTGTCAGTGAGTGCTGAATGTCCCAAAAACATTGGCAGCCTGACAGGGGCATTAACCCGCATCCTAGACCACTGAAATTCCCAAAAATAATTTTTCCACGAAAAATGCATCTTACATCCGTGAACGTTCAGAATATGTTAGCAGCCCGAAAAAGGCCTTAAAATGCATCTTAGGCCTGCAAAAATGTAGAAAACTTTGGAGGCCCAAAAAAAGAGGTTACAGGCATCCTAGACCCCCTAAAGTCCAGAAAATGATGGTGGCCCAAAAACTGTGTCAGAGAGCTCTGAATGTCCCAAAAACATTTGCAGTCTGAAAGGGGCATTAACCCGCATACTAGACCACTGAAATTCCCAAAAATAATTTTGGCACAAAAAATGCATCCTACACCACTGAAAGTTACGAATATGTTAGCAGCCCAAAAAAGGCCTTAAAATGCATTTTAGGCCTGCAAAAATGTTGAAAACTTTGGAGGCCCAAAAAAAGGGGTTTACAGGCATCCTAGACCCCCTAAAGTCCAGAAAATGTTGGTGGCCGAGAAACAGGGTCAGAGAACTCTGAATGTCCCAAAAACATGTGCAGCCTGAAAGGGGCATTAACCCGCATCCTAGACCACTGAAATCCCCAAAAATATTTTTCCACGAAAAATGCATCTTACATCGGTGAAGGTTCAGAATATGTTAGCAGCTCAAAAAAGGCCTTAAAATGCATCTTAGGCCTGCAAAAATGTAGAAAACTTTGGAGGCCCTAAAAAGGTGTTTACAGGCATCCTAGACCCCCTAAAGTCCAGAAAATGTTGGTGGGTCAAAAACTGAGTCAGAGAGCTCTGAATGTCCCAAAAACACGTGAAGCCTGAAAGAGGCATTAATCCTAGACGACTGAAATTCCCAAAAATATTTTTTCCACGAAAAATGCATCCTACACCTCTTAAAGTTAAGAATATGTTAGCAGCCCAAAAAAGGCCTTAAAATGCATCTTAGGCCTTCAAAAATGTTGAAAACTTTGGAGGCCGAAAAAAGGGTTTTGCAGGCATCCTAGACCCCCTAAAGTGCAGAAAATAATGGTGGCCCTAAAACTGTGTCAGAGAGCTCTGAATGTCCCAAAAACATTGGCAGCCTGAAAGGGGCATTAACCCGCATCCTAGACCACTGAAATTCCCAAAAATAATTTTGGCACAAAAAATGCATCCTACACCCCTAAACGTTAAGAATATGTTAGCAGCCAAAAAAAGGCCTTAAAATGCAATTTAGGCCTGCAAAAATGTTGAAAACTTTGAAGGCCCAAAAAAGGGGTTTACAGGCATCCTAAACCCCCTAAAGTCCAGAAAATGATGGTGGCCCAAAAGGTGCGTCAGAGAGCTCTGAATGTCCCAAAAACATTTGCACCCTGAAAGGGGCATTAACCCGCATCCTAGACCACTGAAATTCCCAAAAATAATTTTGGCACACAAAATGCATCCTACACCCCTGAAAGTTAAAAATATGTTAGCAGCCCAAAAAAGGCCTTAAAATGCATCTTAGGCTTACAAAAATGTTGAAAACTTTGGAGGCCCTAAAAAGAGGTTTACAGGCATCCTAGACCCCCTAATGTCCAGAAAATGTTGGTGGCCCAGAAACAGGGTCAGAGAGCTCTGAATGTCCCAAACACATTTGCAGCCTGAAAGGGGCATTAACCCGCATCCTAGACCACTGAAATTCCCAAAAATATTTTTTCCACGAAAAATGCATCTTACATCAGTGAATGTTTAGAATATGTTAGCAGCCCAAAAAAGACCTTAAAATGCAGCTTAGGCCTGCAAAAATGTTGAAAACTTTGGAGGCCCTAAAAAGGGGTTTACAGGCATCCTAGACCCCTAAAGTCCAGAAAATGTTGGTGGCCCAGAACCAGGGTCAGAAAGCTCTGAATGTCCCAAAAACATTTGCAGCCTGAAAGGGGCATTAACCCGCATCCTAGACCACTGAAATTCCCAAAAATATGTTTTCCACGAAAAATGCATCTTACATCAGTGAATGTTTAGAATATGTTAGCAGCCCAAAAAAGACCTTAAAATGCAGCTTAGGCCTGCAAAAATGTTGAAAACTTTGGAGGCCCTAAAAAGGGGTTTACAGGCATCCTAGACCCCTAAAGTCCAGAAAATGTTGGTGGCCCAGAACCAGGGTCAGAAAGCTCTGAATGTCCCAAAAACATTTGCAGCCTGAAAGGGGCAATAACCCGCATCCTAGACCACTGAAATTCCCAAAAATATTTTTGGCACGAAAAATGCATCCTACACCCCTGAAAGTTAAGAATATGTTAGCAGCCCAAAAAAGGCCTTAAAATGCAACTTAGGCCTGCAAAAATGTTGAAAACTTTGGAGGCCGAAAAAAAGGTTTTACAGGCATCCTAGACCCCCTAAAGTGCAGAAAATAATGGTGGTCCTAAAACTGTGTCAGAGAGCTCTGAATGTCCCAAAAACATTGGCAGCCTGAAAGGGGCATTAACCCGCATCCTAGACCACTGAAATTCCCAAAAATTATTTTGGCACAAAAAATGCATCCTACACCCCTGAAAGTTAAGAATATGTTAGCAGCCCAAAAAAGGCCTTAAAATGCAACTTAGGCCTGCAAAAATGTTGAAAACATTGAAGGCCCAAAAAAGGGGTTTACAGGCATCCTAGACCCCCTAAAGTCCAGAAAATGATGTTGGCCCAAAAGGTGAGTCAGAGAGCTCTGAATGTCCCAAAAACATTTGCATCCTGAAAGGGGCATTAACAGGCATCCTAGACCACTGAAATTCCCAAATATAATTTTGGTACAAAAAATGCATCCTACACACCTGAAAGTTAAGAATATGTTAGCAGCCTAAAAAAGGCCTTAAAATGCATCTTAGGCCTGCAAAAATGTTGAAAACCTTGGAGGCCCTAAAAAGGGGTTTACAGGCATCCTAGACCCCCTAAAGTCCAGAAAATGATGGTGGGCCAAAAACTGCGTCAGAGAGTGCTGAATGTCCCAAAAACATTGGCAGCCTGAAAGGGGCATTAACCCGCCTCCTAGACCACTGAAATCCCCAAAAATATTTTTTCCACGAAAAATGCATCTTACATCGGTGAATGTTCAGAATATGTTAGCAGCCCAAAAAAGACCTTAAAATGCAGCTTAGGCCTGCAAAAATGTTGAAAACTTTGGAGGCCCTAAAAAGGGGTTTACAGGCATCCTAGACCCCTAAAGTCCAGAAAATGTTGGTGGCCCAGAACCAGGGTCAGAAAGCTCTGAATGTCCCAAAAACATTTGCAGCCTGAAAGGGGCATTAACCCGCATCCTAGACCACTGAAATTCCCAAAAATATGTTTTCCACGAAAAATGCATCTTACATCAGTGAATGTTTAGAATATGTTAGCAGCCCAAAAAAGACCTTAAAATGCAGCTTAGGCCTGCAAAAATGTTGAAAACATTGAAGGCCCAAAAAAGGGGTTTACAGGCATCCTAGACCCCCTAAAGTCCAGAAAGTGATGTTGGCCCAAAAGGTGAGTCAGAGATCTCTGAATGTCCCAAAAACATTTGCATCCTGAAAGGGGCATTAACAGGCATCCTAGACCACTGAAATTCCCAAATATAATTTTGGTACAAAAAATGCATCCTACACACCTGAAAGTTAAGAATATGTTAGCAGCCCAAAAAAGGCCTTAAAATGCATCTTAGGCCTGTAAAAATGTTGAAAACCTTGGAGGCCCTAAAAAGGGGTTTACAGGCATCCTAGACCCCCTAAAGTCCAGAAAATGTTGGTGGCCCAGAAACAGGGTCAGAGAGCTCTGAATGTCCCAAAAATATTTGCAGCCTGAAAGGGGCATTAAACCGCATCCTAGACCACTGAAATTCCCAAAAATATTTTTCCACGAAAAATGCATCTTACATCCGTGAACGTTCAGAATATGTTAGCAGCCCAAAAAAGGCATTAAAATGCATCTTAGGCCTGCAAAAATATTGAAAACTTTGGAGGCCCAAAAACGGGGTTTACAGGCATCCTAGACCCCCTAAAGTCCAGAAAATGATGGTGGCACAAAAACTGCGTCAGAGAGCGCTGAATGTCCTTAAAATATGTGTAGCCTGAAAGGGGCATTAACCCGCATCCTAGACCACTGAAATTCCCAAAAATAATTTTTCCACGAAAAATGCATCTTACATCCGTGAATGTTCAGAATATGTTAGCAGCCCAAAAAAGGCCTTAAAATGCATCTTAGGCCTGCAAAAATGTAGAAAACTTTGGAGGCCGAAAAAAAGGTTTTACAGGCATCCTAGACCCCCTAAAGTGCAGAAAATAATGGTGGCCCTAAAACTGTGTCAGAGAGCTCTGAATGTCCCAAAAACATTGGCAGCCTGAAAGGGGCATTAACCCGCATCCTAGACCACTGAAATTCCCAAAAATTATTTTGGCACAAAAAATGCATCCTACACCCCTGAAAGTTAAGAATATGTTAGCAGCCCAAAAAAGGCCTTAAAATGCATTTTAGGCCTGCAAAAATGTTGAAAACCTTGGAGGCCCTAAAAAGGGGTTTACAGGCATCCTAGACCCCCTAAAGTCCAGAAAATGTTGGTGGCCCAGAAACAGGGTCAGAGAGCTCTGAATGTCCCAAAAACATTTGCAGCCTGAAAGGGGCATTAACCCACATCCTAGACCACTGAAATTCCCTAAAATACTTTTCCACGAAAAATGCATCTTACATCCGTGAACGTTCAGAATATGTTAGCAGCCCAAAAAAGGCATTAAAATGCATCTTAGGCCTGCAAAAATATTGAAAACTTCGGAGGCCCAAAAAAGGGGTTTACAGGCATCCTAGACCCCTAAAGTCCAGAAAATGATGGTGGCACAAAAACTGCGTCAGAGAGCGCTGAATGTCCCAAAAACATGTGTAGCCTGAAAGGGGCATTAACCCGCATCCTAGACCACTGAAATTCCCAAAAATATTTTTTCCACGAAAAATGCATCTTACATCCGTGAATGTTCAGAATATGTTAGCAGCCCAAAAAAGACCTTAAAATGCATCTTAGGCCTGCAAAAATGTTGAAAACTTTGGAGGCCCAAAAACGGGGTTTACAGGCATCCTAGACCCCCTAAAGTCCAGAAAATGATGGTGGCCCAAACACTGTGTCAGTGAGTGCTGAATGTCCCAAAAACATTGGCAGCCTGACAGGGGCATTAACCCGCATCCTAGACCACTGAAATTCCCAAAAATAATTTTTCCACGAAAAATGCATCTTACATCCGTGAACGTTCAGAATATGTTAGCAGCCCGAAAAAGGCCTTAAAATGCATCTTAGGCCTGCAAAAATGTAGAAAACTTTGGAGGCCCAAAAAAAGAGGTTACAGGCATCCTAGACCCCCTAAAGTCCAGAAAATGATGGTGGCCCAAAAACTGTGTCAGAGAGCTCTGAATGTCCCAAAAACATTTGCAGTCTGAAAGGGGCATTAACCCGCATACTAGACCACTGAAATTCCCAAAAATAATTTTGGCACAAAAAATGCATCCTACACCACTGAAAGTTACGAATATGTTAGCAGCCCAAAAAAGGCCTTAAAATGCATTTTAGGCCTGCAAAAATGTTGAAAACTTTGGAGGCCCAAAAAAGGGGTTTACAGGCATCCTAGACCCCCTAAAGTCCAGAAAATGATGGTGGCACAAAAACTGCGTCAGAGAGCGCTGAATGTCCCAAAAACACGTGAAGCCTGAAAGAGGCATTAACCCGCATCCTAGACGACTGAAATTCCCAAAAATATTTTTTCCACGAAAAATGCATCCTACACCTCTGAAAGTTAAGAATATGTTAGCAGCCCAAAAAAGGCCTTAAAATGCATCTTAGGCCTTCAAAAATGTTGAAAACTTTGGAGGCCGAAAAAAGGGTTTTGCAGGCATCCTAGACCCCCTAAAGTGCAGAAAATAATGGTGGCCCTAAAACTGTGTCAGAGAGCTCTGAATGTCCCAAAAACATTTGCAGCCTGAAAGGGGCATTAACCCGCATCCTAGACCACTGAAATTCCCAAAAATAATTTTGGCACACAAAAATGCATCCTACACCCCTAAACGTTAAGAATATGTTAGCAGCCCAAAAAAGGCCTTAAAATGCAATTTAGGCCTGCAAAAATATTGAAAACTTTGGAGGCCCAAAAAAGGGGTTTACAGGCATCCTAGACCCCCTAAAGTCCAGAAAATGATGGTGGCCCAAAAACTGCGTCAGAGAGCGCTGAATGTCCCAAAAACATGTGTAGCCTGAAAGGGGCATTAACCCGCATCCTAGACCACTGAAATTCCCAAAAATATTTTTTCCACGAAAAATGCATCTTACATCCGTGAACGTTCAGAATATGTTAGCAGCCCAAAAAAGGCCTTAAAATGCATCTTAGGCCTGCAAAAATGTAGAAAACTTTGGAGGCCCAAAAAAAGAGGTTACAGGCATCCTAGACCCCCTAAAGTCCAGAAAATGATGGTGGCCCAAAAACTGTGTCAGAGAGCTCTGAATGTCCCAAAAACATTTGCAGTCTGAAAGGGGCATTAACCCGCATCCTAGACCACTGAAATTCCCAAAAATAATTTTGGCACAAAAAATGCATCCTACACCACTGAAAGTTACGAATATGTTAGCAGCCCAAAAAAGGCCTTAAAATGCATTTTAGGCCTGCAAAAATGTTGAAAACTTTAGAGGCCCAAAAAAGGGGTTTACAGGCATCCTAGACCCCCTAAAGTCCAGAAAATGTTGGTGGCCGAGAAACTGTGTCAGAGAGCTCTGAATGTCCCAAAAACATTTGCAGTCTGAAAGGGGCATTAACCCGCATCCTAGACCACTGAAATTCCCAAAAATAATTTTGGCACAAAAAATGCATCCTACACCACTGAAAGTTACGAATATGTTAGCAGCCCAAAAAAGGCCTTAAAATGGTTTTTAGGCCTGCAAAAATGTTGAAAACTTTGGAGGCCCAAAAAAGGGGTTTACAGGCATCCTAGACCCCCTAAAGTCCAGAAAATGATGGTGGCCCAAAAACTGCGTCAGAGAGCGCTGAATGTCCCAAAAACATGTGTAGCCTGAAAGGGGCATTAACCCGCATCCTAGACCACTGAAATTCCCAAAAATATTTTTGCCACGAAAAATGCATCTTACATCCGTGAACGTTCAGAATATGTTAGCAGCCCAAAAAAGACCTTAAAATGCATCTTAGGCCTGAAAAAATGTTGAAAACTTTGGAGGCCCAAAAACGGGGTTTACAGGCATCCTAGACCCCCTAAAGTCCAGAAAATGATGGTGGCCCAAAAACTGCGTCAGAGAGTGCTGAATGTACCAAAAACATTGGCAGCCTGAAAGGGGCATTAACCCGCCTCCTAGACCACTGAAATCCCCAAAAATATTTTTTCCACGAAAAATGCATCTTACATCGGTGAATGTTCAGAATATGTTAGCAGCTCAAAAAAGGCCTTAAAATGCATCGTAGGCCTGCAAAAATGTAGAAAACTTTGGAGGCCCAAAAAAAAGAGGTTACAGGCATCCTAGACCCCCTAAAGTCCAGAAAATGATGGTGGCCCAAAAACTGTGTCAGAGAGCTCTGAATGTCCCAAAAACATTTGCAGTCTGAAAGGGGCATTAACCCGCATCCTAGACCACTGAAATTCCCAAAAATAATTTTGGCACAAAAAATGCATCCTACACCACTGAAAGTTACGAATATGTTAGCAGCCCAAAAAAGGCCTTAAAATGCATTTTAGGCCTGCAAAAATGTAGAAAACTTTGGAGGCCCAAAAAAGGGGTTTACAGGCATCCTAGACCCCCTAAAGTCCAGAAAATGTTGGTGGGTCAAAAACTGAGTCAGAGAGCTCTGAATGTCCCAAAAACACGTGAAGCCTGAAAGAGGCATTAACCCGCATCCTAGACGACTGAAATTCCCAAAAATATTTTTTCCACGAAAAATGCATCCTACACCTCTGAAAGTTAAGAATATGTTAGCAGCCCAAAAAAGGCCTTAAAATGCATCTTAGGCCTTCAAAAATGTTGAAAACTTTGGAGGCCGAAAAAAGGGTTTTGCAGGCATCCTAGACCCCCTAAAGTGCAGAAAATAATGGTGGCCCTAAAACTGTGTCAGAGAGCTCTGAATGTCCCAAAAACATTGGCAGCCTGAAAGGGGCATTAACCCGCATCCTAGACCACTGAAATTCCCAAAAATAATTTTTCCACGAAAAATGCATCTTACATCCGTGAACGTTCAGAATATGTTAGCAGCCCAAAAAAGACCTTAAAATGCATTTTAGGCCTGCAAAAATGTTGAAAACTTTGGAGGCCCAAAAACGGGGTTTACAGGCATCCTAGACCCCCTAAAGTCCAGAAAATGATGGTGGCCCAAAAACTGCGTCAGAGAGTGCTGAATGTCCCAAAAACATTGGCAGCCTGAAAGGGGCATTAACCCGCATCCTAGACCACTGAAATTCCCAAAAATAATTTTTCCACGAAAAATGCATCTTACATCCGTGAACGTTCAGAATATGTTAGCAGCCCAAAAAAGGCCTTAAAATGCATCTTAGGCCTGCAAAAATGTAGAAAACTTTGGAGGCCCAAAAAAAGAGGTTACAGGCATCCTAGACCCCCTAAAGTCCAGAAAATGATGGTGGCCCAAAAACTGTGTCAGAGAGCTCTGAATGTCCCAAAAACATTTGCAGTCTGAAAGGGGCATTAACCCGCATCCTAGACCACTGAAATTCCCAAAAATAATTTTGGCACAAAAAATGCATCCTACACCACTGAAAGTTACGAATATGTTAGCAGCCCAAAAAAGGCCTTAAAATGCATTTTAGGCCTGCAAAAATATTGAAAACTTTGGAGGCCCAAAAAAGGGGTTTACAGGCATCCTAGACCCCCTAAAGTCCAGAAAATGTTGGTGGCCGAGAAACAGGGTCAGAGAGCTCTGAATGTCCCAAAAACATTTGCAGTCTGAAAGGGGCATTAACCCGCATCCTAGACCACTGAAATCCCCAAAAATATTTTTTCCACGAAAAATGCATCTTACATCGGTGAAGGTTCAGAATATGTTAGCAGCTCAAAAAAGGCCTTAAAATGCATCTTAGGCCTGCAAAAATGTTGAAAACTTTGGAGGCCCTAAAAAGGTGTTTACAGGCATCCTAGACCCCCTAAAGTCCAGAAAATGTTGGTGGGTCAAAAACTGAGTCAGAGAGCTCTGAATGTCCCAAAAACACGTGAAGCCTGAAAGAGGCATTAACCCGCATCCTAGACGACTGAAATTCCCAAAAATATTTTTTCCACGAAAAATGCATCCTACACCTCTGAAAGTTAAGAATATGTTAGCAGCCCAAAAAAGGCCTTAAAATGCATCTTAGGCCTTCAAAAATGTTGAAAACTTTGGAGGCCGAAAAAAGGGTTTTGCAGGCATCCTAGACCCCCTAAAGTGCAGAAAATAATGGTGGCCCTAAAACTGTGTCAGAGAGCTCTGAATGTCCCAAAAACATTTGCAGCCTGAAAGGGGCATTAACCCGCATCCTAGACCACTGAAATTCCCAAAAATAATTTTGGCACACAAAAATGCATCCTACACCCCTAAACGTTAAGAATATGTTAGCAGCCCAAAAAAGGCCTTAAAATGCAATTTAGGCCTGCAAAAATATTGAAAACTTTGGAGGCCCAAAAAAGGGGTTTACAGGCATCCTAGACCCCCTAAAGTCCAGAAAATGATGGTGGCCCAAAAACTGCGTCAGAGAGCGCTGAATGTCCCAAAAACATGTGTAGCCTGAAAGGGGCATTAACCCGCATCCTAGACCACTGAAATTCCCAAAAATATTTTTTCCACGAAAAATGCATCTTACATCCGTGAACGTTCAGAATATGTTAGCAGCCCAAAAAAGACCTTAAAATGCATCTTAGGCCTGCAAAAATGTTGAAAACTTTGGAGGCCCAAAAACGGGGTTTACAGGCATCCTAGACCCCCTAAAGTCCAGAAAATGATGGTGGCCCAAAAACTGCGTCAGAGAGTGCTGAATGTCCCAAAAACATTGGCAGCCTGAAAGGGGCATTAACCCGCCTCCTAGACCACTGAAATCCCCAAAAATATTTTTTCCACGAAAAATGCATCTTACATCGGTGAATGTTCAGAATATGTTAGCAGCTCAAAAAAGGCCTTAAAATGCATCTTAGGCCTGCAAAAATGTAGAAAACCTTGGAGGCCCTAAAAAGGGGTTTACAGGCATCCTAGACCCCCTAAAGTCCAGAAAATGTTGGTGGGCCAAAAACTGAGTCAGAGAGCTCTGAATGTCCCAAAAACATTTGCATCCTGAAAGGGGCATTAACCCGCATCCTAGACCACTGAAATTCCCAAAAATAATTTTGGCCCACAAAATGCATCCTACACCCCTGAAAGTTAAGAATATGTTAGCAGCCAAAAAAAGGCCTTAAAATGCATCTTAGGCCTGCAAAAATGTTGAAAACTTTGGAGGCCCTAAAAAGGGGTTTACAGGCATCCTAGACCCCCTAAAGTCCAGAAAATGATGGTGGCCCAAAAACTGCGTCAGAGAGTGCTGAATGTCCCAAAAACATTGGCAGCCCATTGGCAGCCTGAAAGGGGCATTAACCCGCATCCTAGACCACTGAAATTCCCAAAAATAATTTTGGCACAAAAAATGCATCCTACACCACTGAAAGTTACGAATATGTTAGCAGCCCAAAAAAGGCCTTAAAATGCATTTTAGGCCTGCAAAAATGTTGAAAACTTTGGAGGCCCAAAAAAGGGGTTTACAGGCATCCTAGACCCCCTAAGGTCCAGAAAATGTTGGTGGCCGAGAAACAGGGTCAGAGAGCTCTGAATGTCCCAAAAACATTTGCAGTCTGAAAGGGGCATTAACCCGCATCCTAGACCACTGAAATCGCCAAAAATATTTTTTCCACGAAAAATGCATCTTACATCGGTGAAGGTTCAGAATATGTTAGCAGCTCAAAAAAGGCCTTAAAATGCATCTTAGGCCTGCAAAAATGTAGAAAACTTTGGAGGCCCAAAAACGGGGTTTACAGGCATCCTAGACCCCCTAAAGTCCAGAAAATGATGGTGGCCCAAAAACTGCGTCAGAGAGTGCTGAATGTCCCAAAAACATTGGCAGCCTGAAAGGGGCATTAACCCGCCTCCTAGACCACTGAAATCCCCAAAAATATTTTTTCCACGAAAAATGCATCTTACATCGGTGAATGTTCAGAATATGTTAGCAGCTCAAAAAAGGCCTTAAAATGCATCTTAGGCCTGCAAAAATGTAGAAAACTTTGGAGGCCCTAAAAAGGGGTTTACAGGCATCCTAGAACCCCTAAGGTCCAGAAAATGATGGTGGCCCAAAAACTGCGTCAGAGAGTGCTGAATGTCCCAAAAACATTGGCAGCCTGAAAGGGGCATTAACCCGCATCCTAGACCACTGAAATTCCCAAAAATAATTTTTCCACGAAAAATGCATCTTACATCCGTGAACGTTCAGAATATGTTAGCAGCCCAAAAAAGACCTTAAAATGCATTTTAGGCCTGCAAAAATGTTGAAAACTTTGGAGGCCCAAAAACGGGGTTTACAGGCATCCTAGACCCCCTAAAGTCCAGAAAATGATGGTGGCCCAAAAACTGCGTCAGAGAGTGCTGAATGTCCCAAAAACATTGGCAGCCTGAAAGGGGCATTAACCCGCATCCTAGACCACTGAAATTCCCAAAAATAATTTTTCCACGAAAAATGCATCTTACATCAGTGAACGTTCAGAATATGTTAGCAGCCCAAAAAAGGCCTTAAAATGCATCTTAGGCCTGCAAAAATGTAGAAAACTTTGGAGGCCCAAAAAAAGAGGTTACAGGCATCCTAGACCCCCTAAAGTCCAGAAAATGATGGTGGCCCAAAAACTGTGTCAGAGAGCTCTGAATGTCCCAAAAACATTTGCAGTCTGAAAGGGGCATTAACCCGCATCCTAGACCACTGAAATTCCCAAAAATAATTTTGGCACAAAAAATGCATCCTACACCACTGAAAGTTACGAATATGTTAGCAGCCCAAAAAAGGCCTTAAAATGCATTTTAGGCCTGCAAAAATGTAGAAAACTTTGGAGGCCCAAAAAAGGGGTTTACAGGCATCCTAGAACCCCTAAAGTCCAGAAAATGTTGGTGGGTCAAAAACTGAGTCAGAGAGCTCTGAATGTCCCAAAAACACGTGAAGCCTGAAAGAGGCATTAACCCGCATCCTAGACGACTGAAATTCCCAAAAATATTTTTTCCACGAAAAATGCATCCTACACCTCTGAAAGTTAAGAATATGTTAGCAGCCCAAAAAAGGCCTTAAAATGCATCTTAGGCCTTCAAAAATGTTGAAAACTTTGGAGGCCGAAAAAAGGGTTTTGCAGGCATCCTAGACCCCCTAAAGTGCAGAAAATAATGGTGGCCCTAAAACTGTGTCAGAGAGCTCTGAATGTCCCAAAAACATTGGCAGCCTGAAAGGGGCATTAACCCGCATCCTAGACCACTGAAATTCCCAAAAATAATTTTTCCACGAAAAATGCATCTTACATCCGTGAACGTTCAGAATATGTTAGCAGCCCAAAAAAGACCTTAAAATGCATTTTAGGCCTGCAAAAATGTTGAAAACTTTGGAGGCCCAAAAACGGGGTTTACAGGCATCCTAGACCCCCTAAAGTCCAGAAAATGATGGTGGCCCAAAAACTGCGTCAGAGAGTGCTGAATGTCCCAAAAACATTTGCAGTCTGAAAGGGGCATTAACCCGCATCCTAGACCACTGAAATCCCCAAAAATATTTTTTCCACGAAAAATGCATCTTACATCGGTGAAGGTTCAGAATATGTTAGCAGCTCAAAAAAGGCCTTAAAATGCATCTTAGGCCTGCAAAAATGTAGAAAACTTTGGAGGCCCTAAAAAGGTGTTTACAGGCATCCTAGACCCCCTAAAGTCCAGAAAATGTTGGTGGGTCAAAAACTGAGTCAGAGAGCTCTGAATGTCCCAAAAACACGTGAAGCCTGAAAGAGGCATTAACCCGCATCCTAGACGACTGAAATTCCCAAAAATATTTTTTCCACGAAAAATGCATCCTACACCTCTGAAAGTTAAGAATATGTTAGCAGCCCAAAAAAGGCCTTAAAATGCATCTTAGGCCTTCAAAAATGTTGAAAACTTTGGAGGCCGAAAAAAGGGTTTTGCAGGCATCCTAGACCCCCTAAAGTGCAGAAAATAATGGTGGCCCTAAAACTGTGTCAGAGAGCTCTGAATGTCCCAAAAACATTTGCAGCCTGAAAGGGGCATTAACCCGCATCCTAGACCACTGAAATTCCCAAAAATAATTTTGGCACACAAAAATGCATCCTACACCCCTAAACGTTAAGAATATGTTAGCAGCCCAAAAAAGGCCTTAAAATGCAATTTAGGCCTGCAAAAATATTGAAAACTTTGGAGGCCCAAAAAAGGGGTTTACAGGCATCCTAGACCCCCTAAAGTCCAGAAAATGATGGTGGCCCAAAAACTGCATCAGAGAGCGCTGAATGTCCCAAAACATGTGTAGCCTGAAAGGGGCATTAACCCGCATCCTAGACCACTGAAATTCCCGAAAATATTTTTTCCACGAAAAATGCATCTTACATCGGTGAATGTTCAGAATATGTTAGCAGCTCAAAAAAGGCCTTAAAATGCATCTTAGGCCTGCAAAAATGTAGAAAACCTTGGAGGCCCTAAAAAGGGGTTTACAGGCATCCTAGACCCCCTAAAGTCCAGAAAATGATGGTGGCCCAAAAACTGAGTCAGAGAGCTCTGAATGTCCCAAAAACATTTGCATCCTGAAAGGGGCATTAACCCGCATCCTAGACCACTGAAATTCCCAAAAATAATTTTGGCCCACAAAATGCATCCTACACCCCTGAAAGTTAAGAATATGTTAGCAGCCAAAAAAAGGCCTTAAAATGCATCTTAGGCCTGCAAAAATGTTGAAAACTTTGGAGGCCCTAAAAAGGGGTTTACAGGCATCCTAGACCCCCTAAGGTCCAGAAAATGATGATGGCCCAAAAACTGCGTCAGAGAGTGGTGAATGTCCCAAAAACATTGGCAGCCTGAAAGGGGCATTAACCCGCATCCTAGACCACTGAAATTCCCAAAAATAATTTTTCCACGAAAAATGCATCTTACATCCGTGAACGTTCAGAATATGTTAGCAGCCCAAAAAAGACCTTAAAATGCATTTTAGGCCTGCAAAAATGTTGAAAACTTTGGAGGCCCAAAAACGGGGTTTACAGGCATCCTAGACCCCCTAAAGTCCAGAAAATGATGGTGGCCCAAAAACTGCGTCAGAGAGTGCTGAATGTCCCAAAAACATTGGCAGCCCATTGGCAGCCTGAAAGGGGCATTAACCCGCATCCTAGACCACTGAAATTCCCAAAAATAATTTTGGGACAAAAAATGCATCCTACACCACTGAAAGTTACGAATATGTTAGCAGCCCAAAAAAGGCCTTAAAATGCATTTTAGGCCTGCAAAAATGTTGAAAACTTTGGAGGCCCAAAAAAGGGGTTTACAGGCATCCTAGACCCCCTAAGGTCCAGAAAATGTTGGTGGCCGAGAAACAGGGTCAGAGAGCTCTGAATGTCCCAAAAACATTTGCAGTCTGAAAGGGGCATTAACCCGCATCCTAGACCACTGAAATCGCCAAAAATATTTTTTCCACGAAAAATGCATCTTACATCGGTGAAGGTTCAGAATATGTTAGCAGCTCAAAAAAGGCCTTAAAATGCATCTTAGGCCTGCAAAAATGTAGAAAACTTTGGAGGCCCAAAAACGGGGTTTACAGGCATCCTAGACCCCCTAAAGTCCAGAAAATGATGGTGGCCCAAAAACTGCGTCAGAGAGTGCTGAATGTCCCAAAAACATTGGCAGCCTGAAAGGGGCATTAACCCGCCTCCTAGACCACTGAAATCCCCAAAAATATTTTTTCCACGAAAAATGCATCTTACATCGGTGAATGTTCAGAATATGTTAGCAGCTCAAAAAAGGCCTTAAAATGCATCTTAGGCCTGCAAAAATGTAGAAAACTTTGGAGGCCCTAAAAAGGGGTTTACAGGCATCCTAGAACCCCTAAGGTCCAGAAAATGATGGTGGCCCAAAAACTGCGTCAGAGAGTGCTGAATGTCCCAAAAACATTGGCAGCCTGAAAGGGGCATTAACCCGCATCCTAGACCACTGAAATTCCCAAAAATAATTTTTCCACGAAAAATGCATCTTACATCCGTGAACGTTCAGAATATGTTAGCAGCCCAAAAAAGACCTTAAAATGCATTTTAGGCCTGCAAAAATGTTGAAAACTTTGGAGGCCCAAAAACGGGGTTTACAGGCATCCTAGACCCCCTAAAGTCCAGAAAATGATGGTGGCCCAAAAACTGCGTCAGAGAGTGCTGAATGTCCCAAAAACATTGGCAGCCTGAAAGGGGCATTAACCCGCATCCTAGACCACTGAAATTCCCAAAAATAATTTTTCCACGAAAAATGCATCTTACATCCGTGAACGTTCAGAATATGTTAGCAGCCCAAAAAAGGCCTTAAAATGCATCTTAGGCCTGCAAAAATGTAGAAAACTTTGGAGGCCCAAAAAAAGAGGTTACAGGCATCCTAGACCCCCTAAAGTCCAGAAAATGTTGGTGGGTCAAAAACTGAGTCAGAGAGCTCTGAATGTCCCAAAAACACGTGAAGCCTGCAAGAGGCATTAACCCGCATCCTAGACGACTGAAATTCCCAAAAATATTTTTTCCACGAAAAATGCATCCTACACCTCTGAAAGTTAAGAATATGTTAGCAGCCCAAAAAAGGCCTTAAAATGCATCTTAGGCCTTCAAAAATGTTGAAAACTTTGGAGGCCGAAAAAAGGGTTTTGCAGGCATCCTAGACCCCCTAAAGTGCAGAAAATAATGGTGGCCCTAAAACTGTGTCAGAGAGCTCTGAATGTCCCAAAAACATTGGCAGCCTGAAAGGGGCATTAACCCGCATCCTAGACCACTGAAATTCCCAAAAATAATTTTGGCACAAAAAATGCATCCTACACCACTGAAAGTTACGAATATGTTAGCAGCCCAAAAAAGGCCTTAAAATGCATTTTAGGCCTGCAAAAATGTAGAAAACTTTGGAGGCCCAAAAAAGGGGTTTACAGGCATCCTAGACCCCCTAAAGTCCAGAAAATGTTGGTGGGTCAAAAACTGAGTCAGAGAGCTCTGAATGTCCCAAAAACACGTGAAGCCTGCAAGAGGCATTAACCCGCATCCTAGACGACTGAAATTCCCAAAAATATTTTTTCCACGAAAAATGCATCCTACACCTCTGAAAGTTAAGAATATGTTAGCAGCCCAAAAAAGGCCTTAAAATGCATCTTAGGCCTTCAAAAATGTTGAAAACTTTGGAGGCCGAAAAAAGGGTTTTGCAGGCATCCTAGACCCCCTAAAGTGCAGAAAATAATGGTGGCCCTAAAACTGTGTCAGAGAGCTCTGAATGTCCCAAAAACATTGGCAGCCTGAAAGGGGCATTAACCCGCATCCTAGACCACTGAAATTCCCAAAAATAATTTTTCCACGAAAAATGCATCTTACATCCGTGAACGTTCAGAATATGTTAGCAGCCCAAAAAAGACCTTAAAATGCATTTTAGGCCTGCAAAAATGTTGAAAACTTTGGAGGCCCAAAAACGGGGTTTACAGGCATCCTAGACCCCCTAAAGTCCAGAAAATGATGGTGGCCCAAAAACTGCGTCAGAGAGTGCTGAATGTCCCAAAAACATTGGCAGCCTGAAAGGGGCATTAACCCGCATCCTAGACCACTGAAATTCCCAAAAATAATTTTTCCACGAAAAATGCATTTTACATCCGTGAACGTTCAGAATATGTTAGCAGCCCAAAAAAGGCCTTAAAATGCATCTTAGGCCTGCAAAAATGTAGAAAACTTTGGAGGCCCAAAAAAAGAGGTTACAGGCATCCTAGACCCCCTAAAGTCCAGAAAATGATGGTGGCCCAAAAACTGTGTCAGAGAGCTCTGAATGTCCCAAAAACATTTGCAGTCTGAAAGGGGCATTAACCCGCATCCTAGACCACTGAAATTCCCAAAAATAATGTTGGCACAAAAAATGCATCCTACACCACTGAAAGTTACGAATATGTTAGCAGCCCAAAAAAGGCCTTAAAATGGTTTTTAGGCCTGCAAAAATGTTGAAAACTTTGGAGGCCCAAAAAAGGGGTTTACAGGCATCCTAGACCCCCCTAAAGTCCAGAAAATGATGGTGGCCCAAAAACTGCGTCAGAGAGCGCTGAATGTCCCAAAAACACGTGTAGCCTGAAAGGGGCATTAACCCGCATCCTAGACCACTGAAATTCCCAAAAATATTTTTGCCACGAAAAATGCATCTTACATCCGTGAACGTTCAGAATATGTTAGCAGCCCAAAAAAGACCTTAAAATGCATCTTAGGCCTGCAAAAATGTTGAAAACTTTGGAGGCCCAAAAACGGGGTTTACAGGCATCCTAGACCCCCTAAGGTCCAGAAAATGATGGTGGCCCAAAAACTGCGTCAGAGAGTGCTGAATGTCCCAAAAACATTGGCAGCCTGAAAGGGGCATTAACCCGCATCCTAGACCACTGAAATTCCCAAAAATAATTTTTCCACGAAAAATGCATCTTACATCCGTGAACGTTCAGAATATGTTAGCAGCCCAAAAAAGACCTTAAAATGCATTTTAGGCCTGCAAAAATGTTGAAAACTTTGGAGGCCCAAAAACGGGGTTTACAGGCATCCTAGACCCCTTAAAGTCCAGAAAATGATGGTGGCCCAAAAACTGCGTCAGAGAGTGCTGAATGTCCCAAAAACATTGGCAGCCTGAAAGGGGCATTAACCCACATCCTAGACCACTGAAATTCCCAAAAATAATTTTTCCACGAAAAATGCATCTTACATCCGTGAACGTTCAGAATATGTTAGCAGCCCAAAAAAGGCCTTAAAATGCATCTTAGGCCTGCAAAAATGTAGAAAACTTTGGAGGCCCAAAAAAAGAGGTTACAGGCATCCTAGACCCCCTAAAGTCCAGAAAATGATGGTGGCCCAAAAACTGTGTCAGAGAGCTCTGAATGTCCCAAAAACATTTGCAGTCTGAAAGGGGCATTAACCCGCATCCTAGACCACTGAAATTCCCAAAAATAATTTTGGCACAAAAAATGCATCCTACACCACTGAAAGTTACGAATAGGTTAGCAGCCCAAAAAAGGCCTTAAAATGCATTTTAGGCCTGCAAAAATGTAGAAAACTTTGGAGGCCCAAAAAAGGGGTTTACAGGCATCCTAGACCCCCTAAAGTCCAGAAAATGTTGGTGGGTCAAAAACTGAGTCAGAGAGCTCTGAATGTCCCAAAAACACGTGAAGCCTGAAAGAGGCATTAACCCGCATCCTAGACGACTGAAATTCCCAAAAATATTTTTTCCACGAAAAATGCATCCTACACCTCTGAAAGTTAAGAATATGTTAGCAGCCCAAAAAAGGCCTTAAAATGCATCTTAGGCCTTCAAAAATGTTGAAAACTTTGGAGGCCGAAAAAAGGGTTTTGCAGGCATCCTAGACCCCCTAAAGTGCAGAAAATAATGGTGGCCCTAAAACTGTGTCAGAGAGCTCTGAATGTCCCAAAAACATTGGCAGCCTGAAAGGGGCATTAACCTGCATCCTAGACCACTGAAATTCCCAAAAATAATTTTTCCACGAAAAATGCATCTTACATCCGTGAACGTTCAGAATATGTTAGCAGCCCAAAAAAGACCTTAAAATGCATTTTAGGCCTGCAAAAATGTTGAAAACTTTGGAGGCCCAAAAACGGGGTTTACAGGCATCCTAGACCCCCTAAAGTCCAGAAAATGATGGTGGCCCAAAAACTGCGTCAGAGAGTGCTGAATGTCCCAAAAACATTGGCAGCCTGAAAGGGGCATTAACCCGCATCCTAGACCACTGAAATTCCCAAAAATAATTTTTCCACGAAAAATGCATCTTACATCCGTGAACGTTCAGAATATGTTAGCAGCCCAAAAAAGGCCTTAAAATGCATCTTAGGCCTGCAAAAATGTAGAAAACTTTGGAGGCCCAAAAAAAGAGGTTACAGGCATCCTAGACCCCCTAAAGTCCAGAAAATGATGGTGGCCCAAAAACTGTGTCAGAGAGCTCTGAATGTCCCAAAAACATTTGCAGTCTGAAAGGGGCATTAACCCGCATCCTAGACCACTGAAATTCCCAAAAATAATTTTGGCACAAAAAATGCATCCTACACCACTGAAAGTTACGAATATGTTAGCAGCCCAAAAAAGGCCTTAAAATGCATTTTAGGCCTGCAAAAATGTTGAAAACTTTAGAGGCCCAAAAAAGGGGTTTACAGGCATCCTAGACCCCCTAAAGTCCAGAAAATGTTGGTGGCCGAGAAACTGTGTCAGAGAGCTCTGAATGTCCCAAAAACATTTGCAGTCTGAAAGGGGCATTAACCCGCATCCTAGACCACTGAAATTCCCAAAAATAATGTTGGCACAAAAAATGCATCCTACACCACTGAAAGTTACGAATATGTTAGCAGCCCAAAAAAGGCCTTAAAATGGTTTTTAGGCCTGCAAAAATGTTGAAAACTTTGGAGGCCCAAAAAAGGGGTTTACAGGCATCCTAGACCCCCCTAAAGTCCAGAAAATGATGGTGGCCCAAAAACTGCGTCAGAGAGCGCTGAATGTCCCAAAAACACGTGTAGCCTGAAAGGGGCATTAACCCGCATCCTAGACCACTGAAATTCCCAAAAATATTTTTGCCACGAAAAATGCATCTTACATCCGTGAACGTTCAGAATATGTTAGCAGCCCAAAAAAGACCTTAAAATGCATCTTAGGCCTGCAAAAATGTTGAAAACTTTGGAGGCCCAAAAACGGGGTTTACAGGCATCCTAGACCCCCTAAAGTCCAGAAAATGATGGTGGCCCAAAAACTGCGTCAGAGAGTGCTGAATGTCCCAAAAACATTGGCAGCCTGAAAGGGGCATTAACCCGCCTCCTAGACCACTGAAATCCCCAAAAATATTTTTTCCACGAAAAATGCATCTTACATCGGTGAATGTTCAGAATATGTTAGCAGCTCAAAAAAGGCCTTAAAATGCATCTTAGGCCTGCAAAAATGTAGAAAACTTTGGAGGCCCTAAAAAGGGGTTTACAGGCATCCTAGACCCCCTAAAGTCCAGAAAATGTTGGTGGGCCAAAAACTGAGTCAGAGAGCTCTGAATGTCCCAAAAACATTTGCATCCTGAAAGGGGCATTAACCCGCATCCGAGACCACTGAAATTCCCAAAAATAATTTTGGCCCACAAAATGCATCCTACACCCCTGAAAGTTAAGAATATGTTAGCAGCCCAAAAAAGGCCTTAAAATGCATCTTAGGCCTGCAAAAATTTTGAAAACTTTGGAGGCCCTAAAAAGGGGTTTACAGGCATCCTAGACCCCCTAAGGTCCAGAAAATGATGGTGGCCCAAAAACTGCGTCAGAGAGTGCTGAATGTCCCAAAAACATTGGCAGCCTGAAAGGGGCATTAACCCGCATCCTAGACCACTGAAATTCCCAAAAATAATTTTTCCACGAAAAATGCATCTTACATCCGTGAACGTTCAGAATATGTTAGCAGCCCAAAAAAGACCTTAAAATGCATTTTAGGCCTGCAAAAATGTTGAAAACTTTGGAGGCCCAAAAACGGGGTTTACAGGCATCCTAGACCCCCTAAAGTCCAGAAAATGATGGTGGCCCAAAAACTGCGTCAGAGAGTGCTGAATGTCCCAAAAACATTGGCAGCCTGAAAGGGGCATTAACCCGCATCCTAGACCACTGAAATTCCCAAAAATAATTTTTCCACGAAAAATGCATCTTACATCCGTGAACGTTCAGAATATGTTAGCAGCCCAAAAAAGGCCTTAAAATGCATCTTAGGCCTGCAAAAATGTAGAAAACTTTGGAGGCCCAAAAAAAGAGGTTACAGGCATCCTAGACCCCCTAAAGTCCAGAAAATGATGGTGGCCCAAAAACTGTGTCAGAGAGCTCTGAATGTCCCAAAAACATTTGCAGTCTGAAAGGGGCATTAACCCGCATCCTAGACCACTGAAATTCCCAAAAATAATTTTGGCACAAAAAATGCATCCTACACCACTGAAAGTTACGAATAGGTTAGCAGCCCAAAAAAGGCCTTAAAATGCATTTTAGGCCTGCAAAAATGTAGAAAACTTTGGAGGCCCAAAAAAGGGGTTTACAGGCATCCTAGACCCCCTAAAGTCCAGAAAATGTTGGTGGGTCAAAAACTGAGTCAGAGAGCTCTGAATGTCCCAAAAACACGTGAAGCCTGAAAGAGGCATTAACCCGCATCCTAGACTACTGAAATTCCCAAAAATATTTTTTCCACGAAAAATGCATCCTACACCTCTGAAAGTTAAGAATATGTTAGCAGCCCAAAAAAGGCCTTAAAATGCATCTTAGGCCTTCAAAAATGTTGAAAACTTTGGAGGCCGAAAAAAGGGTTTTGCAGGCATCCTAGACCCCCTAAAGTGCAGAAAATAATGGTGGCCCTAAAACTGTGTCAGAGAGCTCTGAATGGCCCAAAAACATTGGCAGCCTGAAAGGGGCATTAACCTGCATCCTAGACCACTGAAATTCCCAAAAATAATTTTTCCACGAAAAATGCATCTTACATCCGTGAACGTTCAGAATATGTTAGCAGCCCAAAAAAGACCTTAAAATGCATTTTAGGCCTGCAAAAATGTTGAAAACTTTGGAGGCCCAAAAACGGGGTTTACAGGCATCCTAGACCCCCTAAAGTCCAGAAAATGATGGTGGCCCAAAAACTGCGTCAGAGAGTGCTGAATGTCCCAAAAACATTGGCAGCCTGAAAGGGGCATTAACCCGCATCCTAGACCACTGAAATTCCCAAAAATAATTTTTCCACGAAAAATGCATCTTACATCCGTGAACGTTCAGAATATGTTAGCAGCCCAAAAAAGGCCTTAAAATGCATCTTAGGCCTGCAAAAATGTAGAAAACTTTGGAGGCCCAAAAAAAGAGGTTACAGGCATCCTAGACCCCCTAAAGTCCAGAAAATGATGGTGGCCCAAAAACTGTGTCAGAGAGCTCTGAATGTCCCAAAAACATTTGCAGTCTGAAAGGGGCATTAACCCGCATCCTAGACCACTGAAATTCCCAAAAATAATTTTGGCACAAAAAATGCATCCTACACCACTGAAAGTTACGAATATGTTAGCAGCCCAAAAAAGGCCTTAAAATGCATTTTAGGCCTGCAAAAATATTGAAAACTTTGGAGGCCCAAAAAAGGGGTTTACAGGCATCCTAGACCCCGTAAAGTCCAGAAAATGTTGGTGGGTCAAAAACTGAGTCAGAGAGCTCTGAATGTCCCAAAAACACGTGAAGCCTGAAAGAGGCATTAACCCGCATCCTAGACGACTGAAATTCCCAAAAATATTTTTTCCACGAAAAATGCATCCTACACCTCTGAAAGTTAAGAATATGTTAGCAGCCTAAAAAAGGCCTTAAAATGCATCTTAGGCCTTCAAAAATGTTGAAAACTTTGGAGGCCGAAAAAAGGGTTTTGCAGGCATCCTAGACCCCCTAAAGTGCAGAAAATAATGGTGGCCCTAAAACTGTGTCAGAGAGCTCTGAATGTCCCAAAAACATTTGCAGCCTGAAAGGGGCATTAACCCGCATCCTAGACCACTGAAATTCCCAAAAATAATTTTGGCACACAAAAATGCATCCTACACCCCTAAACGTTAAGAATATGTTAGCAGCCCAAAAAAGGCCTTAAAATGCAATTTAGGCCTGCAAAAATATTGAAAACTTTGGAGGCCCAAAAAAGGGGTTTACAGGCATCCTAGACCCCCTAAAGTCCAGAAAATGATGGTGGCCCAAAAACTGCGTCAGAGAGCGCTGAATGTCCCAAAAACATGTGTAGCCTGAAAGGGGCATTAACCCGCATCCTACACCACTGAAATTCCCAAAAATATTTTTTCCACGAAAAATGCATCTTACATCCGTGAACGTTCAGAATATGTTAGCAGCCCAAAAAAGACCTTAAAATGCATCTTAGGCCTGCAAAAATGTTGAAAACTTTGGAGGCCCAAAAACGGGGTTTACAGGCATCCTAGACCCCCTAAAGTCCAGAAAATGATGGTGGCCCAAAAACTGCGTCAGAGAGTGCTGAATGTCCCAAAAACATTGGCAGCCTGAAAGGGGCATTAACCCGCCTCCTAGACCACTGAAATCCCCGAAAATATTTTTTCCACGAAAAATGCATCTTACATCGGTGAATGTTCAGAATATGTTAGCAGCTCAAAAAAGGCCTTAAAATGCATCTTAGGCCTGCAAAAATGTAGAAAACTTTGGAGGCCCTAAAAAGGGGTTTACAGGCATCCTAGACCCCCTAAAGTCCAGAAAATGATGGTGGCCCAAAAACTGCATCAGAGAGCGCTGAATGTCCCAAAACATGTGTAGCCTGAAAGGGGCATTAACCCGCATCCTAGACCACTGAAATTCCCGAAAATATTTTTTCCACGAAAAATGCATCTTACATCGGTGAATGTTCAGAATATGTTAGCAGCTCAAAAAAGGCCTTAAAATGCATCTTAGGCCTGCAAAAATGTAGAAAACCTTGGAGGCCCTAAAAAGGGGTTTACAGGCATCCTAGACCCCCTAAAGTCCAGAAAATGATGGTGGCCCAAAAACTGAGTCAGAGAGCTCTGAATGTCCCAAAAACATTTGCATCCTGAAAGGGGCATTAACCCGCATCCTAGACCACTGAAATTCCCAAAAATAATTTTGGCCCACAAAATGCATCCTACACCCCTGAAAGTTAAGAATATGTTAGCAGCCAAAAAAAGGCCTTAAAATGCATCTTAGGCCTGCAAAAATGTTGAAAACTTTGGAGGCCCTAAAAAGGGGTTTACAGGCATCCTAGACCCCCTAAGGTCCAGAAAATGATGATGGCCCAAAAACTGCGTCAGAGAGTGCTGAATGTCCCAAAAACATTGGCAGCCTGAAAGGGGCATTAACCCGCCTCCTAGACCACTGAAATCCCCGAAAATATTTTTTCCACGAAAAATGCATCTTACATCGGTGAATGTTCAGAATATGTTAGCAGCTCAAAAAAGGCCTTAAAATGCATCTTAGGCCTGCAAAAATGTAGAAAACTTTGGAGGCCCTAAAAAGGGGTTTACAGGCATCCTAGACCCCCTAAAGTCCAGAAAATGATGGTGGCCCAAAAACTGCATCAGAGAGCGCTGAATGTCCCAAAACATGTGTAGCCTGAAAGGGGCATTAACCCGCATCCTAGACCACTGAAATTCCCGAAAATATTTTTTCCACGAAAAATGCATCTTACATCGGTGAATGTTCAGAATATGTTAGCAGCTCAAAAAAGGCCTTAAAATGCATCTTAGGCCTGCAAAAATGTAGAAAACCTTGGAGGCCCTAAAAAGGGGTTTACAGGCATCCTAGACCCCCTAAAGTCCAGAAAATGATGGTGGCCCAAAAACTGAGTCAGAGAGCTCTGAATGTCCCAAAAACATTTGCATCCTGAAAGGGGCATTAACCCGCATCCTAGACCACTGAAATTCCCAAAAATAATTTTGGCCCACAAAATGCATCCTACACCCCTGAAAGTTAAGAATATGTTAGCAGCCAAAAAAAGGCCTTAAAATGCATCTTAGGCCTGCAAAAATGTTGAAAACTTTGGAGGCCCTAAAAAGGGGTTTACAGGCATCCTAGACCCCCTAAGGTCCAGAAAATGATGATGGCCCAAAAACTGCGTCAGAGAGTGCTGAATGTCCCAAAAACATTGGCAGCCTGAAAGGGGCATTAACCCGCATCCTAGACCACTGAAATTCCCAAAAATAATTTTTCCACGAAAAATGCATCTTACATCCGTGAACGTTCAGAATATGTTAGCAGCCCAAAAAAGACCTTAAAATGCATTTTAGGCCTGCAAAAATGTTGAAAACTTTGGAGGCCCAAAAACGGGGTTTACAGGCATCCTAGACCCCCTAAAGTCCAGAAAATGATGGTGGCCCAAAAACTGCGTCAGAGAGTGCTGAATGTCCCAAAAACATTGGCAGCCCATTGGCAGCCTGAAAGGGGCATTAACCCGCATCCTAGACCACTGAAATTCCCAAAAATAATTTTGGGACAAAAAATGCATCCTACACCACTGAAAGTTACGAATATGTTAGCAGCCCAAAAAAGGCCTTAAAATGCATTTTAGGCCTGCAAAAATGTTGAAAACTTTGGAGGCCCAAAAAAGGGGTTTACAGGCATCCTAGACCCCCTAAGGTCCAGAAAATGTTGGTGGCCGAGAAACAGGGTCAGAGAGCTCTGAATGTCCCAAAAACATTTGCAGTCTGAAAGGGGCATTAACCCGCATCCTAGACCACTGAAATCGCCAAAAATATTTTTTCCACGAAAAATGCATCTTACATCGGTGAAGGTTCAGAATATGTTAGCAGCTCAAAAAAGGCCTTAAAATGCATCTTAGGCCTGCAAAAATGTAGAAAACTTTGGAGGCCCAAAAACGGGGTTTACAGGCATCCTAGACCCCCTAAAGTCCAGAAAATGATGGTGGCCCAAAAACTGCGTCAGAGAGTGCTGAATGTCCCAAAAACATTGGCAGCCTGAAAGGGGCATTAACCCGCCTCCTAGACCACTGAAATCCCCAAAAATATTTTTTCCACGAAAAATGCATCTTACATCGGTGAATGTTCAGAATATGTTAGCAGCTCAAAAAAGGCCTTAAAATGCATCTTAGGCCTGCAAAAATGTAGAAAACTTTGGAGGCCCTAAAAAGGGGTTTACAGGCATCCTAGAACCCCTAAGGTCCAGAAAATGATGGTGGCCCAAAAACTGCGTCAGAGAGTGCTGAATGTCCCAAAAACATTGGCAGCCTGAAAGGGGCATTAACCCGCATCCTAGACCACTGAAATTCCCAAAAATAATTTTTCCACGAAAAATGCATCTTACATCCGTGAACGTTCAGAATATGTTAGCAGCCCAAAAAAGACCTTAAAATGCATTTTAGGCCTGCAAAAATGTTGAAAACTTTGGAGGCCCAAAAACGGGGTTTACAGGCATCCTAGACCCCCTAAAGTCCAGAAAATGATGGTGGCCCAAAAACTGCGTCAGAGAGTGCTGAATGTCCCAAAAACATTGGCAGCCTGAAAGGGGCATTAACCCGCATCCTAGACCACTGAAATTCCCAAAAATAATTTTTCCACGAAAAATGCATCTTACATCCGTGAACGTTCAGAATATGTTAGCAGCCCAAAAAAGGCCTTAAAATGCATCTTAGGCCTGCAAAAATGTAGAAAACTTTGGAGGCCCAAAAAAAGAGGTTACAGGCATCCTAGACCCCCTAAAGTCCAGAAAATGTTGGTGGGTCAAAAACTGAGTCAGAGAGCTCTGAATGTCCCAAAAACACGTGAAGCCTGCAAGAGGCATTAACCCGCATCCTAGACGACTGAAATTCCCAAAAATATTTTTTCCACGAAAAATGCATCCTACACCTCTGAAAGTTAAGAATATGTTAGCAGCCCAAAAAAGGCCTTAAAATGCATCTTAGGCCTTCAAAAATGTTGAAAACTTTGGAGGCCGAAAAAAGGGTTTTGCAGGCATCCTAGACCCCCTAAAGTGCAGAAAATAATGGTGGCCCTAAAACTGTGTCAGAGAGCTCTGAATGTCCCAAAAACATTGGCAGCCTGAAAGGGGCATTAACCCGCATCCTAGACCACTGAAATTCCCAAAAATAATTTTGGCACAAAAAATGCATCCTACACCACTGAAAGTTACGAATATGTTAGCAGCCCAAAAAAGGCCTTAAAATGCATTTTAGGCCTGCAAAAATGTAGAAAACTTTGGAGGCCCAAAAAAGGGGTTTACAGGCATCCTAGACCCCCTAAAGTCCAGAAAATGTTGGTGGGTCAAAAACTGAGTCAGAGAGCTCTGAATGTCCCAAAAACACGTGAAGCCTGCAAGAGGCATTAACCCGCATCCTAGACGACTGAAATTCCCAAAAATATTTTTTCCACGAAAAATGCATCCTACACCTCTGAAAGTTAAGAATATGTTAGCAGCCCAAAAAAGGCCTTAAAATGCATCTTAGGCCTTCAAAAATGTTGAAAACTTTGGAGGCCGAAAAAAGGGTTTTGCAGGCATCCTAGACCCCCTAAAGTGCAGAAAATAATGGTGGCCCTAAAACTGTGTCAGAGAGCTCTGAATGTCCCAAAAACATTGGCAGCCTGAAAGGGGCATTAACCCGCATCCTAGACCACTGAAATTCCCAAAAATAATTTTTCCACGAAAAATGCATCTTACATCCGTGAACGTTCAGAATATGTTAGCAGCCCAAAAAAGACCTTAAAATGCATTTTAGGCCTGCAAAAATGTTGAAAACTTTGGAGGCCCAAAAACGGGGTTTACAGGCATCCTAGACCCCCTAAAGTCCAGAAAATGATGGTGGCCCAAAAACTGCGTCAGAGAGTGCTGAATGTCCCAAAAACATTGGCAGCCTGAAAGGGGCATTAACCCGCATCCTAGACCACTGAAATTCCCAAAAATAATTTTTCCACGAAAAATGCATTTTACATCCGTGAACGTTCAGAATATGTTAGCAGCCCAAAAAAGGCCTTAAAATGCATCTTAGGCCTGCAAAAATGTAGAAAACTTTGGAGGCCCAAAAAAAGAGGTTACAGGCATCCTAGACCCCCTAAAGTCCAGAAAATGATGGTGGCCCAAAAACTGTGTCAGAGAGCTCTGAATGTCCCAAAAACATTTGCAGTCTGAAAGGGGCATTAACCCGCATCCTAGACCACTGAAATTCCCAAAAATAATGTTGGCACAAAAAATGCATCCTACACCACTGAAAGTTACGAATATGTTAGCAGCCCAAAAAAGGCCTTAAAATGGTTTTTAGGCCTGCAAAAATGTTGAAAACTTTGGAGGCCCAAAAAAGGGGTTTACAGGCATCCTAGACCCCCCTAAAGTCCAGAAAATGATGGTGGCCCAAAAACTGCGTCAGAGAGCGCTGAATGTCCCAAAAACACGTGTAGCCTGAAAGGGGCATTAACCCGCATCCTAGACCACTGAAATTCCCAAAAATATTTTTGCCACGAAAAATGCATCTTACATCCGTGAACGTTCAGAATATGTTAGCAGCCCAAAAAAGACCTTAAAATGCATCTTAGGCCTGCAAAAATGTTGAAAACTTTGGAGGCCCAAAAACGGGGTTTACAGGCATCCTAGACCCCCTAAAGTCCAGAAAATGATGGTGGCCCAAAAACTGCGTCAGAGAGTGCTGAATGTCCCAAAAACATTGGCAGCCTGAAAGGGGCATTAACCCGCCTCCTAGACCACTGAAATCCCCAAAAATATTTTTTCCACGAAAAATGCATCTTACATCGGTGAATGTTCAGAATATGTTAGCAGCTCAAAAAAGGCCTTAAAATGCATCTTAGGCCTGCAAAAATGTAGAAAACTTTGGAGGCCCTAAAAAGGGGTTTACAGGCATCGTAGACCCCCTAAAGTCCAGAAAATGTTGGTGGGCCAAAAACTGAGTCAGAGAGCTCTGAATGTCCCAAAAACATTTGCATCCTGAAAGGGGCATTAACCCGCATCCGAGACCACTGAAATTCCCAAAAATAATTTTGGCCCACAAAATGCATCCTACACCCCTGAAAGTTAAGAATATGTTAGCAGCCCAAAAAAGGCCTTAAAATGCATCTTAGGCCTGCAAAAATTTTGAAAACTTTGGAGGCCCTAAAAAGGGGTTTACAGGCATCCTAGACCCCCTAAGGTCCAGAAAATGATGGTGGCCCAAAAACTGCGTCAGAGAGTGCTGAATGTCCCAAAAACATTGGCAGCCTGAAAGGGGCATTAACCCGCATCCTAGACCACTGAAATTCCCAAAAATAATTTTTCCACGAAAAATGCATCTTACATCCGTGAACGTTCAGAATATGTTAGCAGCCCAAAAAAGACCTTAAAATGCATTTTAGGCCTGCAAAAATGTTGAAAACTTTGGAGGCCCAAAAACGGGGTTTACAGGCATCCTAGACCCCTTAAAGTCCAGAAAATGATGGTGGCCCAAAAACTGCGTCAGAGAGTGCTGAATGTCCCAAAAACATTGGCAGCCTGAAAGGGGCATTAACCCACATCCTAGACCACTGAAATTCCCAAAAATAATTTTTCCACGAAAAATGCATCTTACATCCGTGAACGTTCAGAATATGTTAGCAGCCCAAAAAAGGCCTTAAAATGCATCTTAGGCCTGCAAAAATCTAGAAAACTTTGGAGGCCCAAAAAAAGAGGTTACAGGCATCCTAGACCCCCTAAAGTCCAGAAAATGATGGTGGCCCAAAAACTGTGTCAGAGAGCTCTGAATGTCCCAAAAACATTTGCAGTCTGAAAGGGGCATTAACCCGCATCCTAGACCACTGAAATTCCCAAAAATAATTTTGGCACAAAAAATGCATCCTACACCACTGAAAGTTACGAATAGGTTAGCAGCCCAAAAAAGGCCTTAAAATGCATTTTAGGCCTGCAAAAATGTAGAAAACTTTGGAGGCCCAAAAAAGGGGTTTACAGGCATCCTAGACCCCCTAAAGTCCAGAAAATGTTGGTGGGTCAAAAACTGAGTCAGAGAGCTCTGAATGTCCCAAAAACACGTGAAGCCTGAAAGAGGCATTAACCCGCATCCTAGACGACTGAAATTCCCAAAAATATTTTTTCCACGAAAAATGCATCCTACACCTCTGAAAGTTAAGAATATGTTAGCAGCCCAAAAAAGGCCTTAAAATGCATCTTAGGCCTTCAAAAATGTTGAAAACTTTGGAGGCCGAAAAAAGGGTTTTGCAGGCATCCTAGACCCCCTAAAGTGCAGAAAATAATGGTGGCCCTAAAACTGTGTCAGAGAGCTCTGAATGTCCCAAAAACATTGGCAGCCTGAAAGGGGCATTAACCTGCATCCTAGACCACTGAAATTCCCAAAAATAATTTTTCCACGAAAAATGCATCTTACATCCGTGAACGTTCAGAATATGTTAGCAGCCCAAAAAAGACCTTAAAATGCATTTTAGGCCTGCAAAAATGTTGAAAACTTTGGAGGCCCAAAAACGGGGTTTACAGGCATCCTAGACCCCCTAAAGTCCAGAAAATGATGGTGGCCCAAAAACTGCGTCAGAGAGTGCTGAATGTCCCAAAAACATTGGCAGCCTGAAAGGGGCATTAACCCGCATCCTAGACCACTGAAATTCCCAAAAATAATTTTTCCACGAAAAATGCATCTTACATCCGTGAACGTTCAGAATATGTTAGCAGCCCAAAAAAGGCCTTAAAATGCATCTTAGGCCTGCAAAAATGTAGAAAACTTTGGAGGCCCAAAAAAAGAGGTTACAGGCATCCTAGACCCCCTAAAGTCCAGAAAATGATGGTGGCCCAAAAACTGTGTCAGAGAGCTCTGAATGTCCCAAAAACATTTGCAGTCTGAAAGGGGCATTAACCCGCATCCTAGACCACTGAAATTCCCAAAAATAATTTTGGCACAAAAAATGCATCCTACACCACTGAAAGTTACGAATATGTTAGCAGCCCAAAAAAGGCCTTAAAATGCATTTTAGGCCTGCAAAAATGTTGAAAACTTTAGAGGCCCAAAAAAGGGGTTTACAGGCATCCTAGACCCCCTAAAGTCCAGAAAATGTTGGTGGCCGAGAAACTGTGTCAGAGAGCTCTGAATGTCCCAAAAACATTTGCAGTCTGAAAGGGGCATTAACCCGCATCCTAGACCACTGAAATTCCCAAAAATAATGTTGGCACAAAAAATGCATCCTACACCACTGAAAGTTACGAATATGTTAGCAGCCCAAAAAAGGCCTTAAAATGGTTTTTAGGCCTGCAAAAATGTTGAAAACTTTGGAGGCCCAAAAAAGGGGTTTACAGGCATCCTAGACCCCCCTAAAGTCCAGAAAATGATGGTGGCCCAAAAACTGCGTCAGAGAGCGCTGAATGTCCCAAAAACACGTGTAGCCTGAAAGGGGCATTAACCCGCATCCTAGACCACTGAAATTCCCAAAAATATTTTTGCCACGAAAAATGCATCTTACATCCGTGAACGTTCAGAATATGTTAGCAGCCCAAAAAAGACCTTAAAATGCATCTTAGGCCTGCAAAAATGTTGAAAACTTTGGAGGCCCAAAAACGGGGTTTACAGGCATCCTAGACCCCCTAAAGTCCAGAAAATGATGGTGGCCCAAAAACTGCGTCAGAGAGTGCTGAATGTCCCAAAAACATTGGCAGCCTGAAAGGGGCATTAACCCGCCTCCTAGACCACTGAAATCCCCAAAAATATTTTTTCCACGAAAAATGCATCTTACATCGGTGAATGTTCAGAATATGTTAGCAGCTCAAAAAAGGCCTTAAAATGCATCTTAGGCCTGCAAAAATGTAGAAAACTTTGGAGGCCCTAAAAAGGGGTTTACAGGCATCCTAGACCCCCTAAAGTCCAGAAAATGTTGGTGGGCCAAAAACTGAGTCAGAGAGCTCTGAATGTCCCAAAAACATTTGCATCCTGAAAGGGGCATTAACCCGCATCCGAGACCACTGAAATTCCCAAAAATAATTTTGGCCCACAAAATGCATCCTACACCCCTGAAAGTTAAGAATATGTTAGCAGCCCAAAAAAGGCCTTAAAATGCATCTTAGGCCTGCAAAAATTTTGAAAACTTTGGAGGCCCTAAAAAGGGGTTTACAGGCATCCTAGACCCCCTAAGGTCCAGAAAATGATGGTGGCCCAAAAACTGCGTCAGAGAGTGCTGAATGTCCCAAAAACATTGGCAGCCTGAAAGGGGCATTAACCCGCATCCTAGACCACTGAAATTCCCAAAAATAATTTTTCCACGAAAAATGCATCTTACATCCGTGAACGTTCAGAATATGTTAGCAGCCCAAAAAAGACCTTAAAATGCATTTTAGGCCTGCAAAAATGTTGAAAACTTTGGAGGCCCAAAAACGGGGTTTACAGGCATCCTAGACCCCCTAAAGTCCAGAAAATGATGGTGGCCCAAAAACTGCGTCAGAGAGTGCTGAATGTCCCAAAAACATTGGCAGCCTGAAAGGGGCATTAACCCGCATCCTAGACCACTGAAATTCCCAAAAATAATTTTTCCACGAAAAATGCATCTTACATCCGTGAACGTTCAGAATATGTTAGCAGCCCAAAAAAGGCCTTAAAATGCATCTTAGGCCTGCAAAAATGTAGAAAACTTTGGAGGCCCAAAAAAAGAGGTTACAGGCATCCTAGACCCCCTAAAGTCCAGAAAATGATGGTGGCCCAAAAACTGTGTCAGAGAGCTCTGAATGTCCCAAAAACATTTGCAGTCTGAAAGGGGCATTAACCCGCATCCTAGACCACTGAAATTCCCAAAAATAATTTTGGCACAAAAAATGCATCCTACACCACTGAAAGTTACGAATAGGTTAGCAGCCCAAAAAAGGCCTTAAAATGCATTTTAGGCCTGCAAAAATGTAGAAAACTTTGGAGGCCCAAAAAAGGGGTTTACAGGCATCCTAGACCCCCTAAAGTCCAGAAAATGTTGGTGGGTCAAAAACTGAGTCAGAGAGCTCTGAATGTCCCAAAAACACGTGAAGCCTGAAAGAGGCATTAACCCGCATCCTAGACTACTGAAATTCCCAAAAATATTTTTTCCACGAAAAATGCATCCTACACCTCTGAAAGTTAAGAATATGTTAGCAGCCCAAAAAAGGCCTTAAAATGCATCTTAGGCCTTCAAAAATGTTGAAAACTTTGGAGGCCGAAAAAAGGGTTTTGCAGGCATCCTAGACCCCCTAAAGTGCAGAAAATAATGGTGGCCCTAAAACTGTGTCAGAGAGCTCTGAATGTCCCAAAAACATTGGCAGCCTGAAAGGGGCATTAACCTGCATCCTAGACCACTGAAATTCCCAAAAATAATTTTTCCACGAAAAATGCATCTTACATCCGTGAACGTTCAGAATATGTTAGCAGCCCAAAAAAGACCTTAAAATGCATTTTAGGCCTGCAAAAATGTTGAAAACTTTGGAGGCCCAAAAACGGGGTTTACAGGCATCCTAGACCCCCTAAAGTCCAGAAAATGATGGTGGCCAAAAAACTGCGTCAGAGAGTGCTGAATGTCCCAAAAACATTGGCAGCCTGAAAGGGGCATTAACCCGCATCCTAGACCACTGAAATTCCCAAAAATAATTTTTCCACGAAAAATGCATCTTACATCCGTGAACGTTCAGAATATGTTAGCAGCCCAAAAAAGGCCTTAAAATGCATCTTAGGCCTGCAAAAATGTAGAAAACTTTGGAGGCCCAAAAAAAGAGGTTACAGGCATCCTAGACCCCCTAAAGTCCAGAAAATGATGGTGGCCCAAAAACTGTGTCAGAGAGCTCTGAATGTCCCAAAAACATTTGCAGTCTGAAAGGGGCATTAACCCGCATCCTAGACCACTGAAATTCCCAAAAATAATTTTGGCACAAAAAATGCATCCTACACCACTGAAAGTTACGAATATGTTAGCAGCCCAAAAAAGGCCTTAAAATGCATTTTAGGCCTGCAAAAATATTGAAAACTTTGGAGGCCCAAAAAAGGGGTTTACAGGCATCCTAGACCCCGTAAAGTCCAGAAAATGTTGGTGGGTCAAAAACTGAGTCAGAGAGCTCTGAATGTCCCAAAAACACGTGAAGCCTGAAAGAGGCATTAACCCGCATCCTAGACGACTGAAATTCCCAAAAATATTTTTTCCACGAAAAATGCATCCTACACCTCTGAAAGTTAAGAATATGTTAGCAGCCTAAAAAAGGCCTTAAAATGCATCTTAGGCCTTCAAAAATGTTGAAAACTTTGGAGGCCGAAAAAAGGGTTTTGCAGGCATCCTAGACCCCCTAAAGTGCAGAAAATAATGGTGGCCCTAAAACTGTGTCAGAGAGCTCTGAATGTCCCAAAAACATTTGCAGCCTGAAAGGGGCATTAACCCGCATCCTAGACCACTGAAATTCCCAAAAATAATTTTGGCACACAAAAATGCATCCTACACCCCTAAACGTTAAGAATATGTTAGCAGCCCAAAAAAGGCCTTAAAATGCAATTTAGGCCTGCAAAAATATTGAAAACTTTGGAGGCCCAAAAAAGGGGTTTACAGGCATCCTAGACCCCCTAAAGTCCAGAAAATGATGGTGGCCCAAAAACTGCGTCAGAGAGCGCTGAATGTCCCAAAAACATGTGTAGCCTGAAAGGGGCATTAACCCGCATCCTAGACCACTGAAATTCCCAAAAATATTTTTTCCACGAAAAATGCATCTTACATCCGTGAACGTTCAGAATATGTTAGCAGCCCAAAAAAGACCTTAAAATGCATCTTAGGCCTGCAAAAATGTTGAAAACTTTGGAGGCCCAAAAACGGGGTTTACAGGCATCCTAGACCCCCTAAAGTCCAGAAAATGATGGTGGCCCAAAAACTGCGTCAGAGAGTGCTGAATGTCCCAAAAACATTTGCATCCTGAAAGGGGCATTAACCCGCATCCTAGACCACTGAAATTCCCAAAAATAATTTTGGCCCACAAAATGCATCCTACACCCCTGAAAGTTAAGAATATGTTAGCAGCCAAAAAAAGGCCTTAAAATGCATTTTAGGCCTGCAAAAATGTTGAAAACTTTGGAGGCCCAAAAAAGGGGTTTACAGGCATCCTAGAACCCCTAAAGTCCAGAAAATGTTGGTGGCCGAGAAACAGGGTCAGAGAGCTCTGAATGTCCCAAAAACATTTGCAGTCTGAAAGGGGCATTAACCCGCATCCTAGACCACTGAAATCGCCAAAAATATTTTTTCCACGAAAAATGCATCTTACATCGGTGAAGGTTCAGAATATGTTAGCAGCTCAAAAAAGGCCTTAAAATGCATCTTAGGCCTGCAAAAATGTAGAAAACTTTGGAGGCCCTAAAAAGGTGTTTACAGGCATCCTAGACCCCCTAAAGTCCAGAAAATGTTGGTGGGTCAAAAACTGAGTCAGAGGGCTCTGAATGTCCCAAAAACACGTGAAGCCTGAAAGAGGCATTAACCCGCATCCTAGACGACTGAAATTCCCAAAAATATTTTTTCCACGAAAAATGCATCCTATACCTCTGAAAGTTAAGAATATGTTAGCAGCCCAAAAAAGGCCTTAAAATGCATCTTAGGCCTTCAAAAATGTTGAAAACTTTGGAGGCCGAAAAAAGGGTTTTGCAGGCATCCTAGACCCCCTAAAGTGCAGAAAATAATGGTGGCCCTAAAACTGTCTCAGAGAGCTCTGAATGTCCCAAAAACATTGGCAGCCTGAAAGGGGCATTAACCCGCATCCTAGACCACTGAAATTCCCAAAAATAATTTTGGCACAAAAAATGCATTCTACACCCCTAAACGTTAAGAATATGTTAGCAGCCCAAAAAAGGCCTTAAAATGCAATTAAGGCCTGCAAAAATATTGAAAACTTTGGAGGCCCAAAAAAGGGGTTTACAGGCATCCTAGACCCCCTAAAGTCCAGAAAATGATGGTGGCCCAAAAACTGCGTCAGAGAGCGCTGAATGTCCCAAAAACATGTGTAGCCTGAAAGGGGCATTAACCCGCATCCTAGACCACTGAAATTCCCAAAAATATTTTTTCCACGAAAAATGCATCTTACATCCGTGAACGTTCAGAATATGTTAGCAGCCCAAAAAAGACCTTAAAATGCATCTTAGGCCTGCAAAAATGTTGAAAACTTTGGAGGCCCAAAAACGGGGTTTACAGGCATCCTAGACCCCCTAAAGTCCAGAAAATGATGGTGGCCCAAAAACTGCGTCAGAGAGTGCTGAATGTCCCAAAAACATTGGCAGCCTGAAAGGGGCATTAACCCGCCTCCTAGACCACTGAAATCCCCGAAAATATTTTTTCCACGAAAAATGCGTCTTACATCGGTGAATGTTCAGAATATGTTAGCAGCTCAAAAAAGGCCTTAAAATGCAACTTAGGCCTGCAAAAATGTAGAAAACCTTGGAGGCCCTAAAAAGGGGTTTACAGGCATCCTAGACCCCCTAAAGTCCAGAAAATGTTGGTGGCCCAGAAACAGGGTCAGAGAGCTCTGAATGTCCCAAAAACATTTGCAGCCTGAAAGGGGCATTAACCCGCATCCTAGGCCACTGAAATTCCCTAAAATATTTTTCCACGAAAAATGCATCTTACATCCGTGAACGTTCAGAATATGTTAGCAGCCCAAAAAAGGCATTAAAATGCATCTTAGGCCTGCAAAAATATTGAAAACTTTGGAGGCCCAAAAAAGGGGTTTACAGGCATCCTAGACCCCCTAAAGTCCAGAAAATGATGGTGGCACAACAACTGCGTCAGAGAGCGCTGAATGTCCCAAAAACATGTGTAGCCTGAAAGGGGCATTAACCCGCATCCTAGACCACTGAAATTCCCAAAAATATTTTTTCCACGAAAAATGCATCTTACATCCGTGAACGTTCAGAATATGTTAGCAGCCCAAAAAAGACCTTAAAATGCATTTTAGGCCTGCAAAAATGTTGAAAACTTTGGAGGCCCAAAAACGGGGTTTACAGGCATCCTAGACCCCCTAAAGTCCAGAAAATGATGGTGGCCCAAAAACTGCGTCAGAGAGTGCTGAATGTCCCAAAAACATTGGCAGCCTGAAAGGGGCATTAACCCGCATCCTAGACCACTGAAATTCCCAAAAATAATTTTTCCACGAAAAATGCATCTTACATCCGTGAACGTTCAGAATATGTTAGCAGCCCAAAAAAGGCCTAAAAATGCATTTTAGGCCTGCAAAAATGTTGAAAACTTTGGAGGCCCAAAAAAGGGGTTTACAGGCATCCTAGACCCCCTAAATTCCAAAAAATGTTGGTGGCCGAGAAACAGGGTCAGAGAGCTCTGAATGTCCCAAAAACATGTGCAGCCTGAAAGGGGCATTAACCCGCCTCCTATACCACTGAAATCCCCAAAAATATTTTTTCCATGAAAAATGCATCTTACATCGGTGAACGTTCAGAATATGTTAGCAGCTCAAAAAAGGCCTTAAAATGCATCTTAGGCCTGCAAAAATGTAGAAAACTTTGGAGGCCATAAAAAGGGGTTTACAGGCATCCTAGACCCCCTAAAGTCCAGAAAATGTTGGTGGGCCAAAAACTGAGTCAGAGAGCTCTGAATGTCCCAAAAACATGTGAAGCCTGAAAGGGGCATTAACCCGCATCCTAGACGACTGAAATTCCCAAAAATATTTTTGGCACGAAAAAAGGATTCCTACACCCCTAAAAGTTAAGAATATGTTAGCAGCCCAAAAAAGGCCTAATAATGCAACTTAGGCCTGCAAAAATGTTGAAAACTTTGAAGGCCCAAAAAAGGCGTTTACAGGCATCCTAGACCCCCTAATGTCCAGAAAATTATGTTGGCCCAAAAGGTGCATCAGAGAGCTCTGAATGTCCCAAAAACACTTGCATCCTGAAAGGGGCATTAACCCGCATCCTAGACCACTGAAATTCCCAAAAATAATTTTGGCACAAAAAATGCATCCTACACCCCTGAAAGTTAAGAATATGTTAGCAGCCCAAAAAAGGCCTTAAAATGCATCTTAGGCCTGCAAAAATGTAGAAAACTTTGGAGGCCCAAAAAAGAGGTTTACAGGCATCCTAGACCCCCTAAAGTCCAGAAAATGTTGGTGGCCGACAAACAGAGTCAGAGAGCGCTGAATGTCCCAAAAACATGTGTAGCCTGAAAGGGGCATTAACTCGCATCCTAGACCACTGAAATTCCCAAAAAATTTTTTTCCATGAAAAATGCATCTTACATCCGTGAATGTTCAGAATATGTTAGCAGCCCAAAAAAGACCTTAAAATGCATTTTAGGCCTGGAAAATTGTTGAAAACTTTGGAGGCCCAAAAACGGGGTTTACAGGCATCCTAGACCCCCTTAACTCCAGAAAATGATGGTGCCCAAATACTGTGTCAGAGAGCTCTGAATGTCCCTAACGCATTTGCAGCCTAAAAGGGGCCCTAACCCGCACCCTAGACCACTGAAATTCCCAAAAATAATTTTGGCACAAAAAATGCATCCTACACCCCTAAAAGTTAAGAATATGTTAGCAGCCCAAAAAAGGCCTTAAAATGCAACTTAGGCCTGCAAAAATGTTGAAAACATTGAAGGCCCAAAAAAGGGGTTTACAGGCATCCTAGACCCCCTAAAGTCCAGAAAATGATGTTGGCCCAAAAGGTGAGTCAGAGAGCTCTGAATGTCCCAAAAACATTTGCATCCTGAAAGGGGCATTAACAGGCATCCTAGACCACTGAATTCCCAAATATAATTTTGGTACAAAAAATGCATCCTACACACCTGAAAGTTAAGAATATGTTAGCAGCCCAAAAAAGGCCTTAAAATGCATCTTAGGCCTGCAAAAATGTTGAAAACCTTGGAGGCCCTAAAAAGGGGTTTACAGGCATCCTAGACCCCCTAAAGTCCAGAAAATGTTGGTGGCCCAGAAACAGGGTCAGAGAGCTCTGAATGTCCCAAAAACATTTGCAGCCTGAAAGGGGCATTAACCCGCATCCTAGACCACTGAAATTCCCAAAAATATTTTTTCCACGAAAAATGCATCTTACATCCGTGAACGTTCAGAATATGTTAGCAGCCCAAAAAAGGCATTAAAATGCATCTTAGGCCTGCAAAAATATTGAAAACTTTGGAGGCCCAAAAAAGGGGTTTACAGGCATCCTAGACCCCCTAAAGTCCAGAAAATGATGGTGGCACAACAACTGCGTCAGAGAGCGCTGAATGTCCCAAAAACATGTGTAGCCTGAAAGGGGCATTAACCCGCATCCTAGACCACTGAAATTCCCAAAAATATTTTTTCCACGAAAAATGCATCTTACATCCGTGAACGTTCAGAATATGTTAGCAGCCCAAAAAAAGACCTTAAAATGCATCTTAGGGCTGCAAAAATGTTGAAAACTTTGGAGGCCCAAAAACGGGGTTTACAGGCATCCTAGACCCCCTAAAGTCCAGAAAATGATGGTGGCCCAAAAACTGCATCAGAGAGTGCTGAATGTCCCAAAAACATTGGCAGCCTGAAAGGGGCATTAACCCGCATCCTAGACCACTGAAATTCCCAAAAATAATTTTTCCACGAAAAATGCATCTTACATCCGTGAACGTTCAGAATATGTTAGCAGCCCAAAAAAGGCCTAAAAATGCATTTTAGGCCTGCAAAAATGTTGAAAACTTTGGAGGCCCAAAAAAGGGGTTTACAGGCATCCTAGACCCCCTAAAGTCCAAAAAATGTTGGTGGCCGAGAAACAGGGTCAGAGAGCTCTGAATGTCCCAAAAACATGTGCAGCCTGAAAGGGGCATTAACCCGCCTCCTAGACCACTGAAATCCCCAAAAATATTTTTTCCATGAAAAATGCATCTTACATCGGTGAACGTTCAGAATATGTCAGCAGCTCAAAAAAGGCCTTAAAATGCATCTTAGGCCTGCAAAAATGTAGAAAACTTTGGAGGCCATAAAAAGGGGTTTACAGGCATCCTAGACCCCCTAAAGTCCAGAAAATGTTGGTGGGCCAAAAACTGAGTCAGAGAGCTCTGAATGTCCCAAAAACATGTGAAGCCTGAAAGGGGCATTAACCCGCATCCTAGACGACTGAAATTCCCAAAAATATTTTTGGCACGAAAAAAGGATTCCTACACCCCTAAAAGTTAAGAATATGTTAGCAGCCCAAAAAAGGCCTAATAATGCAACTTAGGCCTGCAAAAATGTTGAAAACTTTGAAGGCCCAAAAAAGGCGTTTACAGGAATCCTAGACCCCCTAATGTCCAGAAAATGATGTTGGCCCAAAAGGTGCATCAGAGAGCTCTGAATGTCCCAAAAACACTTGCACCCTGAAAGGGGCATTAACCCGCATCCTAGACCACTGAAATTCCCAAAAATAATTTTGGCACAAAAAATGCATCCTACACCCCTGAACGTTAAGAATATGTTAGCAGCCCAAAAAAGGCCTTAAAATGCATCTTAGGCCTGCAAAAATGTAGAAAACTTTGGAGGCCCAAAAAAGAGGTTTACAGGCATCCTAGACCCCCTAAAGTCCAGAAAATGTTGGTGGCCGACAAACAGAGTCAGAGAGCGCTGAATGTCCCAAAAACATGTGTAGCCTGAAAGGGGCATTAACTCGCATCCTAGACCACTGAAATTCCCAAAAATAATTTTGGCACAAAAAATGCATCCTACACCCCTAAAAGTTAAGAATATGTTAGCAGCCCAAAATAGGCCTTAAAATGAAACTTAGGCTTGCAAAAATGTTGAAAACTTTGAAGGCCCAAAAAAGGGGTTTACAGGCATCCTAGACCCCCTAAAGTCCAGAAAATGATGGTGGCCCATAAGGTGCGTCAGAGAGCTCTGAATGTCCCAAAAACATTGGCAGCCTGAAAGGGGCATTAACCCGCATCCTAGACCACTGAAATTCCCAAAAATAATTTTTCAACGAAAAATGCATCTTACATCCGTGAACGTTCAGAATATGTTAGCAGTCCAAAAAAGGCCTAAAAATGCATTTTAGGCCTGCAAAAATGTTGAAAACTTTGGAGGCCCAAAAAAGGGGTTTACAGGCATCCTAGACCCCCTAAAGTCCAAAAAATGTTGGTGGCCGAGATACAGGGTCAGAGAGCTCTGAATGTCCCAAAAACATGTGCAGCCTGAAAGGGGCATTAACCCGCCTCCTATACCACTGAAATCCCCAAAAATATTTTTTCCATGAAAAATACATCTTACATCGGTGAACGTTCAGAATATGTTAGCAGCTCAAAAAAGGCCTTAAAATGCATCTTAGGCCTGCAAAAATGTAGAAAACTTTGGAGGCCCTAAAAAGGGCTTTACAGGCATCCTAGACCCCCTAAAGTCCAGAAAATGTTGGTGGCCAAAAACTGAGTCAGAGAGCTCTGAATGTCCCAAAAACATGTGAAGCCTGAAAGGGGCATTAACCCGCATCCTAGACGACTGAAATTCCCAAAAATATTTTTGGCACGAAAAAAGGATTCCTACACCCCTAAAAGTTAAGAATATTTTAGCAGCCCAAAAAAGGCCTAATAATGCAACTTAGGCCTGCAAAAATGTTGAAAACTTTGAAGGCCCAAAAAAGGCGTTTACAGGCATCCTAGACCCCCTAAAGTCCAGAAAATGATGTTGGCCCAAAAGGTGCATCAGAGAGCTCTGAATGTCCCAAAATCATTTGCATCCTGAAAGGGGCATTAACCCACATCCTAGACCACTGAAATTCCCAAAAATAATTTTGGCACAAAAAATGCATCCTACACCCCTGAAAGTTAAGAATATGTTAGCAGCCCAAAAAAGGCCTTAAAATGCCTCTTAGGCCTGCAAAAAGGTAGAAAACTTTGGAGGCCCAAAAAAGAGGTTTACAGGCATCCTAGACCCCCTAAAGTCCAGAAAATGATGGTGGCCCAAAAACTGTGTCAGAGAGCTCTGAAAGTCCCAAAAACATTTGCAGCCTGAAAGGGGCATTAACCCGCATCCTAGACCACTGAAATTCCCAAAAATATTTTTTCCACGAAAAATGCATCTTACATCGGTGAAGGTTCAGAATATGTTAGCAGCTCAAAAAAGGCCTTAAAATGCATCTTAGGCCTGCAAAAATGTAGAAAACTTTGGAGGCCCTAAAAAGGTGTTTACAGGCATCCTAGACCCCCTAAAGTCCAGAAAATATTGGTGGGTCAAAAACTGAGTCAGAGAGCTCTGAATGTCCCAAAAACACGTGAAGCCTGAAAGGGGCATTAACCTGCATCCTAGACGACTGAAATTCCCAAAAATATTTTGTCCACGAAAAATGCATCCTAAACCTCTGAAAGTTAAGAATATGTTAGCAGCCCAAAAAAGGCCTTAAAATGCATCTTAGGCCTTCAAAAATGTTGAAAACTTTAGAGGCCGAAAAAAGGGTTTTGCAGGCATCCTAGACCCCCTAAAGTCCAGAAAATGATGGTGGCCCAAAAACTGTGTCAGAGAGCTCTGAAAGTCCCAAAAACATTTGCAGCCTGAAAGGGGCATTAACCCGCATCCTAGACCACTGAAATTCCCAAAAATATTTTTTCCACGAAAAATGCATCTTACATCGGTGAATGTTCAGAATATGTTAGCAGCCCAAAAAAGACCTTAAAATGCATCTTAGGCCTGCAAAAATGTTGAAAACTTTGGAGGCCGAAAAAAAGGTTTTACAGGCATCCTAGACCCCCTAAAGTGCAGAAAATAATGGTGGCCCTAAAACTGTGTCAGAGAGCTCTGAATGTCCCAAAAACATTGGCAGCCTGAAAGGGGCATTAACAGGCATCCTAGACCACTGAAATTCCCAAATATAATTTTGGTACAAAAAATGCATCCTACACACCTGAAAGTTAAGAATATGTTAGCAGCCCAAAAAAGGCCTTAAAATGCATCTTAGGCCTGCAAAAATGTTGAAAACCTTGGAGGCCCTAAAAAGGGGTTTACAGGCATCCTAGACCCCCTAAAGTCCAGAAAATGTTGGTGGCCCAGAAACAGGGTCAGAGAGCTCTGAATGTCCCAAAAACATTTGCAGCCTGAAAGGGGCATTAACCCGCATCCTAGACCACTGAAATTCCCTAAAATATTTTTCCACGAAAAATGCATCTTACATCCGTGAACGTTCAGAATATGTTAGCAGCCCAAAAAAGACCTTAAAATGCATCTTAGGCCTGCAAAAATGTTGAAAACTTTGGAGGCCCAAAAACGGGGTTTACAGGCATCCTAGACCCCCTAAAGTCCAGAAAATGATGGTGGCCCAAAAACTGCGTCAGAGAGTGCTGAATGTCCCAAAAACATTGGCAGCCTGAAAGGGGCATTAACCCGCCTCCTAGACCACTGAAATCCCCAAAAATGTTTTTTCCACGAAAAATGCATCTTACATCGGTGAATGTTCAGAATATGTTAGCAGCTCAAAAAAGGCCTTAAAATGCATCTTAGGCCTGCAAAAATGTAGAAAACTTTGGAGGCCCTAAAAAGGGGTTTACAGGCATCCTAGACCCCCTAAAGTCCAGAAAATGTTGGTGGGCCAAAAACTGAGTCAGAGAGCTCTGAATGTCCCAAAAACATTTGCATCCTGAAAGGGGCATTAACCCGCATCCTAGACCACTGAAATTCTCAAAAATAATTTTGGCCCACAAAATGCATCCTACACCCCTGAAAGTTAAGAATATGTTAGCAGCCCAAAAAAGGCCTTAAAATGCATCTTAGGCCTGCAAAAATGTTGAAAACTTTGGAGGCCCTAAAAAGGGGTTTACAGGCATCCTAGACCCCTAAAGTCCAGAAAATGTTGGTGGCCCAGAACCAGGGTCAGAAAGCTCTGAATGTCCCAAAAACATTTGCAGCCTGAAAGGGGCAATAACCCGCATCCTAGACCACTGAAATTCCCAAAAATATTTTTGGCACGAAAAATGCATCCTACACCCCTGAAAGTTAAGAATATGTTAGCAGCCCAAAAAAGGCCTTAAAATGCATCTTAGGCCTGCAAAAATGTTGAAAACCTTGGAGGCCCTAAAAAGGGGTTTACAGGCATCCTAGACCCCCTAAAGTCCAGAAAATGTTGGTGGCCCAGAAACAGGGTCAGAGAGCTCTAAATGTCCCAAAAACATTTGCATCCTGAAAGGGGCATTAACAGGCATCCTAGACCACTGAAATTCCCAAATATAATTTTGGTACAAAAAATGCATCCTACACACCTGAAAGTTAAGAATATGTTAGCAGCCCAAAAAAGGCCTTAAAATGCATCTTAGGCCTGCAAAAATGTTGAAAACCTTGGAGGCCCTAAAAAGGGGTTTACAGGCATCCTAGACCCCCTAAAGTCCAGAAAATGTTGGTGGCCCAGAAACAGGGTCAGAGAGCTCTAAATGTCCCAAAAACATTTGCAGCCTGAAAGGGGCATTAACCCGCATCCTAGACCACTGAAATTCCCAAAAATATTTTTCCACGAAAAATGCATCTTACATCCGTGAACGTTCAGAATATGTTAGCAGCCCAAAAAAGGCATTAAAATGCATCTTAGGCCTGCAAAAATATTGAAAACTTTGGAGGCCCAAAAAAGGGGTTTACAGGCATCCTAGACCCCCTAAAGTCCAGAAAATGATGGTGGTACAAAAACTGCGTCAGAGAGCGCTGAATGTCCCAAAAACATGTGTAGCCTGAAAGGGGCATTAACCCGCATCCTAGACCACTGAAATTCCCAAAAATATTTTTTCCACGAAAAATGCATCTTACATCCGTGAACGTTCAGAATATGTTAGCAGCCCAAAAAAGACCTTAAAATGCATCTTAGGCCTGCAAAAATGTTGAAAATATTGGAGGCCCAAAAAGGGGGTTTACAGGCATCCTAGACCCCCTAAAGTCCAGAAAATGATGGTGGCCCAAAAACTGCGTCAGAGAGTGCTGAATGTCCCAAAAACATTGGCAGCCTGAAAGGGGCATTAACCCGCATCCTAGACCACTGAAATTCCCAAAAATAATTTTTCCACGAAAAATGCATCCTACACCACTGAAAGTTACGAATATGTTAGCAGCCCAAAAAAGGCCTTAAAATGCATTTTAGGCCTGGCCCTGCAAAAATGTTGAAAACTTTGGAGGCCCAAAAAAGGGGCTTACAGGCATCCTAGACCCCCCTAAAGTCCAGAAAATGTTGGTGGCCGAGAAACAGGGTCAGAGAGCTCTGAATGTCCCAAAAACATTTGCAGTCTGAAAGGGGCATTAACCCGCATCCTAGACCACTGAAATCCCCAAAAATATTTTTTCCACGAAAAATGCATCTTACATCGGTGAAGGTTCAGAATATGTTAGCAGCTCAAAAAAGGCCTTAAAATGCATCTTAGGCCTGCAAAAATGTAGAAAACTTTGGAGGCCCTAAAAAGGTGTTTACAGGCATCCTAGACCCCCTAAAGTCCAGAAAATGTTGGTGGGTCAAAAACTGAGTCAGAGAGCTCTGAATGCCCCAAAAACACGTGAAGCCTGAAAGAGGCATTAACCCGCATCCTAGACGACTGAAATTCCCAAAAATATTTTTTGCACGAAAAATGCATCCTACACCTCTGAAAGTGAAGAATATGTTAGCAGCCCAAAAAAGGCCTTAAAATGCATCTTAGGCCTTCAAAAATGTTGAAAACTTTGGAGGCCGAAAAAAGGGTTTTGCAGGCATCCTAGACCCCCTAAAGTGCAGAAAATAATGGTGGCCCTAAAACTGTGTCAGAGAGCTCTGAATGTCCCAAAAACATTGGCAGCCTGAAAGGGGCATTAACCCGCATCCTAGACCACTGAAATTCCCAAAAATAATTTTGGCCCACAAAATGCATCCTACACCCCTGAAAGTTAAGAATATGTTAGCAGCCCAAAAAAGGCCTTAAAATGCATCTTAGGCCTGCAAAAATGTTGAAAACTTTGGAGGCCCTAAAAAGGGGTTTACAGGCATCCTAGACCCCCTAAAGTGCAGAAAATAATGGTGGTCCTAAAACTGTGTCAGAGAGCTCTGAAAGTCCCAAAAACATTGGCAGCCTGAAAGGGGCATTAACCCGCATCCTAGACCACTGAAATTCCCAAAAATTATTTTGGCACAAAAAATGCATCCTACACCCCTGAAAGTTAAGAATATGTTAGCAGCCCAAAAAAGGCCTTAAAATGCAACTTAGGCCTGCAAAAATGTTGAAAACATTGAAGGCCCAAAAAAGGGGTTTACAGGCATCCTAGACCCCCTAAAGTCCAGAAAATGATGTTGGCCCAAAAGGTGAGTCAGAGAGCTCTGAATGTCCCAAAAACATTTGCATCCTGAAAGGGGCATTAACAGGCATCCTAGACCACTGAAATTCCCAAATATAATTTTGGTACAAAAAATGCATCCTAAACACCAGAAAGTTAAGAATATGTTAGCAGCCCAAAAAAGGCCTTAAAATGCATCTTAGGCCTGCAAAAATGTTGAAAGCCTTGGAGGCCCTAAAAAGGGGTTTACAGGCATCCTAGACCCCCTAAAGTCCAGAAAATGTTGGTGGCCCAGAAACAGGGTCAGAGAGCTCTGAATGTCCCAAAAACATTTGCAGCCTGAAAGGGGCATTAACCCGCATCCTAGACCACTGAAATTCCCAAAAATATTTTTCCACGAAAAATGCATCTTACATCCGTGAACGTTCAGAATATGTTAGCAGCCCAAAAAAGGCATTAAAATGCATCTTAGGCCTGCAAAAATATTGAAAACTTTGGAGGCCCAAAAAAGGGGTTTACAGGCATCCTAGACCCCCTAAAGTCCAGAAAATGATGGTGGCACAAAAACTGCGTCAGAGAGCGCTGAATGTCCCAAAAACATGTGTAGCCTGAAAGGGGCATTAACCCGCATCCTAGACCACTGAAATTCCCAAAAATATTTTTTCCACGAAAAATGCATCTTACATCCGTGAACGTTCAGAATATGTTAGCAGCCCAAAAAAGACCTTAAAATGCATCTTAGGCCTGCAAAAATGTTGAAAACTTTGGAGGCCCAAAAACGGGGTTTACAGGCATCCTAGACCCCCTAAAGTCCAGAAAATGATGGTGGCCCAAAAACTGCGTCAGAGAGTGCTGAATGTCCCAAAAACATTGGCAGCCTGAAAGGGGCATTAACCCGCATCCTAGACCACTGAAATTCCCAAAAATAATTTTTCCACGAAAAATGCATCTTACATCCGTGAACGTTCAGAATATGTTAGCAGCCCAAAAAAGGCCTTAAAATGCATCTTAGGCCTGCAAAAATGTAGAAAACTTTGGAGGCCCAAAAAAAGAGGTTATAGGCATCCTAGACCCCCTAAAGTCCAGAAAATGATGGTGGCCCAAAAACTGTGTCAGAGAGCTCTGAATGTCCCAAAAACATTTGCAGTCTGAAAGGGGCATTAACCCGCATCCTAGACCACTGAAATTCCCAAAAATAATTTTGGCACAAAAAATGCATCCTACACCACTGAAAGTTACGAATATGTTAGCAGCCCAAAAAAGGCCTTAAAATGCATTTCAGGCCTGGCCCTGCAAAAATTTTGAAAACTTTGGAGGCCCAAAAAAGGGGCTTACAGGCATCCTAGATCCCCCTAAAGTCCAGAAAATGTTGGTGGCCGAGAAACAGGGTCAGAGAGCTCTGAATGTCCCAAAAACATTTGCAGTCTGAAAGGGGCATTAACCCGCATCCTAGACCACTGAAATCCCCAAAAATATTTTTCCACGAAAAATGCATCTTACATCGGTGAAGGTTCAGAATATGTTAGCAGCTCGAAAAAGGCCTTAAAATGCATCTTAGGCCTGCAAAAATGTAGAAAACTTTGGAGGCCCTAAAAAGGTGTTTACAGGCATCCTAGACCCCCTAAAGTCCAGAAAATGTTGGTGGGTCAAAAACTGAGTCAGAGAGCTCTGAATGTCCCAAAAACACGTGAAGCCTGAAAGAGGCATTAACCGCATCCTAGACGACTGAAATTCCCAAAAATATTTTTTGCACGAAAAATGCATCCTACACCTCTGAAAGTTAAGAATATGTTAGCAGCCCAAAAAAGGCCTTAAAATGCATCTTAGGCCTTCAAAAATGTTGAAAACTTTGGAGGCCGAAAAAAGGGTTTTGCAGGCATCCTAGACCCCCTAAAGTGCAGAAAATAATGGTGGCCCTAAAACTGTGTCAGAGAGCTCTGAATGTCCCAAAAACATTGGCAGCCTGAAAGGGGCATTAACCCGCATCCTAGACCACTGAAATTCCCAAAAATAATTTTGGCACAAAAAATGCATCCTACACCCCTAAACGTTAAGAATATGTTAGCAGCCCAAAAAAGGCCTTAAAATGCAATTTAGGCCTGCAAAAATGTTGAAAACTTTGAAGGCCCAAAAAAGGGGTTTACAGGCATCCTAAACCCCCTAAAGTCCAGAAAATGATGGTGGCCCAAAAGGTGCGTCAGAGAGCTCTGAATGTCCCAAAAACATTTGCACCCTGAAAGGGGCATTAACCCGCATCCTAGACCACTGAAATTCCCAAAAATAATTTTGGCACACAAAATGCATCCTACACCCCTGAAAGTTAAGAATATGTTAGCAGCCCAAAAAAGGCCTTAAAATGCATCTTAGGCCTGCAAAAATGTTGAAAACTTTGGAGGCCCTAAAAAGAGGTTTACAGGCATCCTAGACCCCCTAGTGTCCAGAAAATGTTGGTGGCCCAGAAACAGGGTCAGAGAGCTCTGAATGTCCCAAACACATTTGCAGCCTGAAAGGGGCATTAACCCGCATCCTAATCCACTGAAATTCCCAAAAATATTTTTTCCACGAAAAATGCATCTTACATCAGTGAATGTTCAGAATATGTTAGCAGCCCAAAAAAGACCTTAAAATGCATCTTAGGCCTGCAAAAATGTTGAAAACCTTGGAGGCCCTAAAAAGGGGTTTACAGGCATCCTAGACCCCCTAAAGTCCAGAAAATGTTGGTGGCCCAGAAACAGGGTCAGAGAGCGCTGAATGTCCCAAAAACATGTGTAGCCTGAAAGGGGCATTAACCCGCATCCTAGACCACTGAAATTCCCTAAAATATTTTTTCCACGAAAAATGCATCTTACATCCGTGAACGTTCAGAATATGTTAGCAGCCCAAAAAAGGCATTAAAATGCATCTTAGGCCTGCAAAAATATTGAAAACTTTGAAGGCCCAAAAACGGGGTTTACAGGCATCCTAGACCCCCTTAACTCCAGAAAATGATGGTGCCCAAATACTGTGTCAGAGAGCTCTGAATGTCCCTAACGCATTTGCAGCCTAAAAGGGCATTAACCCGCACCCTAGACCACTGAAATTCCCAAAAATAATTTTTCCACGAAAAATGCATCTTACATCCGTGAACGTTCAGAATGTTAGCAGACCAAAAAAGGCCTTAAAATGCATTTAGGCCTGCAAAAATGTAGAAAACTTTGGAGGCCCAAAAAAAGAGGTTAAAGGCATCCTAGACCCCCTAAAGTCCAGAAAATGATGGTGGCCCAAAAACTGCGTCAGAGAGCGCTGAATGTCCCAAAAACATGTGTAGCCTGAAAGGGGCATTAACCCGGATCCTAGACCACTGAAATTTCCAAAAATATTTTTTCCACGAAAAATGCATCTTACATCCGTGAACGTTCAGAATATGTTAGCAGCCCAAAAAAGACCTTAAAATGCATCTTAGGCCTGCAAAAATGTTGAAATCTTTGGAGGCCCAAAAACGGGGTTTACAGGCATCCTAGACCCCCTAAAGTCCAGAAAATGATGGTGGCCCAAAAACTGTGTCAGAGAGTGCTGAATGTCCCAAAAACATTGGCAGCCTGAAAGGGGCATTAACCCGCATCCTAGACCACTGAAATTCCCAAAAATATTTTTTACACAAAAAATGCATCTTACATCCGTGAAAGTTCAGAATATGTTAGCAGCCCAAAAAAGACCTTAAAATGCATCTTAGGCCTGCAAAAATGTTGAAATCTTTGGAGGCCCAAAAACGGGCTTTACAGGCATCCTAGACCCCCTAAAGTCCAGAAAATGATGGTGGCCCAAAAACTGCGTCAGAGAGTGCTGAATGTCCCAAAAACATTGGCAGCCTGAAAGGGGCATTAACCCGCATCCTAGACCACTGAAATCCCCAAAAATATTTTTTCCACGAAAAATGCATCTTACATCGGTGAATGTTCAGAATATGTTAGCAGCTCAAAAAAGGCCTTAAAATGCATTTTAGGCCTGCAAAAATGTAGAAAACTTTGGAGGCCCTAAAAAGGGGTTTACAGGCATCCTAGACCCCCTAAAGTCCAGAAAATGTTGGTGGGCCAAAAACTGAGTCAGAGAGCTCTGAATGTCCCAAAAACATTTGCATCCTGAAAGGGGCATTAACCCGCATCCTAGACCACTGAAATTCCCAAAAATAATTTTGGCACACAAAATGCATCCTACACCCCTGAAAGTTAAGAATATGTTAGCAGCCCAAAAAAGGCCTTAAAATGCATCTTAGGCCTGCAAAAATGTTGAAAACTTTGGAGGCCCTAAAAAGGGGTTTACAGGCATCCTAGACCCCTAAAGTCCAGAAAATGTTGGTGGCCCAGAACCAGGGTCAGAAAGCTCTGAATGTCCCAAAAACATTTGCAGCCTGAAAGGGGCATTAACCCGCATCCTAGACCACTGAAATTCCCAAAAATAATTTTGGCACGAAAAATGCATCCTACACCCCTGAAAGTTAAGAATATGTTAGCAGCCCAAGAAAAACCTTAAAATGCATCTTAGGCCTGCAAAAATGTTGAAAACTTTGGAGGCCCTAAAAAGGGGTTTACAGGCATCCTAGACCCCTAAAGTCCAGAAAATGTTGGTGGGCCAAAAACTGAGTCAGAGAGCTCTGAATGTCCCAAAAACATTTGCATCCTGAAAGGGGCATTAACCCGCATCCTAGACCACTGAAATTCCCAAAAATAATTTTGGCACGAAAAATGCATCCTACACCCCTGAAAGTTAAGAATATGTTAGCAGCCCAAAAAAGGCCTTAAAATGCATCTTAGGCCTGCAAAAATGTTGAAAACCTTGGAGGCCCTAAAAAGGGGTTTACAGGCATCCTAGACCCCCTAAAGTCCAGAAAATGTTGGTGGCCCAGAAACAGGGTCAGAGAGCGCTGAATGTCCCAAAAACATGTGTAGCCTGAAAGGGGCATTAACCCGCATCCTAGACCACTGAAATTCCCTAAAATATTTTTTCCACGAAAAATGCATCTTACATCCGTGAACGTTCAGAATATGTTAGTAGCCCAAAAAAGGCATTAAAATGCATCTTAGGCCTGCAAAAATATTGAAAACTTTGGAGGCCCAAAAACGGGGTTTACAGGCATCCTAGACCCCCTTAACTCCAGAAAATGATGGTGCCCAAATACTGTGTCAGAGAGCTCTGAATGTCCCTAACGCATTTGCAGCCTAAAAGGGGCATTAACCTGCACCCTAGACCACTGAAATTCCCAAAAATAATTTTTCCACGAAAAATGCATCTTACATCCGTGAACGTTCAGAATGTTAGCAGCCCAAAAAAGGCCTTAAAATGCATCTTAGGCCTGCAAAAATGTAGAAAACTTTGGAGGCCCAAAAAAAGAGGTTACAGGCATCCTAGACCCCCTAAAGTCCAGAAAATGATGGTGACCCAAAAACTGCGTAAGAGAGTGCTGAATGTCCCAAAAACATTGGCAGCCTGAAAGGGGCATTAACCCGCCTCCTAGACCACTGAAATCCCCAAAAATATTTTTTCCACGAAAAATGCATCTTACATCGGTGAATGTTCAGAATATGTTAGCAGCTCAAAAAAGGCCTTAAAATGCATCTTAGGCCTGCAAAAATGTAGAAAACTTTGGAGGCCCAAAAACGGGGTTTACAGGCATCCTAGACCCCCTAAAGTCCAGAAAATGTTGGTGGGCCAAAAACTGAGTCAGAGCTCTGAATGTCCCAAAAACATTTGCATCCTGAAAGGGGCATTAACCAGCATCCTAGACCACTGAAATTCCCAAAAATAATTTTGGCACACGAAATCCATCCTACACCCCTGAAAGTTAAGAATATGTTAGCAGCTGAAAAAAGGCCTTAAAATGCATCTTAGGCCTGCAAAAATGTTCAAAACCTTGGAGGCCCTAAAAAGGGGTTTACAGGCATCCTAGACCCCTAAAGTCCAGAAAATGTTGGTGGCCCAGAACCAGGGTCCGAAAGCTCTGAATGTCCCAAAAACATTTGCAGCCTGAAAGGGGCATTAACCCGCATCCTAGACCACTGAAATTCCCAAAAATATTTTTGTCACGAAAAATGCATCCTACACTCCTGAAAGTTAAGAATAAGTTAGCAGCCCAAAAAAGGCCTTAAAATGCATCTTAGGCCTGCAAAAATGTTGAAAACTTTGGAGGCCGAAAAAAAGGTTTTACAGGCATCCTACACCCCCTAAAGTGCAGAAAATAATGGTGGCCCTAAAACTGTGTCAGAGAGCTCTGAATGTCCCAAAAACATTGGCAGCCTGAAAGGGGCATTAACCCGCATCCTAGACCACTGAAATTCCCAAAAATTATTTTGGCACAAAAAATGCATCCTACACCCCTGAAAGTTAAGAATATGTTAGCAGCCCAAAAAAGGCCTTAAAATGCAACTTAGGCCTGCAAAAATGTTGAAAACATTGAAGGCCCAAAAAAGGGGTTTACAGGCATCCTAGACCCCCTAAAGTCCAGAAAATGATGTTGGCCCAAAAGGTGAGTCAGAGAGCCATGAATGTCCCAAAAACATTTGCATCCTGAAAGGGGCATTAACAGGCATCCTAGACCACTGAAATTCCCAAATATAATTTTGGTACAAAAAATGCATCCTACACACCTGAAAGTTAAGAATATGTTAGCAGCCCAAAAAAGGCCTTAAAATGCATTTTAGGCCTGCAAAAATGTTGAAAACCTTGGAGGCCCTAAAAAGGGGTTTACAGGCATCCTAGACCCCCTAAAGTCCAGAAAATGTTGGTGGCCCAGAAACAGGGTCAGAGAGCTCTGAATGTCCCAAAAACATTTGCAGCCTGAAAGGGGCATTAACCCACATCCTAGACCACTGAAATTCCCTAAAATATTTTTCCACGAAAAATGCATCTTACATCCGTGAACGTTCAGAATATGTTAGCAGCCCAAAAAAGGCATTAAAATGCATCTTAGGCCTGCAAAAATATTGAAAACTTTGGAGGCCCAAAAAAGGGGTTTACAGGCATCCTAGACCCCCTAAAGTCCAGAAAATGATGGTGGCACAAAAACTGCGTCAGAGAGCGCTGAATGTCCCAAAAACATGTGTAGCCTGAAAGGGGCATTAACCCGCATCCTAGACCACTGAAATTCCCAAAAATAATTTTTCCACGAAAAATGCATCTTACATCCGTGAACGTTCAGAATATGTTAGCGGCCCAAAAAAGACCTTAAAATGCATCTTAGGCCTGCAAAAATGTTGAAAACTTTGGAGGCCCTAAAAAGGGGTTTACAGGCATCCTAGACCCCTAAAGTCCAGAAAATGTTGGTGGCCCAGAACCAGGGTCAGAAAGCTCTGAATGTCCCAAAAACATTTGCAGTCTGAAAGGGGCAATAACCCGCATCCTAGACCACTGAAATTCCCCAAAATATTTTTGGCACGAAAAATGCATCCTACACCCCTGAAAGTTAAGAATATGTTAGCAGCCCAAAAAAGGCCTTAAAATGCATCTTAGGCCTGCAAAAATGTTGAAAACTTTGGAGGCCGAAAAAAAGGTTTTACAGGCATCCTAGACCCCCTAAAGTGCAGAAAATAATGGTGGTCCTAAAACTGTGTCAGAGAGCTCTGAATGTCCCAAAAACATTGGCAGCCTGAAAGGGGCATTAACCCGCATCCTAGACCACTGAAATTCCCAAAAATTATTTTGGCACAAAAAATGCATCCTACACCCCTGAAAGTTAAGAATATGTTAGCAGCCCAAAAAAGGCCTTAAAATGCAACTTAGGCCTGCAAAAATGTTGAAAACATTGAAGGCCCAAAAAAGGGGTTTACAGGCATCCTAGACCCCCTAAAGTCCAGAAAGTGATGTTGGCCCAAAAGGTGAGTAAGAGAGCTCTGAATGTCCCAAAAACATTTGCATCCTGAAAGGGGCATTAACAGGCATCCTAGACCACTGAAATTCCCAAATATAATTTTGGTACAAAAAATGCATCCTACACACCTGAAAGTTAAGAATATGTTAGCAGCCCAAAAAAGGCCTTAAAATGCATCTTAGGCCTGTAAAAATGTTGAAAACCTTGGAGGCCCTAAAAAGGGGTTTACAGGCATCCTAGACCCCCTAAAGTCCAGAAAATGTTGGTGGCCCAGAAACAGGGTCAGAGAGCTCTGAATGTCCCAAAAACATTTGCAGCCTGAAAGGGGCATTAACCCGCATCCTAGACCACTGAAATTCCCAAAAATATTTTTCCACGAAAAATGCATCTTACATCCGTGAACGTTCAGAATATGTTAGCAGCCCAAAAAAGGCATTAAAATGCATCTTAGGCCTGCAAAAATATTGAAAACTTTGGAGGCCCAAAAAAGGGGTTTACAGGCATCCTAGACCCCCTAAAGTCCAGAAAATGATGGTGGCACAAAAACTGCGTCAGAGAGTGCTGAATGTCCCAAAAACATGTGTAGCCTGAAAGGGGCATTAACCCGCATCCTAGACCACTGAAATTCCCAAAAATAATTTTTCCACGAAAAATGCATCTTACATCCGTGAACGTTCAGAATATGTTAGCAGCCCAAAAAAGGCCTTAAAATGCATCTTAGGCCTGCAAAAATGTAGAAAACTTTGGAGGCCCAAAAAAAGAGGTTACAGGCATCCTAGACCCCCTAAAGTCCAGAAAATGATGGTGTCCCAAAAACTGTGTCAGAGAGCTCTGAATGTCCCAAAAACATTTGCAGTCTGAAAGGGGCATTAACCCGCATCTTAGACCACTGAAATTCCCAAAAATAATTTTGGCACAAAAAATGCATCCTACACCACTGAAAGTTACGAATATGTTAGCAGCCCAAAAAAGGCCTTAAAATGCATTTTAGGCCTGCAAAAATGTTGAAAACTTTGGAGGCCCAAAAAAGGGGTTTACAGGCATCCTAGACCCCCTAAAGTCCAGAAAATGATGGTGGCACAAAAACTGCGTCAGAGAGCGCTGAATGTCCCAAAAACATGTGTAGCCTGAAAGGGGCATTAACCCGCATCCTAGACCACTGAAATTCCCAAAAATATTTTTTCCACGAAAAATGCATCTTACATCCGTGAACGTTCAGAATATGTTAGAAGCCCAAAAAAGACCTTAAAATGCATCTTAGGCCTGCAAAAATGTTGAAAACTTTGGAGGCCCAAAAACGGGGTTTACAGGCATCCTAAACCCCCTAAAGTCCAGAAAATGATGGTGGCCCAAAAGGTGCGTCAGAGAGCTCTGAATGTCCCAAAAACATTTGCACCCTGAAAGGGGCATTAACCCGCATCCTAGACCACTGAAATTCCCAAAAATAATTTTGGCACACAAAATGCATCCTACACCCCTGAAAGTTAAGAATATGTTAGCAGCCCAAAAAAGGCCTTAAAATGCATCTTAGGCCTGCAAAAATGTTGAAAACTTTGGAGGCCCTAAAAAGAGGTTTACAGGCATCCTAGACCCCCTAATGTCCAGTAAATGTTGGTGGCCCAGAAACAGGGTCAGAGAGCTCTGAATGTCCCAAAAACATTTGCAGCCTGAAAGGGGCATTAACCCGCATCCTAGACCACTGAAATTCCCAAAAATATTTTTTCCACGAAAAATGCATCTTACATCAGTGAATCTTCAGAATATGTTAGCAGCCCAAAAAAGACCTTAAAATGCATCTTAGGCCTGCAAAAATGTTGAAAACTTTGGAGGCCCAAAAACGGGGTTTACAGGCATCCTAGACCCCCTTAACTCCAGAAAACGATGGTGCCCAAATACTGTGTCAGAGAGCTCTGAATGTCCCTAACACATTTGCAGTCTGAAAGGAGCATTAACCCGCATCCTAGACGACTGAAATTCCCAAAAATATTTTTGGCACGAAAAATGCATCCGACACCCCTGAAAGTTAAGAATATGTTAGCAGCCCAAAAAAGGTCTTAAAATGCATCTTAGGCCTGCAAAAATGTTGAAAACTTTGGAGGCCAAAAAAAGGGTTTTACAGGCATCCTAGACCCCCTAAAGTACAGAAAATAATGGTGGCCCTAAAACTGTGTCAGAGAGCTCTGAATGTCCAAAAAACATTGGCAGCGTGAGAGGGGCATTAACCCGCAACCTAGACCACTGAAATTCTCAAAAATAATTTTGGCACAAAAAATGCATCCTACACCCCTGAAAGTTAAGAATGTGTTAGCAGCCCAAAAAAGGCCTTAAAATGCATCTTAGGCCTGCAAAAATGTTGAAAACCTTGGAGGCCCTAAAAAGGGGTTTACAGGCATCCTAGACCCCCTAAAGTCCAGAAAATGTTGGTGGCCCAGAAACAGAGTCAGAGAGCTCTGAATGTCCCTAACGCATTCGCAGCCTAAAAGGGGCATTAACCCGCACCCTAGACCACTGAAATTCCCAAAAATAATTTTTCCACGAAAAATGCATCTTACATCCGTGAACGTTCAGAATGTTAGCAGCCCAAAAAAGGCCTTAAAATGCATCTTAGGCCTGCAAAAATGTAGAAAACTTTGGAGGCCCAAAAAAAAGAGGTTACAGGCATCCTAGACCCCCTAAAGTCCAGAAAATGATGGTGGCCCAAAAACTGTGTCAGAGAGCGCTGAATGTCCCAAAAACATGTGTAGCCTGAAAGGGGCATTAACCCGGATCCTAGACCACTGAAATTTCCAAAAATATTTTTTCCACGAAAAATGCATCTTACATCCGTGAACGTTCAGAATATGTTAGCAGCCCAAAAAAGACCTTAAAATGCATCTTAGGTCTGCAAAAATGTTGAAAACTTTGGAGGCCCAAAAATGGGGGTTTAAGGCATCCTAGACCCCCTAAAGTCCAGAAAATGATGGTGGCCCAAAAACTGCGTAAGAGAGTGCTGAATGTCCCAAAAACATTGGCAGCCTGAAAGGGGCATTAACCCGCCTCCTAGACCACTGAAATTCCCTAAAATATTTTTTCCACGTAAAATGCATCCTACACCTCTGAAAGTTAAGAATATGTTAGCAGCCCAAAAAAGGCCTTAAAATGCATCTTAGGCCTTCAAAAATGTTGAAAACTTTGGAGGCCGAAAAAAGGGTTTTGCAGGCATCCTAGACCCCCTAAAGTGCAGAAAATAATGATGGCCCTAAAACTGTGTCAGAGAGCTCTGAATGTCCCAAAAACATTGGCAGCCTGAAAGGGGCATTAACCCGCATCCTAGACCACTGAAATTCCCAAATATAATTTTGGTACAAAAAATGCATCCTACACACCTGAAAGTTAAGAATATGTTAGCAGCCCAAAAAAGGCCTTAAAATGCATCTTAGGCCTGCAAAAATGTTGAAAACCTTGGAGGCCCTAAAAAGGGGTTTACAGGCATCCTAGACCCCCTAAAGTCCAGAAAATGTTGGTGGCCCAGATACAGGGTCAGAGAGCTCTGAATGTCCCAAAAACATTTGCAGCCTGAAAGGGGCATTAACCCGCATCCTAGACCACTGAAATTCCCTAAAATATTTTTCCACGAAAAATGCATCCTACACCCCTGAAAGTTAAGAATATGTTAGCAGCCCAAAAAAGACCTTAAAATGCATTTTAGGCCTGCAAAAATGTTGAAAACTTTGGAGGCCCAAAAACGGGGTTTACAGGCATCCTAGACCCCCTTAACTCCAGAAAATGATGGTGCCCAAATACTGTGTCAGAGAGCTCTGAATGTCCCTAACACATTTGCAGCCTGAAAGGAGCATTAACCCGCATCCTAGACGACTGAAATTCCCAAAAATATTTTTGGCACGAAAAATGCATCCGACACCCCTGAAAGTTAAGAATATGTTAGCAGCCCAAAAAAGGCCTTAAAATGCATCTTAGGCCTGCAAAAATGTTGAAAACTTTGGAGGCCAAAAAAAGGGTTTTACAGGCATCCTAGACCCCCTAAAGTGCAGAAAATAATGGTGGCCCTAAAACTGTGTCAGAGAGCTCTGAATGTCCAAAAAACATGGGCAGCGTGAGAGGGGCATTAACCCGCATCCTAGACCACTGAAATTCTCAAAAATAATTTTGGCACAAAAAATGCATCCTACACCCCTGAAAGTTAAGAATATGTTAGCAGCCCAAAAAAGGCCTTAAAATGCATCTTAGGCCTGCAAAAATGTTGAAAACTTTGGAGGCCAAAAAAAGGGGTTTACAGGCATCCTAGACCCCCTAAAGTCCAGAAAATGTCGGTGGCCCAGAAACAGGGTCAGAGAGCGCTGAATGTCCCAAAAACATGTGTAGCCTGAAAGGGGCATTAACCCGCATCCTAGACCACTGAAATTCCCTAAAATATTTTTTCCACGAAAAATGCATCTTACATCCGTGAACGTTCAGAATATGTTAGCAGCCCAAAAAAGGCATTAAAATGCATCTTAGGCCTGCAAAAATATTGAAAACTTTGGAGGCCCAAAAACGGGGTTTACAGGCATCCTAGACCCCCTTAACTCCAGAAAATGATGGTGCCCAAATACTGTGTCAGAGAGCTCTGAATGTCCCTAACGCATTTGCAGCCTAAAAGGGGCATTAACCCGCACCCTAGACCACTGAAATTCCCAAAAATAATTTTTCCACGAAAAATGCATCTTACATCCGTGAACGTTCAGAATGTTAGCAGCCCAAAAAAGGCCTTATAATGCATCTTAGGCCTGCAAAAATGTAGAAAACTTTGGAGGCCCAAAAAAAGAGGTTACAGGCATCCTAGACCCCCTAAAGTCCAGAAAATGATGGTGACCCAAAAACTGCGTAAGAGAGTGCTGAATGTCCCAAAAACATTGGCAGCCTGAAAAGGGGCATTAACCCGCCTCCTAGACCACTGAAATCCCCAAAAATATTTTTTCCACGAAAAATGCATCTTACATCGGTGAATGTTCAGAATATGTTAGCAGCTCAAAAAAGGCCTTAAAATGCATCTTAGGCCTGCAAAAATGTAGAAAACTTTGGAGGCCCAAAAACGGGGTTTACAGGCATCCTAGACCCCCCTAAAGTCCAGAAAATGATGGTGGCCCAAAAACTGCGTCAGAGAGCTCTGAATGTCCCAAAAACATTTGCAGTCTGAAAGGGGCATTAACCCGCATCCTAGACCACTGAAATTCCCAAAACTAACTTTGGCACAAAAAATGCATCCTACACCCCTGAAAGTTAAGAATATGTTAGCAGCCGAAAAAAGGCCTTAAAATGCATCTTAGGCCTGCAAAAATGTTCAAAACCTTGGAGGCCCTAAAAAGGGGTTTACAGGCATCCTAGACCCCTAAAGTCCAGAAAATGTTGGTGGCCCAGAACCAGGGTCAGAAAGCTCTGAATGTCCCAAAAACATTTGCAGCCTGAAAGGGGCATTAACCCGCATCCTAGACCACTGAAATTCCCAAAAATTATTTTGGCACAAAAAATGCATCCTACACCCCTGAAAGTTAAGAATATGTTAGCAGCCCAAAAAAGGCCTTAAAATGCAACTTAGGCCTGCAAAAATGTTGAAAACATTGAAGGCCCAAAAAAGGGGTTTACAGGCATCCTAGACCCCCTAAAGTCCAGAAAATGATGTTGGCCCAAAAGGTGAGTCAGAAAGCTCTGAATGTCCCAAAAACATTTGCATCCTGAAAGGGGCATTAACAGGCATCCTAGACCACTGAAATTCCCAAATATAATTTTGGTACAAAAAATGCATCCTACACACCTGAAAGTTAAGAATATGTTAGCAGCCCAAAAAAGGCCTTAAAATGCATTTTAGGCCTGCAAAAATGTTGAAAACCTTGGAGGCCCTAAAAAGGGGTTTACAGGCATCCTAGACCCCCTAAAGTCCAGAAAATGTTGGTGGCCCAGAAACAGGGTCAGAGAGCTCTGAATGTCCCAAAAACATTTGCAGCCTGAAAGGGGCATTAACCCACATCCTAGACCACTGAAATTCCCTAAAATATTTTTCCACGAAAAATGCATCTTACATCCGTGAACGTTCAGAATATGTTAGCAGCCCAAAAAAGACCTTAAAATGCATCTTAGGCCTGCAAAAATGTTGAAAACTTTGGAGGCCCAAAAACGGGGTTTACAGGCATCCTAGACCCCCTAAAGTCCAGAAAATGATGGTGGCCCAAAAACTGTGTCAGAGAGTGCTGAATGTCCCAAAAACATTGGCAGCCTGAAAGGGGCATTAACCCGCATCCTAGACCACTGAAATTCCCAAAAATAATTTTTCCATGAAAAATGCATCTTACATCCGTGAACGTTCAGAATATGTTAGCAGCCCAAAAAAGGCCTTAAAATGCATCTTAGGCCTGCAAAAATGTAGAACACTTTGGAGGCCCAAAAAAGGGGTTTACAGGCATCCTAGACCCTCTAAAGTCCAGAAAATGTTGGTGGCCGAGAAACAGGGTCAGAGAGCTCTGAATGTCCCAAAAACACTTGCAGTCTGAAAGGGGCATTAACCCGCATCCTAGACCACTGAAATCCCCAAAAATATTTTTTCCACGAAAAATGCATCTTACATCGGTGAAGGTTCAGAATATGTTAGCAGCTCAAAAAAGGCCTTAAAATGCATCTTAGGCCTGCAAAAATGTAGAAAACTTTGGAGGCCCTAAAAAGGTGTTTACAGGCATCCTAGACCCCCTAAAGTCCAGAAAATGTTGGTGGGTCAAAAACTGAGTCAGAGAGCTCTGAATGTCCCAAAAACACGTGAAGCCTGAAAGAGGCATTAATCCTAGACGACTGAAATTCCCAAAAATATTTTTTCCACGAAAAATGCATCCTACACCTCTGAAAGTTAAGAATATGTTAGCAGCCCAAAAAAGGCCTTAAAATGCATCTTAGGCTTGCAAAAATGTTGAAAACTTTGGAGGCCCTAAAAAGAGGTTTACAGGCATCCTAGACCCCCTAATGTCCAGAAAATGTTGGTGGCCCAGAAACAGGGTCAGAGAGCTCTGAATGTCCCAAACACATTTGCAGCCTGAAAGGGGCATTAACCCGCATCCTAGACCACTGAAATTCCCAAAAATATTTTTTCCACGAAAAATGCATCTTACATCAGTGAATGTTCAGAATATGTTAGCAGCCCAAAAAAGACCTTAAAATGCAGCTTAGGCCTGCAAAAATGTTGAAAACTTTGGAGGCCCTAAAAAGGGGTTTACAGGCATCCTAGACCCCTAAAGTCCAGAAAATGTTGGTGGCCCAGAACCATGGTCAGAAAGCTCTGAATGTCCCAAAAACATTTGCAGCCTGAAAGGGGCAATAACCCGCATCCTAGACCACTGAAATTCCCAAAAATATTTTTGGCACGAAAAATGCATCCTACACCCCTGAAAGTTAAGAATATGTTAGCAGCCCGAAAAAGGCCTTAAAATGCATCTTAGGCCTGCAAAAATGTTGAAAACTTTGGAGGCCGAAAAAAAGGTTTTACAGGCATCCTAGACCCCCTAAAGTGCAGAAAATAATGGTGGTCCTAAAACTGTGTCAGAGAGCTCTGAATGTCCCAAAAACATTGGCAGCCTGAAAGGGGCATTAACCCGCATCCTAGACCACTGAAATTCCCAAAAATTATTTTGGCACAAAAAATGCATCCTACACCCCTGAAAGTTAAGAATATGTTAGCAGCCCAAAAAAGGCCTTAAAATGCAACTTAGGCCTGCAAAAATGTTGAAAACATTGAAGGCCCAAAAAAGGGCTTTACAGGCATCCTAGACCCCCTAAAGTCCAGAAAGTGATGTTGGCCCAAAAGGTGAGTCAGAGAGCGCTGAATGTCCCAAAAACATTTGCATCCTGAAAGGGGCATTAAAAGGCATCCTAGACCACTGAAATTCCCAAATATAATTTTGGTACAAAAAATGCATCCTACACACCTGAAAGTTAAGAATATGTTAGCAGCCCAAAAAAGGCCTTAAAATGCATCTTAGGCCTGTAAAAATGTTGAAAACCTTGGAGGCCCTAAAAAGGGGTTTACAGGCATCCTAGACCCCCTAAAGTCCAGAAAATGTTGGTGGCCCAGAAACAGGGTCAGAGAGCTCTGAATGTCCCAAAAACATTTGCAGCCTGAAAGGGGCATTAACCCGCATCCTAGACCACTGAAATTCCCAAAAATATTTTTCCACGAAAAATGCATCTTACATCCGTGAACGTTCAGAATATGTTAGCAGCCCAAAAAAGGCATTAAAATGCATCTTAGGCCTGCAAAAATATTGAAAACTTTGGAGGCCCAAAAAAGGGGTTTACAGGCATCCTAGACCCCCTAAAGTCCAAAAAATGATGGTGGCACAAAAACTGCGTCAGAGAGTGCTGAATGTCCCAAAAACATGTGTAGCCTGAAAGGGGCATTAACCCGCATCCTAGACCACTGAAATTCCCAAAAATAATTTTGCCACGAAAAATGCATCTTACATCCGTGAACGTTCAGAATATGTTAGCAGCCCAAAAAAGGCCTTAAAATGCATTTTAGGCCTGCAAAAATGTAGAAAACTTTGGAGGCCCAAAAAAAGAGGTTACAGGCATCCTAGACCCCCTAAAGTCCAGAAAATGATGGTGGCCCAAAAACTGTGTCAGAGAGCTCTGAATGTCCCAAAAACATTTGCAGTCTGAAAGGGGCATTAACCCGCATCCTAGACCACTGAAATTCCCAAAAATAATTTTGGCACAAAAAATGCATCCTACACCACTGAAAGTTACGAATATGTTAGCAGCCCAAAAAGGCCTTAAAATGCATTTTAGGCCTGCAAAAATGTTGAAAACTTTGGAGGCCCAAAAAAGGGGTTTACAGGCATCCTAAACCCCCTAAAGTCCAGAAAATGATGGTGGCCCAAAAGGTGCGTCAGAGAGCTCTGAATGTCCCAAAAACATTTGCAGTCTGAAAGGGGCATTAACCCGCATCCTAGACCACTGAAATTCCCAAAAATATTTTTTCCACGAAAAATGCATCTTACATCCGTGAACGTTCAGAATATGTTAGCAGCCGAAAAAAGGCCTTAAAATGCATCTTAGGCCTGCAAAAATGTTGAAAACCTTGGAGGCCCTAAAAAGAGGTTTACAGGCATCCTAGACCCCCTAATGTCCAGAAAATGTTGGTGGCCCAGAAACAGGGTCAGAGAGCTCTGAATGTCCCAAAAACATTTGCAGCCTGAAAGGGGCATTAACCCGCATCCTAGACCACTGAAATTCCCAAAAATATTTTTTCCACGAAAAATGCATCTTACATCAGTGAATCTTCAGAATATGTTAGCAGCCCAAAAAAGACCTTAAAATGCATCTTAGGCCTGCAAAAATGTTGAAAACTTTGGAGGCCCAAAAACGGGGTTTACAGGCATCCTATACCCCCTTAACTCCAGAAAATGATGGTGCCCAAATACTGTGTCAGAGAGCTCTGAATGTCCCTAACACATTTGCAGCCTGAAAGGAGCATTAACCCGCATCCTAGACGACTGAAATTCCCAAAAATATTTTTGGCACGAAAAATGCATCCGACACCCCTGAAAGTTAAGAATATGTTAGCATCCCAAAAAAGGTCTTAAAATGCATCTTAGGCCTGCAAAAATGTTAAAAACTTTGGAGGCCAAAAAAAGGGTTTTACAGGCATCCTAGACCCCCTAAAGTACAGAAAATAATTGTGGCCCTAAAACTGTGTCAGAGAGCTCTGAATGTCCAAAAAACATTGGCAGCGTGAGAGGGGCATTAACCCGCATCCTAGACCACTGAAATTCTCAAAAATAATTTTGGCACAAAAAATGCATCCTACACCCCTGAAAGTTAAGAATGTGTTAGCAGCCCAAAAAAGGCCTTAAAATGCATCTTAGGCCTGCAAAAATGTTGAAAACCTTGGAGGCCCTAAAAAGGGGTTTACAGGCATCCTAGACCCCCTAAAGTCCAGAAAATGTTGGTGGCCCAGAAACAGAGTCAGAGAGCTCTGAATGTCCCTAACGCATTCGCAGCCTAAAAGGGGCATTAACCCGCACCCTAGACCACTGAAATTCCCAAAAATAATTTTTCCACGAAAAATGCATCTTACATCTGTGAACGTTCAGAATGTTAGCAGCCCAAAAAAGGCCTTAAAATGCATCTTAGGCCTGCAAAAATGTAGAAAACTTTGGAGGCCCAAAAAAAGAGGTTACAGGCATCCTAGACCCCCTAAAGTCCAGAAAATGATGGTGGCCCAAAAACTGTGTCAGAGAGCGCTGAATGTCCCAAAAACATGTGTAGCCTGAAAGGGGCATTAACCCGGATCCTAGACCACTGAAATTTCCAAAAATATTTTTTCCACGAAAAATGCATCTTACATCCGTGAACGTTCAGAATATGTTAGCAGCCCAAAAAAGACCTTAAAATGCATCTTAGGCCTGCAAAAATGTTGAAAACTTTGGAGGCCCAAAAATGGGGGTTTACAGGCATCCTAGACCCCGTAAAGTCCAGAAAATGATGGTGGCCCAAAAACTGCGTAAGAGAGTGCTGAATGTCCCAAAAACATTGGCAGCCTGAAAGGGGCATTAACCCGCCTCCTAGACCACTGAAATCCCCGAAAATATTTTTTCCACGAAAAATGCATCCTACACCTCTGAAAGTTAAGAATATGTTAGCAGCCCAAAAACGGCCTTAAAATGCATCTTAGGCCTTCAAAAATGTTGAAAATTTTGGAGGACGAAAAAAGGGTTTTGCAGGCATCCTAGACCCCCTAAAGTGCAGAAAATAATGGTGGCCCTAAAACTGTGTCAGAGAGCTCTGAATGTCCCAAAAACATTGGCAGCCTGAAAGGGGCATTAACCCGCATCCTAGACCACTGAAATTCCCAAAAATAATTTTGGCACAAAAAATGCATCCTACACCCCTAAACGTTAAGAATATGTTAGCAGCCCAAAAAAGGCCTTAAAATGCAATTTAGGCCTGCAAAAATATTGAAAACTTTGGAGGCCCAAAAAAGGGGTTTACAGGCATCCTAGACCCCCTAAAGTCCAGAAAATGATGGTGGCCCAAAAACTGCGTCAGAGAGCGCTGAATGTCCCAAAAACATGTGTAGCCTGAAAGGGGCATTAACCTGCATCCTAGACCACTGAAATTCCCAAAAATATTTTTTCCACGAAAAATGCATCTTACATCCGTGAACGTTCAGAATATGTTAGCAGCCCAAAAAAGACCTTAAAATGCATCTTAGGCCTGCAAAAATGTTGAAAACTTTGGAGGCCCAAAAACGGGGTTTACAGGCATCCTAGACCCCCTAAAGTCCAGAAAATGATGGTGGCCCAAAAACTGCGTCAGAGAGTGCTGAATGTCCCAAAAACATTGACAGCCTGAAAGGGGCATTAACCCGCCTCCTAGACCACTGAAATCCCCGCAAATATTTTTTCCACGAAAAATGCATCTTACATCGGTGAATGTTCAGAATATGTTAGCAGCTCAAAAAAGGCCTTAAAATGCATCTTAGGCCTGCAAAAATGTAGAAAACTTTGGAGGCCCTAAAAAGGGGTTTACAGGCATCCTAGACCCCCTAAAGTCCAGAAAATGTTGGTGGGCCAAAAACTGAGTCAGAGAGCTATGAATGTCCCAAAAACATTTGCATCCTGAAAGGGGCATTAACCCGCATCCTAGACCACTGAAATTCCCAAAAATAATTTTGGCCCACAAAATGCATCCTACACCCCTGAAATTTAAGAATATGTTAGCAGCCCAAAAAAGGCCTTAAAATGCATCTTAGGCCTGCAAAAATGTTGAAAACTTTGGAGGCCCTAAAAAGGGGTTTACAGGCATCCTAGACCCCTAAAGTCCAGAAAATGTTGGTGGCCCAGAACCAGGGTCAGAAAGCTCTGAATGTCCCAAAAACATTTTCAGCCTGAAAGGGGCATTAACCCGCATCCTAGACCACTGAAATTCCCAAAAATATTTTTGGCACGAAAAATGCATCCTACACCCCTGAAAGTTAAGAATATGTTAGCAGCCCAAAAAAGGCCTTAAAATGCAACTTAGGCCTGCAAAAATGTTGAAAACATTGAAGGCCCAAAAAAGGGGTTTACAGGCATCCTAGACCCCCTAAAGTCCAGAAAATGATGTTGGCCCAAAAGGTGAGTCAGAGAGCTCTGAATGTCCCAAAAACATTTGCATCCTGAAAGGGGCATTAACAGGCATCCTAGACCACTGAAATTCCCAAATATAATTTTGGTACAAAAAATGCATCCTACACACCTGAAAGTTAAGAATATGTTAGCAGCCCAAAAAAGGCCTTAAAATGCATCTTAGGCCTGCAAAAATGTTGAAAACCTTGGAGGCCCTAAAAAGGGGTTTACAGGCATCCTAGACCCCCTAAAGTCCAGAAAATGTTGGTGGCCCAGAAACAGGGTCAGAGAGCTCTGAATGTCCCAAAAACATTTGCAGCCTGAAAGGGGCATTAACCCGCATCCTAGACCACTGAAATTCCCTAAAATATTTTTCCACGAAAAATGCATCTTACATCCGTGAACATTCAGAATATGTTAGCAGCCCAAAAAAGGCATTAAAATGCATCTTAGGCCTGCAAAAATATTGAAAACTTTGGAGGCCCAAAAAAGGGGTTTACAGGCATCCTAGACCCCCTAAAGTCCAGAAAATGATGGTGGCACAAAAACTGCGTCAGAGAGCGCTGAATGTCCCAAAAACATGTGTAGCCTGAAAGGGGCATTAACCCGCATCCTAGACCACTGAAATTCCCAAAAATATTTTTTCCACGAAAAATGCATCTTACATCCGTGAACGTTCAGAATATGTTAGCAGCCCAAAAAAGACCTTAAAATGCATCTTAGGCCTGCAAAAATGTTGAAAACTTTGGAGGCCCAAAAACGGGGTTTACAGGCATCCTAGACCCCCTAAAGTCCAGAAAATGATGGTGGCCCAAATACTGCGTCAGAGAGTGCTGAATGTCCCAAAAACATTGGCAGCCTGAAAGGGGCATTAACCCGCATCCTAGACCACTGAAATTCCCAAAAATAATTTTTCCACGAAAAATGCATCTTACATCCGTGAACGTTCAGAATATGTTAGCAGCCCAAAAAAGGCCTAAAAATGCATTTTAGGCCTGCAAAAATGTTGAAAACTTTGGAGGCCCAAAAAAGGGGTTTACAGGCTTCCTAGACCCCCTAAAGTCCAAAAAATGTTGGTGGCCGAGATACAGGGTCAGAGAGCTCTGAATGTCCCAAAAACATGTGCAGCCTGAAAGGGGCATTAACCCGCCTCCTATACCACTGAAATCCCCAAAAATATTTTTTCCACGAAAAATGCATCTTACATCCGTGAACGTTCAGAATATGTTAGCAGCCCAAAAAAGACCTTAAAATGCATCTTAGGCCTGCAAAAATGTTGAAAACTTTGGAGGCCCAAAAACGGGGTTTACAGGCATCCTAGACCCCCTAAAGTCCAGAAAATGATGGTGGCCCAAAAACTGCGTCAGAGAGTGCTGAATGTCCCAAAAACATTGGCAGCCTGAAAGGGGCATTAACCCGCATCCTAGACCACTGAAATTCCCAAAAATAATTTTTCCACGAAAAATGCATCTTACATCCGTGAACGTTCAGAATATGTTAGCAGCCCAAAAAAGGCCTAAAAATGCATTTTAGGCCTGCAAAAATGTTGAAAACTTTGGAGGCCCTAAAAAGGGGTTTACAGGCATCCTAGACCCCCTAAAGTCCAGAAAATGTTGGTGGGCCAAAAACTGAGTCAGAGAGCTCTGAATGTCCCAAAAACATGTGAAGCCTGAAAGGGGCATTAACCCGCATCCTAGACGACTGAAATTCCCAAAAATATTTTTGGCACGAAAAAAGGATTCCTACACCCCTAAAAGTTAAGAATATGTTAGCAGCCCAAAAAAGGCCTAATAATGCAACTTAGGCCTGCAAAAATGTTGAAAACTTTGAAGGCCCAAAAAAGGCGTTTACAGGCATCCTAGACCCCCTAAAGTCCAGAAAATGATGTTGGCCCAAAAGGTGCATCAGAGAGCTCTGAATGTCCCAAAAACATTTGCATCCTGAAAGGGGCATTAACCCGCATCCTAGACCACTGAAATTCCCAAAAATAATTTTGGCACAAAAAATGCATCCTACACCCCTGAAAGTTAAGAATATGTTAGCAGCCCAAAAAAGGCCTTAAAATGCATCTTAGGCCTGCAAAAATGTAGAAAACTTTGGAGGCCCAAAAAAGAGGTTTACAGGCATCCTAGACCCCCTAAAGTCCAGAAAATGTTGGTGGCGACAAACAGAGTCAGAGAGCGCTGAATGTCCCAAAAACATGTGTAGCCTGAAAGGGGCATTAACTCGCATCCTAGACCACTGAAATTCCCCAAATTTTTTTTTCCATGAAAAATGCATCTTACATCCGTGAATGTTCAGAATATGTTAGCAGCCCAAAAAAGACCTTAAAATGCATTTTAGGCCTGGAAAAATGTTGAAGACTTTGGAGGCCCAAAAACGGGGTTTACAGGCATCCTAGACCCCCTTAACTCCAGAAAATGATGGTGCCCAAATACTGTGTCAGAGAGCTCTGAATGTCCCTAACGCATTTGCAGCCTAAAAGGGGCCTTAACCCGCACCCTAGACCACTGAAATTCCCAAAAATAATTTTGGCACAAAAAATGCATCCTACACCCCTGAAAGTTAAGAATATGTTAGCAGCCCAAAAAAGGCCTTAAAATGCAACTTAGGCCTGCAAAAATGTTGAAAACTTTGAAGGCCCAAAAAAGGGGTTTACAGGCATCCTAGACCCCCTAAAGTCCAGAAAATGATGGTGGCCCATAAGGTGCGTCAGAGAGCTCTGAATGTCCCAAAAACATTTGCATTCTGAAAGGGGCATTAACCCGCATCCTAGACCACTGAAATTCCCAAAAATATTTTTTCCACGAAAAATGCATCTTACATCTGTGAACGTTCAGAATGTTAGCAGCCCAAAAAAGGCCTTAAAATGCATTTTAGGCCTGGAAAAATGTTGAAAACTTTGGAGGCCCAAAAACGGGGTTTACAGGCATCCTAGACCCCCTTAACTCCAGAAAATGATGGTGCCCAAATACTGTGTCAGAGAGCTCTGAATGTCCCTAACGCATTTGCAGCCTCTAAGGGGCATTAACCCGCACCCTAGACCACTGAAATTCCCAAAAATAAATTTTCCACGAAAAATGCATCTTACATCCGTGAACGTTCAGAATGTTAGCAGCCCAAAAAAGGCCTTAAAATGCATCTTAGGCCTGCAAAAATGTAGAAAACTTTGGAGGCCCAAAAAAAGAGGTTACAGGCATCCTAGACCCCCTAAAGTCCAGAAAATGATGGTGGCCCAAAAACTGTGACAGAGGGCTCTGAATGTCCCAAAAACATTTGCAGTCTGAAAGGGGCATTAACCCGCATCCTAGATCACTGAAATCCCCAAAAATATTTTTTCCACGAAAAATGCATCTTACATCGGTGAAGGTTCAGAATATGTTAGCAGCTCAAAAAAGGCCTTAAAATGCATCTTAGGCCTGCAAAAATGTAGAAAACTTTGGAGGCCCTAAAATGGTGTTTACAGGCATCCTAGACCCCCTAAAGTCCAGAAAATGTTGGTGGGTCAAAAACTGAGTCAGAGAGCTCTGAATGTCCCAAAAACACGTGAAGCCTGAAAGGGGCATTAACCCGCATCCTAGACGACTGAAATTCCCAAAAATATTTTTTCCACGAAAAATGCATCCTACACCTCTGAAAGTTAAGAATATGTTAGCAGCCCAAAAAAGGCCTTAAAATGCATCTTAGGCCTTCAAAAATGTCGAAAACTTTGGAGGCCGAAAAAAGGGTTTTGCAGGCATCCTAGACCCCCTAAAGTGCAGAAAATAATGGTGGCCCTAAAACTGTGTCAGAGAGCTCTGAATGTCCCAAAAACATTGGCAGCCTGAAAGGGGCATTAACCCGCATCCTAGACCACTGAAATTCCCAAAAATAATTTTGGCACAAAAAATGCATCCTACACCCCTAAACGTTAAGAATATGTTAGCAGCCCAAAAAAGGCCTTAAAATGCAATTTAGGCCTGCAAAAATGTTGAAAACTTTGAAGGCCCAAAAAAGGGGTTTACAGGCATCCTAAAGCCCCTAAAGTCCAGAAAATGATGGTGGCCCAAAAGGTGCGTCAGAGAGCGCTGAATGTCCCAAAAACATTTGCACCCTGAAAGGGGCATTAACCCGCATCCTAGACCACTGAAATTCCCAAAAATAATTTTGGCACACAAAATGCATCCTACACCCCTGAAAGTTAAGAATATGTTAGCAGCCCAAAAAAGGCCTTAAAATGCATCTTAGGCCTGCAAAAATGTTGAAAACTTTGGAGGCCATAAAAAGAGGTTTACAGGCATCCTAGACCCCCCTAATGTCCAGAAAGTGTTGGTGGCCCAGAAACAGGGTCAGAGAGCTCTGAAAGTCCCAAAAACATTTGCAGCCTGAAAGGGGCATTAACCCGCATCCTAGACCACTGAAATTCCCAAAAATATTTTTTCCACGAAAAATGCATCTTACATCCGTGAACGTTCAGAATGTTAGCAGCCCAAAAAAGGCCTTAAAATGCCTCTTAGGCCTGCAAAAATGTAGAAAACTTTGGAGGCCCAAAAAAGAGGTTTACAGGCATCCTAGACCCCCTAAAGTCCAGAAAATTATGGTGGCCCAAAAACTGTGTCAGAGAGCTCTGAAAGTCCCAAAAACATTTGCAGCCTGAAAGGGGCATTAACCCGCATCCTAGACCACTGAAATTCCCAAAAATATTTTTTCCACGAAAAATGCATCTTACATCGGTGAAGGTTCAGAATATGTTAGCAGCTCAAAAAAGGCCTTAAAATGCATCTTAGGCCTGCAAAAATGTAGAAAACTTTGGAGACCCTAAAAAGGTGTTTACAGGCATCCTAGACCCCCTAAAGTCCAGAAAATATTGGTGGGGCAAAAACTGAGTCAGAGAGCTCTGAATGTCCCAAAAACACGTGAAGCCTGAAAGGGGCATTAACCTGCATCCTAGACGACTGAAATTCCCAAAAATATTTTGTCCACGAAAAATGCATCCTAAACCTCTGAAAGTTAAGAATATGTTAGCAGCCCAAAAAAGGCCTTAAAATGCATCTTAGGCCTTCAAAAATGTTGAAAACTTTAGAGGCCGAAAAAAGGGTTTTGCAGGCATCCTAGACCCCCTAAAGTGCAGAAAATAATGATGGCCCTAAAACTGTGTCAGAGAGCTCTGAATGTCCCAAAAACATAGGCAGCCTGAAAGGGGCATTAACCCGAATCCTAGACCACTGAAATTCCCAAAAATAATTTTGGCACAAAAAATGCATCCTACACCCCTAAACGTTAAGAATATGTTAGCAGCCCAAAAAAGGCCTTAAAATGCAATTTAGGCCTGAAAAAATGTTGAAAACTTTGAAGGCCCAAAAAAGGGGTTTACAGGCATCCTAAACCCCCTAAAGTCCAGAAAATGATGGTGGCCCAAAAGGTGCGTCAGAGAGCTCTGAATGTCCCAAAAACATTTGCACCCTGAAAGGGGCATTAACCCGCATCCTAGACCACTGAAATTCCCAAAAATATTTTTGGCACACAAAATGCATCCTACACCCCTGAAAGTTAAGAATATGTTAGCAGCCCAAAAAAGGCCTTAAAATGCATTTTAGGCCTGCAAAAATGTTGAAAACTTTGGAGGCCCTAAAAGGAGGTTTACAGGCATCCTAGACCCCCTAATGTCCAGAAAGTGTTGGTGGCCCAGAAACAGGGTCAGAGAGCTCTGAATGTCCCAAAAACATTTGCAGCCTGAAAGGGGCATTAACCCGCATCCTAGACGACTGAAATTCCCAAAAATATTTTTGGCACGAAAAAAGGATTCCTACACCCCTAAAAGTTAAGAATATGTTAGCAGCCCAAAAAAGGCCTAATAATGCAACTTAGGCCTGCAAAAATGTTGAAAACTTTGAAGGCCCAAAAAAGGCGTTTACAGGCATCCTAGACCCCCTAAAGTCCAGAAAATGATGTTGGCCCAAAAGGTGCATCAGAGAGCTCTGAATGTCCCAAAAACATTTGCATCCTGAAAGGGGCATTAACCCGCATCCTAGACCACTGAAATTCCCAAAAATAATTTTGGCACAAAAAATGCATCCTACACCCCTGAAAGTTAAGAATATGTTAGCAGCCCAAAAAAGGCCTTAAAATGCATCTTAGGCCTGCAAAAATGTAGAAAACTTTGGAGGCCCAAAAAAGAGGTTTACAGGCATCCTAGACCCCCTAAAGTCCAGAAAATGTTGGTGGCTGACAAACAGAGTCAGAGAGCGCTGAATGTCCCAAAAACATGTGTAGCCTGAAAGGGGCATTAACTCGCATCCTAGACCACTGAAATTCCCCAAATTTTTTTTTCCATGAAAAATGCATCTTACATCCGTGAATGTTCAGAATATGTTAGCAGCCCAAAAAAGACCTTAAAATGCATTTTAGGCCTGGAAAAATGTTGAAAACTTTGGAGGCCCAAAAACGGGGTTTACAGGCATCCTAGACCCCCTTAACTCCAGAAAATGATGGTGCCCAAATACTGTGTCAGAGAGCTCTGAATGTCCCTAACGCATTTGCAGCCTAAAAGGGGCCTTAACCCGCACCCTAGACCACTGAAATTCCCAAAAATAATTTTGGCACAAAAAATGCATCCTACACCCCTGAAAGTTAAGAATATGTTAGCAGCCCAAAAAAGGCCTTAAAATGCAACTTAGGCCTGCAAAAATGTTGAAAACTTTGAAGGCCCAAAAAAGGGGTTTACAGGCATCCTAGACCCCCTAAAGTCCAGAAAATGATGGTGGCCCATAAGGTGCGTCAGAGAGCTCTGAATGTCCCAAAAACATTTGCATTCTGAAAGGGGCATTAACCCGCATCCTAGACCACTGAAATTCCCAAAAATATTTTTTCCACGAAAAATGCATCTTACATCCGTGAACGTTCAGAATGTTAGCAGCCCAAAAAAGGCCTTAAAATGCATTTTAGGCCTGGAAAAATGTTGAAAACTTTGGAGGCCCAAAAACGGGGTTTACAGGCATCCTAGACCCCCTTAACTCCAGAAAATGATGGTGCCCAAATACTGTGTCAGAGAGCTCTGAATGTCCCTAACGCATTTGCAGCCTAAAAGGGGCATTAACCCGCACCCTAGACCACTGAAATTCCCAAAAATAAATTTTCCACGAAAAATGCATCTTACATCCGTGAACGTTCAGAATGTTAGCAGCCCAAAAAAGGCCTTAAAATGCATCTTAGGCCTGCAAAAATGTAGAAAACTTTGGAGGCCCAAAAAAAGAGGTTACAGGCATCCTAGACCCCCTAAAGTCCAGAAAATGATGGTGGCCCAAAAACTGTGACAGAGGGCTCTGAATGTCCCAAAAACATTTGCAGTCTGAAAGGGGCATTAACCCGCATCCTAGATCACTGAAATCCCCAAAAATATTTTTTCCACGAAAAATGCATCTTACATCGGTGAAGGTTCAGAATATGTTAGCAGCTCAAAAAAGGCCTTAAAATGCATCTTAGGCCTGCAAAAATGTAGAAAACTTTGGAGGCCCTAAAATGGTGTTTACAGGCATCCTAGACCCCCTAAAGTCCAGAAAATGTTGGTGGGTCAAAAACTGAGTCAGAGAGCTCTGAATGTCCCAAAAACACGTGAAGCCTGAAAGGGGCATTAACCCGCATCCTAGACGACTGAAATTCCCAAAAATATTTTTTCCACGAAAAATGCATCCTACACCTCTGAAAGTTAAGAATATGTTAGCAGCCCAAAAAAGGCCTTAAAATGCATCTTAGGCCTTCAAAAATGTCGAAAACTTTGGAGGCCGAAAAAAGGGTTTTGCAGGCATCCTAGACCCCCTAAAGTGCAGAAAATAATGGTGGCCCTAAAACTGTGTCAGAGAGCTCTGAATGTCCCAAAAACATTGGCATTCTGAAAGGGGCATTAACCCGCATCCTAGACCACTGAAATTCCCAAAAATATTTTTTCCACGAAAAATGCATCTTACATCCGTGAACGTTCAGAATGTTAGCAGCCCAAAAAAGGCCTTAAAATGCATTTTAGGCCTGGAAAAATGTTGAAAACTTTGGAGGCCCAAAAACGGGGTTTACAGGCATCCTAGACCCCCTTAACTCCAGAAAATGATGGTGCCCAAATACTGTGTCAGAGAGCTCTGAATGTCCCTAACGCATTTGCAGCCTAAAAGGGGCATTAACCCGCACCCTAGACCACTGAAATTCCCAAAAATAAATTTTCCACGAAAAATGCATCTTACATCCGTGAACGTTCAGAATGTTAGCAGCCCAAAAAAGGCCTTAAAATGCATCTTAGGCCTGCAAAAATGTAGAAAACTTTGGAGGCCCAAAAAAAGAGGTTACAGGCATCCTAGACCCCCTAAAGTCCAGAAAATGATGGTGGCCCAAAAACTGTGACAGAGGGCTCTGAATGTCCCAAAAACATTTGCAGTCTGAAAGGGGCATTAACCCGCATCCTAGATCACTGAAATCCCCAAAAATATTTTTTCCACGAAAAATGCATCTTACATCGGTGAAGGTTCAGAATATGTTAGCAGCTCAAAAAAGGCCTTAAAATGCATCTTAGGCCTGCAAAAATGTAGAAAACTTTGGAGGCCCTAAAATGGTGTTTACAGGCATCCTAGACCCCCTAAAGTCCAGAAAATGTTGGTGGGTCAAAAACTGAGTCAGAGAGCTCTGAATGTCCCAAAAACACGTGAAGCCTGAAAGGGGCATTAACCCGCATCCTAGACGACTGAAATTCCCAAAAATATTTTTTCCACGAAAAATGCATCCTACACCTCTGAAAGTTAAGAATATGTTAGCAGCCCAAAAAAGGCCTTAAAATGCATCTTAGGCCTTCAAAAATGTCGAAAACTTTGGAGGCCGAAAAAAGGGTTTTGCAGGCATCCTAGACCCCCTAAAGTGCAGAAAATAATGGTGGCCCTAAAACTGTGTCAGAGAGCTCTGAATGTCCCAAAAACATTGGCAGCCTGAAAGGGGCATTAACCCGCATCCTAGACCACTGAAATTCCCAAAAATAATTTTGGCACAAAAAATGCATCCTACACCCCTAAACGTTAAGAATATGTTAGCAGCCCAAAAAAGGCCTTAAAATGCAATTTAGGCCTGCAAAAATGTTGAAAACTTTGAAGGCCCAAAAAAGGGGTTTACAGGCATCCTAAAGCCCCTAAAGTCCAGAAAATGATGGTGGCCCAAAAGGTGCGTCAGAGAGCGCTGAATGTCCCAAAAACATTTGCACCCTGAAAGGGGCATTAACCCGCATCCTAGACCACTGAAATTCCCAAAAATAATTTTGGCACACAAAATGCATCCTACACCCCTGAAAGTTAAGAATATGTTAGCAGCCCAAAAAAGGCCTTAAAATGCATCTTAGGCCTGCAAAAATGTTGAAAACTTTGGAGGCCATAAAAAGAGGTTTACAGGCATCCTAGACCCCCCTAATGTCCAGAAAGTGTTGGTGGCCCAGAAACAGGGTCAGAGAGCTCTGAAAGTCCCAAAAACATTTGCAGCCTGAAAGGGGCATTAACCCGCATCCTAGACCACTGAAATTCCCAAAAATATTTTTTCCACGAAAAATGCATCTTACATCCGTGAACGTTCAGAATGTTAGCAGCCCAAAAAAGGCCTTAAAATGCCTCTTAGGCCTGCAAAAATGTAGAAAACTTTGGAGGCCCAAAAAAGAGGTTTACAGGCATCCTAGACCCCCTAAAGTCCAGAAAATTATGGTGGCCCAAAAACTGTGTCAGAGAGCTCTGAAAGTCCCAAAAACATTTGCAGCCTGAAAGGGGCATTAACCCGCATCCTAGACCACTGAAATTCCCAAAAATATTTTTTCCACGAAAAATGCATCTTACATCGGTGAAGGTTCAGAATATGTTAGCAGCTCAAAAAAGGCCTTAAAATGCATCTTAGGCCTGCAAAAATGTAGAAAACTTTGGAGACCCTAAAAAGGTGTTTACAGGCATCCTAGACCCCCTAAAGTCCAGAAAATATTGGTGGGGCAAAAACTGAGTCAGAGAGCTCTGAATGTCCCAAAAACACGTGAAGCCTGAAAGGGGCATTAACCTGCATCCTAGACGACTGAAATTCCCAAAAATATTTTGTCCACGAAAAATGCATCCTAAACCTCTGAAAGTTAAGAATATGTTAGCAGCCCAAAAAAGGCCTTAAAATGCATCTTAGGCCTTCAAAAATGTTGAAAACTTTAGAGGCCGAAAAAAGGGTTTTGCAGGCATCCTAGACCCCCTAAAGTGCAGAAAATAATGGTGGCCCTAAAACTGTGTCAGAGAGCTCTGAATGTCCCAAAAACATAGGCAGCCTGAAAGGGGCATTAACCCGAATCCTAGACCACTGAAATTCCCAAAAATAATTTTGGCACAAAAAATGCATCCTACACCCCTAAACGTTAAGAATATGTTAGCAGCCCAAAAAAGGCCTTAAAATGCAATTTAGGCCTGAAAAATGTTGAAAACTTTGAAGGCCCAAAAAAGGGGTTTACAGGCATCCTAAACCCCCTAAAGTCCAGAAAATGATGGTGGCCCAAAAGGTGCGTCAGAGAGCTCTGAATGTCCCAAAAACATTTGCACCCTGAAAGGGGCATTAACCCGCATCCTAGACCACTGAAATTCCCAAAAATATTTTTGGCACACAAAATGCATCCTACACCCCTGAAAGTTAAGAATATGTTAGCAGCCCAAAAAAGGCCTTAAAATGCATTTTAGGCCTGCAAAAATGTTGAAAACTTTGGAGGCCCTAAAAGGAGGTTTACAGGCATCCTAGACCCCCTAATGTCCAGAAAGTGTTGGTGGCCCAGAAACAGGGTCAGAGAGCTCTGAATGTCCCAAAAACATTTGCAGCCTGAAAGGGGCATTAACCCGCATCCTAGACCACTGAAATTCCCAAAAATATTTTTTCCACGAAAAATGCATCTTACATCCGTGAACGTTCAGAATGTTAGCAGCCCAAAAAAGGCCTTAAAATGCCTCTTAGGCCTGCAAAAATGTAGAAAACTTTGGAGGCCCAAAAAAGAGGTTTACAGGCATCCTAGACCCCCTAAAGTCCAGAAAATGATGGTGGCCCAAAAACTGTGTCAGAGAGCTCTGAAAGTCCCAAAAACATTTGCAGCCTGAAAGGGGCATTAACCCGCATCATAGACCACTGAAATTCCCAAAAATATTTTTTCCACGAAAAATGCATCTTACATCGGTGAATGTTCAGAATATGTTAGCAGCCCAAAAAAGACCTTAAAATGCATCTTAGGCCTGCAAAAATGTTGAAAACTTTGGAGGCCCAAAAACGGGGTTTACAGGCATCCTAGACCCCCTTAACTCCAGAAAATGATGGTGCCCAAATACTGTGTCAGAGAGCTCTGAATGTCCCAAAAACATTTGCATCCTGAAAGGGGCATTAACAGGCATCCTAGACCACTGAAATTCACAAATATAATTTTGGCACAAAAAATGCATCCTACACCCCTGAAAGTTAAGAATATGTTAGCAGCCCAAAAAAGGCCTTAAAATGCATCTTAGGCCTGCAAAAATTTTGAAAACCTTGGAGGCCCTAAAAAGGGGTTTACAGGCATCCTAGACCCCCTAAAGTCCAGAAAATGTTGGTGGCCGAGAAACAGGGTCAGAGAGCGCTGAATGTCCCAAAAACATGTGTAGCCTGAAAGGGGCATTAACCCGCATCCTAGACCACTGAAATTCCCTAAAATATTTTTTCCACGAAAAATGCATCTTACATCCGTGAACGTTCAGAATATGTTAGCAGCTCAAAAAAGGCCTTAAAAGGCATTTTAGGCCTGCAAAAATGTAGAAAACTTTGGAGGCCCTAAAAAGGGGTTTACAGGCATCCTAGACCCCCTAAAGTCCAGAAAATGTTGGTGGGCCAAAAACTGAGTCAGAGAGCTCTGAATGTCCCAAAAACATTTGCATCCTCAAAGGGGCATTAACCCGCATCCTAGACCACTGAAATTCCCAAAAATAATTTTGGCCCACAAAATGCATCCTACACCCCTGAAAGTTAAGAATATGTTAGCAGCCCAAAAAAGGCCTTAAAATGCATCTTAGGCCTGCAAAAATGTTGAAAACCTTGGAGGCCCTAAAAAGGGGTTTACAGGCATCCTAGACCCCTAAAGTCCAGAAAATGTTGGTGGCCCAGAACCAGGGTCAGAAAGCTCTGAATGTCCCAAAAACATTTGCAGCCTGAAAGGGGCATTAACCCACATCCTAGACCACTGAAATTCCCAAAAATATTTTTGGCACGAAAAATGCATCCTACACCCCTGAAAGTTAAGAATATGTTAGCAGCCCAAAAAAGGCCTTAAAATGCATCTTAGGCCTGCAAAAATGTTGAAAACTTTGGAGGCCGAAAAAAAGGTTTTACAGGCATCCTAGACCCCCTAAAGTGCAGAAAATAATGGTGGCCCTAAAACTGTGTCAGAGAGCTCTGAATGTCCCAAAAACATTGGCAGCCTGAAAGGGGCATTAACCCGCATCCTAGACCACTGAAATTCCCAAAAATTATTTTGGCACAAAAAATGCATCCTACACCCCTGAAAGTTAAGAATATGTTAGCAGCCCAAAAAAGGCCTTAAAATGCAACTTAGGCCTGCAAAAATGTTGAAAACATTGAAGGCCCTAAAAAGGGGTTTACAGGCATCCTAGACCCCCTAAAGTCCAGAAAATGATGTTGGCCCAAAAGGTGAGTCAGAGAGCTCTGAATGTCCCAAAAACATTTGCATCCTGAAAGGGGCATTAACAGGCATCCTAGACCACTGAAATTCCCAAATATAATTTTGGTACAAAAAATGCATCCTACACACCTGAAAGTTAAGAATATGTTAGCAGCCCAAAAAAGGCCTTAAAATGCATCTTAGGCCTGCAAAAATGTTGAAAACCTTGGAGGCCCTAAAAAGGGGTTTACAGGCATCCTAGACCCCCTAAAGTCCAGAAAATGTTGGTGGCCCAGAAACAGGGTCAGAGAGCTCTGAATGTCCCAAAAATATTTGCAGCCTGAAAGGGGCATTAACCCGCATCCTAGACCACTGAAATTCCCTAAAATATTTTTCCACGAAAAATGCATCTTACATCCGTGAACGTTCAGAATATGTTAGCAGCCCAAAAAAGACCTTAAAATGCATCTTAGGCCTGCAAAAATGTTGAAAACTTTGGAGGCCCAAAAACGGGGTTTACAGGCATCCTAGACCCCCTAAAGTCCAGAAAATGATGGTGGCCCAAAAACTGCGTCAGAGAGTGCTGAATGTCCCAAAAACATTGGCAGCCTGAAAGGGGCATTAACCCGCCTCCTAGACCACTGAAATCCCCAAAAATGTTTTTTCCACGAAAAATGCATCTTACATCGGTGAATGTTCAGAATATGTTAGCAGCTCAAAAAAGGCCTTAAAATGCATCTTAGCCCTGCAAAAATGTAGAAAACTTTGGAGGCCCTAAAAAGGGGTTTACAGGCATCCTAGACCCCCTAAAGTCCAGAAAATGTTGGTGGGCCAAAGACTGAGTCAGAGAGCTCTGAATGTCCCAAAAACATTTGCATCCTGAAAGGGGCATTAACCCGCATCCTAGACCACTGAAATTCCCAAAAATAATTTTGGCCCACAAAATGCATCCTACACCCCTGAAAGTTAAGAATATGTTAGCAGCCCAAAAAAGGCCTTAAAATGCATCTTAGGCCTGCAAAAATGTTGAAAACTTTGGAGGCCCAAAAACGGGGTTTACAGGCATCCTAGACCCCTAAAGTCCAGAAAATGTTGGTGGCCCAGAACCAGGGTCAGAAAGCTCTGAATGTCCCAAAAACATTTGCAGCCTGAAAGGGGCATTAACCCGCATCCTAGACCACTGAAATTCCCAAAAATATTTTTGGCACGAAAAATGCATCCTACACCCCTGAAAGTTAAGAATATGTTAGCAGCCCAAAAAAGGCCTTAAAATGCATTTTAGGCCTGCAAAAATGTTGAAAACTTTGGAGGCCCTAAAAGGAGGTTTACAGGCATCCTAGACCCCCTAATGTCCAGAAAGTGTTGGTGGCCCAGAAACAGGGTCAGAGAGCTCTGAATGTCCCAAAAACATTTGCAGCCTGAAAGGGGCATTAACCCGCATCCTAGACCACTGAAATTCCCAAAAATATTTTTTCCACGAAAAATGCATCTTACATCCGTGAACGTTCAGAATGTTAGCAGCCCAAAAAAGGCCTTAAAATGCCTCTTAGGCCTGCAAAAATGTAGAAAACTTTGGAGGCCCAAAAAAGAGGTTTACAGGCATCCTAGACCCCCTAAAGTCCAGAAAATGATGGTGGCCCAAAAACTGTGTCAGAGAGCTCTGAAAGTCCCAAAAACATTTGCAGCCTGAAAGGGGCATTAACCCGCATCATAGACCACTGAAATTCCCAAAAATATTTTTTCCACGAAAAATGCATCTTACATCAGTGAATGTTCAGAATATGTTAGCAGCCCAAAAAAGACCTTAAAATGCATCTTAGGCCTGCAAAAATGTTGAAAACTTTGGAGGCCCAAAAACGGGGTTTACAGGCATCCTAGACCCCCTTAACTCCAGAAAATGATGGTGCCCAAATACTGTGTCAGAGAGCTCTGAATGTCCCAAAAACATTTGCATCCTGAAAGGGGCATTAACAGGCATCCTAGACCACTGAAATTCACAAATATAATTTTGGCACAAAAAATGCATCCTACACCCCTGAAAGTTAAGAATATGTTAGCAGCCCAAAAAAGGCCTTAAAATGCATCTTAGGCCTGCAAAAATTTTGAAAACCTTGGAGGCCCTAAAAAGGGGTTTACAGGCATCCTAGACCCCCTAAAGTCCAGAAAATGTTGGTGGCCGAGAAACAGGGTCAGAGAGCGCTGAATGTCCCAAAAACATGTGTAGCCTGAAAGGGGCATTAACCCGCATCCTAGACCACTGAAATTCCCTAAAATATTTTTTCCACGAAAAATGCATCTTACATCCGTGAACGTTCAGAATATGTTAGCAGCTCAAAAAAGGCCTTAAAAGGCATTTTAGGCCTGCAAAAATGTAGAAAACTTTGGAGGCCCTAAAAAGGGGTTTACAGGCATCCTAGACCCCCTAAAGTCCAGAAAATGTTGGTGGGCCAAAAACTGAGTCAGAGAGCTCTGAATGTCCCAAAAACATTTGCATCCTCAAAGGGGCATTAACCCGCATCCTAGACCACTGAAATTCCCAAAAATAATTTTGGCCCACAAAATGCATCCTACACCCCTGAAAGTTAAGAATATGTTAGCAGCCCAAAAAAGGCCTTAAAATGCATCTTAGGCCTGCAAAAATGTTGAAAACCTTGGAGGCCCTAAAAAGGGGTTTACAGGCATCCTAGACCCCTAAAGTCCAGAAAATGTTGGTGGCCCAGAACCAGGGTCAGAAAGCTCTGAATGTCCCAAAAACATTTGCAGCCTGAAAGGGGCATTAACCCACATCCTAGACCACTGAAATTCCCAAAAATATTTTTGGCACGAAAAATGCATCCTACACCCCTGAAAGTTAAGAATATGTTAGCAGCCCAAAAAAGGCCTTAAAATGCATCTTAGGCCTGCAAAAATGTTGAAAACTTTGGAGGCCGAAAAAAAGGTTTTACAGGCATCCTAGACCCCCTAAAGTGCAGAAAATAATGGTGGCCCTAAAACTGTGTCAGAGAGCTCTGAATGTCCCAAAAACATTGGCAGCCTGAAAGGGGCATTAACCCGCATCCTAGACCACTGAAATTCCCAAAAATTATTTTGGCACAAAAAATGCATCCTACACCCCTGAAAGTTAAGAATATGTTAGCAGCCCAAAAAAGGCCTTAAAATGCAACTTAGGCCTGCAAAAATGTTGAAAACATTGAAGGCCCTAAAAAGGGGTTTACAGGCATCCTAGACCCCCTAAAGTCCAGAAAATGATGTTGGCCCAAAAGGTGAGTCAGAGAGCTCTGAATGTCCCAAAAACATTTGCATCCTGAAAGGGGCATTAACAGGCATCCTAGACCACTGAAATTCCCAAATATAATTTTGGTACAAAAAATGCATCCTACACACCTGAAAGTTAAGAATATGTTAGCAGCCCAAAAAAGGCCTTAAAATGCATCTTAGGCCTGCAAAAATGTTGAAAACCTTGGAGGCCCTAAAAAGGGGTTTACAGGCATCCTAGACCCCCTAAAGTCCAGAAAATGTTGGTGGCCCAGAAACAGGGTCAGAGAGCTCTGAATGTCCCAAAAATATTTGCAGCCTGAAAGGGGCATTAACCCGCATCCTAGACCACTGAAATTCCCTAAAATATTTTTCCACGAAAAATGCATCTTACATCCGTGAACGTTCAGAATATGTTAGCAGCCCAAAAAAGACCTTAAAATGCATCTTAGGCCTGCAAAAATGTTGAAAACTTTGGAGGCCCAAAAACGGGGTTTACAGGCATCCTAGACCCCCTAAAGTCCAGAAAATGATGGTGGCCCAAAAACTGCGTCAGAGAGTGCTGAATGTCCCAAAAACATTGGCAGCCTGAAAGGGGCATTAACCCGCCTCCTAGACCACTGAAATCCCCAAAAATGTTTTTTCCACGAAAAATGCATCTTACATCGGTGAATGTTCAGAATATGTTAGCAGCTCAAAAAAGGCCTTAAAATGCATCTTAGCCCTGCAAAAATGTAGAAAACTTTGGAGGCCCTAAAAAGGGGTTTACAGGCATCCTAGACCCCCTAAAGTCCAGAAAATGTTGGTGGGCCAAAGACTGAGTCAGAGAGCTCTGAATGTCCCAAAAACATTTGCATCCTGAAAGGGGCATTAACCCGCATCCTAGACCACTGAAATTCCCAAAAATAATTTTGGCCCACAAAATGCATCCTACACCCCTGAAAGTTAAGAATATGTTAGCAGCCCAAAAAAGGCCTTAAAATGCATCTTAGGCCTGCAAAAATGTTGAAAACTTTGGAGGCCCAAAAACGGGGTTTACAGGCATCCTAGACCCCTAAAGTCCAGAAAATGTTGGTGGCCCAGAACCAGGGTCAGAAAGCTCTGAATGTCCCAAAAACATTTGCAGCCTGAAAGGGGCATTAACCCGCATCCTAGACCACTGAAATTCCCAAAAATATTTTTGGCACGAAAAATGCATCCTACACCCCTGAAAGTTAAGAATATGTTAGCAGCCCAAAAAAGGCCTTAAAATGCATCTTAGGCCTGCAAAAATGTTGAAAACTTTGGAGGCCGAAAAAAAGGTTTTACAGGCATCCTAGACCCCCTAAAGTGCAGAAAATAATGGTGGTCCTAAAACTGTGTCAGAGAGCTCTGAATGTCCCAAAAACATTGGCAGCCTGAAAGGGGCATTAACCCGCATCCTAGACCACTGAAATTTCCAAAAATTATTTTGGCACAAAAAATGCATCCTACACCCCTGAAAGTTAAGAATATGTTAGCAGCCCAAAAAAGGCCTTAAATGCAACTTAGGCCTGCAAAAATGTTGAAAACATTGAAGGCCCAAAAAAGGGGTTTACAGGCATCCTAGACCCCCTAAAGTCCAGAAAATGATGTTGGCCCAAAAGGTGAGTCAGAGAGCTCTGAATGTCCCAAAAACATTTGCATCCTGAAAGGGGCATTAACAGGCATCCTAGACCACTGAAATTCCCAAATATAATTTTGGTACAAAAAATGCATCCTACACACCTGAAAGTTAAGAATATGTTAGCAGCCCAAAAAAGGCCTTAAAATGCATCTTAGGCCTGCAAAAATGTTGAAAACCTTGGAGGCCCTAAAAAGGGGTTTACAGGCATCCTAGACCCCCTAAAGTCCAGAAAATGTTGGTGGCCCAGAAACAGGGTCAGAGAGCTCTGAATGTCCCAAAAACATTTGCAGCCTGAAAGGGGCATTAACCCGCATCCTAGACCACTGGAATTCCCAAAAATATTTTTCCACGAAAAATGCATCTTACATCCGTGAACGTTCAGAATATGTTAGCAGCCCAAAAAAGGCATTAAAATGCATCTTAGGCCTGCAAAAATATTGAAAACTTTGGAGGCCCAAAAAAGGGGTTTACAGGCATCCTAGACCCCCTAAAGTCCAGAAAATGATGGTGGCACAAAAACTGCGTCAGAGAGCGCTGAATGTCCCAAAAACATGTGTAGCCTGAAAGGGGCATTAACCCGCATCCTAGACCACTGAAATTCCCAAAAATATTTTTTCCACGAAAAATGCATCTTACATCCGTGAACGTTCAGAATATGTTAGCAGCCCAAAAAAGACCTTAAAATGCATCTTAGGCCTGCAAAAATGTTGAAAACTTTGGAGGCCCAAAAACGGGGTTTACAGGCATCCTAGACCCCCTAAAGTCCAGAAAATGATGGTGGCCCAAAAACTGCGTCAGAGAGTGCTGAATGTCCCAAAAACATTGGCAGCCTGAAAGGGGCATTAACCCGCATCCTAGACCACTGAAATTCCCAAAAATAATTTTTCCACGAAAAATGCATCTTACATCCGTGAACGTTCAGAATATGTTAGCAGCCCAAAAAAGGCCTTAAAATGCATTTTAGGCCTGCAAAAATGTAGAAAACTTTGGAGGCCCAAAAAAAGAGGTTACAGGCATCCTAGACCCCCTAAAGTCCAGAAAATGATGGTGGCCCAAAAACTGTGTCAGAGAGCTCTGAATGTCCCAAAAACATTTGCAGTCTGAAAGAGGCATTAACCCGCATCCTAGACCACTGAAATTCCCAAAAATAATTTTAGCACAAAAAATGCATCCTACACCACTGAAAGTTACGAATATGTTAGCAGCCCAAAAAAGGCCTTAAAATGCATTTTAGGCCTGGCCCTGCAAAAATGTTGAAAGCTTTGGAGGCCCAAAAAAGGGGCTTACAGGCATCCTAGACCCCCCTAAAGTCCAGAAAATGTTGGTGGCTGAGAAACAGGGTCAGAGAGCTCTGAATGTCCCAAAAACATTTGCAGTCCGAAAGGGGCATTAACCCGCATCCTAGACCACTGAAATCCCCAAAAATATTTTTTCCACGAAAAATGCATCTTACATCGGTGAAGGTTCAGAATATGTTAGCAGCTCAAAAAAGGCCTTAAAATGCATCTTAGGCCTGCAAAAATGTAGAAAACTTTGGAGGCCCTAAAAAGGTGTTTACAGGCATCCTAGACCCCCTAAAGTCCAGAAAATGTTGGTGGGTCAAAAACTTAGTCAGAGAGCTCTGAATGTCCCAAAAACACGTGAAGCCTGAAAGAGGCATTAACCCGCATCCTAGACGACTGAAATTCCCAAAAATATTTTTTCCACGAAAAATGCATCCTACACCTCTGAAAGTTAAGAATATGTTAGCAGCCCAAAAAAGGCCTTAAAATGCATCTTAGGCCTTCAAAAATGTTGAAAACTTTGGAGGCCGAAAAAAGGGTTTTGCAGGCATCCTAGACCCCCTAAAGTGCAGAAAATAATGGTGGCCCTAAAACTGTGTCAGAGAGCTCTGAATGTCCCAAAAACTTTGGCAGCCTGAAAGGGGCATTAACCTGCATCCTAGACCACTGAAATTCCCAAAAATAATTTTGGCACAAAAAATGCATCCTACACCCCTAAACGTTAAGAATATGTTAGCAGCCCAAAAAAGGCCTTAAAATGCAATTTAGGCCTGCAAAAATGTTGAAAACTTTGAAGGCCCAAAAAAGGGGTTTACAGGCATCCTAAACCCCCTAAAGTCCAGAAAATGATGGTGGCCCAAAAGGTGCGTCAGAGAGCTCTGAATGTCCCAAAAACATTTGCACCCTGAAAGGGGCATTAACCCGCATCCTAGACCACTGAAATTCCCAAAAATAATTTTGGCACACAAAATGCATCCTACACCCCTGAAAGTTAAGAATATGTTAGCAGCCCAAAAAAGGCCTTAAAATGCATCTTAGGCCTGCAAAAATGTTGAAAACTTTGGAGGCCCAAAAACGGGGTTTACAGGCATCCTAGACCCCCTTAAGTCCAGAAAATGATGGTGCCCGAATACTGTGTCAGAGAGCTCTGAATGTCCAAAAAACATTGGCAGTGTGAGAGGGGCATTAACCCGCATCATAGACCACTGAAATTCTCAAAAATAATTTTGGCACAAAAAATGCATCCTACACCCCTGAAAGTTAAGAATATGTTAGCAGCCCAAAAAAGGCCTTAAAATGCATCTTAGGCCTGCAAAAATGTTGAAAACCTTGGAGGCCCTAAAAAGGGGTTTACAGGCATCCTAGACCCCCTAAAGTCCAGAAAATGATGGTGGCCCAAAAACTGCGTCAGAGAGCGCTGAATGTCCCAAAAACATGTGTAGCCTGAAAGGGGCATTAACCCGGATCCTAGACCACTGAAATTTCCAAAAATATTTTTTCCACGAAAAATGCATCTTACATCCGTGAACGTTCAGAATATGTTAGCAGCCCAAAAAAGACCTTAAAATGCATCTTAGGCCTGCAAAAATGTTGAAATCTTTGGAGGCCCAAAAACGGGGTTTACAGGCATCCTAGACCCCCTAAAGTCCAGAAAATGATGTTGGCCCAAAAGGTGAGTCAGAGAGTGCTGAATGTCCCAAAAACATTGGCAGCCTGAAAGGGGCATTAACCCGCATCCTAGACCACTGAAATTCCCAAAAATAATTTTTCCACGAAAAATGCATCTTACATCCGTGAAAGTTAAGAATAAGTTAGCAGCCCAAAAAAGGCCTTAAAATGCATCTTAGGCCTGCAAAAATGTTGAAAACTTTGGAGGCCGAAAAAAAGGTTTTACAGGCATCCTAGACCCCCTAAAGTGCAGAAAATAATGGTGGCCCTAAAACTGTGTCAGAGAGCTCTGAATGTCCCAAAAACATTGGCAGCCTGAAAGGGGCATTAACCCGCATCCTAGACCACTGAAATTCCCAAAAATTATTTTGGCACAAAAAATGCATCCTACACCCCTGAAAGTTAAGAATATGTTAGCAGCCCAAAAAAGGCCTTAAAATGCATTTTAGGCCTGCAAAAATGTTGAAAACCTTGGAGGCCCTAAAAAGGGGTTTACAGGCATCCTAGACCCCCTAAAGTCCAGAAAATGTTGGTGGCCCAGAAACAGGGTCAGAGAGCTCTGAATGTCCCAAAAACATTTGCAGCCTGAAAGGGGCATTAACCCACATCCTAGACCACTGAAATTCCCTAAAATACTTTTCCACGAAAAATGCATCTTACATCCGTGAACGTTCAGAATATGTTAGCAGCCCAAAAAAGGCATTAAAATGCATCTTAGGCCTGCAAAAATATTGAAAACTTCGGAGGCCCAAAAAAGGGGTTTACAGGCATCCTAGACCCCTAAAGTCCAGAAAATGATGGTGGCACAAAAACTGCGTCAGAGAGCGCTGAATGTCCCAAAAACATGTGTAGCCTGAAAGGGGCATTAACCCGCATCCTAGACCACTGAAATTCCCAAAAATATTTTTTCCACGAAAAATGCATCTTACATCCGTGAATGTTCAGAATATGTTAGCAGCCCAAAAAAGACCTTAAAATGCATCTTAGGCCTGCAAAAATGTTGAAAACTTTGGAGGCCCAAAAACGGGGTTTACAGGCATCCTAGACCCCCTAAAGTCCAGAAAATGATGGTGGCCCAAACACTGTGTCAGTGAGTGCTGAATGTCCCAAAAACATTGGCAGCCTGACAGGGGCATTAACCCGCATCCTAGACCACTGAAATTCCCAAAAATAATTTTTCCACGAAAAATGCATCTTACATCCGTGAACGTTCAGAATATGTTAGCAGCCCGAAAAAGGCCTTAAAATGCATCTTAGGCCTGCAAAAATGTAGAAAACTTTGGAGGCCCAAAAAAAGAGGTTACAGGCATCCTAGACCCCCTAAAGTCCAGAAAATGATGGTGGCCCAAAAACTGTGTCAGAGAGCTCTGAATGTCCCAAAAACATTTGCAGTCTGAAAGGGGCATTAACCCGCATACTAGACCACTGAAATTCCCAAAAATAATTTTGGCACAAAAAATGCATCCTACACCACTGAAAGTTACGAATATGTTAGCAGCCCAAAAAAGGCCTTAAAATGCATTTTAGGCCTGCAAAAATGTTGAAAACTTTGGAGGCCCAAAAAAAGGGGTTTACAGGCATCCTAGACCCCCTAAAGTCCAGAAAATGTTGGTGGCCGAGAAACAGGGTCAGAGAACTCTGAATGTCCCAAAAACATGTGCAGCCTGAAAGGGGCATTAACCCGCATCCTAGACCACTGAAATCCCCAAAAATATTTTTCCACGAAAAATGCATCTTACATCGGTGAAGGTTCAGAATATGTTAGCAGCTCAAAAAAGGCCTTAAAATGCATCTTAGGCCTGCAAAAATGTAGAAAACTTTGGAGGCCCTAAAAAGGTGTTTACAGGCATCCTAGACCCCCTAAAGTCCAGAAAATGTTGGTGGGTCAAAAACTGAGTCAGAGAGCTCTGAATGTCCCAAAAACACGTGAAGCCTGAAAGAGGCATTAATCCTAGACGACTGAAATTCCCAAAAATATTTTTTCCACGAAAAATGCATCCTACACCTCTTAAAGTTAAGAATATGTTAGCAGCCCAAAAAAGGCCTTAAAATGCATCTTAGGCCTTCAAAAATGTTGAAAACTTTGGAGGCCGAAAAAAGGGTTTTGCAGGCATCCTAGACCCCCTAAAGTGCAGAAAATAATGGTGGCCCTAAAACTGTGTCAGAGAGCTCTGAATGTCCCAAAAACATTGGCAGCCTGAAAGGGGCATTAACCCGCATCCTAGACCACTGAAATTCCCAAAAATAATTTTGGCACAAAAAATGCATCCTACACCCCTAAACGTTAAGAATATGTTAGCAGCCAAAAAAAGGCCTTAAAATGCAATTTAGGCCTGCAAAAATGTTGAAAACTTTGAAGGCCCAAAAAAGGGGTTTACAGGCATCCTAAACCCCCTAAAGTCCAGAAAATGATGGTGGCCCAAAAGGTGCGTCAGAGAGCTCTGAATGTCCCAAAAACATTTGCACCCTGAAAGGGGCATTAACCCGCATCCTAGACCACTGAAATTCCCAAAAATAATTTTGGCACACAAAATGCATCCTACACCCCTGAAAGTTAAAAATATGTTAGCAGCCCAAAAAAGGCCTTAAAATGCATCTTAGGCTTACAAAAATGTTGAAAACTTTGGAGGCCCTAAAAAGAGGTTTACAGGCATCCTAGACCCCCTAATGTCCAGAAAATGTTGGTGGCCCAGAAACAGGGTCAGAGAGCTCTGAATGTCCCAAACACATTTGCAGCCTGAAAGGGGCATTAACCCGCATCCTAGACCACTGAAATTCCCAAAAATATTTTTTCCACGAAAAATGCATCTTACATCAGTGAATGTTTAGAATATGTTAGCAGCCCAAAAAAGACCTTAAAATGCAGCTTAGGCCTGCAAAAATGTTGAAAACTTTGGAGGCCCTAAAAAGGGGTTTACAGGCATCCTAGACCCCTAAAGTCCAGAAAATGTTGGTGGCCCAGAACCAGGGTCAGAAAGCTCTGAATGTCCCAAAAACATTTGCAGCCTGAAAGGGGCATTAACCCGCATCCTAGACCACTGAAATTCCCAAAAATATGTTTTCCACGAAAAATGCATCTTACATCAGTGAATGTTTAGAATATGTTAGCAGCCCAAAAAAGACCTTAAAATGCAGCTTAGGCCTGCAAAAATGTTGAAAACATTGAAGGCCCAAAAAAGGGGTTTACAGGCATCCTAGACCCCCTAAAGTCCAGAAAGTGATGTTGGCCCAAAAGGTGAGTCAGAGATCTCTGAATGTCCCAAAAACATTTGCATCCTGAAAGGGGCATTAACAGGCATCCTAGACCACTGAAATTCCCAAATATAATTTTGGTACAAAAAATGCATCCTACACACCTGAAAGTTAAGAATATGTTAGCAGCCCAAAAAAGGCCTTAAAATGCATCTTAGGCCTGTAAAAATGTTGAAAACCTTGGAGGCCCTAAAAAGGGGTTTACAGGCATCCTAGACCCCCTAAAGTCCAGAAAATGTTGGTGGCCCAGAAACAGGGTCAGAGAGCTCTGAATGTCCCAAAAATATTTGCAGCCTGAAAGGGGCATTAAACCGCATCCTAGACCACTGAAATTCCCAAAAATATTTTTCCACGAAAAATGCATCTTACATCCGTGAACGTTCAGAATATGTTAGCAGCCCAAAAAAGGCATTAAAATGCATCTTAGGCCTGCAAAAATATTGAAAACTTTGGAGGCCCAAAAACGGGGTTTACAGGCATCCTAGACCCCCTAAAGTCCAGAAAATGATGGTGGCACAAAAACTGCGTCAGAGAGCGCTGAATGTCCTTAAAATATGTGTAGCCTGAAAGGGGCATTAACCCGCATCCTAGACCACTGAAATTCCCAAAAATAATTTTTCCACGAAAAATGCATCTTACATCCGTGAATGTTCAGAATATGTTAGCAGCCCAAAAAAGGCCTTAAAATGCATCTTAGGCCTGCAAAAATGTAGAAAACTTTGGAGGCCGAAAAAAAGGTTTTACAGGCATCCTAGACCCCCTAAAGTGCAGAAAATAATGGTGGCCCTAAAACTGTGTCAGAGAGCTCTGAATGTCCCAAAAACATTGGCAGCCTGAAAGGGGCATTAACCCGCATCCTAGACCACTGAAATTCCCAAAAATTATTTTGGCACAAAAAATGCATCCTACACCCCTGAAAGTTAAGAATATGTTAGCAGCCCAAAAAAGGCCTTAAAATGCATTTTAGGCCTGCAAAAATGTTGAAAACCTTGGAGGCCCTAAAAAGGGGTTTACAGGCATCCTAGACCCCCTAAAGTCCAGAAAATGTTGGTGGCCCAGAAACAGGGTCAGAGAGCTCTGAATGTCCCAAAAACATTTGCAGCCTGAAAGGGGCATTAACCCACATCCTAGACCACTGAAATTCCCTAAAATACTTTTCCACGAAAAATGCATCTTACATCCGTGAACGTTCAGAATATGTTAGCAGCCCAAAAAAGGCATTAAAATGCATCTTAGGCCTGCAAAAATATTGAAAACTTCGGAGGCCCAAAAAAGGGGTTTACAGGCATCCTAGACCCCTAAAGTCCAGAAAATGATGGTGGCACAAAAACTGCGTCAGAGAGCGCTGAATGTCCCAAAAACATGTGTAGCCTGAAAGGGGCATTAACCCGCATCCTAGACCACTGAAATTCCCAAAAATATTTTTTCCACGAAAAATGCATCTTACATCCGTGAATGTTCAGAATATGTTAGCAGCCCAAAAAAGACCTTAAAATGCATCTTAGGCCTGCAAAAATGTTGAAAACTTTGGAGGCCCAAAAACGGGGTTTACAGGCATCCTAGACCCCCTAAAGTCCAGAAAATGATGGTGGCCCAAACACTGTGTCAGTGAGTGCTGAATGTCCCAAAAACATTGGCAGCCTGACAGGGGCATTAACCCGCATCCTAGACCACTGAAATTCCCAAAAATAATTTTTCCACGAAAAATGCATCTTACATCCGTGAACGTTCAGAATATGTTAGCAGCCCGAAAAAGGCCTTAAAATGCATCTTAGGCCTGCAAAAATGTAGAAAACTTTGGAGGCCCAAAAAAAGAGGTTACAGGCATCCTAGACCCCCTAAAGTCCAGAAAATGATGGTGGCCCAAAAACTGTGTCAGAGAGCTCTGAATGTCCCAAAAACATTTGCAGTCTGAAAGGGGCATTAACCCGCATACTAGACCACTGAAATTCCCAAAAATAATTTTGGCACAAAAAATGCATCCTACACCACTGAAAGTTACGAATATGTTAGCAGCCCAAAAAAGGCCTTAAAATGCATTTTAGGCCTGCAAAAATGTTGAAAACTTTGGAGGCCCAAAAAAGGGGTTTACAGGCATCCTAGACCCCCTAAAGTCCAGAAAATGTTGGTGGCCGAGAAACAGGGTCAGAGAGCTCTGAATGTCCCAAAAACATGTGCAGCCTGAAAGGGGCATTAACCCGCATCCTAGACCACTGAAATCCCCAAAAATATTTTTCCACGAAAAATGCATCTTACATCGGTGAAGGTTCAGAATATGTTAGCAGCTCAAAAAAGGCCTTAAAATGCATCTTAGGCCTGCAAAAATGTAGAAAACTTTGGAGGCCCTAAAAAGGTGTTTACAGGCATCCTAGACCCCCTAAAGTCCAGAAAATGTTGGTGGGTCAAAAACTGAGTCAGAGAGCTCTGAATGTCCCAAAAACACGTGAAGCCTGAAAGAGGCATTAATCCTAGACGACTGAAATTCCCAAAAATATTTTTTCCACGAAAAATGCATCCTACACCTCTTAAAGTTAAGAATATGTTAGCAGCCCAAAAAAGGCCTTAAAATGCATCTTAGGCCTTCAAAAATGTTGAAAACTTTGGAGGCCGAAAAAAGGGTTTTGCAGGCATCCTAGACCCCCTAAAGTGCAGAAAATAATGGTGGCCCTAAAACTGTGTCAGAGAGCTCTGAATGTCCCAAAAACATTGGCAGCCTGAAAGGGGCATTAACCCGCATCCTAGACCACTGAAATTCCCAAAAATAATTTTGGCACAAAAAATGCATCCTACACCCCTAAACGTTAAGAATATGTTAGCAGCCAAAAAAAGGCCTTAAAATGCAATTTAGGCCTGCAAAAATGTTGAAAACTTTGAAGGCCCAAAAAAGGGGTTTACAGGCATCCTAAACCCCCTAAAGTCCAGAAAATGATGGTGGCCCAAAAGGTGCGTCAGAGAGCTCTGAATGTCCCAAAAACATTTGCACCCTGAAAGGGGCATTAACCCGCATCCTAGACCACTGAAATTCCCAAAAATAATTTTGGCACACAAAATGCATCCTACACCCCTGAAAGTTAAAAATATGTTAGCAGCCCAAAAAAGGCCTTAAAATGCATCTTAGGCTTACAAAAATGTTGAAAACTTTGGAGGCCCTAAAAAGAGGTTTACAGGCATCCTAGACCCCCTAATGTCCAGAAAATGTTGGTGGCCCAGAAACAGGGTCAGAGAGCTCTGAATGTCCCAAACACATTTGCAGCCTGAAAGGGGCATTAACCCGCATCCTAGACCACTGAAATTCCCAAAAATATTTTTTCCACGAAAAATGCATCTTACATCAGTGAATGTTTAGAATATGTTAGCAGCCCAAAAAAGACCTTAAAATGCAGCTTAGGCCTGCAAAAATGTTGAAAACTTTGGAGGCCCTAAAAAGGGGTTTACAGGCATCCTAGACCCCTAAAGTCCAGAAAATGTTGGTGGCCCAGAACCAGGGTCAGAAAGCTCTGAATGTCCCAAAAACATTTGCAGCCTGAAAGGGGCATTAACCCGCATCCTAGACCACTGAAATTCCCAAAAATATTTTTTCCACGAAAAATGCATCTTACATCAGTGAATGTTTAGAATATGTTAGCAGCCCAAAAAAGACCTTAAAATGCAGCTTAGGCCTGCAAAAATGTTGAAAACATTGAAGGCCCAAAAAAGGGGTTTACAGGCATCCTAGACCCCCTAAAGTCCAGAAAGTGATGTTGGCCCAAAAGGTGAGTCAGAGATCTCTGAATGTCCCAACAACATTTGCATCCTGAAAGGGGCATTAACAGGCATCCTAGACCACTGAAATTCCCAAATATAATTTTGGTACAAAAAATGCATCCTACACACCTGAAAGTTAAGAATATGTTAGCAGCCCAAAAAAGGCCTTAAAATGCATCTTAGGCCTGTAAAAATGTTGAAAACCTTGGAGGCCCTAAAAAGGGGTTTACAGGCATCCTAGACCCCCTAAAGTCCAGAAAATGTTGGTGGCCCAGAAACAGGGTCAGAGAGCTCTGAATGTCCCAAAAATATTTGCAGCCTGAAAGGGGCATTAAACCGCATCCTAGACCACTGAAATTCCCAAAAATATTTTTCCACGAAAAATGCATCTTACATCCGTGAACGTTCAGAATATGTTAGCAGCCCAAAAAAGGCATTAAAATGCATCTTAGGCCTGCAAAAATATTGAAAACTTTGGAGGCCCAAAAACGGGGTTTACAGGCATCCTAGACCCCCTAAAGTCCAGAAAATGATGGTGGCACAAAAACTGCGTCAGAGAGCGCTGAATGTCCTTAAAATATGTGTAGCCTGAAAGGGGCATTAACCCGCATCCTAGACCACTGAAATTCCCAAAAATAATTTTTCCACGAAAAATGCATCTTACATCCGTGAATGTTCAGAATATGTTAGCAGCCCAAAAAAGGCCTTAAAATGCATCTTAGGCCTGCAAAAATGTAGAAAACTTTGGAGGCCCAAAAAAAGAGGTTACAGGCATCCTAGACCCCCTAAAGTCCAGAAAATGATGGTGGCCCAAAAACTGTGTCAGAGAGCTCTGAATGTCCCAAAAACATTTGCAGTCTGAAAGGGGCATTAACCCGCATCCTAGACCACTGAAATTCCCAAAAATAATTTTGGCACAAAAAATGCATCCTACACCACTGAAAGTTACGAATATGTTAGCAGCCCAAAAAAGGCCTTAAAATGCATTTTAGGCCTGCAAAAATGTTGAAAACTTTGGAGGCCCAAAAAAGGGGTTTACAGGCATCTTAGACCCCCTAAAGTCCAGAAAATGTTGGTGGCCGAGAAACAGGGTCAGAGAGCTCTGAATGTCCCAAAAACATGTGCAGCCTGAAAGGGGCATTAACCCGCATCCTAGACCACTGAAATTCCCTAAAATATTTTTTCCACGAAAAATGCATCTTACATCCGTGAACGTTCAGAATATGTTAGCAGCCCAAAAAAGGCATTAAAATGCATCTTAGGCCTGCAAAAATATTGAAAACTTTGGAGGCCCAAAAACGGGGTTTACAGGCATCCTAGACCCCCTTAACTCCAGAAAATGATGGTGCCCAAATACTGTGTCAGAGAGCTCTGAATGTCCCTAACGCATTTGCAGCCTAAAAGGGGCATTAACCCGCACCCTAGACCACTGAAATTCCCAAAAATAATTTTTCCACGAAAAATGCATCTTACATCCGTGAACGTTCAGAATGTTAGCAGACCAAAAAAGGCCTTAAAATGCATTTAGGCCTGCAAAAATGTAGAAAACTTTGGAGGCCCAAAAAAAGAGGTTACATGCATCCTAGACCCCCTAAAGTCCAGAAAATGATGGTGGCCCAAAAACTGCGTCAGAGAGCGCTGAATGTCCCAAAAACATTTGCAGTCTGAAAGGGGCATTAACCGCATCCTAGACCACTGAAATTCCCAAAAATAATTTTGGCACAAAAAATGCATCCTACACCACTGAAAGTTACGAATATGTTAGCAGCCCAAAAAAGGCCTTAAAATGCATTTTAGGCCTGCAAAAATGTTGCAAACTTTGGAGGCCCAAAAAAGGGCTTTACAGGCATCCTAGACCCCCTAAAGTCCAGAAAATGTTGGTGGCCGAGAAACAGGGTCAGAGAGCTCTGAATGTCCCGAAAACATGTGCAGCCTGAAAGGGGCATTAACCCGCATCCTAGACCACTGAAATTCCCTAAAATATTTTTTCCACGAAAAATGCATCTTACATCCGTGAACGTTCAGAATATGTTAGCAGCCCAAAAAAGGCATTAAAATGCATCTTAGGCCTGCAAAAATATTGAAAACTTTGGAGGCCCAAAAACGGGGTTTACAGGCATCCTAGACCCCCTAAAGTCCAGAAAATGATGTTGGCCTAAAAGGTGAGTCAGAGAGCTCTGAATGTCCCAAAAACATTTGCATCCTGAAAGGGGCATTAACAGGCATCCTAGACCACTGAAATTCCCAAATATAATTTTGGTACAAAAAATGCATCCTACACACCTGAAAGTTAAGAATATGTTAGCAGCCCAAAAAAGGCCCTAAAATGCATTTTAGGCCTGCAAAAATGTTGAAAACCTTGGAGGCCCTAAAAAGGGGTTTACAGGCATCCTAGACCCCCTAAAGTCCAGAAAATGTTGGTGGCCCAGAAACAGGGTCAGAGAGCTCTGAATGTCCCAAAAACATTTGCAGCCTGAAAGGGGCATTAACCCACATCCTAGACCACTGAAATTCCCAAAAATATTTTTTCCACGAAAAATGCATCTTACATCCGTGAACGTTCAGAATATGTTAGCAGCCCAAAAAAGACCTTAAAATGCATCTTAGGCCTGCAAAAATGTTGAAAACTTTGGAGGCCCAAAAACGGGGTTTACAGGCATCCTAGACCCCCTAAAGTCCAGAAAATGATGGTGGCCCAAAAACTGTGTCAGAGAGTGCTGAATGTCCCAAAAACATTGGCAGCCTGAAAGGGGCATTAACCCGCATCCTAGACCACTGAAATTCCCAAAAATAATTTTTCCACGAAAAATGCGTCTTACATCCGTGAACGTTCAGAATATGTTAGCAGCCCAAAAAAGGCCTTAAAATGCATCTTAGGCCTTCAAAAATGTAGAAAACTTTGGAGGCCCAAAAAAGGGTTTACAGGCATCCTAGACCCCCTAAAGTCCAGAAAGTGATGTTGGCCCAAAAGGTGAGTCAAAGATCTCTGAATGTCCCAAAAACATTTGCATCCTGAAAGGGGCATTAACAGGCATCCTAGACCACTGAAATTCCCAAATATAATTTTGGTACAAAAAATGCATCCTACACACCTGAAAGTTAAGAATATGTTAGCAGCCCAAAAAAGGCCTTAAAATGCATCTTAGGCCTGTAAAAATGTTGAAAACCTTGGAGGCCCTAAAAAGGGGTTTACAGGCATCCTAGACCCCCTAAAGTCCAGAAAATGTTGGTGGCCCAGAAACAGGGTCAGAGAGCTCTGAATGTCCCAAAAATATTTGCAGCCTGAAAGGGGCATTAACCCGCATCCTAGACCACTGAAATTCCCAAAAATATTTTTCCACGAAAAATGCATCTTACATCCGTGAACGTTCAGAATATGTTAGCAGCCCAAAAAAGGCATTAAAATGCATCTTAGGCCTGCAAAAATATTGAAAACTTTGGAGGCCCAAAAAAGGGGTTTACAGGCATCCTAGACCCCCTAAAGTCCAGAAATAATGGTGGCACAAAAACTGCGTCAGAGAGCGCTGAATGTCCCAAAAACATTTGCAGTCTGAAAGGGGCATTAACCGCATCCTAGACCACTGAAATTCCCAAAAATAATTTTGGCACAAAAAATGCATCCTACACCACTGAAAGTTACGAATATGTTAGCAGCCCAAAAAAGGCCTTAAAATGCATTTTAGGCCTGCAAAAATGTTGAAAACTTTGGAGGCCCAAAAAAGGGCTTTACAGGCATCCTAGACCCCCTAAAGTCCAGAAAATGTTGGTGGCCGAGAAACAGGGTCAGAGAGCTCTGAATGTCCCGAAAACATGTGCAGCCTGAAAGGGGCATTAACCCGCATCCTAGACCACTGAAATTCCCTAAAATATTTTTTCCACGAAAAATGCATCTTACATCCGTGAACGTTCAGAATATGTTAGCAGCCCAAAAAAGGCATTAAAATGCATCTTAGGCCTGCACAAATATTGAAAACTTTGGAGGCCCAAAAACGGGGTTTACAGGCATCCTAGACCCCCTTAACTCCAGAAAATGATGGTGCCCAAATACTGTGTCAGAGAGCTCTGAATGTCCCTAACGCATTTGCAGCCTAAAAGGGGCATTAACCCGCACCCTAGACCACTGAAATTCCCAAAAATAATTTTTCCACGAAAAATGCATCTTACATCCGTGAACGTTCAGAATGTTAGCAGACCAAAAAAGGCCTTAAAATGCATTTAGGCCTGCAAAAATGTAGAAAACTTTGGAGGCCCAAAAAAAGAGGTTACAGGCATCCTAGACCCCCTAAAGTCCAGAAAATGATGGTGGCCCAAAAACTGCGTCAGAGAGCGCTGAATGTCCCAAAAACATGTGTAGCCTGAAAGGGGCATTCCTAGACCACTGAAATTTCCAAAAATATTTTTTCCACGAAAAATGCATCTTACATCCGTGAACGTTCAGAATATGTTAGCAGCCCAAAAAAGACCTTAAAATGCATCTTAGGCCTGCAAAAATGTTGAAATCTTTGGAGGCCCAAAAACGGGGTTTACAGGCATCCTAGACCCCCTAAAGTCCAGAAAATGATGTTGGCCCAAAAGGTGAGTCAGAGAGCTCTGAATGTCCCAAAAACATTTGCATCCTGAAAGGGGCATTAACAGGCATCCTAGACCACTGAAATTCCCAAATATAATTTTGGTACAAAAAATGCATCCTACACACCTGAAAGTTAAGAATATGTTAGCAGCCCAAAAAAGGCCTTAAAATGCATTTTAGGCCTGCAAAAATGTTGAAAACCTTGGAGGCCCTAAAAAGGGGTTTACAGGCATCCTAGACCCCCTAAAGTCCAGAAAATGTTGGTGGCCCAGAAACAGGGTCAGAGAGCTCTGAATGTCCCAAAAACATTTGCAGCCTGAAAGGGGCATTAACCCACATCCTAGACCACTGAAATTCCCTAAAATATTTTTCCACGAAAAATACATCTTACATCCGTGAACGTTCAGAATATGTTAGCAGCCCAAAAAAGGCATTAAAATGCATCTTAGGCCTGCAAAAATATTGAAAACTTTGGAGGCCCAAAAAAGGGGTTTACAGGCATCCTAGACCCCCTAAAGTCCAGAAAATGATGGTGGCACAAAAACTGCGTCAGAGAGCGCTGAATGTCCCAAAAACATGTGTAGCCTGAAAGGGGCATTAACCCGCATCCTAGACCACTGAAATTCCCAAAAATATTTTTTCCACGAAAAATGCATCTTACATCCGTGAACGTTCAGAATATGTTAGCAGCCCAAAAAAGACCTTAAAATGCATCTTAGGCCTGCAAAAATGTTGAAAACTTTGGAGGCCCAAAAACGGGGTTTACAGGCATCCTAGACCCCCTAAAGTCCAGAAAATGATGGTGGCCCAAAAACTGTGTCAGAGAGTGCTGAATGTCCCAAAAACATTGGCAGCCTGAAAGGGGCATTAACCCGCATCCTAGACCACTGAAATTCCCAAAAATAATTTTTCCACGAAAAATGCATCTTACATCCGTGAACGTTCAGAATATGTTAGCAGCCCAAAAAAGGCCTTAAAATGCATCTTAGGCCTGCAAAAATGTAGAAAACTTTGGAGGCCCAAAAAAAGAGGTTACAGGCATCCTAGACCCCCTAAAGTCCAGAAAATGATGGTGGCCCAAAAACTGTGTCAGAGAGCTCTGAATGTCCCTAACACATTTGCAGCCTGAAAGGGGCATTAACCGCATCCTAGACCACTGAAATTCCCAAAAATATTTTTGGCACGAAAAATGCATCCGACACCCCTGAAAGTTAAGAATATGTTAGCAGCCCAAAAAAGGCCTTAAAATGCATTTTAGGCCTGCAAAAATGTTGAAAACTTTGGAGGCCCAAAAAAGGGCTTTACAGGCATCCTAGACCCCCTAAAGTGCAGAAAATGTTGGTGGCCGAGAAACAGGGTCAGAGAGCTCTGAATGTCCAAAAAACATTGGCAGCGTGAGAGGGGCATTAACCCGCATCCTAGACCACTGAAATTCTCAAAAATAAATTTTGGCACAAAAAATGCATCCTACACCCGTGAAAGTTAAGAATATGTTAGCAGCCCAAAAAAGGCCTTAAAATGCATCTTAGGCCTGCAAAAATGTTGAAAACTTTGGAGGCCCAAAAACGGGGTTTACAGGCATCCTAGACCCCCTTAACTCCAGAAAATGATGGTGCCCAAATACTGTGTCAGAGAGCTCTGAATGTCCCTAACGCATTTGCAGCCTAAAAGGGGCATTAACCCGCACCCTAGACCACTGAAATTCCCAAAAATAATTTTTCCACGAAAAATGCATCTTACATCCGTGAACGTTCAGCATGTTAGCAGCCCAAAAAAGGCCTTAAAATGCATCTTAGGCCTGCAAAAATGTAGAAAACTTTGGAGGCCCAAAAAAAGAGGTTACAGGCATCCTAGACCCCCTAAAGTCCAGAAAATGATGGTGGCCCAAAAACTGCGTCAGAGAGCGCTGAATGTCCCAAAAACATGTGTAGCCTGAAAGGGGCATTAACACGGATCCTAGACCACTGAAATTTCCAAAAATATTTTTTCCACGAAAAATGCATCTTACATCCGTGAACGTTCAGAATATGTTAGCAGCTCAAAAAAGGCCTTAAAATGCATCTTAGGCCTGTAAAAATGTAGAAAACTTTGGAGGCCCTAAAAAGGGGTTTACAGGCATCCTAGACCCCCTAAAGTCCAGAAAATGTTGGTGGGCCAAAAACTGAGTCAGGGAGCTCTGAATGTCCCAAAAACATTTGCATCCTGAAAGGGGCATTAACCAGCATCCTAGACCACTGAAATTCCCAAAAATAATTTTGGCACACAAAAAGCATCCTACACCCCTGAAAGTTAAGAATATGTTAGCAGCCGAAAAAAGGCCTTAAAATGCATCTTAGGCCTGCAAAAATGATCAAAACTTTGGAGGCCCTAAAAAGGGGTTTACAGGCATCCTAGACCCCTAAAGTCCAGAAAATGTTGGTGGCCCAGAACCAGGGTCAGAAAGCTCTGAATGTCCCAAAAACATTTGCAGCCTGAAAGGGGCATTAACCCGCATCCTAGACCACTGAAATTCCCAAAAATATTTTTGGCACGAAAAATGCATCCTACACTCCTGAAAGTTAAGAATAAGTTAGCAGCCCAAAAAAGGCCTTAAAATGCATCTTAGGCCTGCAAAAATGTTGAAAACTTTGGAGGCCGAAAAAAAGGTTTTACAGGCATCCTAGACCCCCTAAAGTGCAGAAAATAATGGTGGCCCTAAAACTGTGTCAGAGAGCTCTGAATGTCCCAAAAATATTGGCAGCCTGAAAGGGGCATTAACCCGCATCCTAGACCACTGAAATTCCCAAAAATTATTTTGGCACAAAAAATGCATCCTACACCCCTAAAAGTTAAGAATATGTTAGCAGCCCAAAAAAGGCCTTAAAATGCAACTTAGGCCTGCAAAAATGTTGAAAACATTGAAGGCCCAAAAAAGGGGTTTACAGGCATCCTAGACCCCCTAAAGTCCAGAAAATGATGTTGGCCCAAAAGGTGAGTCAGAGAGCTCTGAATGTCCCAAAAACATTTGCATCCTGAAAGGGGCATTAACAGGCATCCTAGACCACTGAAATTCCCAAATATAATTTTGGTACAAAAAATGCATCCTACACACCTGAAAGTTAAGAATATGTTAGCAGCCCAAAAAAGGCCTTAAAATGCATTTTAGGCCTGCAAAAATGTTGAAAACCTTGGAGGCCCTAAAAAGGGGTTTACAGGCATCCTAGACCCCCTAAAGTCCAGAAAATGTTGGTGGCCCAGAAACAGGGTCAGAGAGCTCTGAATGTCCCAAAAACATTTGCAGCCTGAAAGGGGCATTAACCCACATCCTAGACCACTGAAATTCCCTAAAATATTTTTCCACGAAAAATGCATCTTACATCCGTGAACGTTCAGAATATGTTAGCAGCCCAAAAAAGGCATTAAAATGCATCTTAGGCCTGCAAAAATATTGAAAACTTTGGAGGCCCAAAAAAGGGGTTTACAGGCATCCTAGACCCCCTAAAGTCCAGAAAATGATGGTCGCCCAAAAACTGTGTCAGAGAGTGCTGAATGTCCCAAAAACATTGGCAGCCTGAAAGGGGCATTAACCCGCATCCTAGACCACTGAAATTCCCAAAAATAATTTTTCCACGAAAAATGCATCTTACATCCGTGAACGTTCAGAATATGTTAGCAGCCCAAAAAAGGCCTTAAAATGCATCTTAGGCCTGCAAAAATGTTGAAAACTTTGGAGGCCAAAAAAAGGGTTTTACAGGCATCCTAGACCCCCTAAAGTGCAGAAAATAATGGTGGCCCTAAAACTGTGTCAGAGACCTCTGAATGTCCAAAAAACATTGGCAGCGTGAGAGGGGCATTAACCCGCATCCTAGACCACTGAAATTCTCAAAAATAATTTTGGCACAATAAATGCATCCTACACCCCTGAAAGTTAAGAATATGTTAGCAGCCCAAAAAAGGCCTTAAAATGCATCTTAGGCCTGCAAAAATGTTGAAAACCTTGGAGGCCCTAAAAAGGGGTTTACAGGCATCCTAGACCCCCTAAAGTCCAGAAAATGTTGGTGGCCCAGAAACAGGGTCAGAGAGCGCTGAATGTCCCAAAAACATGTGTAGCCTGAAAGGGCCATTAACCCGCATCCTAGACCACTGAAATTCCCTAAAATATTTTTTCCACGAAAAATGCATCTTACATCCGTGAACGTTCAGAATATGTTAGCAGCCCAAAAAAGGCATTAAAATGCATCTTAGGCCTGCAAAAATATTGAAAACTTTGGAGGCCCAAAAACGGGGTTTACAGGCATCCTAGACCCCCTTAACTCCAGAAAATGATGGTGCCCAAATACTGTGTCAGAGAGCTCTGAATGTCCCTAACGCATTTGCAGCCTAAAAGGGGCATTAACCCGCACCCTAGACCACTGAAATTCCCAAAAATAATTTTTCCACGAAAAATGCATCTTACATCCGTGAACGTTCAGAATGTTAGCAGCCCAAAAAAGGCCTTAAAATGCACCTTAGGCCTGCAAAAATGTAGAAAACTTTGGAGGCCCAAAAAAAGAGGTTACAGGTATCCTAGACCCCCTAAAGTCCAGAAAATGATGGTGGCCCAAAAACTGCGTCAGAGAGCGCTGAATGTCCCAAAAACATGTGTAGCCTGAAAGGGGCATTAACCCGGATCCTAGACCACTGAAATTTCCAAAAATATTTTTTCCACGAAAAATGCATCTTACATCCGTGAACGTTCAGAATATGTTAGCAGCCCAAAAAAGACCTTAAAATACATCTTAGGCCTGCAAAAATGTTGAAAACTTTGGAGGCCCAAAAATGGGGGTTTACAGGCATCCTAGACCCCCTAAAGTCCAGAAAATGATGGTGGCCCAAAAACTGCGTAAGAGAGTGCTGAATGTCCCAAAAACATTGGCAGCCTGAAAGGGGCATTAACCCGCCTCCTAGACCACTGAAATCCCCAAAAATATTTTTTCCACAAAAAATGCATCTTACATCGGTGAATGTTCAGAATATGTTAGCAGCTCAAAAAAGGCCTTAAAATGCATCTTAGGCCTGCAAAAATGTAGAAAACTTTGGAGGCCCTAAAAAGGGGTTTACAGGCATCCTAGACCCCCTAAAGTCCAGAAAATGTTGGTGGGCCAAAAACTGAGTCAGGGAGCTCTGAATGTCCCAAAAACATTTGCATCCTGAAAGGGGCATTAACCAGCATCCTAGACCACTGAAATTCCCAAAAATAATTTTGGCACACAAAATGCATCCTACACCCCTGAAAGTTAAGAATATGTTAGCAGCCGAAAAAAGGCCTTAAAATGCATCTTAGGCCTGCAAAAATGATCAAAACTTTGGAGGCCCTAAAAAGGGGTTTACAGGCATCCTAGACCCCTAAAGTCCAGAAAATATTGGTGGCCCAGAACCAGGGTCAGAAAGCTCTGAATGTCCCAAAAACATTTGCAGCCTGAAAGGGGCATTAACCCGCATCTTAGACCACTGAAATTCCCAAAAATATTTTTGGCACGAAAAATGCATCCTACACTCCTGAAAGTTAAGAATAAGTTAGCAGCCCAAAAAGGCCTTAAAATGCATCTTAGGCCTGCAAAAATGTTGAAAACTTTGGAGGCCGAAAAAAAGGTTTTACAGGCATCCTAGACCCCCTAAAGTGCAGAAAATAATGGTGGCCCTAAAACTGTGTCAGAGAGCTCTGAATGTCCCAAAAACATTGGCAGCCTGAAAGGGGCATTAACCCGCATCCTAGACCACTGAAATTCCCAAAAATTATTTTGGCACAAAAAATGCATCCTACACCCCTGAAAGTTAAGAATATGTTAGCAGCCCAAAAAAGGCCTTAAAATGCAACTTAGGCCTGCAAAAATGTTGAAAACATTGAAGGCCTAAAAAGGGGTTTACAGGCATCCTAGACCCCCTAAAGTCCAGAAAATGATGTTGGCCCAAAAGGTGAGTCAGAGAGCTCTGAATGTCCCAAAAACATTTGCATCCTGAAAGGGGCATTAACAGGCATCCTAGACCATTGAAATTCCCAAATATATTTTTGGCACGAAAAATGCATCCTACACTCCTGAAAGTTAAGAATAAGTTAGCAGCCCAAAAAAGGCCTTAAAATGCATCTTAGGCCTGCAAAAATGTTGAAAACTTTGGAGGCCGAAAAAAAGGTTTTACAGGCATCCTAGACCCCCTAAAGTGCAGAAAATAATGGTGGCCCTAAAACTGTGTCAGAGAGCTCTGAATGTCCCAAAAACATTGGCAGCCTGAAAGGGGCATTAACCCGCATCCTAGACCACTGAAATTCCCAAAAATTATTTTGGCACAAAAAATGCATCCTACACCCCTGAAAGTTAAGAATATGTTAGCAGCCCAAAAAAGGCCTTAAAATGCAACTTAGGCCTGCAAAAATGTTGAAAACATTGAAGGCCCTAAAAAGGGGTTTACAGGCATCCTAGACCCCCTAAAGTCCAGAAAATGTTGGTGGCCCAGAAACAGGGTCAGAGAGCTCTGAATGTCCCAAAAATATTTGCAGCCTGAAAGGGGCATTAACCCGCATCCTAGACCACTGAAATTCCCTAAAATATTTTTCCACGAAAAATGCATCTTACATCCGTGAACGTTCAGAATATGTTAGCAGCCCAAAAAAGACCTTAAAATGCATCTTAGGCCTGCAAAAATGTTGAAAACTTTGGAGGCCCAAAAACGGGGTTTACAGGCAACCTAGACCCCCTAAAGTCCAGAAAATGATGGTGGCCCAAAAACTGAGTCAGAGAGCTCTGAATGTCCCAAAAACATTTGCATCCTGAAAGGGGCATTAACCCGCATCCTAGACCACTGAAATTCCCAAAAATAATTTTGGCCCACAAAATGCATCCTACACCTCTGAAAGTTAAGAATATGTTAGCAGCCCAAAAAAGGCCTTAAAATGCATCTTAGGCCTGCAAAAATGTTGAAAACTTTGGAGGCCCAAAAACGGGGTTTACAGGCATCCTAGACCCCTAAAGTCCAGAAAATGTTGGTGGCCCAGAACCAGGGTCAGAAAGCTCTGAATGTCCCAAAAACATTTGCAGCCTGAAAGGGGCATTAACCCGCATCCTAGACCACTGAAATTCCCAAAAATATTTTTGGCACGAAAAATGCATCCTACACCCCTGAAAGTTAAGAATATGTTAGCAGCCCAAAAAAGGCCTTAAAATGCATCTTAGGCCTGCAAAAATGTTGAAAACTTTGGAGGCCGAAAAAAAGGTTTTACAGGCATCCTAGACCCCCTAAAGTGCAGAAAATAATGGTGGTCCTAAAACTGTGTCAGAGAGCTCTGAATGTCCCAAAAACATTGGCAGCCTGAAAGGGGCATTAACCCGCATCCTAGACCACTGAAATTTCCAAAAATTATTTTGGCACAAAAAATGCATCCTACACCCCTGAAAGTTAAGAATATGTTAGCAGCCCAAAAAAGGCCTTAAAATGCAACTTAGGCCTGCAAAAATGTTGAAAACATTGAAGGCCCAAAAAAGGGGTTTACAGGCATCCTAGACCCCCTAAAGTCCAGAAAATGATGTTGGCCCAAAAGGTGAGTCAGAGAGCTCTGAATGTCCCAAAAACATTTGCATCCTGAAAGGGGCATTAACAGGCATCCTAGACCACTGAAATTCCCAAATATAATTTTGGTACAAAAAATGCATCCTACACACCTGAAAGTTAGGAATATGTTAGCAGCCCAAAAAAGGCCTTAAAATGCATCTTAGGCCTGCAAAAATGTTGAAAACTTTGGAGGCCCAAAAACGGGGTTTACAGGCATCCTAGACCCCTAAAGTCCAGAAAATGTTGGTGGCCCAGAACCAGGGTCAGAAAGCTCTGAATGTCCCAAAAACATTTGCAGCCTGAAAGGGGCATTAACCCGCATCCTAGACCACTGAAATTCCCAAAAATATTTTTGGCACGAAAAATGCATCCTACACCCCTGAAAGTTAAGAATATGTTAGCAGCCCAAAAAAGGCCTTAAAATGCATCTTAGGCCTGCAAAAATGTTGAAAACTTTGGAGGCCGAAAAAAAGGTTTTACAGGCATCCTAGACCCCCTAAAGTGCAGAAAATAATGGTGGTCCTAAAACTGTGTCAGAGAGCTCTGAATGTCCCAAAAACATTGGCAGCCTGAAAGGGGCATTAACCCGCATCCTAGACCACTGAAATTTCCAAAAATTATTTTGGCACAAAAAATGCATCCTACACCCCTGAAAGTTAAGAATATGTTAGCAGCCCAAAAAAGGCCTTAAAATGCAACTTAGGCCTGCAAAAATGTTGAAAACATTGAAGGCCCAAAAAAGGGGTTTACAGGCATCCTAGACCCCCTAAAGTCCAGAAAATGATGTTGGCCCAAAAGGTGAGTCAGAGAGCTCTGAATGTCCCAAAAACATTTGCATCCTGAAAGGGGCATTAACAGGCATCCTAGACCACTGAAATTCCCAAATATAATTTTGGTACAAAAAATGCATCCTACACACCTGAAAGTTAAGAATATGTTAGCAGCCCAAAAAAGGCCTTAAAATGCTTCTTAGGCCTGCAAAAATGTTGAAAACCTTGGAGGCCCTAAAAAGGGGTTTACAGGCATCCTAGACCCCCTAAAGTCCAGAAAATGTTGGTGGCCCAGAAACAGGGTCAGAGAGCTCTGAATGTCCCAAAAACATTTGCAGCCTGAAAGGGGCATTAACCCGCATCCTAGACCACTGGAATTCCCAAAAATATTTTTCCACGAAAAATGCATCTTACATCCGTGAACGTTCAGAATATGTTAGCAGCCCAAAAAAGGCATTAAAATGCATCTTAGGCCTGCAAAAATATTGAAAACTTTGGAGGCCCAAAAAAGGGGTTTACAGGCATCCTAGACCCCCTAAAGTCCAGAAAATGATGGTGGCACAAAAACTGCGTCAGAGAGCGCTGAATGTCCCAAAAACATGTGTAGCCTGAAAGGGGCATTAACCCGCATCCTAGACCACTGAAATTCCCAAAAATATTTTTTCCACGAAAAATGCATCTTACATCCGTGAACGTTCAGAATATGTTAGCAGCCCAAAAAAGACCTTAAAATGCATCTTAGGCCTGCAAAAATGTTGAAAACTTTGGAGGCCCAAAAACGGGGTTTACAGGCATCCTAGACCCCCTAAAGTCCAGAAAATGATGGTGGCCCAAAAACTGCGTCAGAGAGTGCTGAATGTCCCAAAAACATTGGCAGCCTGAAAGGGGCATTAACCCGCATCCTAGACCACTGAAATTCCCAAAAATAATTTTTCCACGAAAAATGCATCTTACATCCGTGAACGTTCAGAATATGTTAGCAGCCCAAAAAAGGCCTTAAAATGCATTTTAGGCCTGCAAAAATGTAGAAAACTTTGGAGGCCCAAAAAAAGAGGTTACAGGCATCCTAGACCCCCTAAAGTCCAGAAAATGATGGTGGCCCAAAAACTGTGTCAGAGAGCTCTGAATGTCCCAAAAACACGTGAAGCCTGAAAGAGGCATTAACCCGCATCCTAGACGACTGAAATTCCCAAAAATATTTTTTCCACGAAAAATGCATCCTACACCTCTGAAAGTTAAGAATATGTTAGCAGCCCAAAAAAGGCCTTAAAATGCATCTTAGGCCTTCAAAAATGTTGAAAACTTTGGAGGCCGAAAAAAGGGTTTTGCAGGCATCCTAGACCCCCTAAAGTGCAGAAAATAATGGTGGCCCTAAAACTGTGTCAGAGAGCTCTGAATGTCCCAAAAACTTTGGCAGCCTGAAAGGGGCATTAACCCGCATCCTAGACCACTGAAATTCCCAAAAATAATTTTGGCACAAAAAATGCATCCTACACCCCTAAACGTTAAGAATATGTTAGCAGCCCAAAAAAGGCCTTAAAATGCAATTTAGGCCTGCAAAAATGTTGAAAACTTTGAAGGCCCAAAAAAGGGGTTTACAGGCATCCTAAACCCCCTAAAGTCCAGAAAATGATGGTGGCCCAAAAGGTGCGTCAGAGAGCTCTGAATGTCCCAAAAACATTTGCACCCTGAAAGGGGCATTAACCCGCATCCTAGACCACTGAAATTCCCAAAAATAATTTTGGCACACAAAATGCATCCTACACCCCTGAAAGTTAAGAATATGTTAGCAGCCCAAAAAAGGCCTTAAAATGCATCTTAGGCCTGCAAAAATGTTGAAAACTTTGGAGGCCCAAAAACGGGGTTTACAGGCATCCTAGACCCCCTTAACTCCAGAAAATGATGGTGCCCGAATACTGTGTCAGAGAGCTCTGAATGTCCAAAAAACATTGGCAGTGTGAGAGGGGCATTAACCCGCATCATAGACCACTGAAATTCTCAAAAATAATTTTGGCACAAAAAATGCATCCTACACCCCTGAAAGTTAAGAATATGTTAGCAGCCCAAAAAAGGCCTTAAAATGCATCTTAGGCCTGCAAAAATGTTGAAAACCTTGGAGGCCCTAAAAAGGGGTTTACAGGCATCCTAGACCCCCTAAAGTCCAGAAAATGATGGTGGCCCAAAAACTGCGTCAGAGAGCGCTGAATGTCCCAAAAACATGTGTAGCCTGAAAGGGGCATTAACCCGGATCCTAGACCACTGAAATTTCCAAAAATATTTTTTCCACGAAAAATGCATCTTACATCCGTGAACGTTCAGAATATGTTAGCAGCCCAAAAAAGACCTTAAAATGCATCTTAGGCCTGCAAAAATGTTGAAATCTTTGGAGGCCCAAAAACGGGGTTTACAGGCATCCTAGACCCCCTAAAGTCCAGAAAATGATGTTGGCCCAAAAGGTGAGTCAGAGAGCTCTGAATGTCCCAAAAACATTTGCATCCTGAAAGGGGCATTAACAGGCATCCTAGACCACTGAAATTCCCAAATATAATTTTGGTACAAAAAATGCATCCTACACACCTGAAAGTTAAGAATATGTTAGCAGCCCAAAAAAGGCATTAAAATGCATCTTAGGCCTGCAAAAATATTGAAAACTTTGGAGGCCCAAAAAAGGGGTTTACAGGCATCCTAGACCCCCTAAAGTCCAGAAAATGATGGTGGCCCAAAAACTGTGTCAGAGAGTGCTGAATGTCCCAAAAACATTGGCAGCCTGAAAGGGGCATTAACCCGCATCCTAGACCACTGAAATTCCCAAAAATAATTTTTCCACGAAAAATGCATCTTACATCCGTGAACGTTCAGAATGTGTTAGCAGCCCAAAAAAGGCCTTAAAATGCATCTTAGGCCTGCAAAAATGTTGAAAACTTTGGAGGCCAAAAAAAGGGTTTTACAGGCGTCCTAGACCCCCTAAAGTGCAGAAAATAATGGTGGCCCTAAAACTGTGTCAGAGAGCTCTGAATGTCCAAAAAACATTGGCAGCGTGAGAGGGGCATTAACCCGCCTCCTAGACCACTGAAATCCCCAAAAATATTTTTTCCACAAAAAATGCATCTTACATCGGTGAATGTTCAGAATATGTTAGCAGCTCAAAAAAGGCCTTAAAATGCATCTTAGGCCTGCAAAAATGTAGAAAACTTTGGAGGCCCTAAAAAGGGGTTTACAGGCATCCTAGACCCCCTAAAGTCCAGAAAATGTTGGTGGGCCAAAAACTGAGTCAGGGAGCTCTGAATGTCCCAAAAACATTTGCATCCTGAAAGGGGCATTAACCAGCATCCTAGACCACTGAAATTCCCAAAAATAATTTTGGCACACAAAATGCATCCTACACCCCTGAAAGTTAAGAATATGTTAGCAGCCGAAAAAAGGCCTTAAAATGCATCTTAGGCCTGCAAAAATGATCAAAACTTTGGAGGCCCTAAAAAGGGGTTTACAGGCATCCTAGACCCCTAAAGTCCAGAAAATATTGGTGGCCCAGAACCAGGGTCAGGATGCTCTGAATGTCCCAAAAACATTTGCAGCCTGAAAGGGGCATTAACCCGCATCTTAGACCACTGAAATTCCCAAAAATATTTTTGGCACGAAAAATGCATCCTACACTCCTGAAAGTTAAGAATAAGTTAGCAGCCCAAAAAGGCCTTAAAATGCATCTTAGGCCTGCAAAAATGTTGAAAACTTTGGAGGCCGAAAAAAAGGTTTTACAGGCATCCTAGACCCCCTAAAGTGCAGAAAATAATGGTGGCCCTAAAACTGTGTCAGAGAGCTCTGAATGTCCCAAAAACATTGGCAGCCTGAAAGGGGCATTAACCCGCATCCTAGACCACTGAAATTCCCAAAAATTATTTTGGCACAAAAAATGCATCCTACACCCCTGAAAGTTAAGAATATGTTAGCAGCCCAAAAAAGGCCTTAAAATGCAACTTAGGCCTGCAAAAATGTTGAAAACATTGAAGGCCTAAAAAGGGGTTTACAGGCATCCTAGACCCCCTAAAGTCCAGAAAATGATGTTGGCCCAAAAGGTGAGTCAGAGAGCTCTGAATGTCCCAAAAACATTTGCATCCTGAAAGGGGCATTAACAGGCATCCTAGACCATTGAAATTCCCAAATATATTTTTGGCACGAAAAATGCATCCTACACTCCTGAAAGTTAAGAATAAGTTAGCAGCCCAAAAAAGGCCTTAAAATGCATCTTAGGCCTGCAAAAATGTTGAAAACTTTGGAGGCCGAAAAAAAGGTTTTACAGGCATCCTAGACCCCCTAAAGTGCAGAAAATAATGGTGGCCCTAAAACTGTGTCAGAGAGCTCTGAATGTCCCAAAAACATTGGCAGCCTGAAAGGGGCATTAACCCGCATTAACCCGCATCCTAGACCACTGAAATTCCCAAAAATTATTTTGGCACAAAAAATGCATCCTACACCCCTGAAAGTTAAGAATATGTTAGCAGCCCAAAAAAGGCCTTAAAATGCAACTTAGGCCTGCAAAAATGTTGAAAACATTGAAGGCCCTAAAAAGGGGTTTACAGGCATCCTAGACCCCCTAAAGTCCAGAAAATGTTGGTGGCCCAGAAACAGGGTCAGAGAGCTCTGAATGTCCCAAAAATATTTGCAGCCTGAAAGGGGCATTAACCCGCTTCCTAGACCACTGAAATTCCCTAAAATATTTTTCCACGAAAAATGCATCTTACATCCGTGAACGTTCAGAATATGTTAGCAGCCCAAAAAAGACCTTAAAATGCATCTTAGGCCTGCAAAAATGTTGAAAACTTTGGAGGCCCAAAAACGGGGTTTACAGGCATCCTAGACCCCCTAAAGTCCAGAAAATGATGGTGGCCCAAAAACTGCGTCAGAGAGTGCTGAATGTCCCAAAAACATTGGCAGCCTGAAAGGGGCATTAACCCGCCTCCTAGACCACTGAAATCCCCAAAAATGTTTTTTCCACGAAAAATGCATCTTACATCGGTGAATGTTCAGAATATGTTAGCAGCTCAAAAAAGGCCTTAAAATGCATCTTAGCCCTGCAAAAATGTAGAAAACTTTGGAGGCCCTAAAAAGGGGTTTACAGGCATCCTAGACCCCCTAAAGTCCAGAAAATGTTGGTGGGCCAAAAACTGAGTCAGAGAGCTCTGAATGTCCCAAAAACATTTGCATCCTGAAAGGGGCATTAACCCGCATCCTAGACCACTGAAATTCCCAAAAATAATTTTGGCCCACAAAATGCATCCTACACCTCTGAAAGTTAAGAATATGTTAGCAGCCCAAAAAAGGCCTTAAAATGCATCTTAGGCCTGCAAAAATGTTGAAAACTTTGGAGGCCCAAAAACGGGGTTTACAGGCATCCTAGACCCCTAAAGTCCAGAAAATGTTGGTGGCCCAGAACCAGGGTCAGAAAGCTCTGAATGTCCCAAAAACATTTGCAGCCTGAAAGGGGCATTAACCCGCATCCTAGACCACTGAAATTCCCAAAAATATTTTTGGCACGAAAAATGCATCCTACACCCCTGAAAGTTAAGAATATGTTAGCAGCCCAAAAAAGGCCTTAAAATGCATCTTAGGCCTGCAAAAATGTTGAAAACTTTGGAGGCCGAAAAAAAGGTTTTACAGGCATCCTAGACCCCCTAAAGTGCAGAAAATAATGGTGGTCCTAAAACTGTGTCAGAGAGCTCTGAATGTCCCAAAAACATTGGCAGCCTGAAAGGGGCATTAACCCGCATCCTAGACCACTGAAATTTCCAAAAATTATTTTGGCACAAAAAATGCATCCTACACCCCTGAAAGTTAAGAATATGTTAGCAGCCCAAAAAAGGCCTTAAAATGCAACTTAGGCCTGCAAAAATGTTGAAAACATTGAAGGCCCAAAAAAGGTGTTTACAGGCATCCTAGACCCCCTAAAGTCCAGAAAATGATGTTGGCCCAAAAGGTGAGTCAGAGAGCTCTGAATGTCCCAAAAACATTTGCATCCTGAAAGGGGCATTAACAGGCATCCTAGACCACTGAAATTCCCAAATATAATTTTGGTACAAAAAATGCATCCTACACACCTGAAAGTTAGGAATATGTTAGCAGCCCAAAAAAGGCCTTAAAATGCATCTTAGGCCTGCAAAAATGTTGAAAACTTTGGAGGCCCAAAAACGGGGTTTACAGGCATCCTAGACCCCTAAAGTCCAGAAAATGTTGGTGGCCCAGAACCAGGGTCAGAAAGCTCTGAATGTCCCAAAAACATTTGCAGCCTGAAAGGGGCATTAACCCGCATCCTAGACCACTGAAATTCCCAAAAATATTTTTGGCACGAAAAATGCATCCTACACCCCTGAAAGTTAAGAATATGTTAGCAGCCCAAAAAAGGCCTTAAAATGCATCTTAGGCCTGCAAAAATGTTGAAAACTTTGGAGGCCGAAAAAAAGGTTTTACAGGCATCCTAGACCCCCTAAAGTGCAGAAAATAATGGTGGTCCTAAAACTGTGTCAGAGAGCTCTGAATGTCCCAAAAATATTGGCAGCCTGAAAGGGGCATTAACCCGCATCCTAGACCACTGAAATTTCCAAAAATTATTTTGGCACAAAAAATGCATCCTACACCCCTGAAAGTTAAGAATATGTTAGCAGCCCAAAAAAGGCCTTAAAATGCAACTTAGGCCTGCAAAAATGTTGAAAACATTGAAGGCCCAAAAAAGGGGTTTACAGGCATCCTAGACCCCCTAAAGTCCAGAAAATGATGTTGGCCCAAAAGGTGAGTCAGAGAGCTCTGAATGTCCCAAAAACATTTGCATCCTGAAAGGGGCATTAACAGGCATCCTAGACCACTGAAATTCCCAAATATAATTTTGGTACAAAAAATGCATCCTACACACCTGAAAGTTAAGAATATGTTAGCAGCCCAAAAAAGGCCTTAAAATGCATCTTAGGCCTGCAAAAATGTTGAAAACCTTGGAGGCCCTAAAAAGGGGTTTACAGGCATCCTAGACCCCCTAAAGTCCAGAAAATGTTGGTGGCCCAGAAACAGGGTCAGAGAGCTCTGAATGTCCCAAAAACATTTGCAGCCTGAAAGGGGCATTAACCCGCATCCTAGACCACTGGAATTCCCAAAAATATTTTTCCACGAAAAATGCATCTTACATCCGTGAACGTTCAGAATATGTTAGCAGCCCAAAAAAGGCATTAAAATGCATCTTAGGCCTGCAAAAATATTGAAAACTTTGGAGGCCCAAAAAGGGGGTTTACAGGCATCCTAGACCCCCTAAAGTCCAGAAAATGATGGTGGCACAAAAACTGCGTCAGAGAGCGCTGAATGTCCCAAAAACATGTGTAGCCTGAAAGGGGCATTAACCCGCATCCTAGACCACTGAAATTCCCAAAAATATTTTTTCCACGAAAAATGCATCTTACATCCGTGAACGTTCAGAATATGTTAGCAGCCCAAAAAAGACCTTAAAATGCATCTTAGGCCTGCAAAAATGTTGAAAACTTTGGAGGCCCAAAAACGGGGTTTACAGGCATCCTAGACCCCCTAAAGTCCAGAAAATGATGGTGGCCCAAAAACTGCGTCAGAGAGTGCTGAATGTCCCAAAAACATTGGCAGCCTGAAAGGGGCATTAACCCGCATCCTAGACCACTGAAATTCCCAAAAATAATTTTTCCACGAAAAATGCATCTTACATCCGTGAACGTTCAGAATATGTTAGCAGCCCAAAAAAGGCCTTAAAATGCATTTTAGGCCTGCAAAAATGTAGAAAACTTTGGAGGCCCAAAAAAAGAGGTTACAGGCATCCTAGACCCCCTAAAGTCCAGAAAATGATGGTGGCCCAAAAACTGTGTCAGAGAGCTCTGAATGTCCCAAAAACACGTGAAGCCTGAAAGAGGCATTAACCCGCATCCTAGACGACTGAAATTCCGAAAAATATTTTTTCCACGAAAAATGCATCCTACACCTCTGAAAGTTAAGAATATGTTAGCAGCCCAAAAAAGGCCTTAAAATGCATCTTAGGCCTTCAAAAATGTTGAAAACTTTGGAGGCCGAAAAAAGGGTTTTGCAGGCATCCTAGACCCCCTAAAGTGCAGAAAATAATGGTGGCCCTAAAACTGTGTCAGAGAGCTCTGAATGTCCCAAAAACTTTGGCAGCCTGAAAGGGGCATTAACCCGCATCCTAGACCACTGAAATTCCCAAAAATAATTTTGGCACAAAAAATGCATCCTACACCCCTAAACGTTAAGAATATGTTAGCAGCCCAAAAAAGGCCTTAAAATGCAATTTAGGCCTGCAAAAATGTTGAAAACTTTGAAGGCCCAAAAAAGGGGTTTACAGGCATCCTAAACCCCCTAAAGTCCAGAAAATGATGGTGGCCCAAAAGGTGCGTCAGAGAGCTCTGAATGTCCCAAAAACATTTGCACCCTGAAAGGGGCATTAACCCGCATCCTAGACCACTGAAATTCCCAAAAATAATTTTGGCACACAAAATGCATCCTACACCCCTGAAAGTTAAGAATATGTTAGCAGCCCAAAAAAGGCCTTAAAATGCATCTTAGGCCTGCAAAAATGTTGAAAACTTTGGAGGCCCAAAAACGGGGTTTACAGGCATCCTAGACCCCCTTAACTCCAGAAAATGATGGTGCCCGAATACTGTGTCAGAGAGCTCTGAATGTCCAAAAAACATTGGCAGTGTGAGAGGGGCATTAACCCGCATCATAGACCACTGAAATTCTCAAAAATAATTTTGGCACAAAAAATGCATCCTACACCCCTGAAAGTTAAGAATATGTTAGCAGCCCAAAAAAGGCCTTAAAATGCATCTTAGGCCTGCAAAAATGTTGAAAACCTTGGAGGCCCTAAAAAGGGGTTTACAGGCATCCTAGACCCCCTAAAGTCCAGAAAATGATGGTGGCCCAAAAACTGCGTCAGAGAGCGCTGAATGTCCCAAAAACATGTGTAGCCTGAAAGGGGCATTAACCCGGATCCTAGACCACTGAAATTTCCAAAAATATTTTTTCCACGAAAAATGCATCTTACATCCGTGAACGTTCAGAATATGTTAGCAGCCCAAAAAAGACCTTAAAATGCATCTTAGGCCTGCAAAAATGTTGAAATCTTTGGAGGCCCAAAAACGGGGTTTACAGGCATCCTAGACCCCCTAAAGTCCAGAAAATGATGTTGGCCCAAAAGGTGAGTCAGAGAGCTCTGAATGTCCCAAAAACATTTGCATCCTGAAAGGGGCATTAACAGGCATCCTAGACCACTGAAATTCCCAAATATAATTTTGGTACAAAAAATGCATCCTACACACCTGAAAGTTAAGAATATGTTAGCAGCCCAAAAAAGGCATTAAAATGCATCTTAGGCCTGCAAAAATATTGAAAACTTTGGAGGCCCAAAAAAGGGGTTTACAGGCATCCTAGACCCCCTAAAGTCCAGAAAATGATGGTGGCCCAAAAACTGTGTCAGAGAGTGCTGAATGTCCCAAAAACATTGGCAGCCTGAAAGGGGCATTAACCCGCATCCTAGACCACTGAAATTCCCAAAAATAATTTTTCCACGAAAAATGCATCTTACATCCGTGAACGTTCAGAATATGTTAGCAGCCCAAAAAAGGCCTTAAAATGCATCTTAGGCCTGCAAAAATGTTGAAAACTTTGGAGGCCAAAAAAAGGGTTTTACAGGCGTCCTAGACCCCCTAAAGTGCAGAAAATAATGGTGGCCCTAAAACTGTGTCAGAGAGCTCTGAATGTCCAAAAAACATTGGCAGCGTGAGAGGGGCATTAACCCGCATCCTAGACCACCGAAATTCTCAAAAATAATTTTGGCACAAAAAATGCATCCTACACCCCTGAAAGTTAAGAATATGTTAGCAGCCCAAAAAAGGCCTTAAAATGCATCTTAGGCCTGCAAAAATGTTGAAAACCTTGGAGGCCCTAAAAAGGGGTTTACAGGCATCCTAGACCCCCTAAAGTCCAGAAAATGTTGGTGGCCCAGAAACAGGGTCAGAGAGCGCTGAATGTCCCAAAAACATGTGTAGCCTGAAAGGGGCATTAACCCGCATCCAAGACCACTGAAATTCCCTAAAATATTTTTTCCACGAAAAATGCATCTTACATCCGTGAACGTTCAGAATATGTTAGCAGCCCAAAAAAGGCATTAAAATGCATCTTAGGCCTGCAAAAATATTGAAAACTTTGGAGGCCCAAAAACGGGGTTTACAGGCATCCTAGACCCCCTTAACTCCAGAAAATGATGGTGCCCAAATACTGTGTCAGAGAGCTCTGAATGTCCCTAACGCATTGGCAGCCTAAAAGGGGCATTAACCCGCACCCTAGACCACTGAAATTCCCAAAAATAATTTTTCCACGAAAAATGCATCTTACATCCGTGAACGTTCAGAATGTTAGCAGCCCAAAAAAGGCCTTAAAATGCATTTTAGGCCTGCAAAAATGTAGAAAACTTTGGAGGCCCAAAAAAAGAGGTTACAGGCATCCTAGACCCCCTAAAGTCCAGAAAATGATGGTGGCCCAAAAACTGCATCAGAGAGCGCTGAATGTCCCAAAAACATGTGTAGCCTGAAAGGAGCATTAACCCGGATCCTAGACCACTGAAATTTCCAAAAATATTTTTTCCACGAAAAATGCATCTTACATCCGTGAACGTTCAGAATATGTTAGCAGCCCAAAAAAGACCTTAAAATACATCTTAGGCCTGCAAAAATGTTGAAAACTTTGGAGGCCCAAAAATGGGGGTTTACAGGCATCCTAGACCCCCTAAAGTCCAGAAAATGATGGTGGCCCAAAAACTGCGTAAGAGAGTGCTGAATGTCCCAAAAACATTGGCAGCCTGAAAGGGGCATTAACCCGCCTCCTAGACCACTGAAATCCCCAAAAATATTTTTTCCACGAAAAATGCATCTTACATCGGTGAATGTTCAGAATATGTTAGCAGCTCAAAAAAGGCCTTAAAATGCATCTTAGGCCTGCAAAAATGTAGAAAACTTTGGAGGCCCTAAAAAGGGGTTTACAGGCATCCTAGACCCCCTAAATTCCAGAAAATGTTGGTGGGCCAAAAACTGAGTCAGGGAGCTCTGAATGTCCCAAAAACATTTGCATCCTGAAAGGGGCATTAACCAGCATCCTAGACCACTGAAATTCCCAAAAATAATTTTGGCACACAAAATGCATCCTACACCCCTGAAAGTTAAGAATATGTTAGCAGCCGAAAAAAGGCCTTAAAATGCATCTTAGGCCTGCAAAAATTATCAAAACTTTGGAGGCCCTAAAAAGGGGTTTACAGGCATCCTAGACCCCTAAAGTCCAGAAAATGTTGGTGGCCCAGAACCAGGGTCAGAAAGCTCTGAATGTCCCAAAAACATTTGCAGCCTGGAAGGGGCATTAACCCGCATCCTAGACCACTGAAATTCCCAAAAATATTTTTGGCACGAAAAATGCATCCTACACTCCTGAAAGTTAAGAATAAGTTAGCAGCCCAAAAAAGGCCTTAAAATGCATCTTAGGCCTGCAAAAATGTTGAAAACTTTGGAGGCCGAAAAAAAGGTTTTACAGGCATCCTAGACCCCCTAAAGTGCAGAAAATAATGGTGGCCCTAAAACTGTGTCAGAGAGCTCTGAATGTCCCAAAAACATTGGCAGCCTGAAAGGGGCATTAACCCGCATCCTAGACCACTGAAATTCCCAAAAATTATTTTGGCACAAAAAATGCATCCTACACCCCTGAAAGTTAAGAATATGTTAGCAGCCCAAAAAAGGCCTTAAAATGCATTTTAGGCCTGCAAAAATGTTGAAAACCTTGGAGGCCCTAAAAAGGGGTTTACAGGCATCCTAGACCCCCTAAAGTCCAGAAAATGTTGGTGGCCCAGAAACAGGGTCAGAGAGCTCTGAATGTCCCAAAAACATTTGCAGCCTGAAAGGGGCATTAACCCACATCCTAGACCACTGAAATTCCCTAAAATACTTTTCCACGAAAAATGCATCTTACATCCGTGAACGTTCAGAATATGTTAGCAGCCCAAAAAAGGCATTAAAATGCATCTTAGGCCTGCAAAAATATTGAAAACTTTGGAGGCCCAAAAAAGGGGTTTACAGGCATCCTAGACCCCTAAAGTCCAGAAAATGATGGTGGCACAAAAACTGCGTCAGAGAGCGCTGAATGTCCCAAAAACATGTGTAGCCTGAAAGGGGCATTAACCCGCATCCTAGACCACTGAAATTCCCAAAAATATTTTTTCCACGAAAAATGCATCTTACATCCGTGAATGTTCAGAATATGTTAGCAGCCCAAAAAAGACCTTAAAATGCATCTTAGGCCTGCAAAAATGTTGAAAACTTTGGAGGCACAAAAACGGGGTTCACAGGCATCCTAGACCCCCTAAAGTCCAGAAAATGATGGTGGCCCAAACACTGTGTCAGTGAGTGCTGAATGTCCCAAAAACATTGGCAGCCTGAAAGGGGCATTAACCCGCATCCTAGACCACTGAAATTCCCAAAAATAATTTTTCCACGAAAAATGCATCTTACATCCGTGAACGTTCAGAATATGTTAGCAGCCCGAAAAAGGCCTTAAAATGCATCTTAGGCCTGCAAAAATGTAGAAAACTTTGGAGGCCCAAAAAAAGAGGTTACAGGCATCCTAGACCCCCTAAAGTCCAGAAAATGATGGTGGCCCAAAAACTGTGTCAGAGAGCTCTGAATGTCCCAAAAACATTTGCAGTCTGAAAGGGGCATTAACCCGCATACTAGACCACTGAAATTCCCAAAAATAATTTTGGCACAAAAAATGCATCCTACACCACTGAAAGTTACGAATATGTTAGCAGCCCAAAAAAGGCCTTAAAATGCATTTTAGGCCTGCAAAAATGTTGAAAACTTTGGAGGCCCAAAAAAGGGGTTTACAGGCATCCTAGACCCCCTAAAGTCCAGAAAATGTTGGTGGCCGAGAAACAGGGTCAGAGAGCTCTGAATGTCCCAAAAACATGTGCAGCCTGAAAGGGGCATTAACCCGCATCCTAGACCACTGAAATCCCCAAAAATATTTTTCCACGAAAAATGCATCTTACATCGGTGAAGGTTCAGAATATGTTAGCAGCTCAAAAAAGGCCTTAAAATGCATCTTAGGCCTTCAAAAATGTTGAAAACTTTGGAGGCCGAAAAAAGGGTTTTGCAGGCATCCTAGACCCCCTAAAGTGCAGAAAATAATGGTGGCCCTAAAACTGTGTCAGAGAGCTCTGAATGTCCCAAAAACTTTGGCAGCCTGAAAGGGGCATTAACCCGCATCCTAGACCACTGAAATTCCCAAAAATAATTTTGGCACAAAAAATGCATCCTACACCCCTAAACGTTAAGAATATGTTAGCAGCCCAAAAAAGGCCTTAAAATGCAATTTAGGCCTGCAAAAATGTTGAAAACTTTGAAGGCCCAAAAAAGGGGTTTACAGGCATCCTAAACCCCCTAAAGTCCAGAAAATGATGGTGGCCCAAAAGGTGCGTCAGAGAGCTCTGAATGTCCCAAAAACATTTGCACCCTGAAAGGGGCATTAACCCGCATCCTAGACCACTGAAATTCCCAAAAATAATTTTGGCACACAAAATGCATCCTACACCCCTGAAAGTTAAGAATATGTTAGCAGCCCAAAAAAGGCCTTAAAATGCATCTTAGGCCTGCAAAAATGTTGAAAACTTTGGAGGCCCAAAAACGGGGTTTACAGGCATCCTAGACCCCCTTAACTCCAGAAAATGATGGTGCCCGAATACTGTGTCAGAGAGCTCTGAATGTCCAAAAAACATTGGCAGTGTGAGAGGGGCATTAACCCGCATCATAGACCACTGAAATTCTCAAAAATAATTTTGGCACAAAAAATGCATCCTACACCCCTGAAAGTTAAGAATATGTTAGCAGCCCAAAAAAGGCCTTAAAATGCATCTTAGGCCTGCAAAAATGTTGAAAACCTTGGAGGCCCTAAAAAGGGGTTTACAGGCATCCTAGACCCCCTAAAGTCCAGAAAATGATGGTGGCCCAAAAACTGCGTCAGAGAGCGCTGAATGTCCCAAAAACATGTGTAGCCTGAAAGGGGCATTAACCCGGATCCTAGACCACTGAAATTTCCAAAAATATTTTTTCCACGAAAAATGCATCTTACATCCGTGAACGTTCAGAATATGTTAGCAGCCCAAAAAAGACCTTAAAATGCATCTTAGGCCTGCAAAAATGTTGAAATCTTTGGAGGCCCAAAAACGGGGTTTACAGGCATCCTAGACCCCCTAAAGTCCAGAAAATGATGTTGGCCCAAAAGGTGAGTCAGAGAGCTCTGAATGTCCCAAAAACATTTGCATCCTGAAAGGGGCATTAACAGGCATCCTAGACCACTGAAATTCCCAAATATAATTTTGGTACAAAAAATGCATCCTACACACCTGAAAGTTAAGAATATGTTAGCAGCCCAAAAAAGGCATTAAAATGCATCTTAGGCCTGCAAAAATATTGAAAACTTTGGAGGCCCAAAAAAGGGGTTTACAGGCATCCTAGACCCCCTAAAGTCCAGAAAATGATGGTGGCCCAAAAACTGTGTCAGAGAGTGCTGAATGTCCCAAAAACATTGGCAGCCTGAAAGGGGCATTAACCCGCATCCTAGACCACTGAAATTCCCAAAAATAATTTTTCCACGAAAAATGCATCTTACATCCGTGAACGTTCAGAATATGTTAGCAGCCCAAAAAAGGCCTTAAAATGCATCTTAGGCCTGCAAAAATGTTGAAAACTTTGGAGGCCAAAAAAAGGGTTTTACAGGCGTCCTAGACCCCCTAAAGTGCAGAAAATAATGGTGGCCCTAAAACTGTGTCAGAGAGCTCTGAATGTCCAAAAAACATTGGCAGCGTGAGAGGGGCATTAACCCGCATCCTAGACCACCGAAATTCTCAAAAATAATTTTGGCACAAAAAATGCATCCTACACCCCTGAAAGTTAAGAATATGTTAGCAGCCCAAAAAAGGCCTTAAAATGCATCTTAGGCCTGCAAAAATGTTGAAAACCTTGGAGGCCCTAAAAAGGGGTTTACAGGCATCCTAGACCCCCTAAAGTCCAGAAAATGTTGGTGGCCCAGAAACAGGGTCAGAGAGCGCTGAATGTCCCAAAAACATGTGTAGCCTGAAAGGGGCATTAACCCGCATCCAAGACCACTGAAATTCCCTAAAATATTTTTTCCACGAAAAATGCATCTTACATCCGTGAACGTTCAGAATATGTTAGCAGCCCAAAAAAGGCATTAAAATGCATCTTAGGCCTGCAAAAATATTGAAAACTTTGGAGGCCCAAAAACGGGGTTTACAGGCATCCTAGACCCCCTTAACTCCAGAAAATGATGGTGCCCAAATACTGTGTCAGAGAGCTCTGAATGTCCCTAACGCATTTGCAGCCTAAAAGGGGCATTAACCCGCACCCTAGACCACTGAAATTCCCAAAAATAATTTTTCCACGAAAAATGCATCTTACATCCGTGAACGTTCAGAATGTTAGCAGCCCAAAAAAGGCCTTAAAATGCATTTTAGGCCTGCAAAAATGTAGAAAACTTTGGAGGCCCAAAAAAAGAGGTTACAGGCATCCTAGACCCCCTAAAGTCCAGAAAATGATGGTGGCCCAAAAACTGCGTCAGAGAGCGCTGAATGTCCCAAAAACATGTGTAGCCTGAAAGGAGCATTAACCCGGATCCTAGACCACTGAAATTTCCAAAAATATTTTTTCCACGAAAAATGCATCTTACATCCGTGAACGTTCAGAATATGTTAGCAGCCCAAAAAAGACCTTAAAATACATCTTAGGCCTGCAAAAATGTTGAAAACTTTGGAGGCCCAAAAATGGGGGTTTACAGGCATCCTAGACCCCCTAAAGTCCAGAAAATGATGGTGGCCCAAAAACTGCGTAAGAGAGTGCTGAATGTCCCAAAAACATTGGCAGCCTGAAAGGGGCATTAACCCGCCTCCTAGACCACTGAAATCCCCAAAAATATTTTTTCCACGAAAAATGCATCTTACATCGGTGAATGTTCAGAATATGTTAGCAGCTCAAAAAAGGCCTTAAAATGCATCTTAGGCCTGCAAAAATGTAGAAAACTTTGGAGGCCCTAAAAAGGGGTTTACAGGCATCCTAGACCCCCTAAATTCCAGAAAATGTTGGTGGGCCAAAAACTGAGTCAGGGAGCTCTGAATGTCCCAAAAACATTTGCATCCTGAAAGGGGCATTAACCAGCATCCTAGACCACTGAAATTCCCAAAAATAATTTTGGCACACAAAATGCATCCTACACCCCTGAAAGTTAAGAATATGTTAGCAGCCGAAAAAAGGCCTTAAAATGCATCTTAGGCCTGCAAAAATTATCAAAACTTTGGAGGCCCTAAAAAGGGGTTTACAGGCATCCTAGACCCCTAAAGTCCAGAAAATGTTGGTGGCCCAGAACCAGGGTCAGAAAGCTCTGAATGTCCCAAAAACATTTGCAGCCTGGAAGGGGCATTAACCCGCATCCTAGACCACTGAAATTCCCAAAAATATTTTTGGCACGAAAAATGCATCCTACACTCCTGAAAGTTAAGAATAAGTTAGCAGCCCAAAAAAGGCCTTAAAATGCATCTTAGGCCTGCAAAAATGTTGAAAACTTTGGAGGCCGAAAAAAAGGTTTTACAGGCATCCTAGACCCCCTAAAGTGCAGAAAATAATGGTGGCCCTAAAACTGTGTCAGAGAGCTCTGAATGTCCCAAAAACATTGGCAGCCTGAAAGGGGCATTAACCCGCATCCTAGACCACTGAAATTCCCAAAAATTATTTTGGCACAAAAAATGCATCCTACACCCCTGAAAGTTAAGAATATGTTAGCAGCCCAAAAAAGGCCTTAAAATGCATTTTAGGCCTGCAAAAATGTTGAAAACCTTGGAGGCCCTAAAAAGGGGTTTACAGGCATCCTAGACCCCCTAAAGTCCAGAAAATGTTGGTGGCCCAGAAACAGGGTCAGAGAGCTCTGAATGTCCCAAAAACATTTGCAGCCTGAAAGGGGCATTAACCCACATCCTAGACCACTGAAATTCCCTAAAATACTTTTCCACGAAAAATGCATCTTACATCCGTGAACGTTCAGAATATGTTAGCAGCCCAAAAAAGGCATTAAAATGCATCTTAGGCCTGCAAAAATATTGAAAACTTTGGAGGCCCAAAAAAGGGGTTTACAGGCATCCTAGACCCCTAAAGTCCAGAAAATGATGGTGGCACAAAAACTGCGTCAGAGAGCGCTGAATGTCCCAAAAACATGTGTAGCCTGAAAGGGGCATTAACCCGCATCCTAGACCACTGAAATTCCCAAAAATATTTTTTCCACGAAAAATGCATCTTACATCCGTGAATGTTCAGAATATGTTAGCAGCCCAAAAAAGACCTTAAAATGCATCTTAGGCCTGCAAAAATGTTGAAAACTTTGGAGGCACAAAAACGGGGTTCACAGGCATCCTAGACCCCCTAAAGTCCAGAAAATGATGGTGGCCCAAACACTGTGTCAGTGAGTGCTGAATGTCCCAAAAACATTGGCAGCCTGAAAGGGGCATTAACCCGCATCCTAGACCACTGAAATTCCCAAAAATAATTTTTCCACGAAAAATGCATCTTACATCCGTGAACGTTCAGAATATGTTAGCAGCCCGAAAAAGGCCTTAAAATGCATCTTAGGCCTGCAAAAATGTAGAAAACTTTGGAGGCCCAAAAAAAGAGGTTACAGGCATCCTAGACCCCCTAAAGTCCAGAAAATGATGGTGGCCCAAAAACTGTGTCAGAGAGCTCTGAATGTCCCAAAAACATTTGCAGTCTGAAAGGGGCATTAACCCGCATACTAGACCACTGAAATTCCCAAAAATAATTTTGGCACAAAAAATGCATCCTACACCACTGAAAGTTACGAATATGTTAGCAGCCCAAAAAAGGCCTTAAAATGCATTTTAGGCCTGCAAAAATGTTGAAAACTTTGGAGGCCCAAAAAAGGGGTTTACAGGCATCCTAGACCCCCTAAAGTCCAGAAAATGTTGGTGGCCGAGAAACAGGGTCAGAGAGCTCTGAATGTCCCAAAAACATGTGCAGCCTGAAAGGGGCATTAACCCGCATCCTAGACCACTGAAATCCCCAAAAATATTTTTCCACGAAAAATGCATCTTACATCGGTGAAGGTTCAGAATATGTTAGCAGCTCAAAAAAGGCCTTAAAATGCATCTTAGGCCTGCAAAAATGTAGAAAACTTTGGAGGCCCTAAAAAGGTGTTTACAGGCATCCTAGACCCCCTAAAGTCCAGAAAATGTTGGTGGGTCAAAAACTGAGTCAGAGAGCTCTGAATGTCCCAAAAACACGTGAAGCCTGAAAGAGGCATTAATCCTAGACGACTGAAATTCCCAAAAATATTTTTTCCACGAAAAATGCATCCTACACCTCTTAAAGTTAAGAATATGTTAGCAGCCCAAAAAAGGCCTTAAAATGAATCTTAGGCCTTCAAAAATGTTGAAAACTTTGGAGGCCGAAAAAAGGGTTTTGCAGGCATCCTAGACCCCCTAAAGTGCAGAAAATAATGGTGGCCCTAAAACTGTGTCAGAGAGCTCTGAATGTCCCAAAAACATTGGCAGCCTGAAAGGGGCATTAACCCGCATCCTAGACCACTGAAATTCCCAAAAATAATTTTGGCACAAAAAATGCATCCTACACCCCTAAACGTTAAGAATATGTTAGCAGCCAAAAAAAGGCCTTAAAATGCAATTTAGGCCTGCAAAAATGTTGAAAACTTTGAAGGCCCAAAAAAGGGGTTTACAGGCATCCTAAACCCCCTAAAGTCCAGAAAATGATGGTGGCCCAAAAGGTGCGTCAGAGAGCTCTGAATGTCCCAAAAACATTTGCACCCTGAAAGGGGCATTAACCCGCATCCTAGACCACTGAAATTCCCAAAAATAATTTTGGCACACAAAATGCATCCTACACCCCTGAAAGTTAAAAATATGTTAGCAGCCCAAAAAAGGCCTTAAAATGCATCTTAGGCTTACAAAAATGTTGAAAACTTTGGAGGCCCTAAAAAGAGGTTTACAGGCATCCTAGACCCCCTAATGTCCAGAAAATGTTGGTGGCCCAGAAACAGGGTCAGAGAGCTCTGAATGTCCCAAACACATTTGCAGCCTGAAAGGGGCATTAACCCGCATCCTAGACCACTGAAATTCCCAAAAATATTTTTTCCACGAAAAATGCATCTTACATCAGTGAATGTTTAGAATATGTTAGCAGCCCAAAAAAGACCTTAAAATGCAGCTTAGGCCTGCAAAAATGTTGAAAACTTTGGAGGCCCTAAAAAGGGGTTTACAGGCATCCTAGACCCCTAAAGTCCAGAAAATGTTGGTGGCCCAGAACCAGGGTCAGAAAGCTCTGAATGTCCCAAAAACATTTGCAGCCTGAAAGGGACAATAACCCGCATCCTAGACCACTGAAATTCCCAAAAATATTTTTGGCACGAAAAATGCATCCTACACCCCTGAAAGTTAAGAATATGTTAGCAGCCCAAAGAAGGCCTTAAAATGCATCTTAGGCCTGCAAAAATGTTGAAAACTTTGGAGGCCGAAAAAAAGGTTTTACAGGCATCCTAGACCCCCTAAAGTGCAGAAAATAATGGTGGTCCTAAAACTGTGTCAGAGAGCTCTGAATGTCCCAAAAACATTGGCAGCCTGAAAGGGGCATTAACCCGCATCCTAGACCACTGAAATTCCCAAAAATTATTTTGGCACAAAAAATGCATCCTACACCCCTGAAAGTTAAGAATATGTTAGCAGCCCAAAAAAGGCCTTAAAATGCAACTTAGGCCTGCAAAAATGTTGAAAACATTGAAGGCCCAAAAAAGGGGTTTACAGGCATCCTAAACCCCCTAAAGTCCAGAAAATGATGGTGGCCCAAAAGGTGCGTCAGAGAGCTCTGAATGTCCCAAAAACATTTGCACCCTGAAAGGGGCATTAACCCGCATCCTAGACCACTGAAATTCCCAAAAATAATTTTGGCACACAAAATGCATCCTACACCCCTGAAAGTTAAGAATATGTTAGCAGCCCAAAAAAGGCCTTAAAATGCATCTTAGGCCTGCAAAAATGTTGAAAACTTTGGAGGCCCAAAAACGGGGTTTACAGGCATCCTAGACCCCCTTAACTCCAGAAAATGATGGTGCCCGAATACTGTGTCAGAGAGCTCTGAATGTCCAAAAAACATTGGCAGTGTGAGAGGGGCATTAACCCGCATCATAGACCACTGAAATTCTCAAAAATAATTTTGGCACAAAAAATGCATCCTACACCCCTGAAAGTTAAGAATATGTTAGCAGCCCAAAAAAGGCCTTAAAATGCATCTTAGGCCTGCAAAAATGTTGAAAACCTTGGAGGCCCTAAAAAGGGGTTTACAGGCATCCTAGACCCCCTAAAGTCCAGAAAATGATGGTGGCCCAAAAACTGCGTCAGAGAGCGCTGAATGTCCCAAAAACATGTGTAGCCTGAAAGGGGCATTAACCCGGATCCTAGACCACTGAAATTTCCAAAAATATTTTTTCCACGAAAAATGCATCTTACATCCGTGAACGTTCAGAATATGTTAGCAGCCCAAAAAAGACCTTAAAATGCATCTTAGGCCTGCAAAAATGTTGAAATCTTTGGAGGCCCAAAAACGGGGTTTACAGGCATCCTAGACCCCCTAAAGTCCAGAAAATGATGTTGGCCCAAAAGGTGAGTCAGAGAGCTCTGAATGTCCCAAAAACATTTGCATCCTGAAAGGGGCATTAACAGGCATCCTAGACCACTGAAATTCCCAAATATAATTTTGGTACAAAAAATGCATCCTACACACCTGAAAGTTAAGAATATGTTAGCAGCCCAAAAAAGGCATTAAAATGCATCTTAGGCCTGCAAAAATATTGAAAACTTTGGAGGCCCAAAAAAGGGGTTTACAGGCATCCTAGACCCCCTAAAGTCCAGAAAATGATGGTGGCCCAAAAACTGTGTCAGAGAGTGCTGAATGTCCCAAAAACATTGGCAGCCTGAAAGGGGCATTAGCCCGCATCCTAGACCACTGAAATTCCCAAAAATAATTTTTCCACGAAAAATGCATCTTACATCCGTGAACGTTCAGAATATGTTAGCAGCCCAAAAAAGGCCTTAAAATGCATCTTAGGCCTGCAAAAATGTTGAAAACTTTGGAGGCCAAAAAAAGGGTTTTACAGGCGTCCTAGACCCCCTAAAGTGCAGAAAATAATGGTGGCCCTAAAACTGTGTCAGAGAGCTCTGAATGTCCAAAAAACATTGGCAGCGTGAGAGGGGCATTAACCCGCATCCTAGACCACCGAAATTCTCAAAAATAATTTTGGCACAAAAAATGCATCCTACACCCCTGAAAGTTAAGAATATGTTAGCAGCCCAAAAAAGGCCTTAAAATGCATCTTAGGCCTGCAAAAATGTTGAAAACCTTGGAGGCCCTAAAAAGGGGTTTACAGGCATCCTAGACCCCCTAAAGTCCAGAAAATGTTGGTGGCCCAGAAACAGGGTCAGAGAGCGCTGAATGTCCCAAAAACATGTGTAGCCTGAAAGGGGCATTAACCCGCATCCTAGACCACTGAAATTCCCTAAAATATTTTTTCCACGAAAAATGCATCTTACATCCGTGAACGTTCAGAATATGTTAGCAGCCCAAAAAAGGCATTAAAATGCATCTTAGGCCTGCAAAAATATTGAAAACTTTGGAGGCCCAAAAACGGGGTTTACAGGCATCCTAGACCCCCTTAACTCCAGAAAATGATGGTGCCCAAATACTGTGTCAGAGAGCTCTGAATGTCCCTAACGCATTTGCAGCCTAAAAGGGGCATTAACCCGCACCCTAGACCACTGAAATTCCCAAAAATAATTTTTCCACGAAAAATGCATCTTACATCCGTGAACGTTCAGAATGTTAGCAGCCCAAAAAAGGCCTTAAAATGCATTTTAGGCCTGCAAAAATGTAGAAAACTTTGGAGGCCCAAAAAAAGAGGTTACAGGCATCCTAGACCCCCTAAAGTCCAGAAAATGATGGTGGCCCAAAAACTGCGTCAGAGAGCGCTGAATGTCCCAAAAACATGTGTAGCCTGAAAGGAGCATTAACCCGGATCCTAGACCACTGAAATTTCCAAAAATATTTTTTCCACGAAAAATGCATCTTACATCCGTGAACGTTCAGAATATGTTAGCAGCCCAAAAAAGACCTTAAAATACATCTTAGGCCTGCAAAAATGTTGAAAACTTTGGAGGCCCAAAAATGGGGGTTTACAGGCATCCTAGACCCCCTAAAGTCCAGAAAATGATGGTGGCCCAAAAACTGCGTAAGAGAGTGCTGAATGTCCCAAAAACATTGGCAGCCTGAAAGGGGCATTAACCCGCCTCCTAGACCACTGAAATCCCCAAAAATATTTTTTCCACGAAAAATGCATCTTACATCGGTGAATGTTCAGAATATGTTAGCAGCTCAAAAAAGGCCTTAAAATGCATCTTAGGCCTGCAAAAATGTAGAAAACTTTGGAGGCCCTAAAAAGGGGTTTACAGGCATCCTAGACCCCCTAAATTCCAGAAAATGTTGGTGGGCCAAAAACTGAGTCAGGGAGCTCTGAATGTCCCAAAAACATTTGCATCCTGAAAGGGGCATTAACCAGCATCCTAGACCACTGAAATTCCCAAAAATAATTTTGGCACACAAAATGCATCCTACACCCCTGAAAGTTAAGAATATGTTAGCAGCCGAAAAAAGGCCTTAAAATGCATCTTAGGCCTGCAAAAATTATCAAAACTTTGGAGGCCCTAAAAAGGGGTTTACAGGCATCCTAGACCCCTAAAGTCCAGAAAATGTTGGTGGCCCAGAACCAGGGTCAGAAAGCTCTGAATGTCCCAAAAACATTTGCAGCCTGGAAGGGGCATTAACCCGCATCCTAGACCACTGAAATTCCCAAAAATATTTTTGGCACGAAAAATGCATCCTACACTCCTGAAAGTTAAGAATAAGTTAGCAGCCCAAAAAAGGCCTTAAAATGCATCTTAGGCCTGCAAAAATGTTGAAAACTTTGGAGGCCGAAAAAAAGGTTTTACAGGCATCCTAGACCCCCTAAAGTGCAGAAAATAATGGTGGCCCTAAAACTGTGTCAGAGAGCTCTGAATGTCCCAAAAACATTGGCAGCCTGAAAGGGGCATTAACCCGCATCCTAGACCACTGAAATTCCCAAAAATTATTTTGGCACAAAAAATGCATCCTACACCCCTGAAAGTTAAGAATATGTTAGCAGCCCAAAAAAGGCCTTAAAATGCATTTTAGGCCTGCAAAAATGTTGAAAACCTTGGAGGCCCTAAAAAGGGGTTTACAGGCATCCTAGACCCCCTAAAGTCCAGAAAATGTTGGTGGCCCAGAAACAGGGTCAGAGAGCTCTGAATGTCCCAAAAACATTTGCAGCCTGAAAGGGGCATTAACCCACATCCTAGACCACTGAAATTCCCTAAAATACTTTTCCACGAAAAATGCATCTTACATCCGTGAACGTTCAGAATATGTTAGCAGCCCAAAAAAGGCATTAAAATGCATCTTAGGCCTGCAAAAATATTGAAAACTTTGGAGGCCCAAAAAAGGGGTTTACAGGCATCCTAGACCCCTAAAGTCCAGAAAATGATGGTGGCACAAAAACTGCGTCAGAGAGCGCTGAATGTCCCAAAAACATGTGTAGCCTGAAAGGGGCATTAACCCGCATCCTAGACCACTGAAATTCCCAAAAATATTTTTTCCACGAAAAATGCATCTTACATCCGTGAATGTTCAGAATATGTTAGCAGCCCAAAAAAGACCTTAAAATGCATCTTAGGCCTGCAAAAATGTTGAAAACTTTGGAGGCACAAAAACGGGGTTCACAGGCATCCTAGACCCCCTAAAGTCCAGAAAATGATGGTGGCCCAAACACTGTGTCAGTGAGTGCTGAATGTCCCAAAAACATTGGCAGCCTGAAAGGGGCATTAACCCGCATCCTAGACCACTGAAATTCCCAAAAATAATTTTTCCACGAAAAATGCATCTTACATCCGTGAACGTTCAGAATATGTTAGCAGCCCGAAAAAGGCCTTAAAATGCATCTTAGGCCTGCAAAAATGTAGAAAACTTTGGAGGCCCAAAAAAAGAGGTTACAGGCATCCTAGACCCCCTAAAGTCCAGAAAATGATGGTGGCCCAAAAACTGTGTCAGAGAGCTCTGAATGTCCCAAAAACATTTGCAGTCTGAAAGGGGCATTAACCCGCATACTAGACCACTGAAATTCCCAAAAATAATTTTGGCACAAAAAATGCATCCTACACCACTGAAAGTTACGAATATGTTAGCAGCCCAAAAAAGGCCTTAAAATGCATTTTAGGCCTGCAAAAATGTTGAAAACTTTGGAGGCCCAAAAAAGGGGTTTACAGGCATCCTAGACCCCCTAAAGTCCAGAAAATGTTGGTGGCCGAGAAACAGGGTCAGAGAGCTCTGAATGTCCCAAAAACATGTGCAGCCTGAAAGGGGCATTAACCCGCATCCTAGACCACTGAAATCCCCAAAAATATTTTTCCACGAAAAATGCATCTTACATCGGTGAAGGTTCAGAATATGTTAGCAGCTCAAAAAAGGCCTTAAAATGCATCTTAGGCCTGCAAAAATGTAGAAAACTTTGGAGGCCCTAAAAAGGTGTTTACAGGCATCCTAGACCCTCTAAAGTCCAGAAAATGTTGGTGGGTCAAAAACTGAGTCAGAGAGCTCTGAATGTCCCAAAAACACGTGAAGCCTGAAAGAGGCATTAATCCTAGACGACTGAAATTCCCAAAAATATTTTTTCCACGAAAAATGCATCCTACACCTCTTAAAGTTAAGAATATGTTAGCAGCCCAAAAAAGGCCTTAAAATGAATCTTAGGCCTTCAAAAATGTTGAAAACTTTGGAGGCCGAAAAAAGGGTTTTGCAGGCATCCTAGACCCCCTAAAGTGCAGAAAATAATGGTGGCCCTAAAACTGTGTCAGAGAGCTCTGAATGTCCCAAAAACATTGGCAGCCTGAAAGGGGCATTAACCCGCATCCTAGACCACTGAAATTCCCAAAAATAATTTTGGCACAAAAAATGCATCCTACACCCCTAAACGTTAAGAATATGTTAGCAGCCAAAAAAAGGCCTTAAAATGCAATTTAGGCCTGCAAAAATGTTGAAAACTTTGAAGGCCCAAAAAAGGGGTTTACAGGCATCCTAAACCCCCTAAAGTCCAGAAAATGATGGTGGCCCAAAAGGTGCGTCAGAGAGCTCTGAATGTCCCAAAAACATTTGCACCCTGAAAGGGGCATTAACCCGCATCCTAGACCACTGAAATTCCCAAAAATAATTTTGGCACACAAAATGCATCCTACACCCCTGAAAGTTAAAAATATGTTAGCAGCCCAAAAAAGGCCTTAAAATGCATCTTAGGCTTACAAAAATGTTGAAAACTTTGGAGGCCCTAAAAAGAGGTTTACAGGCATCCTAGACCCCCTAATGTCCAGAAAATGTTGGTGGCCCAGAAACAGGGTCAGAGAGCTCTGAATGTCCCAAACACATTTGCAGCCTGAAAGGGGCATTAACCCGCATCCTAGACCACTGAAATTCCCAAAAATATTTTTTCCACGAAAAATGCATCTTACATCAGTGAATGTTTAGAATATGTTAGCAGCCCAAAAAAGACCTTAAAATGCAGCTTAGGCCTGCAAAAATGTTGAAAACTTTGGAGGCCCTAAAAAGGGGTTTACAGGCATCCTAGACCCCTAAAGTCCAGAAAATGTTGGTGGCCCAGAACCAGGGTCAGAAAGCTCTGAATGTCCCAAAAACATTTGCAGCCTGAAAGGGACAATAACCCGCATCCTAGACCACTGAAATTCCCAAAAATATTTTTGGCACGAAAAATGCATCCTACACCCCTGAAAGTTAAGAATATGTTAGCAGCCCAAAGAAGGCCTTAAAATGCATCTTAGGCCTGCAAAAATGTTGAAAACTTTGGAGGCCGAAAAAAAGGTTTTACAGGCATCCTAGACCCCCTAAAGTGCAGAAAATAATGGTGGTCCTAAAACTGTGTCAGAGAGCTCTGAATGTCCCAAAAACATTGGCAGCCTGAAAGGGGCATTAACCCGCATCCTAGACCACTGAAATTCCCAAAAATTATTTTGGCACAAAAAATGCATCCTACACCCCTGAAAGTTAAGAATATGTTAGCAGCCCAAAAAAGGCCTTAAAATGCAACTTAGGCCTGCAAAAATGTTGAAAACATTGAAGGCCCAAAAAAGGGGTTTACAGGCATCCTAAACCCCCTAAAGTCCAGAAAATGATGGTGGCCCAAAAGGTGCGTCAGAGAGCTCTGAATGTCCCAAAAACATTTGCACCCTGAAAGGGGCATTAACCCGCATCCTAGACCACTGAAATTCCCAAAAATAATTTTGGCACACAAAATGCATCCTACACCCCTGAAAGTTAAGAATATGTTAGCAGCCCAAAAAAGGCCTTAAAATGCATCTTAGGCCTGCAAAAATGTTGAAAACTTTGGAGGCCCAAAAACGGGGTTTACAGGCATCCTAGACCCCCTTAACTCCAGAAAATGATGGTGCCCGAATACTGTGTCAGAGAGCTCTGAATGTCCAAAAAACATTGGCAGTGTGAGAGGGGCATTAACCCGCATCATAGACCACTGAAATTCTCAAAAATAATTTTGGCACAAAAAATGCATCCTACACCCCTGAAAGTTAAGAATATGTTAGCAGCCCAAAAAAGGCCTTAAAATGCATCTTAGGCCTGCAAAAATGTTGAAAACCTTGGAGGCCCTAAAAAGGGGTTTACAGGCATCCTAGACCCCCTAAAGTCCAGAAAATGATGGTGGCCCAAAAACTGCGTCAGAGAGCGCTGAATGTCCCAAAAACATGTGTAGCCTGAAAGGGGCATTAACCCGGATCCTAGACCACTGAAATTTCCAAAAATATTTTTTCCACGAAAAATGCATCTTACATCCGTGAACGTTCAGAATATGTTAGCAGCCCAAAAAAGACCTTAAAATGCATCTTAGGCCTGCAAAAATGTTGAAATCTTTGGAGGCCCAAAAACGGGGTTTACAGGCATCCTAGACCCCCTAAAGTCCAGAAAATGATGTTGGCCCAAAAGGTGAGTCAGAGAGCTCTGAATGTCCCAAAAACATTTGCATCCTGAAAGGGGCATTAACAGGCATCCTAGACCACTGAAATTCCCAAATATAATTTTGGTACAAAAAATGCATCCTACACACCTGAAAGTTAAGAATATGTTAGCAGCCCAAAAAAGGCATTAAAATGCATCTTAGGCCTGCAAAAATATTGAAAACTTTGGAGGCCCAAAAAAGGGGTTTACAGGCATCCTAGACCCCCTAAAGTCCAGAAAATGATGGTGGCCCAAAAACTGTGTCAGAGAGTGCTGAATGTCCCAAAAACATTGGCAGCCTGAAAGGGGCATTAACCCGCATCCTAGACCACTGAAATTCCCAAAAATAATTTTTCCACGAAAAATGCATCTTACATCCGTGAACGTTCAGAATATGTTAGCAGCCCAAAAAAGGCCTTAAAATGCATCTTAGGCCTGCAAAAATGTTGAAAACTTTGGAGGCCAAAAAAAGGGTTTTACAGGCGTCCTAGACCCCCTAAAGTGCAGAAAATAATGGTGGCCCTAAAACTGTGTCAGAGAGCTCTGAATGTCCAAAAAACATTGGCAGCGTGAGAGGGGCATTAACCCGCATCCTAGACCACTGAAATTCTCAAAAATAATTTTGGCACAAAAAATGCATCCTACACCCCTGAAAGTTAAGAATATGTTAGCAGCCCAAAAAAGGCCTTAAAATGCATCTTAGGCCTGCAAAAATGTTGAAAACCTTGGAGGCCCTAAAAAGGGGTTTACAGGCATCCTAGACCCCCTAAAGTCCAGAAAATGTTGGTGGCCCAGAAACAGGGTCAGAGAGCGCTGAATGTCCCAAAAACATGTGTAGCCTGAAAGGGGCATTAACCCGCATCCTAGACCACTGAAATTCCCTAAAATATTTTTTCCACGAAAAATGCATCTTACATCCGTGAACGTTCAGAATATGTTAGCAGCCCAAAAAAGGCCTTAAAATGCATCTTAGGCCTGCAAAAATATTGAAAACTTTGGAGGCCCAAAAACGGGGTTTACAGGCATCCTAGACCCCCTTAACTCCAGAAAATGATGGTGCCCAAATACTGTGTCAGAGAGCTCTGAATGTCCCTAACGCATTTGCAGCCTAAAAGGGGCATTAACCCGCACCCTAGACCACTGAAATTCCCAAAAATAATTTTTCCACGAAAAATGCATCTTATATCCGTGAACGTTCAGAATGTTAGCAGCCCAAAAAAGGCCTTAAAATGCATTTTAGGCCTGCAAAAATGTAGAAAACTTTGGAGGCCCAAAAAAAGAGGTTACAGGCATCCTAGACCCCCTAAAGTCCAGAAAATGATGGTGGCCCAAAAACTGCGTCAGAGAGCGCTGAATGTCCCAAAAACATGTGTAGCCTGAAAGGAGCATTAACCCGGATCCTAGACCACTGAAATTTCCAAAAATATTTTTTCCACGAAAAATGCATCTTACATCCGTGAACGTTCAGAATATGTTAGCAGCCCAAAAAAGACCTTAAAATACATCTTAGGCCTGCAAAAATGTTGAAAACTTTGGAGGCCCAAAAATGGGGGTTTACAGGCATCCTAGACCCCCTAAAGTCCAGAAAATGATGGTGGCCCAAAAACTGCGTAAGAGAGTGCTGAATGTCCCAAAAACATTGGCAGCCTGAAAGGGGCATTAACCCGCCTCCTAGACCACTGAAATCCCCAAAAATATTTTTTCCACGAAAAATGCATCTTACATCGGTGAATGTTCAGAATATGTTAGCAGCTCAAAAAAGGCCTTAAAATGCATCTTAGGCCTGCAAAAATGTAGAAAACTTTGGAGGCCCTAAAAAGGGGTTTACAGGCATCCTAGACCCCCTAAATTCCAGAAAATGTTGGTGGGCCAAAAACTGAGTCAGGGAGCTCTGAATGTCCCAAAAACATTTGCATCCTGAAAGGGGCATTAACCAGCATCCTAGACCACTGAAATTCCCAAAAATAATTTTGGCACACAAAATGCATCCTACACCCCTGAAAGTTAAGAATATGTTAGCAGCCGAAAAAAGGCCTTAAAATGCATCTTAGGCCTGCAAAAATTATCAAAACTTTGGAGGCCCTAAAAAGGGGTTTACAGGCATCCTAGACCCCTAAAGTCCAGAAAATGTTGGTGGCCCAGAACCAGGGTCAGAAAGCTCTGAATGTCCCAAAAACATTTGCAGCCTGGAAGGGGCATTAACCCGCATCCTAGACCACTGAAATTCCCAAAAATATTTTTGGCACGAAAAATGCATCCTACACTCCTGAAAGTTAAGAATAAGTTAGCAGCCCAAAAAAGGCCTTAAAATGCATCTTAGGCCTGCAAAAATGTTGAAAACTTTGGAGGCCGAAAAAAAGGTTTTACAGGCATCCTAGACCCCCTAAAGTGCAGAAAATAATGGTGGCCCTAAAACTGTGTCAGAGAGCTCTGAATGTCCCAAAAACATTGGCAGCCTGAAAGGGGCATTAACCCGCATCCTAGACCACTGAAATTCCCAAAAATTATTTTGGCACAAAAAATGCATCCTACACCCCTGAAAGTTAAGAATATGTTAGCAGCCCAAAAAAGGCCTTAAAATGCATTTTAGGCCTGCAAAAATGTTGAAAACCTTGGAGGCCCTAAAAAGGGGTTTACAGGCATCCTAGACCCCCTAAAGTCCAGAAAATGTTGGTGGCCCAGAAACAGGGTCAGAGAGCTCTGAATGTCCCAAAAACATTTGCAGCCTGAAAGGGGCATTAACCCACATCCTAGACCACTGAAATTCCCTAAAATACTTTTCCACGAAAAATGCATCTTACATCCGTGAACGTTCAGAATATGTTAGCAGCCCAAAAAAGGCATTAAAATGCATCTTAGGCCTGCAAAAATATTGAAAACTTTGGAGGCCCAAAAAAGGGGTTTACAGGCATCCTAGACCCCTAAAGTCCAGAAAATGATGGTGGCACAAAAACTGCGTCAGAGAGCGCTGAATGTCCCAAAAACATGTGTAGCCTGAAAGGGGCATTAACCCGCATCCTAGACCACTGAAATTCCCAAAAATATTTTTTCCACGAAAAATGCATCTTACATCCGTGAATGTTCAGAATATGTTAGCAGCCCAAAAAAGACCTTAAAATGCATCTTAGGCCTGCAAAAATGTTGAAAACTTTGGAGGCCCAAAAACGGGGTTTACAGGCATCCTAGACCCCCTAAAGTCCAGAAAATGATGGTGGCCCAAACACTGTGTCAGTGAGTGCTGAATGTCCCAAAAACATTGGCAGCCTGAAAGGGGCATTAACCCGCATCCTAGACCACTGAAATTCCCAAAAATAATTTTTCCACGAAAAATGCATCTTACATCCGTGAACGTTCAGAATATGTTAGCAGCCCGAAAAAGGCCTTAAAATGCATCTTAGGCCTGCAAAAATGTAGAAAACTTTGGAGGCCCAAAAAAAGAGGTTACAGGCATCCTAGACCCCCTAAAGTCCAGAAAATGATGGTGGCCCAAAAACTGTGTCAGAGAGCTCTGAATGTCCCAAAAACATTTGCAGTCTGAAAGGGGCATTAACCCGCATACTAGACCACTGAAATTCCCAAAAATAATTTTGGCACAAAAAATGCATCCTACACCACTGAAAGTTACGAATATGTTAGCAGCCCAAAAAAGGCCTTAAAATGCATTTTAGGCCTGCAAAAATGTTGAAAACTTTGGAGGCCCAAAAAAGGGGTTTACAGGCATCCTAGACCCCCTAAAGTCCAGAAAATGTTGGTGGCCGAGAAACAGGGTCAGAGAGCTCTGAATGTCCCAAAAACATGTGCAGCCTGAAAGGGGCATTAACCCGCATCCTAGACCACTGAAATCCCCAAAAATATTTTTCCACGAAAAATGCATCTTACATCGGTGAAGGTTCAGAATATGTTAGCAGCTCAAAAAAGGCCTTAAAATGCATCTTAGGCCTGCAAAAATGTAGAAAACTTTGGAGGCCCTAAAAAGGTGTTTACAGGCATCCTAGACCCCCTAAAGTCCAGAAAATGTTGGTGGGTCAAAAACTGAGTCAGAGAGCTCTGAATGTCCCAAAAACACGTGAAGCCTGAAAGAGGCATTAATCCTAGACGACTGAAATTCCCAAAAATATTTTTTCCACGAAAAATGCATCCTACACCTCTTAAAGTTAAGAATATGTTAGCAGCCCAAAAAAGGCCTTAAAATGCATCTTAGGCCTTCAAAAATGTTGAAAACTTTGGAGGCCGAAAAAAGGGTTTTGCAGGCATCCTAGACCCCCTAAAGTGCAGAAAATAATGGTGGCCCTAAAACTGTGTCAGAGAGCTCTGAATGTCCCAAAAACATTGGCAGCCTGAAAGGGGCATTAACCCGCATCCTAGACCACTGAAATTCCCAAAAATAATTTTGGCACAAAAAATGCATCCTACACCCCTAAACGTTAAGAATATGTTAGCAGCCAAAAAAAGGCCTTAAAATGCAATTTAGGCCTGCAAAAATGTTGAAAACTTTGAAGGCCCAAAAAAGGGGTTTACAGGCATCCTAAACCCCCTAAAGTCCAGAAAATGATGGTGGCCCAAAAGGTGCGTCAGAGAGCTCTGAATGTCCCAAAAACATTTGCACCCTGAAAGGGGCATTAACCCGCATCCTAGACCACTGAAATTCCCAAAAATAATTTTGGCACACAAAATGCATCCTACACCCCTGAAAGTTAAAAATATGTTAGCAGCCCAAAAAAGGCCTTAAAATGCATCTTAGGCTTACAAAAATGTTGAAAACTTTGGAGGCCCTAAAAAGAGGTTTACAGGCATCCTAGACCCCCTAATGTCCAGAAAATGTTGGTGGCCCAGAAACAGGGTCAGAGAGCTCTGAATGTCCCAAACACATTTGCAGCCTGAAAGGGGCATTAACCCGCATCCTAGACCACTGAAATTCCCAAAAATATTTTTTCCACGAAAAATGCATCTTACATCAGTGAATGTTTAGAATATGTTAGCAGCCCAAAAAAGACCTTAAAATGCAGCTTAGGCCTGCAAAAATGTTGAAAACTTTGGAGGCCCTAAAAAGGGGTTTACAGGCATCCTAGACCCCTAAAGTCCAGAAAATGTTGGTGGCCCAGAACCAGGGTCAGAAAGCTCTGAATGTCCCAAAAACATTTGCAGCCTGAAAGGGACAATAACCCGCATCCTAGACCACTGAAATTCCCAAAAATATTTTTGGCACGAAAAATGCATCCTACACCCCTGAAAGTTAAGAATATGTTAGCAGCCCAAAGAAGGCCTTAAAATGCATCTTAGGCCTGCAAAAATGTTGAAAACTTTGGAGGCCGAAAAAAAGGTTTTACAGGCATCCTAGACCCCCTAAAGTGCAGAAAATAATGGTGGTCCTAAAACTGTGTCAGAGAGCTCTGAATGTCCCAAAAACATTGGCAGCCTGAAAGGGGCATTAACCCGCATCCTAGACCACTGAAATTCCCAAAAATTATTTTGGCACAAAAAATGCATCCTACACCCCTGAAAGTTAAGAATATGTTAGCAGCCCAAAAAAGGCCTTAAAATGCAACTTAGGCCTGCAAAAATGTTGAAAACATTGAAGGCCCAAAAAAGGGGTTTACAGGCATCCTAGACCCCCTAAAGTCCAGAAAGTGATGTTGGCCCAAAAGGTGAGTCAGAGATCTCTGAATGTCCCAAAAACATTTGCATCCTGAAAGGGGCATTAACAGGCATCCTAGACCACTGAAATTCCCAAATATAATTTTGGTACAAAAAATGCATCCTACACACCTGAAAGTTAAGAATATGTTAGCAGCCCAAAAAAGGCCTTAAAATGCATCTTAGGCCTGTAAAAATGTTGAAAACCTTGGAGGCCCTAAAAAGTGGTTTACAGGCATCCTAGACCCCCTAAAGTCCAGAAAATGTTGGTGGCCCAGAAACAGGGTCAGAGAGCTCTGAATGTCCCAAAAATATTTGCAGCCTGAAAGGGGCATTAAACCGCATCCTAGACCACTGAAATTCCCAAAAATATTTTTCCACGAAAAATGCATCTTACATCCGTGAACGTTCAGAATATGTTAGCAGCCCAAAAAAGGCCTTAAAATGCATCTTAGGCCTGCAAAAATGTAGAAAACTTTGGAGGCCCAAAAAAAGAGGTTACAGGCATCCTAGACCCCCTAAAGTCCAGAAAATGATGGTGGCCCAAAAACTGTGTCAGAGAGCTCTGAATGTCCCAAAAACATTTGCAGTCTGAAAGGGGCATTAACCGCATCCTAGACCACTGAAATTCCCAAAAATAATTTTGGCACAAAAAATGCATCCTACACCACTGAAAGTTACGAATATGTTAGCAGCCCAAAAAAGGCCTTAAAATGCATTTTAGGCCTGCAAAAATGTTGAAAACTTTGGAGGCCCAAAAAAGGGCTTTACAGGCATCCTAGACCCCCTAAAGTCCAGAAAATGTTGGTGGCCGAGAAACAGGGTCAGAGAGCTCTGAATGTCCCAAAAACATGTGCAGCCTGAAAGGGGCATTAACCCGCATCCTAGACCACTGAAATTCCCTAAAATATTTTTTCCACGAAAAATGCATCTTACATCCGTGAACGTTCAGAATATGTTAGCAGCCCAAAAAAGGCATTAAAATGCATCTTAGGCCTGCAAAAATATTGAAAACTTTGGAGGCCCAAAAACGGGGTTTACAGGCATCCTAGACCCCCTTAACTCCAGAAAATGATGGTGCCCAAATACTGTGTCAGAGAGCTCTGAATGTCCCTAACGCATTTGCAGCCTAAAAGGGGCATTAACCCGCACCCTAGACCACTGAAATTCCCAAAAATAATTTTTCCACGAAAAATGCATCTTACATCCGTGAACGTTCAGAATGTTAGCAGACCAAAAAAGGCCTTAAAATGCATTTAGGCCTGCAAAAATGTAGAAAACTTTGGAGGCCCAAAAAAAGAGGTTACAGGCATCCTAGACCCCCTAAAGTCCAGAAAATGATGGTGGCCCAAAAACTGCGTCAGAGAGCGCTGAATGTCCCAAAAACATGTGTAGCCTGAAAGGGGCATTAACCTGGATCCTAGACCACTGAATTTTCCAAAAATATTTTTTCCACGAAAAATGCATCTTACATCCGTGCACGTTCAGAATATGTTAGCAGCCCAAAAAAGACCTTAAAATGCATCTTAGGCCTGCAAAAATGTTGAAATCTTTGGAGGCCCAAAAACGGGGTTTACAGGCATCCTAGACCCCCTAAAGTCCAGAAAATGATGTTGGCCCAAAAGGTGAGTCAGAGAGCTCTGAATGTCCCAAAAACATTTGCATCCTGAAAGGGGCATTAACAGGCATCCTAGACCACTGAAATTCCCAAATATAATTTTGGTACAAAAAATGCATCCTACACACCTGAAAGTTAAGAATATGTTAGCAGCCCAAAAAAGGCCTTAAAATGCATTTTAGGCCTGCAAAAATGTTGAAAACCTTGGAGGCCCTAAAAAGGGGTTTACAGGCATCCTAGACCCCCTAAAGTCCAGAAAATGTGGTGGCCCAGAAACAGGGTCAGAGAGCTCTGAATGTCCCAAAAACATTTGCAGCCTGAAAGGGGCATTAACCCACATCCTAGACCACTGAAATTCCCTAAAATATTTTTTCCACGAAAAATGCATCTTACATCCGTGAACGTTCAGAATATGTTAGCAGCCCAAAAAAGGCATTAAAATGCATCTTAGGCCTGCAAAAATATTGAAAACTTTGGAGGCCCAAAAACGGGGTTTACAGGCATCCTAGACCCCCTTAACTCCAGAAAATGATGGTGCCCAAATACTGTGTCAGAGAGCTCTGAATGTCCCTAACGCATTTGCAGCCTAAAAGGGGCATTAACCCGCACCCTAGACCACTGAAATTCCCAAAAATAATTTTTCCACGAAAAATGCATCTTACATCCGTGAACGTTCAGAATGTTAGCAGACCAAAAAAGGCCTTAAAATGCATTTAGGCCTGCAAAAATGTAGAAAACTTTGGAGGCCCAAAAAAAGAGGTTACAGGCATCCTAGACCCCCTAAAGTCCAGAAAATGATGGTGGCCCAAAAACTGCGTCAGAGAGCGCTGAATGTCCCAAAAACATGTGTAGCCTGAAAGGGGCATTAACCTGGATCCTAGACCACTGAATTTTCCAAAAATATTTTTTCCACGAAAAATGCATCTTACATCCGTGCACGTTCAGAATATGTTAGCAGCCCAAAAAAGACCTTAAAATGCATCTTAGGCCTGCAAAAATGTTGAAATCTTTGGAGGCCCAAAAACGGGGTTTACAGGCATCCTAGACCCCCTAAAGTCCAGAAAATGATGTTGGCCCAAAAGGTGAGTCAGAGAGCTCTGAATGTCCCAAAAACATTTGCATCCTGAAAGGGGCATTAACAGGCATCCTAGACCACTGAAATTCCCAAATATAATTTTGGTACAAAAAATGCATCCTACACACCTGAAAGTTAAGAATATGTTAGCAGCCCAAAAAAGGCCTTAAAATGCATTTTAGGCCTGCAAAAATGTTGAAAACCTTGGAGGCCCTAAAAAGGGGTTTACAGGCATCCTAGACCCCCTAAAGTCCAGAAAATGTGGTGGCCCAGAAACAGGGTCAGAGAGCTCTGAATGTCCCAAAAACATTTGCAGCCTGAAAGGGGCATTAACCCACATCCTAGACCACTGAAATTCCCTAAAATATTTTTCCACGAAAAATGCATCTTACATCCGTGAACGTTCAGAATATGTTAGCAGCCCAAAAAAGGCATTAAAATGCATCTTAGGCCTGCAAAAATATTGAAAACTTTGGAGGCCCAAAAAAGGGGTTTACAGGCATCCTAGACCCCCTAAAGTCCAGAAAATGATGGTGGCACAAAAACTGCGTCAGAGAGCGCTGAATGTCCCAAAAACATGTGTAGCCTGAAAGGGGCATTAACCCGCATCCTAGACCACTGAAATTCCCAAAAATATTTTTTCCACGAAAAATGCATCTTACATCCGTGAACGTTCAGAATATGTTAGCAGCCCAAAAAAGACCTTAAAATGCATCTTAGGCCTGCAAAAATGTTGAAAACTTTGGAGGCCCAAAAACGGGGTTTACAGGCATCCTAGACCCCCTAAAGTCCAGAAAATGATGGTGGCCCAAAAACTGTGTCAGAGAGTGCTGAATGTCCCAAAAACATTGGCAGCCTGAAAGGGGCATTAACCAGCATCCTAGACCACTGAAATTCCCAAAAATAATTTTTCCACGAAAAATGCATCTTACATCCGTGAACGTTCAGAATATGTTAGCAGCCCAAAAAAGGCCTTAAAATGCATCTTAGGCCTGCAAAAATGTTGAAAACTTTGGAGGCCAAAAAAAGGGTTTTACAGGCATCCTAGACCCCCTAAAGTGCAGAAAATAATGGTGGCCCTAAAACTGTGTCAGAGAGCTCTGAATGTCCAAAAAACATTGGCAGCGTGAGAGGGGCATTAACCCGCATCCTAGACCACTGAAATTCTCAAAAATAATTTTGGCACAAAAAATGCATCCTACACCCCTGAAAGTTAAGAATATGTTAGCAGCCCAAAAAAGGCCTTAAAATGCATCTTAGGCCTGCAAAAATGTTGAAAACCTTGGAGGCCCTAAAAAGGGGTTTACAGGCATCCTAGACCCCCTAAAGTCCAGAAAATGTTGGTGGCCCAGAAACAGGGTCAGAGAGCGCTGAATGTCCCAAAAACATGTGTAGCCTGAAAGGGGCATTAACCCGCATCCTAGACCACTGAAATTCCCTAAAATATTTTTTCCACGAAAAATGCATCTTACATCCGTGAACGTTCAGAATATGTTAGCAGCCCAAAAAAGGCATTAAAATGCATCTTAGGCCTGCAAAAATATTGAAAACTTTGGAGGCCCAAAAACGGGGTTTACAGGCATCCTAGACCCCCTTAACTCCAGAAAATGATGGTGCCCAAATACTGTGTCAGAGAGCTCTGAATGTCCCTAACGCATTTGCAGCCTAAAAGGGGCATTAACCCGCACCCTAGACCACTGAAATTCCCAAAAATAATTTTTCCACGAAAAATGCATCTTACATCCGTGAACGTTCAGCATGTTAGCAGCCCAAAAAAGGCCTTAAAATGCATCTTAGGCCTGCAAAAATGTAGAAAACTTTGGAGGCCCAAAAAAAGAGGTTACAGGCATCCTAGACCCCCCTAAAGTCCAGAAAATGATGGTGGCCCAAAAACTGCGTCAGAGAGCGCTGAATGTCCCAAAAACATGTGTAGCCTGAAAGGGGCATTAACACGGATCCTAGACCACTGAAATTTCCAAAAATATTTTTTCCACGAAAAATGCATCTTACATCCGTGAACGTTCAGAATATGTTAGCAGCTCAAAAAAGGCCTTAAAATGCATCTTAGGCCTGTAAAAATGTAGAAAACTTTGGAGGCCCTAAAAAGGGGTTTACAGGCATCCTAGACCCCCTAAAGTCCAGAAAATGTTGGTGGGCCAAAAACTGAGTCAGGGAGCTCTGAATGTCCCAAAAACATTTGCATACTGAAAGGGGCATTAACCAGCATCCTAGACCACTGAAATTCCCAAAAATAATTTTGGCACACAAAAAGCATCCTACACCCCTGAAAGTTAAGAATATGTTAGCAGCCGAAAAAAGGCCTTAAAATGCATCTTAGGCCTGCAAAAATGATCAAAACTTTGGAGGCCCTAAAAAGGGGTTTACAGGCATCCTAGACCCCTAAAGTCCAGAAAATGTTGGTGGCCCAGAACCAGGGTCAGAAAGCTCTGAATGTCCCAAAAACATTTGCAGCCTGAAAGGGGCATTAACCCGCATCCTAGACCACTGAAATTCCCAAAAATATTTTTGGCACGAAAAATGCATCCTACACTCCTGAAAGTTAAGAATAAGTTAGCAGCCCAAAAAAGGCCTTAAAATGCATCTTAGTCCTGCAAAAATGTTGAAAACTTTGGAGGCCGAAAAAAAGGTTTTACAGGCATCCTAGACCCCCTAAAGTGCAGAAAATAATGGTGGCCCTAAAACTGTGTCAGAGAGCTCTGAATGTCCCAAAAATATTGGCAGCCTGAAAGGGGCATTAACCCGCATCCTAGACCACTGAAATTCCCAAAAATTATTTTGGCACAAAAAATGCATCCTACACCCCTGAAAGTTAAGAATATGTTAGCAGCCCAAAAAAGGCCTTAAAATGCAACGTAGGCCTGCAAAAATGTTGAAAATATTGAAGGCCCAAAAAAGGGGTTTACAGGCATCCTAGACCCCCTAAAGTCCAGAAAATGATGTTGGCCCAAAAGGTGAGTCAGAGAGCTCTGAATGTCCCAAAAACATTTGCATCCTGAAAGGGGCATTAACAGGCATCCTAGACCACTGAAATTCCCAAATATAATTTTGGTACAAAAAATGCATCCTACACACCTGAAAGTTAAGAATATGTTAGCAGCCCAAAAAAGGCCTTAAAATGCATTTTAGGCCTGCAAAAATGTTGAAAACCTTGGAGGCCCTAAAAAGGGGTTTACAGGCATCCTAGACCCCCTAAAGTCCAGAAAATGTTGGTGGCCCAGAAACAGGGTCAGAGAGCTCTGAATGTCCCAAAAACATTTGCAGCCTGAAAGGGGCATTAACCCACATCCTAGACCACTGAAATTCCCTAAAATATTTTTCCACGAAAAATGCATCTTACATCCGTGAACGTTCAGAATATGTTAGAAGCCCAAAAAAGGCATTAAAATGCATCTTAGGCCTGCAAAAATATTGAAAACTTTGGAGGCCCAAAAAAGGGGTTTACAGGCATCCTAGACCCCCTAAAGTCCAGAAAATGATGGTGGCCCAAAAACTGTGTCAGAGAGTGCTGAATGTCCCAAAAACATTGGCAGCCTGAAAGGGGCATTAACCCGCATCCTAGACCACTGAAATTCCCAAAAATAATTTTTCCACGAAAAATGCATCTTACATCCGTGAACGTTCAGAATATGTTAGCAGCCCAAAAAAGGCCTTAAAATGCATCTTAGGCCTGCAAAAATGTTGAAAACTTTGGAGGCCAAAAAAAGGGTTTTACAGGCATCCTAGACCCCCTAAAGTGCAGAAAATAATGGTGGCCCTAAAACTGTGTCAGAGAGCTCTGAATGTCCAAAAAACATTGGCAGCGTGAGAGGGGCATTAACCCGCATCCTAGACCACTGAAATTCTCAAAAATAATTTTGGCACAATAAATGCATCCTACACCCCTGAAAGTTAAGAATATGTTAGCAGCCCAAAAAAGGCCTTAAAATGCATCTTAGGCCTGCAAAAATGTTGAAAACCTTGGAGGCCCTAAAAAGGGGTTTACAGGCATCCTAGACCCCCTAAAGTCCAGAAAATGTTGGTGGCCCAGAAACAGGGTCAGAGAGCGCTGAATGTCCCAAAAACATGTGTAGCCTGAAAGGGCCATTAACCCGCATCCTAGACCACTGAAATTCCCTAAAATATTATTTCCACGAAAAATGCATCTTACATCCGTGAACGTTCAGAATATGTTAGCAGCCCAAAAAAGGCATTAAAATGCATCTTAGGCCTGCAAAAATATTGAAAACTTTGGAGGCCCAAAAACGGGGTTTACAGGCATCCTAGACCCCCTTAACTCCAGAAGATGATGGTGCCCAAATACTGTGTCAGAGAGCTCTGAATTTCCCTAACGCATTTGCAGCCTAAAAGGGGCATTAACCCGCACCCTAGACCACTGAAATTCCCAAAAATAATTTTTCCACAAAAAATGCATCTTACATCCGTGAACGTTCAGAATGTTAGCAGCCCAAAAAAGGCCTTAAAATGCACCTTAGGCCTGCAAAAATGTAGAAAACTTTGGAGGCCCAAAAAAAGAGGTTACAGGCATCCTAGACCCCCTAAAGTCCAGAAAATGATGGTGGCCCAAAAACTGCGTCAGAGAGCGCTGAATGTCCCAAAAACATGTGTAGCCTGAAAGGGGCATTAACCCGGATCCTAGACCACTGAAATTTCCAAAAATATTTTTTCCACGAAAAATGCATCTTACATCCGTGAACGTTCAGAATATGTTAGCAGCCCAAAAAAGACCTTAAAATACATCTTAGGCCTGCAAAAATGTTGAAAACTTTGGAGGCCCAAAAATGGGGGTTTACAGGCATCCTAGACCCCCTAAAGTCCAGAAAATGATGGTGGCCCAAAAACTGCGTAAGAGAGTGCTGAATGTCCCAAAAACATTGGCAGCCTGAAAGGGGCATTAACCCGCCTCCTAGACCACTGAAATCCCCAAAAATATTTTTTCCACAAAAAATGCATCTTACATCGGTGAATGTTCAGAATATGTTAGCAGCTCAAAAAAGGCCTTAAAATGCATCTTAGGCCTGCAAAAATGTAGAAAACTTTGGAGGCCCTAAAAAGGGGTTTACAGGCATCCTAGACCCCCTAAAGTCCAGAAAATGTTGGTGGGCCAAAAACTGAGTCAGGGAGCTCTGAATGTCCCAAAAACATTTGCATCCTGAAAGGGGCATTAACCAGCATCCTAGACCACTGAAATTCCCAAAAATAATTTTGGCACACAAAATGCATCCTACACCCCTGAACGTTAAGAATATGTTAGCAGCCGATAAAAGGCCTTAAAATGCATCTTAGGCCTGCAAAAATGATCAAAACTTTGGAGGCCCTAAAAAGGGGTTTACAGGCATCCTAGACCCCTAAAGTCCAGAAAATATTGGTGGCCCAGAACCAGGGTCAGAAAGCTCTGAATGTCCCAAAAACATTTGCAGCCTGAAAGGGGCATTAACCCGCATCTTAGACCACTGAAATTCCCAAAAATATTTTTGGCACGAAAAATGCATCCTACACTCCTGAAAGTTAAGAATAAGTTAGCAGCCCAAAAAAGGCCTTAAAATGCATCTTAGGCCTGCAAAAATGTTGAAAACTTTGGAGGCCGAAAAAAAGGTTTTACAGGCATCCTAGACCCCCTAAAGTGCAGAAAATAATGGTGGCCCTAAAACTGTGTCAGAGAGCTCTGAATGTCCCAAAAACATTGGCAGCCTGAAAGGGGCATTAACCCGCATCCTAGACCACTGAAATTCCCAACAATTATTTTGGCACAAAAAATGCATCCTACACCCCTGAAAGTTAAGAATATGTTAGCAGCCCAAAAAAGGCCTTAAAATGCAATTTAGGCCTGCAAAAATGTTGAAAACATTGAAGGCCCAAAAAAGGGGTTTACAGGCATCCTAGACCCCCTAAAGTCCAGAAAATGATGTTGGCCCAAAAGGTGAGTATGAGAGCTCTGAATGTCCCAAAAACATTTGCATCCTGAAAGGGGCATTAACAGGCATCCTAGACCACTGAAATTCCCAAATATAATTTTGGTACAAAAAATGCATCCTACACACCTGAAAGTTAAGAATATGTTAGCAGCCCAAAAAAGGCCTTAAAATGCATTTTAGGCCTGCAAAAATGTTGAAAACCTTGGAGGCCCTAAAAAGGGGTTTACAGGCATCCTAGACCCCCTAAAGTCCAGAAAATGTTGGTGGCCCAGAAACAGGGTCAGAGAGCTCTGAATGTCCCAAAAACATTTGCAGCCTGAAAGGGGCATTAACCCACATCCTAGACCACTGAAATTCCCTAAAATATTTTTCCACGAAAAATGCATCTTACATCCGTGAACGTTCAGAATATGTTAGCAGCCCAAAAAAGGCATTAAAATGCATCTTAGGCCTGCAAAAATATTGAAAACTTTGGAGGCCCAAAAAAGGGGTTTACAGGCATCCTAGACCCCCTAAAGTCCAGAAAATGATGGTGGCACAAAAACTGCGTCAGAGAGCGCTGAATGTCCCAAAAACATGTGTAGCCTGAAAGGGGCATTAACCCGCATCCTAGACCACTGAAATTCCCAAAAATATTTTTTCCACGAAAAATGCATCTTACATCCGTGAATGTTCAGAATATGTTAGCAGCCCAAAAAAGACCTTAAAATGCATCTTAGGCCTGCAAAAATGTTGAAAACTTTGGAGGCCCAAAAACGGGGTTTACAGGCATCCTAGACCCCCTAAAGTCCAGAAAATGATGGTGGCCCAAACACTGTGTCAGTGAGTGCTGAATGTCCCAAAAACATTGGCAGCCTGAAAGGGGCATTAACCCGCATCCTAGACCACTGAAATTCCCAAAAATAATTTTTCCACGAAAAATGCATCTTACATCCGTGAACGTTCAGAATATGTTAGCAGCCCAAAAAAGGCCTTAAAATGCATCTTAGGCCTGCAAAAATGTAGAAAACTTTGGAGGCCCAAAAAAAGAGGTTACAGGCATCCTAGACCCCCTAAAGTCCAGAAAATGATGGTGGCCCAAAAACTGTGTCAGAGAGCTCTGAATGTCCCAAAAACATTTGCAGTCTGAAAGGGGCATTAACCCGCATCCTAGACCACTGAAATTCCCAAAAATAATTTTGGCACAAAAAATGCATCCTACACCACTGAAAGTTACGAATATGTTAGCAGCCCAAAAAAGGCCTTAAAATGCATTTTAGGCCTGCACAAATGTTGAAAACTTTGGAGGCCCAAAAAAGGGGTTTACAGGCATCCTAGACCCCGTAAAGTCCAGAAAATGTTGGTGGCCGAGAAACAGGGTCAGAGAGCTCTGAATGTCCCAAAAACATGTGCAGCCTGAAAGGGGCATTAACCCGCATCCTAGACCACTGAAATCCCCAAAAATATTTTTCCACGAAAAATGCATCTTACATCGGTGAAGGTTCAGAATATGTTAGCAGCTCAAAAAAGGCCTTAAAATGCATCTTAGGCCTGCAAAAATGTAGAAAACTTTGGAGGCCCTAAAAAGGTGTTTACAGGCATCCTAGACCCCCTAAAGTCCAGAAAATGTTGGTGGGTCAAAAACTGAGTCAGAGAGCTCTGAATGTCCCAAAAACACGTGAAGCCTGAAAGAGGCATTAATCCTAGACGACTGAAATTCCCAAAAATATTTTTTCCACGAAAAATGCATCCTACACCTCTTAAAGTTAAGAATATGTTAGCAGCCCAAAAAAGGCCTTAAAATGCATCTTAGGCCTTCAAAAATGTTGAAAACTTTGGAGGCCGAAAAAAGGGTTTTGCAGGCATCCTAGACCCCCTAAAGTGCAGAAAATAGTGGTGGCCCTAAAACTGTGTCAGAGAGCTCTGAATGTCCCAAAAACATTGGCAGCCTGAAAGGGGCATTAACCCGCATCCTAGACCACTGAAATTCCCAAAAATAATTTTGGCACAAAAAATGCATCCTACACCCCTAAACGTTAAGAATATGTTAGCAGCCAAAAAAAGGCCTTAAAATGCAATTTAGGCCTGCAAAAATGTTGAAAACTTTGAAGGCCCAAAAAAGGGGTTTACAGGCATCCTAAACCCCCTAAAGTCCAGAAAATGATGGTGGCCCAAAAGGTGCGTCAGAGAGCTCTGAATGTCCCAAAAACATTTGCACCCTGAAAGGGGCATTAACCCGCATCCTAGACCACTGAAATTCCCAAAAATAATTTTGGCACACAAAATGCATCCTACACCCCTGAAAGTTAAAAATATGTTAGCAGCCCAAAAAAGGCCTTAAAATGCATCTTAGGCTTACAAAAATGTTGAAAACTTTGGAGGCCCTAAAAAGAGGTTTACAGGCATCCTAGACCCCCTAATGTCCAGAAAATGTTGGTGGCCCAGAAACAGGGTCAGAGAGCTCTGAATGTCCCAAACACATTTGCAGCCTGAAAGGGGCATTAACCCGAATCCTAGACCACTGAAATTCCCAAAAATATTTTTTCCACGAAAAATGCATCTTACATCAGTGAATGTTCAGAATATGTTAGCAGCCCAAAAAAGACCTTAAAATGCAGCTTAGGCCTGCAAAAATGTTGAAAACTTTGGAGGCCCTAAAAAGGGGTTTACAGGCATCCTAGACCCCTAAAGTCCAGAAAATGTTGGTGGCCCAGAACCAGGGTCAGAAAGCTCTGAGTGTCCCAAAAACATTGGCAGCCTGAAAGGGGCAATAACCCGCATCCTAGACCACTGAAATTCCCAAAAGTATTTTTGGCACGAAAAATGCATCCTACACCCCTGAAAGTTAAGAATATGTTAGCAGCCCAAAGAAGGCCTTAAAATGCATCTTAGGCCTGCAAAAATGTTGAAAACTTTGGAGGCCGAAAAAAAGGTTTTACAGGCATCCTAGACCCCCTAAAGTGCAGAAAATAATGGTGGTCCTAAAACTGTGTCAGAGAGCTCTGAATGTCCCAAAAACATTGGCAGCCTGAAAGGGGCATTAACCCGCATCCTAGACCACTGAAATTCCCAAAAATTATTTTGGCACAAAAAATGCATCCTACACCCCTGAAAGTTAAGAATATGTTAGCAGCCCAAAAAAGGCCTTAAAATACAACTTAGGCCTGCAAAAATGTTGAAAACATTGAAGGCCCAAAAAAGGGGTTTACAGGCATCCTAGACCCCCTAAAGTCCAGAAAGTGATGTTGGCCCAAAAGGTGAGTCAGAGAGCTCTGAATGTCCCAAAAACATTTGCATCCTGAAAGGGGCATTAACAGGCATCCTAGACCACTGAAATTCCCAAATATAATTTTGGTACAAAAAATGCATCCTACACACCTGAAAGTTAAGAATATGTTAGCAGCCCAAAAAAGGCCTTAAAATGCATCTTAGGCCTGTAAAAATGTTGAAAACCTTGGAGGCCCTAAAAAGGGGTTTACAGGCATCCTAGACCCCCTAAAGTCCAGAAAATGTTGGTGGCCCAGAAACAGGGTCAGAGAGCTCTGAATGTCCCAAAAACATTTGCAGCCTGAAAGGGGCATTAACCCGCATCCTAGACCACTGAAATTCCCAAAAATATTTTTCCACGAAAAATGCATCTTACATCCGTGAACGTTCAGAATATGTTAGCAGCCCAAAAAAGGCATTAAAATGCATCTTAGGCCTGCAAAAATATTGAAAACTTTGGAGGCCCAAAAAAGGGGTTTACAGGCATCCTAGACCCCCTAAAGTCCAGAAAATGATGGTGGCACAAAAACTGCGTCAGAGAGCGCTGAATGTCCTTAAAATATGTGTAGCCTGAAAGGGGCATTAACCCGCATCCTAGACCACTGAAATTCCCAAAAATATTTTTTCCACGAAAAATGCATCTTACATCCGTGAACGTTCAGAATATGTTAGCAGCCCAAAAAAGACCTTAAAATGCATCTTAGGCCTGCAAAAATGTTGAAAACTTTGGAGGCCCAAAAACGGGGTTTACAGGCATCCTAGACCCCCTAAAGTCCAGAAAATGATGGTGGCCCAAAAACTGCGTCAGAGAGTGCTGAATGTCCCAAAAACATTGGCAGCCTGAAAGGGGCATTAACCCGCATCCTAGACCACTGAAATTCCCAAAAATAATTTTTCCACGAAAAATGCATCTTACATCCGTGAACGTTCAGAATATGTTAGCAGCCCAAAAAGGCCTTAAAATGCATCTTAGGCCTGCAAAAATGTAGAAAACTTTGGAGGCCCAAAAAAAGAGGTTACAGGCATCCTAGACCCCCTAAAGTCCAGAAAATGATGGTGGCCCAAAAACTGTGTCAGAGAGCTCTGAATGTCCCAAAAACATTTGCAGTCTGAAAGGGGCATTAACCCGCATCCTAGACCACTGAAATTCCCAAAAATAATTTTGGCACAAAAAATGCATCCTACACCACTGAAAGTTACGAATATGTTAGCAGCCCAAAAAAGGCCTTAAAATGCATTTTAGGCCTGCAAAAATGTTGAAAACTTTGGAGGCCCAAAAAAGGGGTTTACAGGCATCCTAGACCCCCTAAAGTCCAGAAAATGTTGGTGGCCGAGAAACAGGGTCAGAGAGCTCTGAATGTCCCAAAAACATGTGCAGCCTGAAAGGGGCATTAACCCGCATCCTAGACCACTGAAATTCCCTAAAATATTTTTTCCACGAAAAATGCATCTTACATCCGTGAACGTTCAGAATATGTTAGCAGCCCAAAAAAGGCATTAAAATGCATCTTAGGCCTGCAAAAATATTGAAAACTTTGGAGGCCCAAAAAAGGGGTTTACAGGCATCCTAGACCCCCTAAAGTCCAGAAAATGATGGTGGCACAAAAACTGCGTCAGAGAGCGCTGAATGTCCCAAAAACATGTGTAGCCTGAAAGGGGCATTAACCCGCATCCTAGACCACTGAAATTCCCAAAAATATTTTTGGCACGAAAAATGCATCCGACACCCCTGAAAGTTAAGAATATGTTAGCAGCCCAAAAAAGGCCTTAAAATGCATCTTAGGCCTGCAAAAATGTTGAAAACTTTGGAGGCCGAAAAAAGGGTTTTGCAGGCATCCTAGACCCCCTAAAGAGCAGAAAATAATGGTGGCCCTAAAACTGTGTCAGAGAGCTCTGAATGTCCCAAAAACATTGGCAGCCTGAAAGGGGCATTAACCCGCATCCTAGACCACTGAAATTCCCAAAAATAATTTTGGCACAAAAAATGCATCCTACACCCCTAAACGTTAAGAATATGTTAGCAGCCAAAAAAAGGCCTTAAAATGCAATTTAGGCCTGCAAAAATGTTGAAAACTTTGAAGGCCCAAAAAAGGGGTTTACAGGCATCCTAAACCCCCTAAAGTCCAGAAAATGATGGTGGCCCAAAAGGTGCGTCAGAGAGCTCTGAATGTCCCAAAAACATTTGCACCCTGAAAGGGGCATTAACCCGCATCCTAGACCACTGAAATTCCCAAAAATAATTTTGGCACACAAAATGCATCCTACACCACTGAAAGTTACGAATATGTTAGCAGCCCAAAAAAGGCCTTAAAATGCATTTTAGGCCTGCAAAAATGTTGAAAACTTTGGAGGCCCAAAAAAGGGGTTTACAGGCATCCTAGACCCCCTAAAGTCCAGAAAATGTTGGTGGCCGAGAAACAGGGTCAGAGAGCTCTGAATGTCCCAAAAACATGTGCAGCCTGAAAGGGGCATTAACCCGCATCCTAGACCACTGAAATTCCCTAAAATATTTTTTCCACGTAAAATGCATCTTACATCCGTGAACGTTCAGAATATGTTAGCAGCCCAAAAAAGGCATTAAAATGCATCTTAGGCCTGCAAAAATATTGAAAACTTTGGAGGCCCAAAAACGGGGTTTACAGGCATCCTAGACCCCCTTAACTCCAGAAAATGATGGTGCCCAAATACTGTGTCAGAGAGCTCTGAATGTCCCAAAAACATTTGCAGCCTGAAAGGGGCATTAACCCACATCCTAGACCACTGAAATTCCTCAAAATATTTTTCCACGAAAAATGCATCTTACATCCGTGAACGTTCAGAATATGTTAGCAGCCCAAAAAAGGCATTAAAATGCATCTTAGGCCTGCAAAAATATTGAAAACTTTGGAGGCCCAAAAAAGGGGTTTACAGGCATCCTAGACCCCCTAAAGTCCAGAAAATGATGGTGGCACAAAAACTGCATCAGAGAGCGCTGAATGTCCCAAAAACATGTGTAGCCTGAAAGGGGCATTAACCCGCATCCTAGACCACTGAAATTCCCAAAAATATTTTTGGCACGAAAAATGCATCCGACACCCCTGAAAGTTAAGAATATGTTAGCAGCCCAAAAAAGGCCTTAAAATGCATCTTAGGCCTGCAAAAATGTTGAAAACTTTGGAGGCCAAAAAAAGGGTTTTACAGGCATCCTAGACCCCCTAAAGTGCAGAAAATAATGGTGGCCCTAAAACTGTGTCAGAGAGCTCTGAATGTCCAAAAAACATTGGCAGCGTGAGAGGGGCATTAACCCACATCCTAGACCACTGAAATTCTCAAAAATAATTTTGGCAAAAAAAATGCATCCTACACCCCTGAAAGTTAAGAATATGTTAGCAGCCCAAAAAAGGCCTTAAAATGCATCTTAGGCCTGCAAAAATGTTGAAAACCTTGGAGGCCCTAAAAAGGGGTTTACAGGCATCCTAGACCCCCTAAAGTCCAGAAAATGTTGGTGGCCCAGAAACAGGGTCAGAGAGCGCTGAATGTCCCAAAAACATGTGTAGCCTGAAAGGGGCATTAACCCGCATCCTAGACCACTGAAATTCCCTAAAATATTTTTTCCACGAAAAATGCATCTTACATCCGTGAACGTTCAGAATATGTTAGCAGCCCAAAAAAGGCATTAAAATGCATCTTAGGCCTGCAAAAATATTGAAAACTTTGGAGGCCCAAAAACGGGGTTTACAGGCATCCTAGACCCCCTTAACTCCAGAAAATGATGGTGCCCAAATACTGTGTCAGAGAGCTCTGAATGTCCCTAACGCATTTGCAGCCTAAAAGGGGCATTAACCCGCACCCTAGACCACTGAAATTCCCAAAAATAATTTTTCCACGAAAAATGCATCTTACATCCGTGAACGTTCAGAATGTTAGCAGCCCAAAAAAGGCCTTAAAATGCAACTTAGGCCTGCAAAAATGTTGAAAACTTTGGAGGCCCAAAAAAGGGGTTTACAGGCATCCTAGACCCCCTAAAGTCCAGAAAATGATGGTGGCACAAAAACTGCGTCAGAGAGCGCTGAATGTCCCAAAAACATGTGTAGCCTGAAAGGGGCATTAACCCGCATCCTAGACCACTGAAATCCCCAAAAATATTTTTCCACGAAAAATGCATCTTACATCGGTGAAGGTTCAGAATATGTTAGCAGCTCAAAAAAGGCCTTAAAATGCATCTTAGGCCTGCAAAAATGTAGAAAACTTTGGAGGCCCTAAAAAGGTGTTTACAGGCATCCTAGACCTCCTAAAGTCCAGAAAATGTTGGTGGGTCAAAAACTGAGTCAGAGAGCTCTGAATGTCCCAAAAACACGTGAAGCCTGAAAGAGGCATTAATCCTAGACGACTGAAATTCCCAAAAATATTTTTTCCACGAAAAATGCATCCTACACCTCTTAAAGTTAAGAATATGTTAGCAGCCCAAAAAAGGCCTTAAAATGCATCTTAGGCCTTCAAAAATGTTGAAAACTTTGGAGGCCGAAAAAAGGGTTTTGCAGGCATCCTAGACCCCCTAAAGTGCAGAAAATAATGGTGGCCCTAAAACTGTGTCAGAGAGCTCTGAATGTCCCAAAAACATTGGCAGCCTGAAAGGGGCATTAACCTGCATCCTAGACCACTGAAATTCCCAAAAATAATTTTGGCACAAAAAATGCATCCTACACCCCTGAAAGTTAAAAATATGTTAGCAGCCCAAAAAAGGCCTTAAAATGCATCTTAGGCTTACAAAAATGTTGAAAACTTTGGAGGCCCTAAAAAGAGGTTTACAGGCATCCTAGACCCCCTAATGTCCAGAAAATGTTGGTGGCCCAGAAACAGGGTCAGAGAGCTCTGAATGTCCCAAACACATTTGCAGCCTGAAAGGGGCATTAACCCGCATCCTAGACCACTGAAATTCCCAAAAATATTTTTTCCACGAAAAATGCATCTTACATCAGTGAATGTTCAGAATATGTTAGCAGCCCAAAAAAGACCTTAAAATGCAGCTTAGGCCTGCAAAAATGTTGAAAACTTTGGAGGCCCTAAAAAGGGGTTTACAGGCATCCTAGACCCCTAAAGTCCAGAAAATGTTGGTGGCCCAGAACCAGGGTCAGAAAGCTCTGAATGTCCCAAAAACATTTGCAGCCTGAAAGGGGCATTAACCCGCATCCTAGACCACTGAAATTCCCAAAAATTATTTTGGCACAAAAAATGCATCCTACACCCCTGAAAGTTAAGAATATGTTAGCAGCCCAAAAAAGGCCTTAAAATGCAACTTAGGCCTGCAAAAATGTTGAAAACATTGAAGGCCCAAAAAAGGGGTTTACAGGCATCCTAGACCCCCTAAAGTCCAGAAAGTGATGTTGGCCCAAAAGGTGAGTCAGAGAGCTCTGAATGTCCCAAAAACATTTGCATCCTGAAAGGGGCATTAACAGGCATCCTAGACCACTGAAATTCCCAAATATAATTTTGGTACAAAAAATGCATCCTACACACCTGAAAGTTAAGAATATGTTAGCAGCCCAAAAAAGGCCTTAAAATGCATCTTAGGCCTGTAAAAATGTTGAAAACCTTGGAGGCCCAAAAAAGGGGTTTACAGGCATCCTAGACCCCCTAAAGTCCAGAAAATGTTGGTGGCCCAGAAACAGGGTCAGAGAGCTCTGAATGTCCCAAAAACATTTGCAGCCTGAAAGGGGCATTAACCCGCATCCTAGACCACTGAAATTCCCAAAAATATTTTTCCACGAAAAATGCATCTTACATCCGTGAACGTTCAGAATATGTTAGCAGCCCAAAAAAGGCATTAAAATGCATCTTAGGCCTGCAAAAATATTGAAAACTTTGGAGGCCCAAAAAAGGGGTTTACAGGCATCCTAGACCCCCTAAAGTCCAGAAAATGATGGTGGCACAAAAACTGCGTCAGAGAGCGCTGAATGTCCTTAAAATATGTGTAGCCTGAAAGGGGCATTAACCCGCATCCTAGACCACTGAAATTCCCAAAAATATTTTTTCCACGAAAAATGCATCTTACATCCGTGAACGTTCAGAATATGTTAGCAGCCCAAAAAAGACCTTAAAATGCATCTTAGGCCTGCAAAAATGTTGAAAACTTTGGAGGCCCAAAAACGGGGTTTACAGGCATCCTAGACCCCCTAAAGTCCAGAAAATGATGGTGGCCCAAAAACTGCGTCAGAGAGTGCTGAATGTCCCAAAAACATTGGCAGCCTGAAAGGGGCATTAACCCGCATCCTAGACCACTGAAATTCCCAAAAATAATTTTTCCACGAAAAATGCATCTTACATCCGTGAACGTTCAGAATATGTTAGCAGCCCAAAAAAGGCCTTAAAATGCATCTTAGGCCTGCAAAAATGTAGAAAACTTTGGAGGCCCAAAAAAGGGGTTTACAGGCATCCTAGACCCCCTAAAGTCCAGAAAATGATGGTGGCCCTAAAACTGTGTCAGAGAGCTCTGAATGTCCCAAAAACATTGGCAGCCTGAAAGGGGCATTAACCCGCATCCTAGACCACTGAAATTCCCAAAAATAATTTTGGCACAAAAAATGCATCCTACACCACTGAAAGTTACGAATATGTTAGCAGCCCAAAAAAGGCCTTAAAATGCATTTTAGGCCTGCAAAAATGTTGAAAACTTTGGAGGCCCAAAAAAGGGGTTTACAGGCATCCTAGACCCCCTAAAGTCCAGAAAATGATGGTGTCACAAAAACTGCGTCAGAGAGCGCTGAATGTCCCAAAAAACATGTGTAGCCTGAAAGGGGCATTAACCCGCATCCTAGACCACTGAAATTCCCAAAAATATTTGTTCCACGAAAAATGCATCTTACATCCGTGAACGTTCAGAATATGTTAGCAGCCCAAAAAAGACCTTAAAATGCATCTTAGGCCTGCAAAAATGTTGAAAACTTTGGAGGCCCAAAAACGGGGTTTACAGGCATCCTAGACCCCCTAAAGTGCAGAAAATAATGGTGGCCCTAAAACTGTGTCAGAGAGCTCTGAATGTCCCAAAAACATTGGCAGCCTGAAAGGGGCATTAACCCGCATCCTAGACCACTGAAATTCCCAAAAATAATTTTGGCACAAAAAATGCATCCTACACCCCTAAACGTTAAGAATATGTTAGCAGCCCAAAAAAGGCCTTAAAATGCAATTTAGGCCTGCAAAAATGTTGAAAACTTTGAAGGCCCAAAAAAGGGGTTTACAGGCATCCTAAACCCCCTAAAGTCCAGAAAATGATGGTGACCCAAAAGGTGCGTCAGAGAGCTCTGAATGTCCCAAAAACATTTGCACCCTGAAAGGGGCATTAACCTGCATCCTAGACCACTGAAATTCCCAAAAATAATTTTGGCACACAAAATGCATCCTACACCCCTGAAAGTTAAGAATATGTTAGCAGCCCAAAAAAGGCCTTAAAATGCATCTTAGGCCTGCAAAAATGTTGAAAACTTTCGAGGCCCTAAAAAGAGGTTTACAGGCATCCTAGACCCCCTAATGTCCAGAAAATGTTGGTGGCCCAGAAACAGGGTCAGAGAGCTCTGAATGTCCCAAAAACATTTGCACCCTGAAAGGAGCATTAACCCGCATCCTAGACGACTGAAATTCCCAAAAATATTTTTGGCACGAAAAATGCATCCGACACCCCTGAAAGTTAAGAATATGTTAGCAGCCCAAAAAAGGCCTTAAAATGCATTTTAGGCCTGCAAAAATGTTGAAAACTTTGGAGGCCAAAAAAAGGGTTTTACAGGCATCCTAGACCCCCTAAAGTGCAGAAAATAATGGTGGCCCTAAAACTGTGTCAGAGAGCTCTGAATGTCCAAAAAACATTGGCAGCGTGAAAGGGGCATTAACCCGCATCCTAGACCACTGAAATTCTCAAAAATAATTTTGGCACAAAAAATGCATCCTACACCCCTGAAAGTTAAGAATATGTTAGCAGCCCAAAAAAGGCCTTAAAATGCATCTTAGGCCTGCAAAAATGTAGAAAACCTTGGAGGCCCTAAAAAGGGGTTTACAGGCATCCTAGTCCCCCTAAAGTCCAGAAAATGTTGGTGGGCCAAAAACAGAGTCAGAGAGCTCTGAATGTCCCAAAAACATGTGAAGCCTGAAAGGGGCATTAACCCATGACCTCTGAAATTCCCAAAAAATAATTTTGGCACGAAGAATGCATCGTACAGCCCTGAAAGTTCAGAATATGTTACCAGTCCAAAAAGGGCCTTGAAATGCATCTCAGGCTTGCAAAAATGTTGAAAACTTTGGAGGCCCAAAAAAGGGGTTTACAGGCATCCTAGACCCCCTAAAGTCAAAAAAATGTTGGTGGCCGAGAAACAGGGTCAGAGAGCTCTGAATGTCCCAAAAAGATGTGCAGCCTGAAAGGGGCATTAACCCGCCTCCTAGACCACTGAAATCCCCTAAAATATTTTTTCCACGAAAAATGCATCTTACATCCGTGAACGTTCAGAATATGTTAGCAGCCCAAAAAAGACATTAAAATGCATCTTAGGCCTGCAAAAATATTGAAAACTTTGGAGGCCCAAAAACGGGGTTTACAGGCATCCTAGACCCCCTTAACTCCAGAAAATGATGGTGCCCAAATACTGTGTCAGAGAGCTCTGAATGTCCCTAACGCATTTGCAGCCTAAAAGGGGCATTAACCCGCACCCTAGACCACTGAAATTCCCAAAAATAATTTTTCCACGAAAAATGCATCTTACATCCGTGAACGTTCAGAATGTTAGCAGCCCAAAAAAGGCCTTAAAATGCAATTTAGGCCTGCAAAAATGTTGAAAACTTTGGAGGCCCAAAAAAGGGGTTTACAGGCATCCTAGACCCCCTAAAGTCCAGAAAATGATGGTGGCACAAAAACTGCGTCAGAGAGCGCTGAATGTCCCAAAAACATGTGTAGCCTGAAAGGGGCATTAACCCGCATCCTAGACCACTGAAATTCCCAAAAATATTTTTTCCACGAAAAATGCATCTTACATCCGTGAATGTTCAGAATATGTTAGCAGCCCAAAAAAGACCTTAAAATGCATCTTAGGCCTGCAAAAATGTTGAAAACTTTGGAGGCCCAAAAACGGGGTTTACAGGCATCCTAGACCCCCTAAAGTCCAGAAAATGATGGTGGCCCAAACACTGTGTCAGAGAGTGCTGAATGTCCCAAAAACATTGGCAGCCTGAAAGGGGCATTAACCCGCATCCTAGACCACTGAAATTCCCAAAAATAATTTTTCCACGAAAAATGCATCTTACATCCGTGAACGTTCAGAATATGTTAGCAGCCCAAAAAAGGCCTTAAAATGCATCTTAGGCCTGCAAAAATGTAGAAAACTTTGGAGGCCCAAAAAAAGAGGTTACAGGCATCCTAGACCCCCTAAAGTCCAGAAAATGATGGTGGCCCAAAAACTGTGTCAGAGAGCTCTGAATTTTCCAAAAACATTTGCAGTCTGAATGGGGCATTAACCCGCATCCTAGACCACTGAAATTCCCAAAAATAATTTTGGCACAAAAAATGCATCCTACACCACTGAAAGTTACGAATATGTTAGCAGCCCAAAAAAGGCCTTAAAATGCATTTTAGGCCTGCAAAAATGTTGAAAACTTTGGAGGCCCAAAAAAGGGGTTTACAGGCATCCTAGACCCCCTAAAGTCCAGAAAATGTTGGTGGCCGAGAAACAGGGTCAGAGAGCTCTGAATGTCCCAAAAACATGTGCAGCCTGAAAGGGGCATTAACCCGCATCCTAGACCACTGAAATCCCCAAAAATATTTTTCCACGAAAAATGCATCTTACATCGGTGAAGGTTCAGAATATGTTAGCAGCTCAAAAAAGGCCTTAAAATGCATCTTAGGCCTGCAAAAATGTAGAAAACTTTGGAGGCCCTAAAAAGGTGTTTACAGGCATCCTAGACCCCCTAAAGCCCAGAAAATGTTGGTGGGTCAAAAACTGAGTCAGAGAGCTCTGAATGTCCCAAAAACACGTGAAGCCTGAAAGAGGCATTAATCCTAGACGACTGAAATTCCCAAAAATATTTTTTCCACGGAAAATGCATCCTACACCTCTTAAAGTTAAGAATATGTTAGCAGCCCAAAAAAGGCCTTAAAATGCATCTTAGGCCTTCAAAAATGTTGAAAACTTTGGAGGCCGAAAAAAAGGTTTTGCAGGCATCCTAGACCCCCTAAAGTGCAGAAAATAATGGTGGCCCTAAAACTGTGTCAGAGAGCTCTGAATGTCCCAAAAACATTGGCAGCCTGAAAGGGGCATTAACCCGCATCCTAGACCACTGAAATTCCCAAAAATAATTTTGGCACAAAAAATGCACCCTACACCCTAAACGTTAAGAATATGTTAGCAGCCCAAAAAAGGCCTTAAAATGCAATTTAGGCCTGCAAAAATGTTGAAAACTTTGAAGGCCCAAAAAAGGGGTTTACAGGCATCCTAAACCCCCTAAAGTCCAGAAAATGATGGTGGCCCAAAAGGTGCGTCAGAGAGCTCTGAATGTCCCAAAAACATTTGCACCCTGAAAGGGGCATTAACCCGCATCCTAGACCACTGAAATTCCCAAAAATAATTTTGGCACACAAAATGCATCCTACACCCCTGAAAGTTAAAAATATGTTAGCAGCCCAAAAAAGGCCTTAAAATGCATCTTAGGCTTACAAAAATGTTGAAAACTTTGGAGGCCCTAAAAAGAGGTTTACAGGCATCCTAGACCCCCTAATGTCCAGAAAATGTTGGTGGCCCAGAAACAGGGTCAGAGAGCTCTGAATGTCCCAAACACATTTGCAGCCTGAAAGGGGCATTAACCCGCATCCTAGACCACTGAAATTCCCAAAAATATTTTTTCCACGAAAAATGCATCTTACATCAGTGAATGTTCAGAATATGTTAGCAGCCCAAAAAAGACCTTAAAATGCAGCTTAGGCCTGCAAAAATGTTGAAAACTTTGGAGGCCCTAAAAAGGGGTTTACAGGCATCCTAGACCCCTAAAGTCCAGAAAATGTTGGTGGCCCAGAACCAGGGTCAGAAAGCTCTGAATGTCCCAAAAACATTTGCAGCCTGAAAGGGTCATTAACCCGCATCCTAGACCACTGAAATTCCCAAAAATATTTTTTCCACGAAAAATGCATCTTACATCAGTGAATGTTAAAAATATGTTAGCAGCCCAAAAAAGGCCTTAAAATGCATCTTAGGCCTGTAAAAATGTTGAAAACCTTGGAGGCCCTAAAAGGGGTTTACAGGCATCCTAGACCCCCTAAAGTCCAGAAAGTGATGTTGGCCCAAAAGGTGAGTCAGAGAGCTCTGAATGTCCCAAAAACATTTGCATCCTGAAAGGGGCATTAACAGGCATCCTAGACCACTGAAATTCCCAAATATAATTTTGGTACAAAAAATGCATCCTACACACCTGAAAGTTAAGAATATGTTAGCAGCCCAAAAAAGGCCTTAAAATGCATCTTAGGCCTGTAAAAATGTTGAAAACCTTGGAGGCCCTAAAAGGGGTTTACAGGCATCCTAGACCCCCTAAAGTCCAGAAAATGTTGGTGGCCCAGAAACAGGGTCAGAGAGCTCTGAATGTCCCAAAAACATTTGCAGCCTGAAAGGGGCATTAACCCGCATCCTAGACCACTGAAATTCCCAAAAATATTTTTCCACGAAAAATGCATCTTACATCCGTGAACGTTCAGAATATGTTAGCAGCCCAAAAAAGGCATTAAAATGCATCTTAGGCCTGCAAAAATATTGAAAACTTTGGAGGCCCAAAAAAGGGGTTTACAGGCATCCTAGACCCCCTAAAGTCCAGAAAATGATGGTGGCACAAAAACTGCGTCAGAGAGCGCTGAATGTCCTTAAAATATGTGTAGCCTGAAAGGGGCATTAACCCGCATCCTAGACCACTGAAATTCCCAAAAATATTTTTTCCACGAAAAATGCATCTTACATCCGTGAACGTTCAGAATATGTTAGCAGCCCAAAAAAGACCTTAAAATGCATCTTAGGCCTGCAAAAATGTTGAAAACTTTGGAGGCCCAAAAACGGGGTTTACAGGCATCCTAGACCCCCTAAAGTCCAGAAAATGATGGTGGCCCAAAAACTGTGTCAGAGAGCTCTGAATGTCCCAAAAACATTTGCAGTCTGAAAGGGGCATTAACCCGCATCCTAGACCACTGAAATTCCCAAAAATAATTTTGGCACAAAAAATGCATCCTACACCACTGAAAGTTACGAATATGTTAGCAGCCCAAAAAAGGCCTTAAAATGCATTTTAGGCCTGCAAAAATGTTGAAAACTTTGGAGGCCCAAAAAAGGGGTTTACAGGCATCCTAGACCCCCTAAAGTCCAGAAAATGTTGGTGGCCGAGAAACAGGGTCAGAGAGCTCTGAATGTCCCAAAAACATGTGCAGCCTGAAAGGGGCATTAACCCGCATCCTAGACCACTGAAATCCCCAAAAATATTTTTCCACGAAAAATGCATCTTACATCGGTGAAGGTTCAGAATATGTTAGCAGCTCAAAAAAGGCCTTAAAATGCATCTTAGGCCTGCAAAAATGTAGAAAACTTTGGAGGCCCTAAAAAGGTGTTTACAGGCATCCTAGACCTACTAAAGTCCAGAAAATGTTGGTGGGTCAAAAACTGAGTCAGAGAGCTCTGAATGTCCCAAAAACACGTGAAGCCTGAAAGAGGCATTAATCCTAGACGACTGAAATTCCCAAAAATATTTTTTCCACGAAAAATGCATCCTACACCTCTTAAAGTTAAGAATATGTTAGCAGCCCAAAAAAGGCCTTAAAATGCATCTTAGGCCTTCAAAAATGTTGAAAACTTTGGAGGCCGAAAAAAGGGTTTTGCAGGCATCCTAGACCCCCTAAAGTGCAGAAAATAATGGTGGCCCTAAAACTGTGTCAGAGAGCTCTGAATGTCCCAAAAACATTGGCAGCCTGAAAGGGGCATTAACCCGCATCCTAGACCACTGAAATTCCCAAAAATAATTTTGGCACAAAAAATGCATCCTACACCCCTGAAAGTTAAAAATATGTTAGCAGCCCAAAAAAGGCCTTAAAATGCATCTTAGGCTTACAAAAATGTTGAAAACTTTGGAGGCCCTAAAAAGAGGTTTACAGGCATCCTAGACCCCCTAATGTCCAGAAAATGTTGGTGGCCCAGAAACAGGGTCAGAGAGCTCTGAATGTCCCAAACACATTTGCAGCCTGAAAGGGGCATTAACCCGCATCCTAGACCACTGAAATTCCCAAAAATATTTTTTCCACGAAAAATGCATCTTACATCAGTGAATGTTCAGAATATGTTAGCAGCCCAAAAAAGACCTTAAAATGCAGCTTAGGCCTGCAAAAATGTTGAAAACTTTGGAGGCCCTAAAAAGGGGTTTACAGGCATCCTAGACCCCTAAAGTCCAGAAAATGTTGGTGGCCCAGAACCAGGGTCAGAAAGCTCTGAATGTCCCAAAAACATTTGCAGCCTGAAAGGGGCATTAACCCGCATCCTAGACCACTGAAATTCCCAAAAATTATTTTGGCACAAAAAATGCATCCTACACCCCTGAAAGTTAAGAATATGTTAGCAGCCCAAAAAAGGCCTTAAAATGCAACTTAGGCCTGCAAAAATGTTGAAAACATTGAAGGCCCAAAAAAGGGGTTTACAGGCATCCTAGACCCCCTAAAGTCCAGAAAGTGATGTTGGCCCAAAAGGTGAGTCAGAGAGCTCTGAATGTCCCAAAAACATTTGCATCCTGAAAGGGGCATTAACAGGCATCCTAGACCACTGAAATTCCCAAATATAATTTTGGTACAAAAAATGCATCCTACACACCTGAAAGTTAAGAATATGTTAGCAGCCCAAAAAAGGCCTTAAAATGCATCTTAGGCCTGTAAAAATGTTGAAAACCTTGGAGGCCCAAAAAAGGGGTTTACAGGCATCCTAGACCCCCTAAAGTCCAGAAAATGTTGGTGGCCCAGAAACAGGGTCAGAGAGCTCTGAATGTCCCAAAAACATTTGCAGCCTGAAAGGGGCATTAATCCGCATCCTAGACTACTGAAATTCCCAAAAATAATTTTTCCACGAAAAATGCATCTTACATCCGTGAACGTTCAGAATATGTTAGCAGCCCAAAAAAGGCCTTAAAATGCATCTTAGGCCTGCAAAAATGTAGAAAACTTTGGAGGCCCAAAAAAAGAGGTTACAGGCATCCTAGACCCCCTAAAGTCCAGAAAATGATGGTGGCCCAAAAACTGTGTCAGAGAGCTCTGAATGTCCCAAAAACATTTGCAGTCTGAAAGGGGCATTAACCCGCATCCTAGACCACTGAAATTCCCAAAAATAATTTTGGCACAAAAAATGCATCCTACACCACTGAAAGTTACGAATATGTTAGCAGCCCAAAAAAGGCCTTAAAATGCATTTTAGGCCTGCAAAAATGTTGAAAACTTTGGAGGCCCAAAAAAGGGGTTTACAGGCATCCTAGACCCCCTAAAGTCCAGAAAATTATGGTGGCACAAAAACTGCGTCAGAGAGCGCTGAATGTCCCAAAAAACATGTGTAGCCTGAAAGGGGCATTAACCCGCATCCTAGACCACTGAAATTCCCAAAAATATTTTTTCCACGAAAAATGCATCTTACATCCGTGAACGTTCAGAATATGTTAGCAGCCCAAAAAAGACCTTAAAATGCATCTTAGGCCTGCAAAAATGTTGAAAACTTTGGAGGCCCAAAAACGGGGTTTACAGGCATCCTAGACCCCCTAAAGTGCAGAAAATAATGGTGGCCCTAAAACTGTGTCAGAGAGCTCTGAATGTCCCAAAAACATTGGCAGCCTGAAAGGGGCATTAACCCGCATCCTAGACCACTGAAATTCCCAAAAATAATTTTGGCACAAAAAATGCATCCTACACCCCTAAACGTTAAGAATATGTTAGCAGCCCAAAAAAGGCCTTAAAATGCAATTTAGGCCTGCAAAAATGTTGAAAACTTTGAAGGCCCAAAAAAGGGGTTTACAGGCATCCTAAACCCCCTAAAGTCCAGAAAATGATGGTGGCCCAAAAGGTGCGTCAGAGAGCTCTGAATGTCCCAAAAACATTTGCACCCTGAAAGGGGCATTAACCCGCATCCTAGACCACTGAAATTCCCAAAAATAATTTTGGCACACAAAATGCATCCTACACCCCTGAAAGTTAAGAATATGTTAGCAGCCCAAAAAAGGCCTTAAAATGCATCTTAGGCCTGCAAAAATGTTGAAAACTTTGGAGGCCCTAAAAAGAGGTTTACAGGCATCCTAGACCCCCTAATGTCCAGAAAATGTTGGTGGCCCAGAAACAGGGTCAGAGAGCTCTGAATGTCCCAAAAACATTTGCACCCTGAAAGGAGCATTAACCCGCATCCTAGACGACTGAAATTCCCAAAAATATTTTTGGCACGAAAAATGCATCCGACACCCCTGAAAGTTAAGAATATGTTAGCAGCCCAAAAAAGGCCTTAAAATGCATTTTAGGCCTGCAAAAATGTTGAAAACTTTGGAGGCCAAAAAAAGGGTTTTACAGGCATCCTAGACCCCCTAAAGTGCAGAAAATAATGGTGGCCCTAAAACTGTGTCAGAGAGCTCTGAATGTCCAAAAAACATTGGCAGCGTGAGAGGGGCATTAACCCGCATCCTAGACCACTGAAATTCTCAAAAATAATTTTGGCACAAAAAATGCATCCTACACCCCTGAAAGTTAAGAATATGTTAGCAGCCCAAAAAAGGCCTTAAAATGCATCTTAGGCCTGCAAAAATGTAGAAAACCTTGGAGGCCCTAAAAAGGGGTTTACAGGCATCCTAGTCCCCCTAAAGTCCAAAAAATGTTGGTGGCCGAGAAACAGGGTCAGAGAGCTCTGAATGTCCCAAAAACATGTGCAGCCTGAAAGGGGCATTAACCCGCCTCCTAGACCACTGAAATCCCCAAAAATATTTTTTCCACGAAAAATGCATCTTACATCGGTGAACGTTCAGAATATGCTAGCAGCTCAAAAAAGGCCTTAAAATGCATCTTAAGCCTGCAAAAATGTACAAAACCTTGGAGGCCCTAAAAAGGGGTTTACAGGCATCCTAGTCCCCCTAAAGTCCAGAAAATGTTGGTGGGCCAAAAACTGAGTCAGAGAGCTCTGAATGTCCCAAAAACATGTGAAGCCTGAAAGGGGCATTAACCCATGACCTCTGAAATTCCCAAAAAATAATTTTGGCACGAAGAATGCATCATACAGCCCTGAAAGTTCAGAATATGTTACCAGTCCAAAAAGGGCCTTGAAATGCATCTCAGGCCTGCAAAAATGTTGAAAACTTTGGAGGCCCAAAAAAGGGGTTTACAGGCATCCTAGACCCCCTAAAGTCAAAAAAATGTTGGTGGCCGAGAAACAGGGTCAGAGAGCTCTGAATGTCCCAAAAACATGTGCAGCCTGAAAGGGGCATTAACCCGCCTCCTAGACCACTGAAATCCCCAAAAATATTTTTTCCACGAAAAATGCATCTTACATCGGTGAACGTTCAGAATATGCTAGCAGCTAAAAAAAGGCCTTAAAATGCATTTTAGGCCTGCAAAAATGTAGAAAACCTTGGAGGCCCTAAAAAGGGGTTTACAGGCATCCTAGTCCCCTAAAGTCCAGAAAATGTTGGTGGGCCAAAAACTGAGTCAGAGAGCTCTGAATGTCCCAAAAACATGTGAAGCCTGAAAGGGGCATTAACCCGCATCCTAGACGACTGAAATTCCCAAAAATATTTTTGGCACGAAAAAAGGAATCCTACACCCCTAAAAGTTAAGAATATGTTAGCAGCCCAAAAAAGGCCTAAAAATGCAAGTTGGGCCTGCAAAAATGTTGAAAACTTTGAAGGCCCAAAAAAGGGGTTTACAGGCATCATAGACCCCCTAAAGTCCAGAAAATGTTGGTGGCCGACAAACAGAGTCAGAGAGCGCTGAATGTCCCAAAAACATGTGTAGCCTGAAAGGGGCATTAACTCGCATCCTAGACCACTGAAATTCCCAAAAATATTTTTTCCATGAAAAATGCATCTTACATCTGTGAATGTTCAGAATATGTTAGCAGCCCAAAAAAGACCTTAAAATGCATTTTAGGCCTGGAAAAATGTTGAAAACTTTGGAGGCCCAAAAACGGGTTTTACAGGCATCCTAGACCCCCTTAACTCCAGAAAATGATGGTGCCCAAATACTGTGTCAGAGAGCTCTGAATGTCCCTAACGCATTTGCAGCCTAAAAGGGGCATTAACCCGCATCCTAGACCACTGAAATTCCCAAAAATAATTTTGGCACAAAAAATGCATCCTACACCCCTAAAAGTTAAGAATATGTTAGCAGCCCAAAAAAGGCCTTAAAATGCAACTTAGGTCTGCAAAAATGTTGAAAACTTTGAAGGCCCAAAAAAGGGGTTTACAGGCATCCTAGATCCCCTAAAGTCCAGAAAATTATGGTGGCTCAAAAGGTGCGTCAGAGAGCGCTGAATGTCCCAAAAAAATGTGTAGCCTGAAAGGGGCATTAACTCGCATCCTAGACCACTGAAATTCCCAAAAATATTTTTTCCATGAAAAATGCATCTTACATCCGTGAATGTTCAGAATATGTTAGCAGCCCAAAAAAGACCTTAAAATGCATTTTAGGCCTGGAAAAATGTTGAAACCTTTGGAGGCCCAAAAACGGGGTTTACAGGCATCCTAGACCCCCTTAACTCCAGAAAATGATGGTGCCCAAATACTGTGTCAGAGAGTTCTGAATGTCCCTAACGCATTTGCAGCCTAAAAGGGGCATTAACCCGCATCCTAGACCACTGAAATTCCCAAAAATAATTTTGGCACAAAAAATGCATCCTACACCACTGAAAGTTAAGAATATGTTAGAGCCCAAAAAAGGCCTTAAAATGCATCTTAGGCCTGCAAAAATGTTGAAAACTTTGGAAGCCCTAAAAAGGGGTTTACAGGCATCCTAGACCCCCTAAAGTCCAGAAAATGTTGGTGGCCCAAAAACAGGGTCAGAGAGCTCTGAATGTCCCAAAAACATTTGCAGCCTGAAAAGGGCATTAACCCGCATCCTAGACCACTGAAATTCCCAAAAATATTTTTTCCACGAAAAATGCATCTTACATCCGTGAACATTCAGAATGTTAGCAGCCCAAAAAAGGCCTTAAAATGCACCTGAGGCCTGCAAAAATGTAGAAAACTTTGGAGGCCCTAAAAAGGGGTTTACAGGCACCCTAGACCCCCTAAAATCCAGAAAATGTTGGTGGGCCAAAAACTGAGTCAGAGAGCTCTGAATGTCCCAAAAACATGTGAAGCCTGAAAGGGGCATTAACCCGCATCTTAGACGACTGAAATTCCCAAAAATATTTTTGGCACGAAAAATGCATCCTACACCTCTGAAAGTTAAGAATATGTTAGCAGCCCAAAAAAGGCCTTAAAATGCATCTTAGGCCTTCAAAAAAGTTGAAAACTTTGGAGGCCGAAAAAAGGGTTTTACAGGCATCCTAGACCCCCTAAAGTCCAGAAAATGATGTTGGCCCAAAAGGTGAGTCAGAGAGCTCTGAATGTCCCAAAAACATTTGCAGTCTGAAAGGGGCATTAACCCGCATCCTAGACCACTGAAATTCCCTAAAATATTTTTTCCACGAAAAATGCATCTTACATCCGTGAACATTCAGAATGTTAGCAGCCCAAAAAAGGCCTTAAAATGCATCTTAGGCCTGCAAAAATGTAGAAAACTTTGGAGGCCCAAAAAAAAGGGGTTTACAGGCATCCTAGACCCCCTAAAGTCCAGAAAATGTTGGTGGCCCAGAAACAGGGTCAGAGAGCGCTGAATGTCCCAAAAACATGTGTAGCCTGAAAGGGGCATTAACCCGCATCCTAGACCACTGAAATTCCCTAAAATATTTTTTCCACAAAAAATGCATCTTACATCCGTGAACGTTCAGAATATGTTAGCAGCCCAAAAAAGACCTTAAAATGCATCTTAGGCCTGCAAAAATGTTGAAAACTTTGGAGGCCCAAAAACGGGGTTTACAGGCATCCTAGACCCCCTAAAGTCCAGAAAATGATGGTGGCCCAAACACTGTGTCAGAGAGTGCTGAATGTCCCAAAAACATTGACAGCCTGAAAGGGGCATTAACCCGCATCCTAGACCACTGAAATTCCCAAAAATAATTTTTCCACGAAAAATGCATCTTACATCCGTGAACGTTCAGAATATGTTAGCAGCCCAAAAAAGGCCTTAAAATGCATCTTAGGCCTGCAAAAATGTAGAAAACTTTGGAGGCCCAAGAAAAGAGGTTACAGGCATCCTAGACCCCTGAAATTCCCTAAAATATTTTTTCCACAAAAAATGCATCTTACATCCGTGAACGTTCAGAATATGTTAGCAGCCCAAAAAAGACCTTAAAATGCATCTTAGGCCTGCAAAAATGTTGAAAACTTTGGAGGCCCAAAAACGGGGTTTACAGGCATCCTAGACCCCCTAAAGTCCAGAAAATGATGGTGGCCCAAACACTGTGTCAGAGAGTGCTGAATGTCCCAAAAACATTGACAGCCTGAAAGGGGCATTAACCCGCATCCTAGACCACTGAAATTCCCAAAAATAATTTTTCCACGAAAAATGCATCTTACATCCGTGAACGTTCAGAATATGTTAGCAGCCCAAAAAAGGCCTTAAAATGCATCTTAGGCCTGCAAAAATGTAGAAAACTTTGGAGGCCCAAAAAAAGAGGTTACAGGCATCATAGACCCCCTAAAGTCCAGAAAATGTTGGTGGCCGACAAACAGAGTCAGAGAGCGCTGAATGTCCCAAAAACATGTGTAGCCTGAAAGGGGCATTAACTCGCATCCTAGACCACTGAAATTCCCAAAAATATTTTTTCCATGAAAAATGCATCTTACATCTGTGAATGTTCAGAATATGTTAGCAGCCCAAAAAAGACCTTAAAATGCATTTTAGGCCTGGAAAAATGTTGAAAACTTTGGAGGCCCAAAAACGGGTTTTACAGGCATCCTAGACCCCCTTAACTCCAGAAAATGATGGTGCCCAAATACTGTGTCAGAGAGCTCTGAATGTCCCTAACGCATTTGCAGCCTAAAAGGGGCATTAACCCGCATCCTAGACCACTGAAATTCCCAAAAATAATTTTGGCACAAAAAATGCATCCTACACCCCTAAAAGTTAAGAATATGTTAGCAGCCCAAAAAAGGCCTTAAAATGCAACTTAGGTCTGCAAAAATGTTGAAAACTTTGAAGGCCCAAAAAAGGGGTTTACAGGCATCCTAGATCCCCTAAAGTCCAGAAAATTATGGTGGCTCAAAAGGTGCGTCAGAGAGCGCTGAATGTCCCAAAAAAATGTGTAGCCTGAAAGGGGCATTAACTCGCATCCTAGACCACTGAAATTCCCAAAAATATTTTTTCCATGAAAAATGCATCTTACATCCGTGAATGTTCAGAATATGTTAGCAGCCCAAAAAAGACCTTAAAATGCATTTTAGGCCTGGAAAAATGTTGAAACCTTTGGAGGCCCAAAAACGGGGTTTACAGGCATCCTAGACCCCCTTAACTCCAGAAAATGATGGTGCCCAAATACTGTGTCAGAGAGTTCTGAATGTCCCTAACGCATTTGCAGCCTAAAAGGGGCATTAACCCGCATCCTAGACCACTGAAATTCCCAAAAATAATTTTGGCACAAAAAATGCATCCTACACCACTGAAAGTTAAGAATATGTTAGAGCCCAAAAAAGGCCTTAAAATGCATCTTAGGCCTGCAAAAATGTTGAAAACTTTGGAAGCCCTAAAAAGGGGTTTACAGGCATCCTAGACCCCCTAAAGTCCAGAAAATGTTGGTGGCCCAAAAACAGGGTCAGAGAGCTCTGAATGTCCCAAAAACATTTGCAGCCTGAAAAGGGCATTAACCCGCATCCTAGACCACTGAAATTCCCAAAAATATTTTTTCCACGAAAAATGCATCTTACATCCGTGAACATTCAGAATGTTAGCAGCCCAAAAAAGGCCTTAAAATGCACCTGAGGCCTGCAAAAATGTAGAAAACTTTGGAGGCCCTAAAAAGGGGTTTACAGGCACCCTAGACCCCCTAAAATCCAGAAAATGTTGGTGGGCCAAAAACTGAGTCAGAGAGCTCTGAATGTCCCAAAAACATGTGAAGCCTGAAAGGGGCATTAACCCGCATCTTAGACGACTGAAATTCCCAAAAATATTTTTGGCACGAAAAATGCATCCTACACCTCTGAAAGTTAAGAATATGTTAGCAGCCCAAAAAAGGCCTTAAAATGCATCTTAGGCCTTCAAAAAAGTTGAAAACTTTGGAGGCCGAAAAAAGGGTTTTACAGGCATCCTAGACCCCCTAAAGTCCAGAAAATGATGTTGGCCCAAAAGGTGAGTCAGAGAGCTCTGAATGTCCCAAAAACATTTGCAGTCTGAAAGGGGCATTAACCCGCATCCTAGACCACTGAAATTCCCTAAAATATTTTTTCCACGAAAAATGCATCTTACATCCGTGAACATTCAGAATGTTAGCAGCCCAAAAAAGGCCTTAAAATGCATCTTAGGCCTGCAAAAATGTAGAAAACTTTGGAGGCCCAAAAAAAAGGGGTTTACAGGCATCCTAGACCCCCTAAAGTCCAGAAAATGTTGGTGGCCCAGAAACAGGGTCAGAGAGCGCTGAATGTCCCAAAAACATGTGTAGCCTGAAAGGGGCATTAACCCGCATCCTAGACCACTGAAATTCCCTAAAATATTTTTTCCACAAAAAATGCATCTTACATCCGTGAACGTTCAGAATATGTTAGCAGCCCAAAAAAGACCTTAAAATGCATCTTAGGCCTGCAAAAATGTTGAAAACTTTGGAGGCCCAAAAACGGGGTTTACAGGCATCCTAGACCCCCTAAAGTCCAGAAAATGATGGTGGCCCAAACACTGTGTCAGAGAGTGCTGAATGTCCCAAAAACATTGACAGCCTGAAAGGGGCATTAACCCGCATCCTAGACCACTGAAATTCCCAAAAATAATTTTTCCACGAAAAATGCATCTTACATCCGTGAACGTTCAGAATATGTTAGCAGCCCAAAAAAGGCCTTAAAATGCATCTTAGGCCTGCAAAAATGTAGAAAACTTTGGAGGCCCAAAAAAAGAGGTTACAGGCATCCTAGACCCCTGAAATTCCCTAAAATATTTTTTCCACAAAAAATGCATCTTACATCCGTGAACGTTCAGAATATGTTAGCAGCCCAAAAAAGACCTTAAAATGCATCTTAGGCCTGCAAAAATGTTGAAAACTTTGGAGGCCCAAAAACGGGGTTTACAGGCATCCTAGACCCCCTAAAGTCCAGAAAATGATGGTGGCCCAAACACTGTGTCAGAGAGTGCTGAATGTCCCAAAAACATTGACAGCCTGAAAGGGGCATTAACCCGCATCCTAGACCACTGAAATTCCCAAAAATAATTTTTCCACGAAAAATGCATCTTACATCCGTGAACGTTCAGAATATGTTAGCAGCCCAAAAAAGGCCTTAAAATGCATCTTAGGCCTGCAAAAATGTAGAAAACTTTGGAGGCCCAAAAAAAGAGGTTACAGGCATCCTAGACCCCCTAAAGTCCAGAAAATGATGGTGGCCCAAAAACTGTGTCAGAGAGCTCTGAATGTCCCAAAAACATTTGCAGTCTGAAAGGGGCATTAAACCGCATCCTAGACCACTGAAATTCCCAAAAATAATTTTGGCACAAAAAATGCATCCTACACCACTGAAAGTTACGAATATGTTAGCAGCCCAAAAAAGGCCTTAAAATGCATTTTAGGCCTGCAAAAATGTTGAAAACTTTGGAGGCCCAAAAAAGGGGTTTACAGGCATCCTAGACCCCCTAAAGTCCAGAAAATGTTGGTGGCCGAGAAACAGGGTCAGAGAGCTCTGAATGTCCCAAAAACACGTGCAGCCTGAAAGGGGCATTAACCCGCATCCTAGACCACTGAAATCCCCAAAAATATTTTTCCACGAAAAATGCATCTTACATCGGTGAATGTTCAGAATATGTTAGCAGCTCAAAAAAGGCCTTAAAATGCATCTTAGGCCTGCAAAAATGTAGAAAACTTTGGAGGCCCTAAAAAGGTGTTTACAGGCATCCTAGACCCCCTAAAGTCCAGAAAATGTTGGTGGGTCAAAAACTGAGTCAGAGAGCTCTGAATGTCCCAAAAACACGTGAAGCCTGAAAGAGGCATTAATCCTAGACGACTGAAATTCCCTAAAATATTTTTTCCACGAAAAATGCATCTTACATCCGTGAACATTCAGAATGTTAGCAGCCCAAAAAAGGCCTTAAAATGCATCTTAGGCCTGCAAAAATGTAGAAAACTTTGGAGGCCCAAAAAAAAGGGGTTTACAGGCATCCTAGACCCCCTAAAGTCCAGAAAATGTTGGTGGCCCAGAAACAGGGTCAGAGAGCGCTGAATGTCCCAAAAACATGTGTAGCCTGAAAGGGGCATTAACCCGCATCCTAGACCACTGAAATTCCAAAAAATAATTTTGGCACACAAAATGCATCCTACACCCCTGAAAGTTAAAAATATGTTAGCAGCCCAAAAAAGGCCTTAAAATGCATCTTAGGCTTACAAAAATGTTGAAAACTTTGGAGGCCCTAAAAAGAGGTTTACAGGCATCCTAGACCCCCTAATGTCCAGAAAATGTTGGTGGCCCAGAAACAGGGTCAGAGAGCTCTGAATGTCCCAAACACATTTGCAGCCTGAAAGGGGCATTAACCCGCATCCTAGACCACTGAAATTCCCAAAAATATTTTTTTCACGAAAAATGCATCTTACATCAGTGAATGTTCAGAATATGTTAGCAGCCCAAAAAAGACCTTAAAATGCAGCTTAGGCCTGCAAAAATGTTGAAAACTTTGGAGGCCCTAAAAAGGGGTTTACAGGCATCCTAGACCCCTAAAGTCCAGAAAATGTTGGTGGCCCAGAACCAGGGTCAGAAAGCTCTGAATGTCCCAAAAACATTTGCAGCCTGAAAGGGGCATTAACCCGCATCCTAGACCACTGAAATTCCCAAAAATTATTTTGGCACAAAAAATGCATCCTACACCCCTGAAAGTTAAGAATATGTTAGCAGCCCAAAAAAGGCCTTAAAATGCAACTTAGGCCTGCAAAAATGTTGAAAACATTGAAGGCCCAAAAAAGGGGTTTACAGGCATCCTAGACCTCCTAAAGTCCAGAAAGTGATGTTGGCCCAAAAGGTGAGTCAGAGAGCTCTGAATGTCCCAAAAACATTTGCATCCTGAAAGGGGCATTAACAGGCATCCTAGACCACTGAAATGCCCAAATATAATTTTGGTACAAAAAATGCATCCTACACACCTGAAAGTTAAGAATATGTTAGCAGCCCAAAAAAGGCCTTAAAATGCATCTTAGGCCTGTAAAAATGTTGAAAACCTTGGAGGCCCTAAAAAGGGGTTTACAGGCATCCTAGACCCCCTAAAGTCCAGAAAATGTTGGTGGCCCAGAAACAGGGTCAGAGAGCTCTGAATGTCCCAAAAACATTTGCAGCCTGAAAGGGGCATTAACCCGCATCCTAGACCACTGAAATTCCCAAAAATATTTTTCCAGGAAAAATGCATCTTACATCCGTGAACGTTCAGAATATGTTAGCAGCCCAAAAAAGGCATTAAAATGCATCTTAGGCCTGCAAAAATATTGAAAACTTTGGAGGCCCAAAAAAGGGGTTTACAGGCATCCTAGACCCCCTAAAGTCCAGAAAATGATGGTGGCACAAAAACTGCGTCAGAGAGCGCTGAATGTCCTTAAAATATGTGTAGCCTGAAAGGGGCATTAACCCGCATCCTAGACCACTGAAATTCCCAAAAATATTTTTTCCACGAAAAATGCATCTTACATCCATGAACGTTCAGAATATGTTAGCAGCCCAAAAAAGACCTTAAAATGCATCTTAGGCCTGCAAAAATGTTGAAAACTTTGGAGGCCCAAAAACGGGGTTTACAGGCATCCTAGACCCCCTAAAGTCCAGAAAATGATGGTGGCCCAAAAACTGCGTCAGAGAGTGCTGAATGTCCCAAAAACATTGGCAGCCTGAAAGGGGCATTAACCCGCATCCTAGACCACTGAAATTCCCAAAAATAATTTTTCCACGAAAAATGCATCTTACATCCGTGAACGTTCAGAATATGTTAGCAGCCCAAAAAAGGCCTTAAAATGCATCTTAGGCCTGCAAAAATGTAGAAAACTTTGGAGGCCCAAAAAAAGAGGTTACAGGCATCCTAGACCCCCTAAAGTCCAGAAAATGATGGTGGCCCAAAAACTGTGTCAGAGAGCTCTGAATGTCCCAAAAACATTTGCAGTCTGAAAGGGGCATTAACCCGCATCCTAGACTACTGAAATTCCCAAAAATAATTTTGGCACAAAAAATGCATCCTACACCACTGAAAGTTACGAATATGTTAGCAGCCCAAAAAAGGCCTTAAAATGCATTTTAGGCCTGCAAAAATGTTGAAAACTTTGGAGGCCCAAAAAAGGGGTTTACAGGCATCCTAGACCCCCTAAAGTCCAGAAAATGTTGGTGGCCGAGAAACAGGGTCAGAGAGCTCTGAATGTCCCAAAAACATGTGCAGCCTGAAAGGGGTATTAACCCGCATCCTAGACCACTGAAATCCCCAAAAATATTTTTCCACGAAAAATGCATCTTACATCGGTGAAGGTTCAGAATATGTTAGCAGCTCAAAAAAGGCCTTAATATGCATCTTAGGCCTGCAAAAATGTAGAAAACTTTGGAGGCCCTAAAAAGGTGTTTACAGGCATCCTAGACCCCCTAAAGTCCAGAAAATGTTGGTGGGTCAAAAACTGAGTCAGAGAGCTCTGAATGTCCCAAAAACACGTGAAGCCTGAAAGAGGCATTAATCCTAGACGACTGAAATTCCCAAAAATATTTTTTCCACGAAAAATGCATCCTACACCTCTTAAAGTTAAGAATATGTTAGCAGCCCAAAAAAGGCCTTAAAATGCATCTTAGGCCTTCAAAAATGTTGAAAACTTTGGAGGCCGAAAAAAGGGTTTTGCAGGCATCCTAGACCCCCTAAAGTGCAGAAAATAATGGTGGCCCTAAAACTGTGTCAGAGAGCTCTGAATGTCCCAAAAACATTGGCAGCCTGAAAGGGGCATTAACCCGCATCCTAGACCACTGAAATTCCCAAAAATAATTTTGGCACAAAAAATGCATCCTACACCCCTGAAAGTTAAAAATATGTTAGCCGCCCAAAAAAGGCCTTAAAATGCATCTTAGGCTTACAAAAATGTTGAAAACTTTGGAGGCCCTAAAAAGAGGTTTACAGGCATCCTAGACCCCCTAATGTCCAGAAAATGTTGGTGGCCCAGAAACAGGGTCAGAGAGCTCTGAATGTCCCAAACACATTTGCAGCCTGAAAGGGGCATTAACCCGCATCCTAGACCACTGAAATTCCCAAAAATATTTTTTCCACGAAAAATGCATCTTACATCAGTGAATGTTCAGAATATGTTAGCAGCCCAAAAAAGACCTTAAAATGCAGCTTAGGCCTGCAAAAATGTTGAAAACTTTGGAGGCCCTAAAAAGGGGTTTACAGGCATCCTAGACCCCTAAAGTCCAGAAAATGTTGGTGGCCCAGAAACAGGGTCAGAGAGCGCTGAATGTCCCAAAAACATGTGTAGCCTGAAAGGGGCATTAACCCGCATCCTAGACCACTGAAATTCCAAAAAATAATTTTGGCACACAAAATGCATCCTACACCCCTGAAAGTTAAAAATATGTTAGCAGCCCAAAAAAGGCCTTAAAATGCATCTTAGGCTTACAAAAATGTTGAAAACTTTGGAGGCCCTAAAAAGAGGTTTACAGGCATCCTAGACCCCCTAATGTCCAGAAAATGTTGGTGGCCCAGAAACAGGGTCAGAGAGCTCTGAATGTCCCAAACACATTTGCAGCCTGAAAGGGGCATTAACCCGCATCCTAGACCACTGAAATTCCCAAAAATATTTTTTTCACGAAAAATGCATCTTACATCAGTGAATGTTCAGAATATGTTAGCAGCCCAAAAAAGACCTTAAAATGCAGCTTAGGCCTGCAAAAATGTTGAAAACTTTGGAGGCCCTAAAAAGGGGTTTACAGGCATCCTAGACCCCTAAAGTCCAGAAAATGTTGGTGGCCCAGAACCAGGGTCAGAAAGCTCTGAATGTCCCAAAAACATTTGCAGCCTGAAAGGGGCATTAACCCGCATCCTAGACCACTGAAATTCCCAAAAATTATTTTGGCACAAAAAATGCATCCTACACCCCTGAAAGTTAAGAATATGTTAGCAGCCCAAAAAAGGCCTTAAAATGCAACTTAGGCCTGCAAAAATGTTGAAAACATTGAAGGCCCAAAAAAGGGGTTTACAGGCATCCTAGACCTCCTAAAGTCCAGAAAGTGATGTTGGCCCAAAAGGTGAGTCAGAGAGCTCTGAATGTCCCAAAAACATTTGCATCCTGAAAGGGGCATTAACAGGCATCCTAGACCACTGAAATGCCCAAATATAATTTTGGTACAAAAAATGCATCCTACACACCTGAAAGTTAAGAATATGTTAGCAGCCCAAAAAAGGCCTTAAAATGCATCTTAGGCCTGTAAAAATGTTGAAAACCTTGGAGGCCCTAAAAAGGGGTTTACAGGCATCCTAGACCCCCTAAAGTCCAGAAAATGTTGGTGGCCCAGAAACAGGGTCAGAGAGCTCTGAATGTCCCAAAAACATTTGCAGCCTGAAAGGGGCATTAACCCGCATCCTAGACCACTGAAATTCCCAAAAATATTTTTCCAGGAAAAATGCATCTTACATCCGTGAACGTTCAGAATATGTTAGCAGCCCAAAAAAGGCATTAAAATGCATCTTAGGCCTGCAAAAATATTGAAAACTTTGGAGGCCCAAAAAAGGGGTTTACAGGCATCCTAGACCCCCTAAAGTCCAGAAAATGATGGTGGCACAAAAACTGCGTCAGAGAGCGCTGAATGTCCTTAAAATATGTGTAGCCTGAAAGGGGCATTAACCCGCATCCTAGACCACTGAAATTCCCAAAAATATTTTTTCCACGAAAAATGCATCTTACATCCATGAACGTTCAGAATATGTTAGCAGCCCAAAAAAGACCTTAAAATGCATCTTAGGCCTGCAAAAATGTTGAAAACTTTGGAGGCCCAAAAACGGGGTTTACAGGCATCCTAGACCCCCTAAAGTCCAGAAAATGATGGTGGCCCAAAAACTGCGTCAGAGAGTGCTGAATGTCCCAAAAACATTGGCAGCCTGAAAGGGGCATTAACCCGCATCCTAGACCACTGAAATTCCCAAAAATAATTTTTCCACGAAAAATGCATCTTACATCCGTGAACGTTCAGAATATGTTAGCAGCCCAAAAAAGGCCTTAAAATGCATCTTAGGCCTGCAAAAATGTAGAAAACTTTGGAGGCCCAAAAAAAGAGGTTACAGGCATCCTAGACCCCCTAAAGTCCAGAAAATGATGGTGGCCCAAAAACTGTGTCAGAGAGCTCTGAATGTCCCAAAAACATTTGCAGTCTGAAAGGGGCATTAACCCGCATCCTAGACTACTGAAATTCCCAAAAATAATTTTGGCACAAAAAATGCATCCTACACCACTGAAAGTTACGAATATGTTAGCAGCCCAAAAAAGGCCTTAAAATGCATTTTAGGCCTGCAAAAATGTTGAAAACTTTGGAGGCCCAAAAAAGGGGTTTACAGGCATCCTAGACCCCCTAAAGTCCAGAAAATGTTGGTGGCCGAGAAACAGGGTCAGAGAGCTCTGAATGTCCCAAAAACATGTGCAGCCTGAAAGGGGTATTAACCCGCATCCTAGACCACTGAAATCCCCAAAAATATTTTTCCACGAAAAATGCATCTTACATCGGTGAAGGTTCAGAATATGTTAGCAGCTCAAAAAAGGCCTTAATATGCATCTTAGGCCTGCAAAAATGTAGAAAACTTTGGAGGCCCTAAAAAGGTGTTTACAGGCATCCTAGACCCCCTAAAGTCCAGAAAATGTTGGTGGGTCAAAAACTGAGTCAGAGAGCTCTGAATGTCCCAAAAACACGTGAAGCCTGAAAGAGGCATTAATCCTAGACGACTGAAATTCCCAAAAATATTTTTTCCACGAAAAATGCATCCTACACCTCTTAAAGTTAAGAATATGTTAGCAGCCCAAAAAAGGCCTTAAAATGCATCTTAGGCCTTCAAAAATGTTGAAAACTTTGGAGGCCGAAAAAAGGGTTTTGCAGGCATCCTAGACCCCCTAAAGTGCAGAAAATAATGGTGGCCCTAAAACTGTGTCAGAGAGCTCTGAATGTCCCAAAAACATTGGCAGCCTGAAAGGGGCATTAACCCGCATCCTAGACCACTGAAATTCCCAAAAATAATTTTGGCACAAAAAATGCATCCTACACCCCTGAAAGTTAAAAATATGTTAGCCGCCCAAAAAAGGCCTTAAAATGCATCTTAGGCTTACAAAAATGTTGAAAACTTTGGAGGCCCTAAAAAGAGGTTTACAGGCATCCTAGACCCCCTAATGTCCAGAAAATGTTGGTGGCCCAGAAACAGGGTCAGAGAGCTCTGAATGTCCCAAACACATTTGCAGCCTGAAAGGGGCATTAACCCGCATCCTAGACCACTGAAATTCCCAAAAATATTTTTTCCACGAAAAATGCATCTTACATCAGTGAATGTTCAGAATATGTTAGCAGCCCAAAAAAGACCTTAAAATGCAGCTTAGGCCTGCAAAAATGTTGAAAACTTTGGAGGCCCTAAAAAGGGGTTTACAGGCATCCTAGACCCCTAAAGTCCAGAAAATGTTGGTGGCCCAGAACCAGGGTCAGAAAGCTCTGAATGTCCCAAAAACATTTGCAGCCTGAAAGGGGCATTAACCCGCATCCTAGACCACTGAAATTCCCAAAAATTATTTTGGCGCAAAAAATGCATCCTACACCCCTGAAAGTTAAGAATATGTTAGCAGCCCAAAAAAGGCCTTAAAATGCAACTTAGGCCTGCAAAAATGTTGAAAACATTGAAGGCCCAAAAAAGGGGTTTACAGGCATCCTAGACCCCCTAAAGTCCAGAAAGTGATGTTGGCCCAAAAGGTGAGTCAGAGAGCTCTGAATGTCCCAAAAACATTTGCATCCTGAAAGGGGCATTAACAGGCATCCTAGACCACTGAAATTCCCAAATATAATTTTGGTACAAAAAATGCATCCTACACACCTGAAAGTTAAGAATATGTTAGCAGCCCAAAAAAGGCCTTAAAATGCATCTTAGGCCTGTAAAAATGTTGAAAACCTTGGAGGCCCAAAAAAGGGGTTTACAGGCATCCTAGACCCCCTAAAGTCCAGAAAATGTTGGTGGCCCAGAAACAGGGTCAGAGAGCTCTAAATGTCCCAAAAACATTTGCAGCCTGAAAGGGGCATTAACCCGCATCCTAGACCACTGAAATTCCCAAAAATATTTTTCCACGAAAAATGCATCTTACATCCGTGAACGTTCAGAATATGTTAGCAGCCCAAAAAAGGCATTACAATGCATCTTAGGCCTGCAAAAATATTGAAAACTTTGGAGGCCCAAAAAAGGGGTTTACAGGCATCCTAGACCCCCTAACGTCCAGAAAATGATGGTGGCACAAAAACTGCGTCAGAGAGCGCTGAATGTCCTTAAAATATGTGTAGCCTGAAAGGGGCATTAACCCGCATCCTAGACCACTGAAATTCCCAAAAATATTTTTTCCACGAAAAATGCATCTTACATCCGTGAACGTTCAGAATATGTTAGCAGCCCAAAAAAGACCTTAAAATGCATCTTAGGCCTGCAAAAATGTTGAAAACTTTGGAGGCCCAAAAACGGGGTTTACAGGCATCCTAGACCCCCTAAAGTCCAGAAAATGATGGTGGCCCAAAAACTGCGTCAGAGAGTGCTGAATGTCCCAAAAACATTGGCAGCCTGAAAGGGGCATTAACCCGCATCCTAGACCACTGAAATTCCCAAAAATAATTTTTCCACGAAAAATGCATCTTACATCCGTGAACGTTCAGAATATGTTAGCAGCCCAAAAAAGGCCTTAAAATGCATCTTAGGCCTGCAAAAATGTAGAAAACTTTGGAGGCCCAAAAAAAGAGGTTACAGGCATCCTAGACCCCCTAAAGTCCAGAAAATGATGGTGGCCCAAAACTGTGTCAGAGAGCTCTGAATGTCCCAAAATCATTTGCAGTCTGAAAGGGGCATTAACCCGCATCCTAGACCACTGAAATTCCCAAAAATAATTTTGGCACAAAAAATGCATCCTACACCACTGAAAGTTACGAATATGTTAGCAGCCCAAAAAAGGCCTTAAAATGCATTTTAGGCCTGCAAAAATGTTGAAAACTTTGGAGGCCCAAAAAAGGGGTTTACAGGCATCCTAGACCCCCTAAAGTCCAGAAAATGATGGTGGCACAAAAACTGCATCAGAGAGCGCTGAATGTCCCAAAAAACATGTGTAGCCTGAAAGGGGCATTAACCCGCATCCTAGACCACTGAAATTCCCAAAAATATTTTTTCCACGAAAAATGCATCTTACATCCGTGAACGTTCAGAATATGTTAGCAGCCCAAAAAAGACCTTAAAATGCATCTTAGGCCTGCAAAAATGTTGAAAACTTTGGAGGCCCAAAAACGGGGTTTACAGGCATCCTAGACCCCCTAAAGTGCAGAAAATAATGGTGGCCCTAAAACTGTGTCAGAGAGCTCTGAATGTCCCAAAAACATTGGCAGCCTGAAAGGGGCATTAACCCACATCTTGACCACTGAAATTCCCAAAAATAATTTTGGCACAAAAAATGCATCCTACACCCCTAAACGTTAAGAATATGTTAGCAGCCCAAAAAAGGCCTTAAAATGCAATTTAGGCCTGCAAAAATGTTGAAAACTTTGAAGGCCCAAAAAAGGGGTTTACAGGCATCCTAAACCCCCTAAAGTCCAGAAAATGATGGTGGCCCAAAAGGTGCGTCAGAGAGCTCTGAATGTCCCAAAAACATTTGCACCCTGAAAGGGGCATTAACCCGCATCATAGACCACTGAAATTCCCAAAAATAGTTTTGGCACACAAAATGCATCCTACACCCCTGAAAGTTAAGAATATGTTAGCAGCCCAAAAAGGCCTTAAAATGCATCTTAGGCCTGCAAAAATGTTGAAAACTTTGGAGGCCCTAAAAAGAGGTTTACAGGCATCCTAGACCCCCTATTGTCCAAAAAATGTTGGTGGCCCAGAAACAGGGTCAGAGAGCTCTCAATGTCCCAAAAACATTTGCACCCTGAAAGGAGCATTAACCCGCATCCTAGACGACTGAAATTCCCAAAAATATTTTTGGCACGAAAAATGCATCCGACACCCCTGAAAGTTAAGAATATGTTAGCAGCCCAAAAAAGGCCTTAAAATGCATTTTAGGCCTGCAAAAATGTTGAAAACTTTGGAGGCCAAAAAAAGGGTTTTACAGGCATCCTAGACCCCCTAAAGTGCAGAAAATAATGGTGGCCCTAAAACTGTGTCAGAGAGCTCTGAATGTCCAAAAAACATTGGCAGCGTGAGAGGGGCATTAACCCGCATCCTAGACCACTGAAATTCTCAAAAATAATTTTGGCACAAAAAATGCATCCTACACCCCTGAAAGTTAAGAATATGTTAGCAGCCCAAAAAAGGCCTTAAAATGCATCTTAGGCCTGCAAAAATGTAGAAAACCTTGGAGGCCCTAAAAAGGGGTTTACAGGCATCCTAGTCCCCCTAAAGTCCAGAAAATGTTGGTGGGCCAAAAACTGAGTCAGAGAGCTCTGAATGTCCCAAAAACATGTGAAGCCTGAAAGGGGCATTAACCCATGACCTCTGAAATTCCCAAAAAATAATTTTGGCACGAAGAATGCATCGTACAGCCCTGAAAGTTCAGAATATGTTACCAGTCCAAAAAGGGCCTTGAAATGCATCTCAGGCCTGCAAAAATGTTGAAAACTTTGGAGGCCCAAAAAAGGGGTTTACAGGCATCCTAGACCCCCTAAAGTCCAGAAAATGATGGTGGCCCAAAAACTGCGTCAGAGAGTGCTGAATGTCCCAAAAACATTGGCAGCCTGAAAGGGGCATTAACCCGCATCCTAGACCACTGAAATTCCCAAAAATAATTTTTCCACGAAAAATGCATCTTACATCCGTGAACGTTCAGAATATGTTAGCAGCCCAAAAAAGGCCTTAAAATGCATCTTAGGCCTGCAAAAATGTAGAAAACTTTGGAGGCCCAAAAAAAGAGGTTACAGGCATCCTAGACCCCCTAAAGTCCAGAAAATGATGGTGGCCCAAAAACTGTGTCAGAGAGCTCTGAATGTCCCAAAAACATTTGCAGTCTGAAAGGGGCATTAACCCGCATCCTAGACTACTGAAATTCCCAAAAATAATTTTGGCACAAAAAATGCATCCTACACCCCTAAAAGTTAAGAATATGTTAGCAGCCCAAAATAGGCCTTAAAATGAAACTTAGGCTTGCAAAAATGTTGAAAACTTTGAAGGCCCAAAAAAGGGGTTTACAGGCATCCTAGACCCCCTAAAGTCCAGAAAATGATGGTGGCCCATAAGGTGCGTCAGAGAGCTCTGAATGTCCCAAAAACATTTGCATTCTGAAAGGGGCATTAACCCGCATCCTAGACCACTGAAATTCCCAAAAATATTTTTTCCATGAAAAATGCATCTTACATCCGTGAACGTTCAGAATGTTAGCAGCCCAAAAAAGGCCTTAAAATGAATTTTAGGCCTGGAAAAATGTTGAAAACTTTGGAGGCCCAAAAACAGGGTTTACAGGCATCCTAGACCCCCTTAACTCCAGAAAATGATGGTGCCCAAATACTGTGTCAGAGAGCTCTGAATGTCCCTAACGCATTTGCAGCCTAAAAGGGGCATTAACCCGCACCCTAGACCACTGAAATTCCCAAAAATAATTTTTCCACGAAAAATGCATCTTACATCCGTGAACGTTCAGAATGTTAGCAGCCCAAAAAAGGCCTTAAAATGCATTTTAGGCCTGCAAAAATGTTGAAAACTTTGGAGGCCCAAAAAAGGGGTTTACAGGCATCCTAGACCCCCTAAAGTCCAGAAAATGTTGGTGGCCGAGAAACAGGGTCAGAGAGCTCTGAATGTCCCAAAAACATGTGCAGCCTGAAAGGGGCATTAACCCGCATCCTAGATCACTGAAATCCCCAAAAATATTTTTTCCACGAAAAATGCATCTTACATCGGTGAAGGTTCAGAATATGTTAGCAGCTCAAAAAAGGCCTTAAAATGCATCTTAGGCCTGCAAAAATGTTGAAAACTTTGGAGGCCGAAAAAAAGGTTTTACAGGCATCCTAGACCCCCTAAAGTGCAGAAAATAATGGTGGCCCTAAAACTGTGTCAGAGAGCTCTGAATGTCCCAAAAACATTGGCAGCCTGAAAGGGGCATTAACCCGCATCCTAGACCACTGAAATTCCCAAAAAATTATTTTGACACAAAAAATGCATCCTACACCTCTGAAAGTTAAGAATATGTTAGCAGCCCAAAAAAGGCTTTAAAATGCAACTTAGGCCTGCAAAAATGTTGAAAACTTTGAAGGCCCAAAAAGGGGTTTACAGGCATCCTAGACCCCCTAAAGTCCAGAAAATGTTGGTGGCCCAGAAACAGGGTCAGAACGCGCTGAATGTCCCAAAAACATGTGTAGCCTGAAAGGGGCATTAACCCGCCTCCCAGACCACTGAAATCCCCAAAAATATTTTTTCCACGAAAAATGCATCTTACATCGGTGAATGTTCAGAATATGTTAGCAGCTCAAAAAAGGCCTTAAAATGCATTTTAGGCCTGCAAAAATGTAGAAAACTTTGGAGGCCCTAAAAAGGGGTTTACAGGCATCCTAGACCCCCTAAAGTCCAGAAAATGTTGGTGGGCCAAAAACTGAGTCAGAGAGCTCTGAATGTCCCAAAAACATTTGCATCCTGAAAGGGGCATTAACCCGCATCCTAGACCACTGAAATTCCCAAAAATAATTTTGGCACAAAAAATGCATCCTACACCCCTGAAAGTTAAGAATATGTTAGCAGCCCAAAAAAGGCCTTAAAATGCATCTTAGGCCTGCAAAAATGTAGAAAACTTTGGAGGCCCAAAAAAGAGGTTTACAGGCATCCTAAACCCCCTAAAGTCCAGAAAATGTTGGTGGCCGACAAACAGAGTCAGAGAGCGCTGAATGTCCCAAAAACATGTTTAGCCTGAAAGGGGCATTAACTCGCATCCTAGACCACTGAAATTCCCAAAAATATTTTTTCCATGAAAAATGCATCTTACATCCGTGAATGTTCAGAATATGTTAGCAGCCCAAAAAAGACCTTAAAATGCATTATAGGCCTGGAAAAATGTTGAAAACTTTGGAGGCCCAAAAACAGGGTTTTACAGGCATCCTAGACCCCCTAAAGTGCAGAATATAATGGTGGCCCTAAAACTGTGTCAGAGAGCTCTGAATGTCCCAAAAACATTGGCAGCCTGAAAGGGGCATTAACAGGCATCCTAGACCACTGACATTCCCAAATATAATTTTGGCACAAAAAATGCATCCTACCCCCCTGAAAGTTAAGAATATGTTAGCAGCCCAAAAAAGGCCTTAAAATGCATCTTAGGCCTGCAAAAATGTTGAAAACCTTGGAGGCCCTAAAAAGGGGTTTACAGGCATCCTAGACCCCCTAAAGTCCAGAAAATGTTGGTGTCCCAGAAACAGGGTCAGAGAGCGCTGAATGTCCCAAAAACATGTGTAGCCTGAATGGGGCATTAACCCGCATCCTAGACCACTGAAATTCCCAAAAATATTTTTTCCACGAAAAATGCATCTTACATCCGTGAACGTTCAGAATATGTTAGCAGCCCAAAAAAGGCATTAAAATGCATCTTAGGCCTGCAAAAATATTGAAAACTTTGGAGGCCCAAAAAAGGGGTTTACAGGCATCCTAGACCCCCTAAAGTCCAGAAAATGATGGTGGCCCAAAAACTGCGTCAGAGAGCGCTGAATGTCCCAAAACATGTGTAGCCTGAAAGGGGCATTAACCCGCATCCTAGACCACTGAAATTCCCAAAAATATTTTTTCCACGAAAAATGCATCTTACATCCGTGAACGTTCAGAATATGTTAGCAGCCCAAAAAAGACCTTAAAATGCATCTTAGGCCTGCAAAAATGTTGAAAACTTTGGAGGCCCAAAAACGGGGTTTACAGGCATCCTAGACCCCCTAAAGTCCAGAAAATGATGGTGGCCCAAAAACTGCGTCAGAGAGTGCTGAATGTCCCAAAAACATTGGCAGCCTGAAAGGGGCATTAACCCGCATCCTAGACCACTGAAATTCCCAAAAATAATTTTTCCACGAAAAATGCATCTTACATCCGTGAACGTTCAGAATATGTTAGCAGCCCAAAAAAGGCCTTAAAATGCATCTTAGGCCTGCAAAAATGTAGAAAACTTTGGAGGCCCAAAAAAAGAGGTTACAGGCATCCTAGACCCCCTAAAGTCCAGAAAATGATGGTGGCCCAAAACTGTGTCAGAGAGCTCTGAATGTCCCAAAATCATTTGCAGTCTGAAAGGGGCATTAACCCGCATCCTAGACCACTGAAATTCCCAAAAATAATTTTGGCACAAAAAATGCATCCTACACCACTGAAAGTTACGAATATGTTAGCAGCCCAAAAAAGGCCTTAAAATGCATTTTAGGCCTGCAAAAATGTTGAAAACTTTGGAGGCCCAAAAAAGGGGTTTACAGGCATCCTAGACCCCCTAAAGTCCAGAAAATGATGGTGGCACAAAAACTGCATCAGAGAGCGCTGAATGTCCCAAAAAACATGTGTAGCCTGAAAGGGGCATTAACCCGCATCCTAGACCACTGAAATTCCCAAAAATATTTTTTCCACGAAAAATGCATCTTACATCCGTGAACGTTCAGAATATGTTAGCAGCCCAAAAAAGACCTTAAAATGCATCTTAGGCCTGCAAAAATGTTGAAAACTTTGGAGGCCCAAAAACGGGGTTTACAGGCATCCTAGACCCCCTAAAGTGCAGAAAATAATGGTGGCCCTAAAACTGTGTCAGAGAGCTCTGAATGTCCCAAAAACATTGGCAGCCTGAAAGGGGCATTAACCCACATCCTAGACCACTGAAATTCCCAAAAATAATTTTGGCACAAAAAATGCATCCTACACCCCTAAACGTTAAGAATATGTTAGCAGCCCAAAAAAGGCCTTAAAATGCAATTTAGGCCTGCAAAAATGTTGAAAACTTTGAAGGCCCAAAAAAGGGGTTTACAGGCATCCTAAACCCCCTAAAGTCCAGAAAATGATGGTGGCCCAAAAGGTGCGTCAGAGAGCTCTGAATGTCCCAAAAACATTTGCACCCTGAAAGGGGCATTAACCCGCATCCTAGACCACTGAAATTCCCAAAAATAGTTTTGGCACACAAAATGCATCCTACACCCCTGAAAGTTAAGAATATGTTAGCAGCCCAAAAAGGCCTTAAAATGCATCTTAGGCCTGCAAAAATGTTGAAAACTTTGGAGGCCCTAAAAAGAGGTTTACAGGCATCCTAGACCCCCTATTGTCCAAAAAATGTTGGTGGCCCAGAAACAGGGTCAGAGAGCTCTCAATGTCCCAAAAACATTTGCACCCTGAAAGGAGCATTAACCCGCATCCTAGACGACTGAAATTCCCAAAAATATTTTTGGCACGAAAAATGCATCCGACACCCCTGAAAGTTAAGAATATGTTAGCAGCCCAAAAAAGGCCTTAAAATGCATTTTAGGCCTGCAAAAATGTTGAAAACTTTGGAGGCCAAAAAAAGGGTTTTACAGGCATCCTAGACCCCCTAAAGTGCAGAAAATAATGGTGGCCCTAAAACTGTGTCAGAGAGCTCTGAATGTCCAAAAAACATTGGCAGCGTGAGAGGGGCATTAACCCGCATCCTAGACCACTGAAATTCTCAAAAATAATTTTGGCACAAAAAATGCATCCTACACCCCTGAAAGTTAAGAATATGTTAGCAGCCCGAAAAAGGCCTTAAAATGCATCTTAGGCCTGCAAAAATGTAGAAAACCTTGGAGGCCCTAAAAAGGGGTTTACAGGCATCCTAGTCCCCCTAAAGTCCAGAAAATGTTGGTGGGCCAAAAACTGAGTCAGAGAGCTCTGAATGTCCCAAAAACATGTGAAGCCTGAAAGGGGCATTAACCCATGACCTCTGAAATTCCCAAAAAATAATTTTGGCACGAAGAATGCATCGTACAGCCCTGAAAGTTCAGAATATGTTACCAGTCCAAAAAGGGCCTTGAAATGCATCTCAGGCCTGCAAAAATGTTGAAAACTTTGGAGGCCCAAAAAAGGGGTTTACAGGCATCCTAGACCCCCTAAAGTCCAGAAAATGATGGTGGCCCAAAAACTGCGTCAGAGAGTGCTGAATGTCCCAAAAACATTGGCAGCCTGAAAGGGGCATTAACCCGCATCCTAGACCACTGAAATTCCCAAAAATAATTTTTCCACGAAAAATGCATCTTACATCCGTGAACGTTCAGAATATGTTAGCAGCCCAAAAAAGGCCTTAAAATGCATCTTAGGCCTGCAAAAATGTAGAAAACTTTGGAGGCCCAAAAAAAGAGGTTACAGGCATCCTAGACCCCCTAAAGTCCAGAAAATGATGGTGGCCCAAAAACTGTGTCAGAGAGCTCTGAATGTCCCAAAAACATTTGCAGTCTGAAAGGGGCATTAACCCGCATCCTAGACTACTGAAATTCCCAAAAATAATTTTGGCACAAAAAATGCATCCTACACCACTGAAAGTTACGAATATGTTAGCAGCCCAAAAAAGGCCTTAAAATGCATTTTAGGCCTGCAAAAATGTTGAAAACTTTGGAGGCCCAAAAAAGGGGTTTACAGGCATCCTAGACCCCCTAAAGTCCAGAAAATGTTGGTGGCCGAGAAACAGGGTCAGAGAGCTCTGAATGTCCCAAAAACATGTGCAGCCTGAAAGGGGTATTAACCCGCATCCTAGACCACTGAAATCCCCAAAAATATTTTTCCACGAAAAATGCATCTTACATCGGTGAAGGTTCAGAATATGTTAGCAGCTCAAAAAAGGCCTTAATATGCATCTTAGGCCTGCAAAAATGTAGAAAACTTTGGAGGCCCTAAAAAGGTGTTTACAGGCATCCTAGACCCCCTAAAGTCCAGAAAATGTTGGTGGGTCAAAAACTGAGTCAGAGAGCTCTGAATGTCCCAAAAACACGTGAAGCCTGAAAGAGGCATTAATCCTAGACGACTGAAATTCCCAAAAATATTTTTTCCACGAAAAATGCATCCTACACCTCTTAAAGTTAAGAATATGTTAGCAGCCCAAAAAAGGCCTTAAAATGCATCTTAGGCCTTCAAAAATGTTGAAAACTTTGGAGGCCGAAAAAAGGGTTTTGCAGGCATCCTAGACCCCCTAAAGTGCAGAAAATAATGGTGGCCCTAAAACTGTGTCAGAGAGCTCTGAATGTCCCAAAAACATTGGCAGCCTGAAAGGGGCATTAACCCGCATCCTAGACCACTGAAATTCCCAAAAATAATTTTGGCACAAAAAATGCATCCTACACCCCTGAAAGTTAAAAATATGTTAGCCGCCCAAAAAAGGCCTTAAAATGCATCTTAGGCTTACAAAAATGTTGAAAACTTTGGAGGCCCTAAAAAGAGGTTTACAGGCATCCTAGACCCCCTAATGTCCAGAAAATGTTGGTGGCCCAGAAACAGGGTCAGAGAGCTCTGAATGTCCCAAACACATTTGCAGCCTGAAAGGGGCATTAACCCGCATCCTAGACCACTGAAATTCCCAAAAATATTTTTTCCACGAAAAATGCATCTTACATCAGTGAATGTTCAGAATATGTTAGCAGCCCAAAAAAGACCTTAAAATGCAGCTTAGGCCTGCAAAAATGTTGAAAACTTTGGAGGCCCTAAAAAGGGGTTTACAGGCATCCTAGACCCCTAAAGTCCAGAAAATGTTGGTGGCCCAGAACCAGGGTCAGAAAGCTCTGAATGTCCCAAAAACATTTGCAGCCTGAAAGGGGCATTAACCCGCATCCTAGACCACTGAAATTCCCAAAAATTATTTTGGCACAAAAAATGCATCCTACACCCCTGAAAGTTAAGAATATGTTAGCAGCCCAAAAAAGGCCTTAAAATGCAACTTAGGCCTGCAAAAATGTTGAAAACATTCAAGGCCCAAAAAAGGGGTTTACAGGCATCCTAGACCCCCTAAAGTCCAGAAAGTGATGTTGGCCCAAAAGGTGAGTCAGAGAGCTCTGAATGTCCCAAAAACATTTGCATCCTGAAAGGGGCATTAACAGGCATCCTAGACCACTGAAATTCCCAAATATAATTTTGGTACAAAAAATGCATCCTACACACCTGAAAGTTAAGAATATGTTAGCAGCCCAAAAAAGGCCTTAAAATGCATCTTAGGCCTGTAAAAATGTTGAAAACCTTGGAGGCCCAAAAAAGGGGTTTACAGGCATCCTAGACCCCCTAAAGTCCAGAAAATGTTGGTGGCCCAGAAACAGGGTCAGAGAGCTCTAAATGTCCCAAAAACATTTGCAGCCTGAAAGGGGCATTAACCCGCATCCTAGACCACTGAAATTCCCAAAAATATTTTTCCACGAAAAATGCATCTTACATCCGTGAACGTTCAGAATATGTTAGCAGCCCAAAAAAGGCATTACAATGCATCTTAGGCCTGCAAAAATATTGAAAACTTTGGAGGCCCAAAAAAGGGGTTTACAGGCATCCTAGACCCCCTAACGTCCAGAAAATGATGGTGGCACAAAAACTGCGTCAGAGAGCGCTGAATGTCCTTAAAATATGTGTAGCCTGAAAGGGGCATTAACCCGCATCCTAGACCACTGAAATTCCCAAAAATATTTTTTCCACGAAAAATGCATCTTACATCCGTGAACGTTCAGAATATGTTAGCAGCCCAAAAAAGACCTTAAAATGCATCTTAGGCCTGCAAAAATGTTGAAAACTTTGGAGGCCCAAAAACGGGGTTTACAGGCATCCTAGACCCCCTAAAGTCCAGAAAATGATGGTGGCCCAAAAACTGCGTCAGAGAGTGCTGAATGTCCCAAAAACATTGGCAGCCTGAAAGGGGCATTAACCCGCATCCTAGACCACTGAAATTCCCAAAAATAATTTTTCCACGAAAAATGCATCTTACATCCGTGAACGTTCAGAATATGTTAGCAGCCCAAAAAAGGCCTTAAAATGCATCTTAGGCCTGCAAAAATGTAGAAAACTTTGGAGGCCCAAAAAAAGAGGTTACAGGCATCCTAGACCCCCTAAAGTCCAGAAAATGATGGTGGCCCAAAACTGTGTCAGAGAGCTCTGAATGTCCCAAAATCATTTGCAGTCTGAAAGGGGCATTAACCCGCATCCTAGACCACTGAAATTCCCAAAAATAATTTTGGCACAAAAAATGCATCCTACACCACTGAAAGTTACGAATATGTTAGCAGCCCAAAAAAGGCCTTAAAATGCATTTTAGGCCTGCAAAAATGTTGAAAACTTTGGAGGCCCAAAAAAGGGGTTTACAGGCATCCTAGACCCCCTAAAGTCCAGAAAATGATGGTGGCACAAAAACTGCATCAGAGAGCGCTGAATGTCCCAAAAAACATGTGTAGCCTGAAAGGGGCATTAACCCGCATCCTAGACCACTGAAATTCCCAAAAATATTTTTTCCACGAAAAATGCATCTTACATCCGTGAACGTTCAGAATATGTTAGCAGCCCAAAAAAGGCCTTAAAATGCAATTTAGGCCTGCAAAAATGTTGAAAACTTTGAAGGCCCAAAAAAGGGGTTTACAGGCATCCTAAACCCCCTAAAGTCCAGAAAATAATGGTGGCCCAAAAGGTGCGTCAGAGAGCTCTGAATGTCCCAAAAACATTTGCACCCTGAAAGGGGCATTAACCCGCATCCTAGACCACTGAAATTCCCAAAAATAGTTTTGGCACACAAAATGCATCCTACACCCCTGAAAGTTAAGAATATGTTAGCAGCCCAAAAAGGCCTTAAAATGCATCTTAGGCCTGCAAAAATGTTGAAAACTTTGGAGGCCCTAAAAAGAGGTTTACAGGCATCCTAGACCCCCTATTGTCCAAAAAATGTTGGTGGCCCAGAAACAGGGTCAGAGAGCTCTCAATGTCCCAAAAACATTTGCACCCTGAAAGGAGCATTAACCCGCATCCTAGACGACTGAAATTCCCAAAAATATTTTTGGCACGAAAAATGCATCCGACACCCCTGAAAGTTAAGAATATGTTAGCAGCCCAAAAAAGGCCTTAAAATGCATTTTAGGCCTGCAAAAATGTTGAAAACTTTGGAGGCCAAAAAAAGGGTTTTACAGGCATCCTAGACCCCCTAAAGTGCAGAAAATAATGGTGGCCCTAAAACTGTGTCAGAGAGCTCTGAATGTCCAAAAAACATTGGCAGCGTGAGAGGGGCATTAACCCGCATCCTAGACCACTGAAATTCTCAAAAATAATTTTGGCACAAAAAATGCATCCTACACCCCTGAAAGTTAAGAATATGTTAGCAGCCCAAAAAAGGCCTTAAAATGCATCTTAGGCCTGCAAAAATGTAGAAAACCTTGGAGGCCCTAAAAAGGGGTTTACAGGCATCCTAGTCCCCCTAAAGTCCAAAAAATGTTGGTGGCCGAGAAACAGGGTCAGAGAGCTCTGAATGTCCCAAAAACATGTGCAGCCTGAAAGGGGCATTAACCCGCCTCCTAGACCACTGAAATCCCCAAAAATATTTTTTCCACGAAAAATGCATCTTACATCGGTGAACGTTCAGAATATGCTAGCAGCTCAAAAAAGGCCTTAAAATGCATCTTAGTCCTGCAAAAATGTAGAAAACCTTGGAGGCCCTAAAAAGGGGTTTACAGGCATCCTAGTCCCCCTAAAGTCCAGAAAATGTTGGTGGGCCAAAAACTGAGTCAGAGAGCTCTGAATGTCCCAAAAACATGTGAAGCCTGAAAGGGGCATTAACCCATGACCTCTGAAATTCCCAAAAAATAATTTTGGCACGAAGAATGCATCGTACAGCCCTGAAAGTTCAGAATATGTTACCAGTCCAAAAAGGGCCTTGAAATGCATCTCAGGCCTGCAAAAATGTTGAAAACTTTGGAGGCCCAAAAAAGGGGTTTACAGGCATCCTAGACCCCCTAAAGTCAAAAAAATGTTGGTGGCCGAGAAACAGGGTCAGAGAGCTCTGAATGTCCCAAAAACATGTGCAGCCTGAAAGGGGCATTAACCCGCCTCCTAGACCACTGAAATCCCCAAAAATATTTTTTCCACGAAAAATGCATCTTACATCGGTGAACGTTCAGAATATGCTAGCAGCTCAAAAAAGGCCTTAAAATGCATTTTAGGCCTGCAAAAATGTAGAAAACCTTGGAGGCCCTAAAAAGGGGTTTACAGGCATCCTAGTCCCCCTAAAGTCCAGAAAATGTTGGTGGGCCAAAAACTGAGTCAGAGAGCTCTGAATGTCCCAAAAACATGTGAAGCCTGAAAGGGGCATTAACCCGCATCCTAGACGACTGAAATTCCCAAAAATATTTTTGGCACGAAAAAAGGAATCCTACACCCCTAAAAGTTAAGAATATGTTAGCAGCCCAAAAAAGGCCTAAAAATGCAACTTAGGCCTGCAAAAATGTTGAAAACTTTGAAGGCCCAAAAAAGGGGTTTACAGGCATCCTAGACCCCCTAAAGTCCAGAAAATGTTGGTGGCCGACAAACAGAGTCAGAGAGCGCTGAATGTCCCAAAAACATGTGTAGCCTGAAAGGGGCATTAACTCGCATCCTAGACCACTGAAATTCCCAAAAATATTTTTTCCATGAAAAATGCATCTTACATCTGTGAATGTTCAGAATATGTTAGCAGCCCAAAAAAGACCTTAAAATGCATTTTCGGCCTGGAAAAATGTTGAAAACTTTGGAGGCCCAAAAACGGGTTTTACAGGCATCCTAGACCCACTTAACTCCAGAAAATGATGGTGCCCAAATACTGTGTCAGAGAGCTCTGAATGTCCCTAACGCATTTGCAGCCTAAAAGGGGCATTAACCCGCATCCTAGACCACTGAAATTCCCAAAAATAATTTTGGCACAAAAAATGCATCCTACACCCCTAAAAGTTAAGAATATGTTAGCAGCCCAAAAAAGGCCTTAAAATGCAACTTAGGCCTGCAAAAATGTTGAAAACTTTGAAGGCCCAAAAAAGGGGTTTACAGGCATCCTAGATCCCCTAAAGTCCAGAAAATTATGGTGGCTCAAAAGGTGCGTCAGAGAGCGCTGAATGTCCCAAAAACATGTGTAGCCTGAAAGGGGCATTAACTCGCATCTTAGACCACTGAAATTCCCAAAAATATTTTTTCCATGAAAAATGCATCTTACATCCGTGAATGTTCAGAATATGTTAGCAGCCCAAAAAAGACCTTAAAATGCATTTTAGGCCTGGAAAAATGTTGAAACCTTTGGAGGCCCAAAAACGGGGTTTACAGGCATCCTAGACCCCCTTAACTCCAGAAAATGATGGTGCCCAAATACTGTGTCAGAGAGCTCTGAATGTCCCAAAAACATGTGAAGCCTGAAAGGGGCATTAACCCGCATCCTAGACGACTGAAATTCCCAAAAATATTTTTGGCACGAAAAAAGGAATCCTACACCCCTAAAAGTTAAGAATATGTTAGCAGCCCAAAAAAGGCCTAAAAATGCAACTTAGGCCTGCAAAAATGTTGAAAACTTTGAAGGCCCAAAAAAGGGGTTTACAGGCATCCTAGACCCCCTAAAGTCCAGAAAATGTTGGTGGCCGACAAACAGAGTCAGAGAGCGCTGAATGTCCCAAAAACATGTGTAGCCTGAAAGGGGCATTAACTCGCATCCTAGACCACTGAAATTCCCAAAAATATTTTTTCCATGAAAAATGCATCTTACATCTGTGAATGTTCAGAATATGTTAGCAGCCCAAAAAAGACCTTAAAATGCATTTTCGGCCTGGAAAAATGTTGAAAACTTTGGAGGCCCAAAAACGGGTTTTACAGGCATCCTAGACCCACTTAACTCCAGAAAATGATGGTGCCCAAATACTGTGTCAGAGAGCTCTGAATGTCCCTAACGCATTTGCAGCCTAAAAGGGGCATTAACCCGCATCCTAGACCACTGAAATTCCCAAAAATAATTTTGGCACAAAAAATGCATCCTACACCCCTAAAAGTTAAGAATATGTTAGCAGCCCAAAAAAGGCCTTAAAATGCAACTTAGGCCTGCAAAAATGTTGAAAACTTTGAAGGCCCAAAAAAGGGGTTTACAGGCATCCTAGATCCCCTAAAGTCCAGAAAATTATGGTGGCTCAAAAGGTGCGTCAGAGAGCGCTGAATGTCCCAAAAACATGTGTAGCCTGAAAGGGGCATTAACTCGCATCTTAGACCACTGAAATTCCCAAAAATATTTTTTCCATGAAAAATGCATCTTAAATCCGTGAATGTTCAGAATATGTTAGCAGCCCAAAAAAGACCTTAAAATGCATTTTAGGCCTGGAAAAATGTTGAAACCTTTGGAGGCCCAAAAACGGGGTTTACAGGCATCCTAGACCCCCTTAACTCCAGAAAATGATGGTGCCCAAATACTGTGTCAGAGAGCTCTGAATGTCCCTAACGCATTTGCAGCCTAAAAGGGGCATTAACCCGCATCCTAGACCACTGAAATTCCCAAAAATAATTTTGGCACAAAAAATGCATCCTACACCACTGAAAGTTAAGAATATGTTAGAGCCCAAAAAAGGCCTTAAAATGCATCTTAGGCCTTCAAAAATGTTGAAAACTTTGGAGGCCGAAAAAAGGGTTTTACAGGCATCCTAGACCCCCTAAAGTCCAGAAAATGATGTTGGCCCAAAAGGTGAGTCAGAGAGCTCTGAATGTCCCAAAAACATTTGCAGTCTGAAAGGGGCATTAACCCGCATCCTAGACCACTGAAATTCCCTAAAATATTTTTTCCACGAAAAATGCATCTTACATCCGTGAACATTCAGAATGTTAGCAGCCCAAAAAAGGCCTTAAAATGCATCTTAGGCCTGCAAAAATGTAGAAAACTTTGGAGGCCCAAAAAAAAGGGGTTTACAGGCATCCTAGACCCCCTAAAGTCCAGAAAATGTTGGTGGCCCAGAAACAGGGTCAGAGAGCGCTGAATGTCCCAAAAACATGTGTAGCCTGAAAGGGGCATTAACCCGCATCCTAGACCACTGAAATTCCCTAAAATATTTTTTCCACGAAAAAAGCATCTTACATCCGTGAACGTTCAGAATATGTTAGCAGCCCAAAAAAGGAATTAAAATGCATCTTAGGCCTGCAAAAATATTGAAAACTTTGGAGGCCCAAAAAAGGGGTTTACAGGCATCCTAGACCCCCTAAAGTCCAGAAAATGATGGTGGCCCAAAAACTGTGTCAGAGAGCGCTGAATGTCCCAAAAACATGTGTAGCCTGAAAGGGGCATTACCCCGCATCCTAGACCACTGAAATTCCCAAAAATATTTTTGGCACGAAAAATGCATCCTACACCCCTGAAAGTTAAGAATATGTTAGCAGCCCAAAAAAGGCCTTAAAATACATCGTAGGCCTGCAAAAATGTTGAAAACTTTGGAGGCCGAAAAAAAGGTTTTACAGGCATCCTAGACCCCCTAAAGTGCAGAAAATAATGGTGGTCCTAAAACTGTGTCAGTGAGCTCTGAATGTCCCAAAAACATTGGCAGCCTGAAAGGGGCATTAACCCGCATCCTAGACCACTGAAATTCCCAAAAATTATTTTGGCACAAAAAATGCATCCTACACCCCTGAAAGTTAAGAATATGTTAGCAGCCCAAAAAAGGCCTTAAAATGCAACTTAGGCCTGCAAAAATGTTGAAAACATTGAAGGCCCAAAAAAGGGGTTTACAGGCATCCTAGACCCCCTAAAGTCCCGAAAATGATGTTGGCCCAAAAGGTGAGTCAGAGAGCTCTGAATGTCCCAAAAACATTTGCATCCTGAAAGGGGCATTAACAGGCATCCTAGACCACTGAAATTCCCAAATATAATTTTGGTACAAAAAAATGCATCTTACATCCGTGAACGTTCAGAATATGTTAGCAGCCCAAAAAAGGCATTAAAATGCATCTTAGGCCTGCAAAAATATTGAAAACTTTGGAGGCCCAAAAAAGGGGTTTACAGGCATCCTAGACCCCCTAAAGTCCAGAAAATGATGGTGGCACAAAAACTGCGTCAGAGAGCGCTGAATGTCCCAAAAACATGTGTAGCCTGAAAGGGGCATTAACCCGCATCCTAGACCACTGAAATTCCCAAAAATATTTTTTCCACGAAAAATGCATCTTACATCCGTGAATCTTCAGAATATGTTAGCAGCCCAGAAAAGACCTTAAAATGCATCTTAGTCCTGCAAAAATGTTGAAAACTTTGGAGGCTCAAAAACGGGGTTTACAGGCATCCTAGACCCCCTTAACTCCAGAAAATGATGGTGCCCAAATACTGTGTCAGAGAGCTCTGAATGTCCCTAACACATTTGCAGCCTGAAAGGAGCATTAACCCGCATCCTAGACGACTGAAATTCCCAAAAATATTTTTGGCACGAAAAATGCATCCGACACCCCTGAAAGTTAAGAATATGTTAGCAGCCCAAAAAAGGCCTTAAAATGCATCTTAGGCCTGCAAAAATGTTGAAAACTTTGGAGGCCAAAAAAAGGGTTTTACAGGCATCCTAGACCCCCTAAAGTGCAGAAAATAATGGTGGCCCTAAAACTGTGTCAGAGAGCTCTGAATGTCCAAAAAACATTGGCAGCGTGAGAGGGGCATTAACCCGCATCCTAGACCACTGAAATTCTCAAAAATAATTTTGGCACAAAAAATGCATCCTACACCCCTGAAAGTTAAGAATATGTTAGCAGTCCAAAAAAGGCCTTAAAATGCATCTTAGGCCTGCAAAAATGTAGAAAACCTTGGAGGCCCTAAAAAGGGGTTTACAGGCATCCTAGTCCCCCTAAAGTCCAAAAAATGTTGGTGGCCGAGAAACAGGGTCAGAGAGCTCTGAATGTCCCAAAAACATGTGCAGCCTGAAAGGGGCATTAACCCGCCTCCTAGACCACTGAAATCCCCAAAAATATTTTTTCCACGAAAAATGCATCTTACATCGGTGAACGTTCAGAATATGCTAGCAGCTCAAAAAAGGCCTTAAAATGCATCTTAGGCCTGCAAAAATGTAGAAAACCTTGGAGGCCCTAAAAAGGGGTTTACAGGCATCCTAGTCCCCCTAAAGTCCAGAAAATGTTGGTGGGCCAAAAACTGAGTCAGAGAGCTCTGAATGTCCCAAAAACATGTGAAGCCTGAAAGGGGCATTAACCCATGACCTCTGAAATTCCCAAAAAATAATTTTGGCACGAAGAATGCATCGTACAGCCCTGAAAGTTCAGAATATGTTACCAGTCCAAAAAGGGCCTTGAAATGCATCTCAAGCCTGCAAAAATGTTGAAAACTTTGGAGGCCCAAAAAAGGGGTTTACAGGCATCCTAGACCCCCTAAAGTCAAAAAAATGTTGGTGGCCGAGAAACAGGGTCAGAGAGCTCTGAATGTCCCAAAAAAATGTGCAGCCTGAAAGGGGCATTAACCCGCCTCCTAGACCACTGAAATCCCCAAAAATATTTTTTCCACGAAAAATGCATCTTACATCGGTGAACGTTCAGAATATGCTAGCAGCTCAAAAAAGGCCTTAAAATGCATTTTAGGCCTGCAAAAATGTAGAAAACCTTGGAGGCCCTAAAAAGGGGTTTACAGGCATCCTAGTCCCCCTAAAGTCCAGAAAATGTTGGTGGGCCAAAAACTGAGTCAGAGAGCTCTGAATGTCCCAAAAACATGTGAAGCCTGAAAGGGGCATTAACCCGCATCCTAGACGACTGAAATTCCCAAAAATATTTTTGGCACGAAAAAAGGAATTCTACACCCCTAAAAGTTAAGAATATGTTAGCAGCCCAAAAATGGCCTAAAAATGCAACTTAGGCCTGCAAAAATGTTGAAAACTTTGAAGGCCCAAAAAAGGGGTTTACAGGCATCCTAGACCCCCTAAAGTCCAGAAAATGTTGGTGGCCGACAAACAGAGTCAGAGAGCGCTGAATGTCCCAAAAACATGTGTAGCCTGAAAGGGGCATTAACTCGCATCCTAGACCACTGAAATTCCCAAAAATATTTTTTCCATGAAAAATGCATCTTACATCTGTGAATGTTCAGAATATGTTAGCAGCCCAAAAAAGACCTTAAAATGCATTTTAGGCCTGGAAAAATGTTGAAAACTTTGGAGGCCCAAAAACGGGTTTTACAGGCATCCTAGACACCCTTAACTCCAGAAAATGATGGTGCCCAAATACTGTGTCAGAGAGCTCTGAATGTCCCTAACGCATTTGCAGCTTAAAAGGGGCATTAACCCGCATCCTAGACCACTGAAATTCCCAAAAATAATTTTGGCACAAAAAATGCATCCTACACCCCTAAAAGTTAAGAATATGTTAGCAGCCCAAAAAAGGCCTTAAAATGCAATTTAGGCCTGCAAAAATGTTGAAAACTTTGAAGGCCCAAAAAAGGGGTTTACAGGCATCCTAGATCCCCTAAAGTCCAGAAAATTATGGTGGCCCAAAAGGTGCGTCAGAGAGCGCTGAATGTCCCAAAAACATGTGTAGTCTGAAAGGGGCATTAACTCGCATCCTAGACCACTGAAATTCCCAAAAATATTTTTTCCATGAAAAATGCATCTTACATCCGTGAATGTTCAGAATATGTTAGCAGCCCAAAAAAGACCTTAAAATGTTGAAAACTTTGGAAGCCCTAAAAAGGGGTTTACAGGCATCCTAGACCCCCTAAAGTCCAGAAAATGTTGGTGGCCCAAAAACAGGGTCAGAGAGCTCTGAATGTCCCAAAAACATTTGCAGCCTGAAAAGGGCATTAACCCGCATCCTAGACCACTAAAATTCCCAAAAATATTTTTTCCACGAAAAATGCATCTTACATCCGTGAACATTCAGAATGTTAGCAGCCCAAAAAAGGCCTTAAAATGCAGCTTAGGCCTGCAAAAATGTAGAAAACTTTGGAGGTCCTAAAAAGGGGTTTACAGGCATCCTAGACCCCCTAAAATCCAGAAAATGTTGGTGGGCCAAAAACTGAGTCAGAGAGCTCTGAATGTCCCAAAAACATGTGAAGTCTGAAAGGGGCATTAACCCGCATCTTAGACGACTGAAATTCCCAAAAATATTTTTGGCACGAAAAATGCATCCTACACCTCTGAAAGTTAAGAATATGTTAGCAGCCCAAAAAAGGCCTTAAAATGCATCTTAGGCCTTCAAAAATGTTGAAAACTTTGGAGGCCGAAAAAAGGGTTTTACAGGCATCCTAGACCCCCTAAAGTCCAGAAAATGATGTTGGCCCAAAAGGTGAGTCAGAGAGCTCTGAATGTCCCAAAAACATTTGCAGTCTGAAAGGGGCATTAACTCGCATCCTAGACCACTGAAATTCCCAAAAATATTTTTTCCATGAAAAATGCATCTTACATCCGTGAATGTTCAGAATATGTTAGCAGCCCAAAAAAGACCTTAAAATGCATTTTAGGCCTGGAAAAATGTTGAAACCTTTGGAGGCCCAAAAACGGGGTTTACAGGCATCCTAGACCCCCTTAACTCCAGAAAATGATGGTGCCCAAATACTGTGTCAGAGAGCTCTGAATGTCCCTAACGCATTTGCAGCCTAAAAGGGGCATTAACCCGCATCCTAGACCACTGAAATTCCCAAAAATAATTTTGGCACAAAAAATGCATCCTACACCACTGAAAGTTAAGAATATGTTAGAGCCCAAAAAAGGCCTTAAAATGCATCTTAGGCCTGCAAAAATGTTGAAAACTTTGGAAGCCCTAAAAAGGGGTTTACAGGCATCCTAGACCCCCTAAAGTCCAGAAAATGTTGGTGGCCCAAAAACAGGGTCAGAGAGCTCTGAATGTCCCAAAAACATTTGCAGCCTGAAAAGGGCATTAACCCGCATCCTAGACCACTAAAATTCCCAAAAATATTTTTTCCACGAAAAATGCATCTTACATCCGTGAACATTCAGAATGTTAGCAGCCCAAAAAAGGCCTTAAAATGCAGCTTAGGCCTGCAAAAATGTAGAAAACTTTGGAGGTCCTAAAAAGGGGTTTACAGGCATCCTAGACCCCCTAAAATCCAGAAAATGTTGGTGGGCCAAAAACTGAGTCAGAGAGCTCTGAATGTCCCAAAAACATGTGAAGTCTGAAAGGGGCATTAACCCGCATCTTAGACGACTGAAATTCCCAAAAATATTTTTGGCACGAAAAATGCATCCTACACCTCTGAAAGTTAAGAATATGTTAGCAGCCCAAAAAAGGCCTTAAAATGCATCTTAGGCCTTCAAAAATGTTGAAAACTTTGGAGGCCGAAAAAAGGGTTTTACAGGCATCCTAGACCCCCTAAAGTCCAGAAAATGATGTTGGCCCAAAAGGTGAGTCAGAGAGCTCTGAATGTCCCAAAAACATTTGCAGTCTGAAAGGGGCATTAACCCGCATCCTAGACCACTGAAATTCCCTAAAATATTTTTTCCACGAAAAATGCATCTTACATCCATGAACATTCAGAATGTTAGCAGCCCAAAAAAGGCCTTAAAATGCATCTTAGGCCTGCAAAAATGTAGAAAACTTTGGAGGCCCAAAAAAAAGGGGTTTACAGGCATCCTAGACCCCCTAAAGTCCAGAAAATGTTGGTGGCCCAGAAACAGGGTCAGAGAGCGCTGAATGTCCCAAAAACATGTGTAGCCTGAAAGGGGCATTAACCCGCATCCTAGACCACTGAAATTCCCTAAAATATTTTTTCCACGAAAAATGCATCTTACATCCGTGAACGTTCAGAATATGTTAGCAGCCCAAAAAAGGCATTAAAATGCATCTTAGGCCTGCAAAAATATTGAAAACTTTGGAGGCCCAAAAAAGGGGTTTACAGGCATCCTAGACCCCCTAAAGTCCAGAAAATGATGGTGGCCCAAAAACTGCGTCAGAGAGCGCTGAATGTCCCAAAAACATGTGTAGCCTCAAAGGGGCATCACCCCGCATCCTAGACCACTGAAATTCCCAAAAATATTTTTGGCACGAAAAATGCATCCTACACCCCTGAAAGTTAAGAATATGTTAGCAGCCCAAAAAAGGCCTTAAAATACATCTTAGGCCTGCAAAAATGTTGAAAACTTTGGAGGCCGAAAAAAAGGTTTTACAGGCATCCTAGACCCCCTAAAGTGCAGAAAATAATGGTGGTCCTAAAACTGTGTCAGAGAGCTCTGAATGTCCCAAAAACATTGGCAGCCTGAAAGGGGCATTAACCCGCATCCTAGACCACTGAAATTCCCAAAAATTATTTTGGCACAAAAAATGCATCCTACACCCCTGAAAGTTAAGAATATGTTAGCAGCCCAAAAAAGGCCTTAAAATGCAATTTAGGCCTGCAAAAATGTTGAAAACATTGAAGGCCCAAAAAAGGGGTTTACAGGCATCCTAGACCCCCTAAAGTCCCGAAAATGATGTTGGCCCAAAAGGTGAGTCAGAGAGCTCTGAATGTCCCAAAAACATTTGCATCCTGAAAGGGGCATTAACAGGCATCCTAGACCACTGAAATTCCCAAATATAATTTTGGTACAAAAAAATGCATCTTACATCCGTGAACGTTCAGAATATGTTAGCAGCCCAAAAAAGGCATTAAAATGCATCTTAGGCCTGCAAAAATATTGAAAACTTTGGAGGCCCAAAAAGGGGTTTACAGGCATCCTAGACCCCCTAAAGTCCAGAAAATGATGGTGGCACAAAAACTGCGTCAGAGAGCGCTGAATGTCCCAAAAACATGTGTAGCCTGAAAGGGGCATTAACCCGCATCCTAGACCACTGAAATTCCCAAAAATATTTTTTCCACGAAAAATGCATCTTACATCCGTGAATCTTCAGAATATGTTAGCAGCCCAGAAAAGACCTTAAAATGCATCTTAGTCCTGCAAAAATGTTGAAAACTTTGGAGGCTCAAAAACGGGGTTTACAGGCATCCTAGACCCCCTAAAGTCCAGAAAAGGATGGTGGTCCAAAAACTGCATCAGAGAGCTCTGAATGTTCCAAAAACATTTGCAGTCTGAAAGGGGCATTAACCCGCATCCTAGACCACTGAAATTCCCAAAAATATTTTTTCCACGAAAAATGCATCATACATCCGTGAATCTTCAGAATATGTTAGCAGCCCAGAAAAGACCTTAAAATGCATCTTAGTCCTGAAAAAATGTTGAAAACTTTGGAGGCTCAAAAACGGGGTTTACAGGCATCCTAGACCCCCTTAACTCCAGAAAATGATGGTGCCCAAATACTGTGTCAGAGAGCTCTGAATGTCCGTAACACATTTGCAGCCTGAAAGGAGCATTAACCCGCATCCTAGACGACTGAAATTCCCAAAAATATTTTTGGCACGAAAAATGCATCCGACACCCCTGAAAGTTAAGAATATGTTAGCAGCCCAAAAAAGGCCTTAAAATGCATCTTAGGCCTGCAAAAATGTTGAAAACTTTGGAGGCCAAAAAAAGGGTTTTACAGGCATCCTAGACCCCCTAAAGTGCAGAAAATAATGGTGGCCCTAAAACTGTGTCAGAGAGCTCTGAATGTCCAAAAAACATTGGCAGCGTGAGAGGGGCATTAACCCGCATCCTAGACCACTGAAATTCCCTAAAATATTTTTTCCACGAAAAATGCATCTTACATCCGTGAACGTTCAGAATATGTTAGCAGCCCAAAAAAGGCATTAAAATGCATCTTAGGCCTGCAAAAATATTGCAAACTTTGGAGGCCCAAAAAAGGGGTTTACAGGCATCCTAGACCCCCTAAAGTCCAGAAAAGGATGGTGGTCCAAAAACTGCATCAGAGAGCTCTGAATGTTCCAAAAACATTTGCAGTCTGAAAGGGGCATTAACCCACATCCTAGACCACTGAAATACCAAAAATAATTTTGGCACAAAAAATGCATCCTACACCCCTGAAAGTTATGAATATGTTAGCAGCAAAGGCCTTAAAATGCATTTTAGGCCTGCAAAAATGTTGAAAACTTTTGAGGCCCAAAAAAGGGGTTTACAGGCATCCTAGACCCCCTAAAGTCCAGAAAATGTTGGTGGCCGACAAACAGAGTCAGAGAGCTCTGAATGTCCCAAAAACATTGGCAGCCTGAAAGGGACATTAACCCGCATCCTAGACCACTGAAATTCCCAAAAATTATTTTGGCACAAAAAATGCATCCTACACCTCTGAAAGTTAAGAATATGTTAGCAGCCCAAAAAAGGCCTTAAAATGCAACTTAGGCCTGCAAAAATGTTGAAAACTTTGAAGGCCCAAAAAAGGGGTTTACAGGCATCCTAGACCCCCTAAAGTCCAGAAAATGATGTTGGCCCAAAAGGTGAGTCAGAGAGCTCTGAATGTCCCAAAAACATTTGCATCCTGAAAGGGGCATTAACAGGCATCCTAGACCACTGAAATTCCCAAATATAATTTTGGCACAAAAAATGCATCCTACACCCCTGAAAGTTAAGAATATGTTAGCAGCCCAAAAAAGGCCTTAAAATGCATCTTAGGCCTGCAAAAATGTTGACAACTTTGGAGGCCGAAAAAAAGGTTTTACAAGCATCCTAGACCCCCTAAAGTGCAGAAAATAATGGTGGTCCTAAAACTGTGTCAGAGAGCTCTGAATGTCCCAAAAACATTGGCAGCCTGAAAGGGGCATTAACCCGCATCCTAGACCACTGAAATTCCCAAAAATTATTTTGGCACAAAAAATGCATCCTACACCCCTGAAAGTTAAGAATATGTTAGCAGCCCAAAAAAGGCCTTAAAATGCAACTTAGGCCTGCAAAAATGTTGAAAACATTGAAGGCCCAAAAAAGGGGTTTACAGGCATCCTAAACCCCCTAAAGTCCAGAAAATGATGTTGGCCCAAAAGGTGAGTCAGAGAGCTCTGAATGTCCCAAAAACATTTGCATCCTGAAAGGGGCATTAACAGGCATCCTAGACCACTGAAATTCCCAAATATAATTTTGGTACAAAAAATGCATCTTACATCCGTGAACGTTCAGAATATGTTAGCAGCCCAAAAAAGGCCTTAAAATGCAACTTAGGCCTGCAAAAATATTGAAAACTTTGGAGGCCCAAAAAAGGGGTTTACAGGCATCCTAGACCCTCTAAAGTCCAGAAAATGATAGTGGCACAAAAACTGCGTCAGAGAGCGCTGAATGTCCCAAAAACATGTGTAGCCTGAAAGGGGCATTAACCCGCATCCTAGACCACTGAAATTCCCAAAAATATTTTTCCCACGAAAAATGCATCTTACATCCGTGAATCTTCAGAATATGTTAGCAGCCCAGAAAAGACCTTAAAATGCATCTTAGTCCTGCAAAAATGTTGAAAACTTTGGAGGCTCAAAAACGGGGTTTACAGGCATCCTAGACCCCCTAAAGTCCAGAAAAGGATGGTGGTCCAAAAACTGCATCAGAGAGCTCTGAATGTTACAAAAACATTTGCAGTCTGAAAGGGGCATTAACCCGCATCCTAGACCACTGAAATTCCCAAAAATATTTTTTCCACGAAAAATGCATCTTACATCCGTGAATCTTCAGAATATGTTAGCAGCCCAGAAAAGACCTTAAAATGCATCTTAGTCCTGCAAAAATGTTGAAAACTTTGGAGGCTCAAAAACGGGGTTTACAGGCATCCTAGACCCCCTAAAGTCCAGAAAAGGATGGTGGTCCAAAAACTGCATCAGAGAGCTCTGAATGTTCCAAAAACATTTGCAGTCTGAAAGGGGCATTAACCCGCATCCTAGACCACTGAAATTCCCAAAAATATTTTTGGCACGAAAAATGCATCCGACACCCCTGAAAGTTAAGAATTTGTTAGCAGCCCAAAAAAGGCCTTAAAATGCATCTTAGGCCTGCAAAAATGTTGAAAACTTTGGAGGCCAAAAAAAGGGTTTTACAGGCATCCTAGACCCCCTAAAGTGCAGAAAATAATGGTGGCCCTAAAACTGTGTCAGAGAGCTCTGAATGTCCAAAAAACATTGGCAGCGTGAGAGGGGCATTAACCCGCATCCTAGACCACTGAAATTCTCAAAAATAATTTTGGCACAAAAAATGCATCCTACACCCCTGAAAGTTAAGAATATGTTAGCAGCCCAAAAAAGGCCTTAAAATGCATCTTAGGCCTGCAAAAATGTAGAAAACCTTGGAGGCCCTAAAAAGGGGTTTACAGGCATCCTAGTCCCCCTAAAGTCCAAAAAATGTTGGTGGCCGAGAAACAGGGTCAGAGAGCTCTGAATGTCCCAAAAACATGTGCAGCCTGAAAGGGGCATTAACCCGCCTACTAGACCACTGAAATCCCCAAAAATATTTTTTCCACGAAAAATGCATCTTACATCGGTGAACGTTCAGAATATGCTAGCAGCTCAAAAAAGGCCTTAAAATGCATCCTAGGCCTGCAAAAATGTAGAAAACCTTGGAGGCCCTAAAAAGGGGTTTACAGGCATCCTAGTCCCCCTAAAGTCCAGAAAATGTTGGTGGGCCAAAAACTGAGTCAGAGAGCTCTGAATGTCCCAAAAACATGTGAAGCCTGAAAGGGGCATTAACCCATGACCTCTGAAATTCCCAAAAAATAATTTTGGCACGAAGAATGCATCGTACAGCCCTGAAAGTTCAGAATATGTTACCAGTCCAAAAAGGGCCTTGAAATGCATCTCAGGCCTGCAAAAATGTTGAAAACTTTGGAGGCCCAAAAAAGGGGTTTACATGCATCCTAGACCCCCTAAAGTCAAAAAAATGTTGGTGGCCGAGAAACAGGGTCAGAGAGCTCTGAATGTCCCAAAAACATGTGCAGCCTGAAAGGGGCATTAACCCGCCTCCTAGACCACTGAAATCCCCAAATATATTTTTTCCACGAAAAATGCATCTTACATCGGTGAACGTTCAGAATATGCTAGCAGCTCAAAAAAGGCCTTAAAATGCATTTTAGGCCTGCAAAAATGTAGAAAACCTTGGAGGCCCTAAAAAGGGTTTTACAGGCATCCTAGACCCCCTAAAGTGCAGAAAATAATGGTGGCCCTAAAACTGTGTCAGAGAGCTCTGAATGTCCAAAAAACATTGGCAGCGTGAGAGGGGCATTAACCCGCATCCTAGACCACTGAAATTCTCAAAAATAATTTTGGCACAAAAAATGCATCCTACACCCCTGAAAGTTAAGAATATGTTAGCAGCCCAAAAAAGGCCTTAAAATGCATCTTAGGCCTGCAAAAATGTAGAAAACCTTGGAGGCCCTAAAAAGGGGTTTACAGGCATCCTAGTCCCCCTAAAGTCCAAAAAATGTTGGTGGCCGAGAAACAGGGTCAGAGAGCTCTGAATGTCCCAAAAACATGTGCAGCCTGAAAGGGGCATTAACCCGCCTACTAGACCACTGAAATCCCCAAAAATATTTTTTCCACGAAAAATGCATCTTACATCGGTGAACGTTCAGAATATGCTAGCAGCTCAAAAAAGGCCTTAAAATGCATCCTAGGCCTGCAAAAATGTAGAAAACCTTGGAGGCCCTAAAAAGGGGTTTACAGGCATCCTAGTCCCCCTAAAGTCCAGAAAATGTTGGTGGGCCAAAAACTGAGTCAGAGAGCTCTGAATGTCCCAAAAACATGTGAAGCCTGAAAGGGGCATTAACCCATGACCTCTGAAATTCCCAAAAAATAATTTTGGCACGAAGAATGCATCGTACAGCCCTGAAAGTTCAGAATATGTTACCAGTCCAAAAAGGGCCTTGAAATGCATCTCAGGCCTGCAAAAATGTTGAAAACTTTGGAGGCCCAAAAACGGGTTTTACAGGCATCCTAGACCCCCTTAACTCCAGAAAATGATGGTGCCCAAATACTGTGTCAGAGAGCTCTGAATGTCCCTAACGCATTTGCAGCCTAAAAGGGGCATTAACCCGCATCCTAGACGACTGAAATTCCCAAAAATATTTTTGGCACGAAAAAAGGAATCCCACACCCCTAAAAGTTAAGAATATGTAAGCAGCCCAAAAAAGACCTAAAAATGCAACTTAGGCCTGCAAAAATGTTGAAAACTTTGAAGGCCCAAAAAAGGGGTTTACAGGCATCCTAGACCCCCTAAAGTCCAGAAAATGTTGGTGGCCGACAAACAGAGTCAGAGAGCGCTGAATGTCCCAAAAACATGTGTAGCCTGAAAGGGGCATTAACTCGCATCCTAGACCACTGAAATTCCCAAAAATATTTTTTCCATGAAAAATGCATCTTACATCTGTGAATGTTCAGAATATGTTAGCAGCCCAAAAAAGACCTTAAAATGCATTTTAGGCCTGGAAAAATGTTGAAAACTTTGGAGGCCCAAAAACGGGTTTTACAGGCATCCTAGACCCCCTTAACTCCAGAAAATGATGGTGCCCAAATACTGTGTCAGAGAGCTCTGAATGTCCCTAACGCATTTGCAGCCTAAAAGGGGCATTAACCCGCATCCTAGACCACTGAAATTCCCAAAAATAATTTTGGCACAAAAAATGCATCCTACACCCCTAAAAGTTAAGAATATGTTAGCAGCCCAAAAAAGGCCTTAAAATGCAACTTAGGCCTGCAAAAATGTTGAAAACTTTGAAGGCCCAAAAAAGGGGTTTACAGTCATCCTAGATCCCCTAAAGTCCAGAAAATTATGGTGGCCCAAAAGGTGCGTCAGAGAGCGCTGAATGTCCCAAAAACATGTGTAGCCTGAAAGGGGCATTAACTCGCATCCTAGACCACTGAAATTCCCAAAAATATTTTTTCCATGAAAAATGCATCTTACATCCGTGAATGTTCAGAATATGTTAGCAGCCCAAAAAAGACCTTAAAATGCATTTTAGGCCTGGAAAAATGTTGAAACCTTTGGAGGCCCAAAAACGGGGTTTACAGGCATCCTAGACCCCCTTAACTCCAGAAAATGATGGTGCCCAAATACTGTGTCAGAGAGCTCTGAATGTCCCTAACGCATTAGCAGCCTAAAAGGGGCATTAACCCGCATCCTAGACCACTGAAATTCCCAAAAATAATTTTGGCAAAAAAATGCATCCTACACCTCTGAAAGTTAAGAATATGTTAGCAGCCCAAAAAAGGCCTTAAAATGCATCTTAGGCCTTCAAAAATGTTGAAAACATTGAAGGCCCTAAAAAGGGGTTTACAGGCATCCTAGACCCCCTAAAGTCCAGAAAATGTTGGTGGCCCAAAAACAGGGTCAGAGAGCTCTGAATGTCCCAAAAACATTTGCAGCCTGAAAAGGGCATTAACCCGCATCTTAGACGACTGAAATTCCCAAAAATATTTTTGGCACGAAAAATGCATCCTACACCTCTGAAAGTTAAGAATATGTTAGCAGCCCAAAAAAGGCCTTAAAATGCATCTTAGGCCTTCAAAAATGTTGAAAACTTTGGAGGCCGAAAAAAGGGTTTTACAGGCATCCTAGACCCCCTAAAGTCCAGAAAATGATGTTGGCCCAAAAGGTGAGTCAGAGAGCTCTGAATGTCCCAAAAACATTTGCAGTCTGAAAGGGGCATTAACCCGCATCCTAGACCACTGAAATTCCCTAAAATATTTTTTCCACGAAAAATGCATCTTACATCCGTGAACATTCAGAATGTTAGCAGCCCAAAAAAGGCCTTAAAATGCATCTTAGGCCTGCAAAAATGTAGAAAACTTTAGAGGCCCTAAAAAAAGGGGTTTACAGGCATCCTAGACCCCCTAAAGTCCAGAAAATGTTGGTGGCCCAGAAACAGGGTCAGAGAGCGCTGAATGTCCCAAAAACATGTGTAGCCTGAAAGGGGCATTAACCCGCATCCTAGACCACTGAAATTCCCTAAAATATTTTTTCCACGAAAAATGCATCTTACATCCGTGAACGTTCAGAATATGTTAGCAGCCCAAAAAAGGCATTAAAATGCATCTTAGGCCTGCAAAAATATTGAAAACTTTGGAGGCCCAAAAAAGGGGTTTACAGGCATCCTAGACCCCCTAAAGTCCAGAAAATGATGGTGGCCCAAAAACTGCGTCAGAGAGCGCTGAATGTCCCAAAAACATGTGTAGCCTGAAAGGGGCATTACCCCGCATCCTAGAACACTGAAATTCCCAAAAATATTTTTGGCTCGAAAAATGCATCCTACACCCCTGAAAGTTAAGAATATGTTAGCAGCCCAAAAAAGGCCTTGAAATACATCTTAGGCCTGCAAAAATGTTGAAAACTTTGGAGGCCGAAAAAAGGTTTTACAGGCATCCTAGACCCCCTAAAGTGCAGAAAATAATGGTGGTCCTAAAACTGTGTCAGAGAGCTCTGAATGTCCCAAAAACATTGGCAGCCTGAAAGGGGCATTAACCCGCATCCTAGACCACTGAAATTCCCAAAAATTATTTTGGCACAAAAAATGCATCCTACACCCCTGAAAGTTAAGAATATGTTAGCAGCCCAAAAAAGGCCTTAAAATGCATCTTAGGCCTGCAAAAATGTAGAAAACCTTGGAGGCCCTAAAAAGGGGTTTACAGGCATCCTAGTCCCCCTAAAGTCCAGAAAATGTTGGTGGGCCAAAAACTGAGTCAGAGAGCTCTGAATGTCCCAAAAACATGTGAAGCCTGAAAGGGGCATTAACCCGCCTCCTAGACCACTGAAATCCCCAAAATATAATTTTGGCACGAAGAATGCATCGTACAGCCCTGAAAGTTCAGAATATGTTACCAGTCCAAAAAGGGCCTTGAAATGCATCTCAGGCCTGCAAAAATGTTGAAAACTTTGGAGGCCCAAAAAAGGGGTTTACAGGCATCCTAGACCCCCTAAAGTCCAAAAAATGTTGGTGGCCGAGAAACAGGGTCAGAGAGCTCTGAATGTCCCAAAAACATGTGCAGCCTGAAAGGGGCATTAACCCGCCTCCTAGACCACTGAAATCCCCAAAAATATTTTTTCCACGAAAAATGCATCTTACATCGGTGAAGGTTCAGAATATGCTAGCAGCTCAAAAAAGGCCTTAAAATGCATCTTAGGCCTGCAAAAATGTAGAAAACCTTGGAGGCCCTAAAAAGGGGTTTACATTCATCCTAGTCCCCCTAAAGTCCAGAAAATGTTGGTGGGACAAAAACTGAGTCAGAGAGCTCTGAATGTCCCAAAAACATGTGAAGCCTGAAAGGGGCATTAACCCGCATCCTAGACGACTGAAATTCCCAAAAATATTTTTGGCACGAAAAAAGGAATCCTACACCCCTAAAAGTTAAGAATATGTTAGCAGCCCAAAAAAGGCCTTAAAATGCATTTTAGTCCTGCAAAAATGTTGAAAACTTTGGAGGCTCAAAAACGGGGTTTACAGGCATCCTAGACCCCCTTAACTCCAGAAAATGATGGTGCCCAAATACTGTGTCAGAGAGCTCTGAATGTCCCTAACACATTTGCAGCCTGAAAGGAGCATTAACCCGCATCCTAGACGACTGAAATTCCCAAAAATATTTTTGGCACGAAAAATGCATCCGACAGCCCTGAAAGTTAAGAATATGTTAGCAGCCCAAAAAAGGCCTTAAAATGCATCTTAGGCCTGCAAAAATGTTGAAAACTTTGGAGGCCAGAAAAAGGGTTTTACAGGCATCCTAGACCCCCTAAAGTGCAGAAAATAATGGTGGCCCTAAAACTGTGTCAGAGAGCTCTGAATGTCCAAAAAACATTGGCAGCGTGAGAGGGGCATTAACCCGCATCCTAGACCACTGAAATTCTCAAAAATAATTTTGGCACAAAAAATGCATCCTACATCCCTGAAAGTTAAGAATATGTTAGCAGCCCAAAAAAGGCCTTAAAATGCATCTTAGGCCTGCAAAAATGTTGAAAACTTTGGAGGCCCAAAAAAGGGGTTTACAGGCATCCTAGACCCCCTAAAGTCCAAAAAATGTTGGTGGCCGAGAAACAGGGTCAGAGAGCTCTGAATGTCCCAAAAACATGTGCAGCCTGAAAGGGGCATTAACCCGCATCCTAGACCACTGAAATTCCCAAAAATATTTTTCCACGAAAAATGCATCTTACATCCGTGAACGTTCAGAATATGTTAGCAGCCCAAAAAAGGCATTAAAATGCATCTTAGGCCTGCAAAAATATTGAAAACTTTGGAGGCCCAAAAAAGGGGTTTACAGGCATCCTGGACCCCCTAAAGTCCAGAAAATGATGGTGGCACAAAAACTGCGTCAGAGAGCGCTGAATGTCCCAAAAACATGTGTAGCCTGAAAGGGGCATTAACCCGCATCCTAGACCGCTGAAATTCCCAAAAATTATTTTGGCACAAAAAATGCATCCTACACCCCTGAAAGTTAAGAATATGTTAGCAGCCCAAAAAAGGCCTTAAAATGCAACTTAGGCCTGCAAAAATGTTGAAAACATTGAAGGCCCAAAAAAAGGGGTTTACAGGCATCCTAAACCCCCTAAAGTCCAGAAAATGATGTTGGCCCAAAAGGTGAGTCAGAGAGCTCTGAATGTCCCAAAAACATTTGCATCCTGAAAGGGGCATTAACAGGCATCCTAGACCACTGAAATTCCCAAATATAATTTTGGTACAAAAAATGCATCTTACATCCGTGAACGTTCAGAATATGTTAGCAGCCCAAAAAAGGCCTTAAAATGCAACTTAGGCCTGCAAAAATATTGAAAACTTTGGAGGCCCAAAAAAGGGGTTTACAGGCATCCTAGACCCCCTAAAGTCCAGAAAATGATAGTGGCACAAAAACTGCGTCAGAGAGCGCTGAATGTCCCAAAAACATGTGTAGCCTGAAAGGGGCATTAACCCGCATCCTAGACCACTGAAATTCCCAAAAATATTTTTTCCACGAAAAATGCATCTTACATCCGTGAATCTTCAGAATATGTCAGCAGCTCAGAAAAGACCTTAAAATGCATCTTAGTCCTGCAAAAATGTTGAAAACTTTGGAGGCTCAAAAACGGGGTTTACAGGCATCCTAGACCCCCTTAACTCCAGAAAATGATGGTGCCCAAATACTGTGTCAGAGAGCTCTGAATGTCCCTAACACATTTGCAGCCTGAAAGGAGCATTAACCCGCATCCTAGACGACTGAAATTCCCAAAAATATTTTTGGCACGAAAAATGCATCTTACATCGGTGAACGTTCAGAATATGCTAGCAGCTCAAAAAAGGCCTTAAAATGCATCCTAGGCCTGCAAAAATGTAGAAAACCTTGGAGGCCCTAAAAAGGGGTTTACAGGCATCCTAGTCCCCCTAAAGTCCAGAAAATGTTGGTGGGCCAAAAACTGAGTCAGAGAGCTCTGAATGTCCCAAAAACATGTGAAGCCTGAAAGGGGCATTAACCCGCATCCTAGACGACTGAAATTCCCAAAAATATTTTTGGCACGAAAAAAGGAATCCCACACCCCTAAAGGTTAAGAATATGTTAGCAGCCCAAAAAAGACCTAAAAATGCAACTTAGGCCTGCAAAAATGTTGAAAACTTTGAAGGCCCAAAAAAGGGGTTTATAGGCATCCTAGACCCCCTAAAGTCCAGAAAATGATGTTGGCCCAAAAGGTGAGTCAGAGAGCTCTGAATGTCCCAAAAACATTTGCATCCTGAAAGGGGCATTAACAGGCATCCTAGACCACTGAAATTCCCAAATATAATTTTGGCACAAAAAATGCATCCTACACCCCTGAAAGTTAAGAATATGTTAGCAGCCCAAAAAAGGCCTTAAAATGCATCTTAGTCCTGCAAAAATGTTGAAAACTTTGGAGGCCGAAAAAAAGGTTTTACAAGCATCCTAGACCCCCTAAAGTGCAGAAAATAATGGTGGTCCTAAAACTGTGTCAGAGAGCTCTGAATGTCCCAGAAACATTGGCAGCCTGAAAGGGGCATTAACCCGCATCCTAGACCACTGAAATTCCCAAAAATTATTTTGGCACAAAAAATGCATCCTACACCCCTGAAAGTTAAGAATATGTTAGCAGCCCAAAAAAGGCCTTAAAATGCAACTTAGGCCTGCAAAAATGTTGAAAACATTGAAGGCCCAAAAAAGGGGTTTACAGGCATCCTAAACCCCCTAAAGTCCAGAAAATGATGTTGGCCCAAAAGGTGAGTCAGAGAGCTCTGAATGTCCCAAAAACATTTGCATCCTGAAAGGGGCATTAACAGGCATCCTAGACCACTGAAATTCCCAAATATAATTTTGGTACAAAAAATGCATCTTACATCCGTGAACGTTCAGAATATGTTAGCAGCCCAAAAAAGGCCTTAAAATGCAACTTAGGCCTGCAAAAATATTGAAAACTTTGGAGGCCCAAAAAAGAGGTTTACAGGCATCCTAGACCCCCTAAAGTCCAGAAAATGATAGTGGCACAAAAACTGCGTCAGAGAGCGCTGAATGTCCCAAAAACATGTGTAGCCTGAAAGGGGCATTAACCCGCATCCTAGACCACTGAAATTCCCAAAAATATTTTTTCCACGAAAAATGCATCTTACATCCGTGAATCTTCAGAATATGTCAGCAGCCCAGAAAAGACCTTAAAATGCATCTTAGTCCTGCAAAAATGTTGAAAACTTTGGAAGCTCAAAAACGGGGTTTACAGGCATCCTAGACCCCCTTAACTCCAGAAAATGATGGTGCCCAAATACTGTGTCAGAGAGCTCTGAATGTCCCTAACACATTTGCAGCCTGAAAGGAGCATTAACCCGCATCCTAGACGACTGAAATTCCCAAAAATATTTTTGGCACGAAAAATGCATCCGACACCCCTGAAAGTTAAGAATATGTTAGCAGCCCAAAAAAGGCCTTAAAATGCATCTTAGGCCTGCAAAAATGTTGAAAACTTTGGAGGCCAAAAAAAGGGTTTTACAGGCATCCTAGACCGCCTAAAGTGCAGAAAATAATGGTGGCCCTAAAACTGTGTCAGAGAGCTCTGAATGTCCAAAAAAACATTGGCAGCGTGAGAGGGGCATTAACCCGCATCCTAGACCACTGAAATTCTCAAAAATAATTTTGGCACAAAAAATGCATCCTACACCCCTGAAAGTTAAGAATATGTTAGCAGCCCAAAAAAGGCCTTAAAATGCATCTTAGGCCTGCAAAAATGTAGAAAACCTTGGAGGCCCTAAAAAGGGGTTTACAGGCATCCTAGTCCCCCTAAAGTCCAAAAAATGTTGGTGGCCGAGAAACAGGGTCAGAGAGCTCTGAATGTCCCAAAAACATGTGCAGCCTGAAAGGGGCATTAACCCGCCTCCTAGACCACTGAAATCCCCAAAAATATTTTTTCCACGAAAAATGCATCTTACATCGGTGAACGTTCAGAATATGCTAGCAGCTCAAAAAAGGCCTTAAAATGCATCCTAGGCCTGCAAAAATGTAGAAAACCTTGGAGGCCCTAAAAAGGGGTTTACAGGCATCCTAGTCCCCCTAAAGTCCAGAAAATGTTGGTGGGCCAAAAACTGAGTCAGAGAGCTCTGAATGTCCCAAAAACATGTGAAGCCTGAAAGGGGCATTAACCCATGACCTCTGAAATTCCCAAAAAATAATTTTGGCACGAAGAATGCATCGTACAGCCCTGAACGTTCAGAATATGCTAGCAGCTCAAAAAAGGCCTTAAAATGCATTTTAGGCCTGCAAAAATGTAGAAAACCTTGGAGGCCCTAAAAAGGGGTTTACAGGCATCCTAGTCCCCCTAAAGTCCAGAAAATGTTGGTGGGCCAAAAACTGAGTCAGAGAGCTCTGAATGTCCCAAAAACATGTGAAGCCTGAAAGGGGCATTAACCCGCATCCTAGACGACTGAAATTCCCAAAAATATTTTTGGCACGAAAAAAGGAATCCCACACCCCTAAAGGTTAAGAATATGTTAGCAGCCCAAAAAAGACCTAAAAATGCAACTTAGGCCTGCAAAAATGTTGAAAACTTTGAAGGCCCAAAAAAGGGGTTTACAGGCATCCTAGACCCCCTAAAGTCCAGAAAATGTTGGTGGCCGACAAACAGAGTCAGAGAGCGCTGAATGTCCCAAAAACATGTGTAGCCTGAAAGGGGCATTAACTCGCATCCTAGACCACTGAAATTCCCAAAAATATTTTTTCCATGAAAAATGCATCTTACATCTGTGAATGTTCAGAATATGTTAGCAGCCCAAAAAAGACCTTAAAATGCATTTTAGGCCTGGAAAAATGTTGAAAACTTTGGAGGCCCAAAAACGGGTTTTACAGGCATCCTAGACCCCCTTAACTCCAGAAAATGATGGTGCCCAAATACTGTGTCAGAGAGCTCTGAATGTCCCTAACGCATTTGCAGCCTAAAAGGGGCATTAACCCGCATCCTAGACCACTGAAATTCCCAAAAATAATTTTGGCACAAAAAATGCATCCTACACCCCTAAAAGTTAAGAATATGTTAGCAGCCCAAAAAAGGCCTTAAAATGCAACTTAGGCCTGCAAAAATGTTGAAAACTTTGAAGGCCCAAAAAAGGGGTTTACAGGCATCCTAGATCCCCTAAAGTCCAGAAAATTATGGTGGCCCAAAAGGTGCGTCAGAGAGCGCTGAATGTCCCAAAAACATGTGTAGCCTGAAAGGGGCATTAACTCGCATCCTAGACCACTGAAATTCCCAAAAATATTTTTTCCATGAAAAATGCATCTTACATCCGTGAATGTTCAGAATATGTTAGCAGCCCAAAAAAGACCTTAAAATGCATTTTAGGCCTGGAAAAATGTTGAAACCTTTGGAGGCCCAAAAACGGGGTTTACAGGCATCCTAGACCCCCTTAACTCCAGAAAATGATGGTGCCCAAATACTGTGTCAGAGAGCTCTGAATGTCCCTAACGCATTTGCAGCCTAAAAGGGGCATTAACCCGCATCCTAGACCACTGAAATTCCCAAAAATAATTTTGGCACAAAAAATGCATCCTACACCACTGAAAGTTAAGAATATGTTAGCAGCCGAAAAAAGGCCTTAAAATGCATCTTAGGCCTGCAAAAATGTTGAAAACTTTGGAGGCCCAAAAAAGGGGTTTACAGGCATCCTAGACCCCCTAAAGTCCAAAAAATGTTGGTGGCCGAGAAACAGGGTCAGAGAGCTCTGAATGTCCCAAAAACATGTGCAGCCTGAAAGGGGCATTAACCCGCATCCTAGACCACTGAAATTCCCAAAAATATTTTTCCACGAAAAATGCATCTTACATCCGTGAACGTTCAGAATATGTTAGCAGCCCAAAAAAGGCATTAAAATGCATCTTAGGCCTGCAAAAATATTGAAAACTTTGGAGGCCCAAAAAAGGGGTTTACAGGCATCCTGGACCCCCTAAAGTCCAGAAAATGATGGTGGCACAAAAACTGCGTCAGAGAGCGCTGAATGTCCCAAAAACATGTGTAGCCTGAAAGGGGCATTAACCCGCATCCTAGACCGCTGAAATTCCCAAAAATTATTTTGGCACAAAAAATGCATCCTACACCCCTGAAAGTTAAGAATATGTTAGCAGCCCAAAAAAGGCCTTAAAATGCAACTTAGGCCTGCAAAAATGTTGAAAACATTGAAGGCCCAAAAAAAGGGGTTTACAGGCATCCTAAACCCCCTAAAGTCCAGAAAATGATGTTGGCCCAAAAGGTGAGTCAGAGAGCTCTGAATGTCCCAAAAACATTTGCATCCTGAAAGGGGCATTAACAGGCATCCTAGACCACTGAAATTCCCAAATATAATTTTGGTACAAAAAATGCATCTTACATCCGTGAACGTTCAGAATATGTTAGCAGCCCAAAAAAGGCCTTAAAATGCAACTTAGGCCTGCAAAAATATTGAAAACTTTGGAGGCCCAAAAAAGGGGTTTACAGGCATCCTAGACCCCCTAAAGTCCAGAAAATGATAGTGGCACAAAAACTGCGTCAGAGAGCGCTGAATGTCCCAAAAACATGTGTAGCCTGAAAGGGGCATTAACCCGCATCCTAGACCACTGAAATTCCCAAAAATATTTTTTCCACGAAAAATGCATCTTACATCCGTGAATCTTCAGAATATGTCAGCAGCTCAGAAAAGACCTTAAAATGCATCTTAGTCCTGCAAAAATGTTGAAAACTTTGGAGGCTCAAAAACGGGGTTTACAGGCATCCTAGACCCCCTTAACTCCAGAAAATGATGGTGCCCAAATACTGTGTCAGAGAGCTCTGAATGTCCCTAACACATTTGCAGCCTGAAAGGAGCATTAACCCGCATCCTAGACGACTGAAATTCCCAAAAATATTTTTGGCACGAAAAATGCATCTTACATCGGTGAACGTTCAGAATATGCTAGCAGCTCAAAAAAGGCCTTAAAATGCATCCTAGGCCTGCAAAAATGTAGAAAACCTTGGAGGCCCTAAAAAGGGGTTTACAGGCATCCTAGTCCCCCTAAAGTCCAGAAAATGTTGGTGGGCCAAAAACTGAGTCAGAGAGCTCTGAATGTCCCAAAAACATGTGAAGCCTGAAAGGGGCATTAACCCGCATCCTAGACGACTGAAATTCCCAAAAATATTTTTGGCACGAAAAAAGGAATCCCACACCCCTAAAGGTTAAGAATATGTTAGCAGCCCAAAAAAGACCTAAAAATGCAACTTAGGCCTGCAAAAATGTTGAAAACTTTGAAGGCCCAAAAAAGGGGTTTATAGGCATCCTAGACCCCCTAAAGTCCAGAAAATGATGTTGGCCCAAAAGGTGAGTCAGAGAGCTCTGAATGTCCCAAAAACATTTGCATCCTGAAAGGGGCATTAACAGGCATCCTAGACCACTGAAATTCCCAAATATAATTTTGGCACAAAAAATGCATCCTACACCCCTGAAAGTTAAGAATATGTTAGCAGCCCAAAAAAGGCCTTAAAATGCATCTTAGTCCTGCAAAAATGTTGAAAACTTTGGAGGCCGAAAAAAAGGTTTTACAAGCATCCTAGACCCCCTAAAGTGCAGAAAATAATGGTGGTCCTAAAACTGTGTCAGAGAGCTCTGAATGTCCCAGAAACATTGGCAGCCTGAAAGGGGCATTAACCCGCATCCTAGACCACTGAAATTCCCAAAAATTATTTTGGCACAAAAAATGCATCCTACACCCCTGAAAGTTAAGAATATGTTAGCAGCCCAAAAAAGGCCTTAAAATGCAACTTAGGCCTGCAAAAATGTTGAAAACATTGAAGGCCCAAAAAAGGGGTTTACAGGCATCCTAAACCCCCTAAAGTCCAGAAAATGATGTTGGCCCAAAAGGTGAGTCAGAGAGCTCTGAATGTCCCAAAAACATTTGCATCCTGAAAGGGGCATTAACAGGCATCCTAGACCACTGAAATTCCCAAATATAATTTTGGTACAAAAAATGCATCTTACATCCGTGAACGTTCAGAATATGTTAGCAGCCCAAAAAAGGCCTTAAAATGCAACTTAGGCCTGCAAAAATATTGAAAACTTTGGAGGCCCAAAAAAGAGGTTTACAGGCATCCTAGACCCCCTAAAGTCCAGAAAATGATAGTGGCACAAAAACTGCGTCAGAGAGCGCTGAATGTCCCAAAAACATGTGTAGCCTGAAAGGGGCATTAACCCGCATCCTAGACCACTGAAATTCCCAAAAATATTTTTTCCACGAAAAATGCATCTTACATCCGTGAATCTTCAGAATATGTCAGCAGCCCAGAAAAGACCTTAAAATGCATCTTAGTCCTGCAAAAATGTTGAAAACTTTGGAAGCTCAAAAACGGGGTTTACAGGCATCCTAGACCCCCTTAACTCCAGAAAATGATGGTGCCCAAATACTGTGTCAGAGAGCTCTGAATGTCCCTAACACATTTGCAGCCTGAAAGGAGCATTAACCCGCATCCTAGACGACTGAAATTCCCAAAAATATTTTTGGCACGAAAAATGCATCCGACACCCCTGAAAGTTAAGAATATGTTAGCAGCCCAAAAAAGGCCTTAAAATGCATCTTAGGCCTGCAAAAATGTTGAAAACTTTGGAGGCCAAAAAAAGGGTTTTACAGGCATCCTAGACCGCCTAAAGTGCAGAAAATAATGGTGGCCCTAAAACTGTGTCAGAGAGCTCTGAATGTCCAAAAAAACATTGGCAGCGTGAGAGGGGCATTAACCCGCATCCTAGACCACTGAAATTCTCAAAAATAATTTTGGCACAAAAAATGCATCCTACACCCCTGAAAGTTAAGAATATGTTAGCAGCCCAAAAAAGGCCTTAAAATGCATCTTAGGCCTGCAAAAATGTAGAAAACCTTGGAGGCCCTAAAAAGGGGTTTACAGGCATCCTAGTCCCCCTAAAGTCCAAAAAATGTTGGTGGCCGAGAAACAGGGTCAGAGAGCTCTGAATGTCCCAAAAACATGTGCAGCCTGAAAGGGGCATTAACCCGCCTCCTAGACCACTGAAATCCCCAAAAATATTTTTTCCACAAAAAATGCATCTTACATCGGTGAACGTTCAGAATATGCTAGCAGCTCAAAAAAGGCCTTAAAATGCATCCTAGGCCTGCAAAAATGTAGAAAACCTTGGAGGCCCTAAAAAGGGGTTTACAGGCATCCTAGTCCCCCTAAAGTCCAGAAAATGTTGGTGGGCCAAAAACTGAGTCAGAGAGCTCTGAATGTCCCAAAAACATGTGAAGCCTGAAAGGGGCATTAACCCATGACCTCTGAAATTCCCAAAAAATAATTTTGGCACGAAGAATGCATCGTACAGCCCTGAACGTTCAGAATATGCTAGCAGCTCAAAAAAGGCCTTAAAATGCATTTTAGGCCTGCAAAAATGTAGAAAACCTTGGAGGCCCTAAAAAGGGGTTTACAGGCATCCTAGTCCCCCTAAAGTCCAGAAAATGTTGGTGGGCCAAAAACTGAGTCAGAGAGCTCTGAATGTCCCAAAAACATGTGAAGCCTGAAAGGGGCATTAACCCGCATCCTAGACGACTGAAATTCCCAAAAATATTTTTGGCACGAAAAAAGGAATCCCACACCCCTAAAGGTTAAGAATATGTTAGCAGCCCAAAAAAGACCTAAAAATGCAACTTAGGCCTGCAAAAATGTTGAAAACTTTGAAGGCCCAAAAAAGGGGTTTACAGGCATCCTAGACCCCCTAAAGTCCAGAAAATGTTGGTGGCCGACAAACAGAGTCAGAGAGCGCTGAATGTCCCAAAAACATGTGTAGCCTGAAAGGGGCATTAACTCGCATCCTAGACCACTGAAATTCCCAAAAATATTTTTTCCATGAAAAATGCATCTTACATCTGTGAATGTTCAGAATATGTTAGCAGCCCAAAAAAGACCTTAAAATGCATTTTAGGCCTGGAAAAATGTTGAAAACTTTGGAGGCCCAAAAACGGGTTTTACAGGCATCCTAGACCCCCTTAACTCCAGAAAATGATGGTGCCCAAATACTGTGTCAGAGAGCTCTGAATGTCCCTAACGCATTTGCAGCCTAAAAGGGGCATTAACCCGCATCCTAGACCACTGAAATTCCCAAAAATAATTTTGGCACAAAAAATGCATCCTACACCCCTAAAAGTTAAGAATATGTTAGCAGCCCAAAAAAGGCCTTAAAATGCAACTTAGGCCTGCAAAAATGTTGAAAACTTTGAAGGCCCAAAAAAGGGGTTTACAGGCATCCTAGATCCCCTAAAGTCCAGAAAATTATGGTGGCCCAAAAGGTGCGTCAGAGAGCGCTGAATGTCCCAAAAACATGTGTAGCCTGAAAGGGGCATTAACTCGCATCCTAGACCACTGAAATTCCCAAAAATATTTTTTCCATGAAAAATGCATCTTACATCCGTGAATGTTCAGAATATGTTAGCAGCCCAAAAAAGACCTTAAAATGCATTTTAGGCCTGGAAAAATGTTGAAACCTTTGGAGGCCCAAAAACGGGGTTTACAGGCATCCTAGACCCCCTTAACTCCAGAAAATGATGGTGCCCAAATACTGTGTCAGAGAGCTCTGAATGTCCCTAACGCATTTGCAGCCTAAAAGGGGCATTAACCCGCATCCTAGACCACTGAAATTCCCAAAAATAATTTTGGCACAAAAAATGCATCCTACACCACTGAAAGTTAAGAATATGTTAGAGCCCAAAAAAGGCCTTAAAATGCATCTTAGGCCTGCAAAAATGTTGAAAACTTTGGAAGCCCTAAAAAGGGGTTTACAGGCATCCTAGACCCCCTAAAGTCCAGAAAATGTTGGTGGCCCAAAAACAGGGTCAGAGAGCTCTGAATGTCCCAAAAACATTTGCAGCCTGAAAAGGGCATTAACCCGCATCCTAGACCACTAAAATTCCCAAAAATATTTTTCCCACGAAAAATGCATCTTACATCCGTGAACATTCAGAATGTTAGCAGCCCAAAAAAGGCCTTAAAATGCATCTTAGGCCTGCAAAAATGTAGAAAACTTTGGAGGCCCTAAAAAGGGGTTTACAGGCATCCTAGACCCCCTAAAATCCAGAAAATGTTGGTGGGCCAAAAACTGAGTCAGAGAGCTCTGAATGTCCCAAAAACATGTGAAGCCTGAAAGGGGCATTAACCCGCATCTTAGACGACTGAAATTCCCAAAAATATTTTTGGCACGAAAAATGCATCCTACACCTCTGAAAGTTAAGAATATGTTAGCAGCCCAAAAAAGGCCTTAAAATGCATTTTAGGCCTTCAAAAATGTTGAAAACATTGAAGGCCCTAAAAAGGGGTTTACAGGCATCCTAGACCCCCTAAAGTCCAGAAAATGTTGGTGGCCCAAAAACAGGGTCAGAGAGCTCTGAATGTCCCAAAAACATTTGCAGCCTGAAAAGGGCATTAACCCGCATCTTAGACGACTGAAATTCCCAAAAATATTTTTGGCACGAAAAATGCATCCTACACCTCTGAAAGTTAAGAATATGTTAGCAGCCCAAAAAAGGCCTTAAAATGCATCTTAGGCCTGCAAAAATGTAGAAAACTTTAGAGGCCCTAAAAAAAGGGGTTTACAGGCATCCTAGACCCACTAAAGTCCAGAAAATGTTGGTGGCCCAGAAACAGGGTCAGAGAGCGCTGAATGTCCCAAAAACATGTGTAGCCTGAAAGGGGCATTAACCCGCATCCTAGACCACTGAAATTCCCTAAAATATTTTTTCCACGAAAAATGCATCTTACATCCGTGAACGTTCAGAATATGTTAGCAGCCCAAAAAAGGCATTAAAATGCATCTTAGGCCTGCAAAAATATTGAAAACTTTGGAGGCCCAAAGAAGGGGTTTACAGGCATCCTAGACCCCCTAAAGTCCAGAAAATGATGGTGGCCCAAAAACTGCGTCAGAGAGCGCTGAATGTCCCAAAAACATGTGTAGCCTGAAAGGGGCATTACCCCGCATCCTAGACCACTGAAATTCCCAAAAATATTTTTGGCACGAAAAATGCATCCTACACCCCTGAAAGTTAAGAATATGTTAGCAGCCCAAAAAAGGCCTTAAAATGCAACTTAGGCCTGCAAAAATGTTGAAAACATTGAAGGCCCAAAAAAGGGGTTTACAGGCATCCTAAACCCCCTAAAGTCCAGAAAATGATGTTGGCCCAAAAGGTGAGTCAGAGAGCTCTTAATGTCCCAAAAACATTTGCATCCTGAAAGGGGCATTAACAGGCATCCTAGACCACTGAAATTCCCAAATATAATTTTGGTACAAAAAATGCATCTTACATCCGTGAACGTTCAGAATATGTTAGCAGCCCAAAAAAGGCCTTAAAATGCAACTTAGGCCTGCAAAAATATTGAAAACTTTGGAGGCCCAAAAAAGAGGTTTACAGGCATCCTAGACCCCCTAAAGTCCAGAAAATGATAGTGGCACAAAAACTGCGTCAGAGAGCGCTGAATGTCCCAAAAACATGTGTAGCCTGAAAGGGGCATTAACCCGCATCCTAGACCACTGAAATTCCCAAAAATATTTTTTCCACGAAAAATGCATCTTACATCCGTGAATCTTCAGAATATGTCAGCAGCCCAGAAAAGACCTTAAAATGCATCTTAGTCCTGCAAAAATGTTGAAAACTTTGGAAGCTCAAAAACGGGGTTTACAGGCATCCTAGACCCCCTTAACTCCAGAAAATGATGGTGCCCAAATACTGTGTCAGAGAGCTCTGAATGTCCCTAACACATTTGCAGCCTGAAAGGAGCATTAACCCGCATCCTAGACGACTGAAATTCCCAAAAATATTTTTGGCACGAAAAATGCATCAGACACCCCTGAAAGTTAAGAATATGTTAGCAGCCCAAAAAAGGCCTTAAAATGCATCTTAGGCCTGCAAAAATGTTGAAAACTTTGGAGGCCAAAAAAAGGGTTTTACAGGCATCCTAGACCCCCTAAAGTGCAGAAAATAATGGTGGCCCTAAAACTGTGTCAGAGAGCTCTGAATGTCCAAAAAAACATTGGCAGCGTGAGAGGGGCATTAACCCGCATCCTAGACCACTGAAATTCTCAAAAATAATTTTGGCACAAAAAATGCATCCTACACCCCTGAAAGTTAAGAATATGTTAGCAGCCCAAAAAAGGCCTTAAAATGCATCTTAGGCCTGCAAAAATGTAGAAAACCTTGGAGGCCCTAAAAAGGGGTTTACAGGCATCCTAGTCCCCCTAAAGTCCAAAAAATGTTGGTGGCCGAGAAACAGGGTCAGAGAGCTCTGAATGTCCCAAAAACATGTGCAGCCTGAAAGGGGCATTAACCCGCCTCCTAGACCACTGAAATCCCCAAAAATATTTTTTCCACGAAAAATGCATCTTACATCGGTGAACGTTCAGAATATGCTAGCAGCTCAAAAAAGGCCTTAAAATGCATCCTAGGCCTGCAAAAATGTAGAAAACCTTGGAGGCCCTAAAAAGGGGTTTACAGGCATCCTAGTCCCCCTAAAGTCCAGAAAATGTTGGTGGGCCAAAAACTGAGTCAGAGAGCTCTGAATGTCCCAAAAACATGTGAAGCCTGAAAGGGGCATTAACCCATGACCTCTGAAATTCCCAAAAAATAATTTTGGCACGAAGAATGCATCGTACAGCCCTGAACGTTCAGAATATGCTAGCAGCTCAAAAAAGGCCTTAAAATGCATTTTAGGCCTGCAAAAATGTAGAAAACCTTGGAGGCCCTAAAAAGGGGTTTACAGGCATCCTAGTCCCCCTAAAGTCCAGAAAATGTTGGTGGGCCAAAAACTGAGTCAGAGAGCTCTGAATGTCCCAAAAACATGTGAAGCCTGAAAGGGGCATTAACCCGCATCCTAGACGACTGAAATTCCCAAAAATATTTTTGGCACGAAAAAAGGAATCCCACACCCCTAAAGGTTAAGAATATGTTAGCAGCCCAAAAAAGACCTAAAAATGCAACTTAGGCCTGCAAAAATGTTGAAAACTTTGAAGGCCCAAAAAAGGGGTTTACAGGCATCCTAGACCCCCTAAAGTCCAGAAAATGTTGGTGGCCGACAAACAGAGTCAGAGAGCGCTGAATGTCCCAAAAACATGTGTAGCCTGAAAGGGGCATTAACTCGCATCCTAGACAACTGAAATTCCCAAAAATATTTTTTCCATGAAAAATGCATCTTACATCTGTGAATGTTCAGAATATGTTAGCAGCCCAAAAAAGACCTTAAAATGCATTTTAGGCCTGGAAAAATGTTGAAAACTTTGGAGGCCCAAAAACGGGTTTTACAGGCATCCTAGACCCCCTTAACTCCAGAAAATGATGGTGCCCAAATACTGTGTCAGAGAGCTCTGAATGTCCCTAACGCATTTGCAGCCTAAAAGGGGCATTAACCCGCATCCTAGACCACTGAAATTCCCAAAAATAATTTTGGCACAAAAAATGCATCCTACACCCCTAAAAGTTAAGAATATGTTAGCAGCCCAAAAAAGGCCTTAAAATGCAACTTAGGCCTGCAAAAATGTTGAAAACTTTGAAGGCCCAAAAAAGGGGTTTACAGGCATCCTAGATCCCCTAAAGTCCAGAAAATTATGGTGGCCCAAAAGGTGCGTCAGAGAGCGCTGAATGTCCCAAAAACATGTGTAGCCTGAAAGGGGCATTAACTCGCATCCTAGACCACTGAAATTCCCAAAAATATTTTTTCCATGAAAAATGCATCTTACATCCGTGAATGTTCAGAATATGTTAGCAGCCCAAAAAAGACCTTAAAATGCATTTTAGGCCTGGAAAAATGTTGAAACCTTTGGAGGCCCAAAAACGGGGTTTACAGGCATCCTAGACCCCCTTAACTCCAGAAAATGATGGTGCCCAAATACTGTGTCAGAGAGCTCTGAATGTCCCTAACGCATTTGCAGCCTAAAAGGGGCATTAACCCGCATCCTAGACCACTGAAATTCCCAAAAATAATTTTGGCACAAAAAATGCATCCTACACCACTGAAAGTTAAGAATATGTTAGAGCCCAAAAAAGGCCTTAAAATGCATCTTAGGCCTGCAAAAATGTTGAAAACTTTGGAAGCCCTAAAAAGGGGTTTACAGGCATCCTAGACCCCCTAAAGTCCAGAAAATGTTGGTGGCCCAAAAACAGGGTCAGAGAGCTCTGAATGTCCCAAAAACATTTGCAGCCTGAAAAGGGCATTAACCCGCATCCTAGACCACTAAAATTCCCAAAAATATTTTTCCCACGAAAAATGCATCTTACATCCGTGAACATTCAGAATGTTAGCAGCCCAAAAAAGGCCTTAAAATGCATCTTAGGCCTGCAAAAATGTAGAAAACTTTGGAGGCCCTAAAAAGGGGTTTACAGGCATCCTAGACCCCCTAAAATCCAGAAAATGTTGGTGGGCCAAAAACTGAGTCAGAGAGCTCTGAATGTCCCAAAAACATGTGAAGCCTGAAAGGGGCATTAACCCGCATCTTAGACGACTGAAATTCCCAAAAATATTTTTGGCACGAAAAATGCATCCTACACCTCTGAAAGTTAAGAATATGTTAGCAGCCCAAAAAAGGCCTTAAAATGCATTTTAGGCCTTCAAAAATGTTGAAAACATTGAAGGCCCTAAAAAGGGGTTTACAGGCATCCTAGACCCCCTAAAGTCCAGAAAATGTTGGTGGCCCAAAAACAGGGTCAGAGAGCTCTGAATGTCCCAAAAACATTTGCAGCCTGAAAAGGGCATTAACCCGCATCTTAGACGACTGAAATTCCCAAAAATATTTTTGGCACGAAAAATGCATCCTACACCTCTGAAAGTTAAGAATATGTTAGCAGCCCAAAAAAGGCCTTAAAATGCATCTTAGGCCTGCAAAAATGTAGAAAACTTTAGAGGCCCTAAAAAAAGGGGTTTACAGGCATCCTAGACCCACTAAAGTCCAGAAAATGTTGGTGGCCCAGAAACAGGGTCAGAGAGCGCTGAATGTCCCAAAAACATGTGTAGCCTGAAAGGGGCATTAACCCGCATCCTAGACCACTGAAATTCCCTAAAATATTTTTTCCACGAAAAATGCATCTTACATCCGTGAACGTTCAGAATATGTTAGCAGCCCAAAAAAGGCATTAAAATGCATCTTAGGCCTGCAAAAATATTGAAAACTTTGGAGGCCCAAAGAAGGGGTTTACAGGCATCCTAGACCCCCTAAAGTCCAGAAAATGATGGTGGCCCAAAAACTGCGTCAGAGAGCGCTGAATGTCCCAAAAACATGTGTAGCCTGAAAGGGGCATTACCCCGCATCCTAGACCACTGAAATTCCCAAAAATATTTTTGGCACGAAAAATGCATCCTACACCCCTGAAAGTTAAGAATATGTTAGCAGCCCAAAAAAGGCCTTAAAATGCAACTTAGGCCTGCAAAAATGTTGAAAACATTGAAGGCCCAAAAAAGGGGTTTACAGGCATCCTAAACCCCCTAAAGTCCAGAAAATGATGTTGGCCCAAAAGGTGAGTCAGAGAGCTCTTAATGTCCCAAAAACATTTGCATCCTGAAAGGGGCATTAACAGGCATCCTAGACCACTGAAATTCCCAAATATAATTTTGGTACAAAAAATGCATCTTACATCCGTGAACGTTCAGAATATGTTAGCAGCCCAAAAAAGGCCTTAAAATGCAACTTAGGCCTGCAAAAATATTGAAAACTTTGGAGGCCCAAAAAAGAGGTTTACAGGCATCCTAGACCCCCTAAAGTCCAGAAAATGATAGTGGCACAAAAACTGCGTCAGAGAGCGCTGAATGTCCCAAAAACATGTGTAGCCTGAAAGGGGCATTAACCCGCATCCTAGACCACTGAAATTCCCAAAAATATTTTTTCCACGAAAAATGCATCTTACATCCGTGAATCTTCAGAATATGTCAGCAGCCCAGAAAAGACCTTAAAATGCATCTTAGTCCTGCAAAAATGTTGAAAACTTTGGAAGCTCAAAAACGGGGTTTACAGGCATCCTAGACCCCCTTAACTCCAGAAAATGATGGTGCCCAAATACTGTGTCAGAGAGCTCTGAATGTCCCTAACACATTTGCAGCCTGAAAGGAGCATTAACCCGCATCCTAGACGACTGAAATTCCCAAAAATATTTTTGGCACGAAAAATGCATCAGACACCCCTGAAAGTTAAGAATATGTTAGCAGCCCAAAAAAGGCCTTAAAATGCATCTTAGGCCTGCAAAAATGTTGAAAACTTTGGAGGCCAAAAAAAGGGTTTTACAGGCATCCTAGACCCCCTAAAGTGCAGAAAATAATGGTGGCCCTAAAACTGTGTCAGAGAGCTCTGAATGTCCAAAAAAACATTGGCAGCGTGAGAGGGGCATTAACCCGCATCCTAGACCACTGAAATTCTCAAAAATAATTTTGGCACAAAAAATGCATCCTACACCCCTGAAAGTTAAGAATATGTTAGCAGCCCAAAAAAGGCCTTAAAATGCATCTTAGGCCTGCAAAAATGTAGAAAACCTTGGAGGCCCTAAAAAGGGGTTTACAGGCATCCTAGTCCCCCTAAAGTCCAAAAAATGTTGGTGGCCGAGAAACAGGGTCAGAGAGCTCTGAATGTCCCAAAAACATGTGCAGCCTGAAAGGGGCATTAACCCGCCTCCTAGACCACTGAAATCCCCAAAAATATTTTTTCCACGAAAAATGCATCTTACATCGGTGAACGTTCAGAATATGCTAGCAGCTCAAAAAAGGCCTTAAAATGCATCCTAGGCCTGCAAAAATGTAGAAAACCTTGGAGGCCCTAAAAAGGGGTTTACAGGCATCCTAGTCCCCCTAAAGTCCAGAAAATGTTGGTGGGCCAAAAACTGAGTCAGAGAGCTCTGAATGTCCCAAAAACATGTGAAGCCTGAAAGGGGCATTAACCCATGACCTCTGAAATTCCCAAAAAATAATTTTGGCACGAAGAATGCATCGTACAGCCCTGAACGTTCAGAATATGCTAGCAGCTCAAAAAAGGCCTTAAAATGCATTTTAGGCCTGCAAAAATGTAGAAAACCTTGGAGGCCCTAAAAAGGGGTTTACAGGCATCCTAGTCCCCCTAAAGTCCAGAAAATGTTGGTGGGCCAAAAACTGAGTCAGAGAGCTCTGAATGTCCCAAAAACATGTGAAGCCTGAAAGGGGCATTAACCCGCATCCTAGACGACTGAAATTCCCAAAAATATTTTTGGCACGAAAAAAGGAATCCCACACCCCTAAAGGTTAAGAATATGTTAGCAGCCCAAAAAAGACCTAAAAATGCAACTTAGGCCTGCAAAAATGTTGAAAACTTTGAAGGCCCAAAAAAGGGGTTTACAGGCATCCTAGACCCCCTAAAGTCCAGAAAATGTTGGTGGCCGACAAACAGAGTCAGAGAGCGCTGAATGTCCCAAAAACATGTGTAGCCTGAAAGGGGCATTAACTCGCATCCTAGACAACTGAAATTCCCAAAAATATTTTTTCCATGAAAAATGCATCTTACATCTGTGAATGTTCAGAATATGTTAGCAGCCCAAAAAAGACCTTAAAATGCATTTTAGGCCTGGAAAAATGTTGAAAACTTTGGAGGCCCAAAAACGGGTTTTACAGGCATCCTAGACCCCCTTAACTCCAGAAAATGATGGTGCCCAAATACTGTGTCAGAGAGCTCTGAATGTCCCTAACGCATTTGCAGCCTAAAAGGGGCATTAACCCGCATCCTAGACCACTGAAATTCCCAAAAATAATTTTGGCACAAAAAATGCATCCTACACCCCTAAAAGTTAAGAATATGTTAGCAGCCCAAAAAAGGCCTTAAAATGCAACTTAGGCCTGCAAAAATGTTGAAAACTTTGAAGGCCCAAAAAAGGGGTTTACAGGCATCCTAGATCCCCTAAAGTCCAGAAAATTATGGTGGCCCAAAAGGTGCGTCAGAGAGCGCTGAATGTCCCAAAAACATGTGTAGCCTGAAAGGGGCATTAACTCGCATCCTAGACCACTGAAATTCCCAAAAATATTTTTTCCATGAAAAATGCATCTTACATCCGTGAATGTTCAGAATATGTTAGCAGCCCAAAAAAGACCTTAAAATGCATTTTAGGCCTGGAAAAATGTTGAAACCTTTGGAGGCCCAAAAACGGGGTTTACAGGCATCCTAGACCCCCTTAACTCCAGAAAATGATGGTGCCCAAATACTGTGTCAGAGAGCTCTGAATGTCCCTAACGCATTTGCAGCCTAAAAGGGGCATTAACCCGCATCCTAGACCACTGAAATTCCCAAAAATAATTTTGGCACAAAAAATGCATCCTACACCACTGAAAGTTAAGAATATGTTAGAGCCCAAAAAAGGCCTTAAAATGCATCTTAGGCCTGCAAAAATGTTGAAAACTTTGGAAGCCCTAAAAAGGGGTTTACAGGCATCCTAGACCCCCTAAAGTCCAGAAAATGTTGGTGGCCCAAAAACAGGGTCAGAGAGCTCTGAATGTCCCAAAAACATTTGCAGCCTGAAAAGGGCATTAACCCGCATCCTAGACCACTAAAATTCCCAAAAATATTTTTTCCACGAAAAATGCATCTTACATCCGTGAACATTCAGAATGTTAGCAGCCCAAAAAAGGCCTTAAAATGCATCTTAGGCCTGCAAAAATGTAGAAAACTTTGGAGGCCCTAAAAAGGGGTTTACAGGCATCCTAGACCCCCTAAAATCCAGAAAATGTTGGTGGGCCAAAAACTGAGTCAGAGAGCTCTGAATGTCCCAAAAACATGTGAAGCCTGAAAGGGGCATTAACCCGCATCTTAGACGACTGAAATTCCCAAAAATATTTTTGGCACGAAAAATGCATCCTACACCTCTGAAAGTTAAGAATATGTTAGCAGCCCAAAAAAGGCCTTAAAATGCATTTTAGGCCTTCAAAAATGTTGAAAACATTGAAGGCCCTAAAAAGGGGTTTACAGGCATCCTAGACCCCCTAAAGTCCAGAAAATGTTGGTGGCCCAAAAACAGGGTCAGAGAGCTCTGAATGTCCCAAAAACATTTGCAGCCTGAAAAGGGCATTAACCCGCATCTTAGACGACTGAAATTCCCAAAAATATTTTTGGCACGAAAAATGCATCCTACACCTCTGAAAGTTAAGAATATGTTAGCAGCCCAAAAAAGGCCTTAAAATGCATCTTAGGCCTGCAAAAATGTAGAAAACTTTAGAGGCCCTAAAAAAAGGGGTTTACAGGCATCCTAGACCCACTAAAGTCCAGAAAATGTTGGTGGCCCAGAAACAGGGTCAGAGAGCGCTGAATGTCCCAAAAACATGTGTAGCCTGAAAGGGGCATTAACCCGCATCCTAGACCACTGAAATTCCCTAAAATATTTTTTCCACGAAAAATGCATCTTACATCCGTGAACGTTCAGAATATGTTAGCAGCCCAAAAAAGGCATTAAAATGCATCTTAGGCCTGCAAAAATATTGAAAACTTTGGAGGCCCAAAAAAGGGGTTTACAGGCATCCTAGACCCCCTAAAGTCCAGAAAATGATGGTGGCCCAAAAACTGCGTCAGAGAGCGCTGAATGTCCCAAAAACATGTGTAGCCTGAAAGGGGCATTACCCCGCATCCTAGACCACTGAAATTCCCAAAAATATTTTTGGCACGAAAAATGCATCCTACACCCCTGAAAGTTAAGAATATGTTAGCAGCCCAAAAAAGGCCTTAAAATACATCTTATGCCTGCAAAAATGTTGAAAACTTTGGAGGCCGAAAAAAGGTTTTACAGGCATCCTAGACCCCCTAAAGTGCAGAAAATAATGGTGGTCCTAAAACTGTGTCAGAGAGCTCTGAATGTCCCAAAAACATTGGCAGCCTGAAAGGGGCATTAACCCGCATCCTAGACCACTGAAATTCCCAAAAATGATTTTGGCACAAAAAATGCATCCTACACCCCTGAAAGTTAAGAATATGTTAGCAGCCCAAAAAAGGCCTTAAAATGCAACTTAGGCCTGCAAAAATGTTGAAAACATTGAAGGCCCAAAAAAGGGGTTTACAGGCATCCTAGACCCCCTAAAGTCCCGAAAATGATGTTGGCCCAAAAGGTGAGTCAGAGAGCTCTGAATGTCCCAAAAACATTTGCATCCTGAAAGGGGCATTAACAGGCATCCTAGACCACTGAAATTCCCAAATATAATTTTGGTACAAAAAAATGCATCTTACATCCGTGAACGTTCAGAATATGTTAGCAGCCCAAAAAAGGCATTAAAATGCATCTTAGGCCTGCAAAAATATTGAAAACTTTGGAGGCCCAAAAAAGGGGTTTACAGGCATCCTAGACCCCCTAAATTCCAGAAAATGATGGTGGCACAAAAACTGCGTCAGAGAGCGCTATATGTCCCAAAAACATGTGTAGCCTGAAAGGGGCATTAACCCGCATCCTAGACCACTGAAATTCCCAAAAATATTTTTTCCACGAAAAATGCATCTTACATCCGTGAATCTTCAGAATATGTTAGCAGCCCAGAAAAGACCTTAAAATGCATCTTAGTCCTGCAAAAATGTTGAAAACTTTGGAGGCTCAAAAACGGGGTTTACAGGCATCCTAGACCCCCTTAACTCCAGAAAATGATGGTGCCCAAATACTGTGTCAGAGAGCTCTGAATGTCCCTAACACATTTGCAGCCTGAAAGGAGCATTAACCCGCATCCTAGACGACTGAAATTCCCAAAAATATATTTGGCACGAAAAATGCATCCGACACCCCTGAAAGTTAAGAATATGTTAGCAGCCCAAAAAAGGCCTTAAAATGCATCTTAGGCCTGCAAAAATGTTGAAAACTTTGGAGGCCAGAAAAAGGGTTTTACAGGCATCCTAGACCCCCTAAAGTGCAGAAAATAATGGTGGCCCTAAAACTGTGTCAGTGAGCTCTGAATGTCCAAAAAACATTGGCAGCCTGAAAGGGGCATTAACCCGCATCCTAGACCACTGAAATTCCCAAAAATTATTTTGGCACAAAAAATGCATCCTACACCCCTGAAAGTTAAGAATATGTTAGCAGCCCAAAAAAGGCCTTAAAATGCAACTTAGGCCTGCAAAAATGTTGAAAACATTGAAGGCCCAAAAAAGGGGTTTACAGGCATCCTAGACCCCCTAAAGTCCCGAAAATGATGTTGGCCCAAAAGATGAGTCAGAGAGCTCTGAATGTCCCAAAAACATTTGCATCCTGAAAGGGGCATTAACAGGCATCATAGACCACTGAAATTCCCAAATATAATTTTGGTACAAAAAAATGCATCTTACATCCGTGAACGTTCAGAATATGTTAGCAGCCCAAAAAAGGCATTAAAATGCATCTTAGGCCTGCAAAAATATTGAAAACTTTGGAGGCCCAAAAAAGGGGTTTACAGGCATCCTAGACCCCCTAAATTCCAGAAAATGATGGTGGCACAAAAACTGCGTCAGAGAGCGCTATATGTCCCAAAAACATGTGTAGCCTGAAAGGGGCATTAACCCGCATCCTAGACCACTGAAATTCCCAAAAATATTTTTTCCACGAAAAATGCATCTTACATCCGTGAATCTTCAGAATATGTTAGCAGCCCAGAAAATACCTTAAAATGCATCTTAGTCCTGCAAAAATGTTGAAAACTTTGGAGGCTCAAAAACGGGGTTTACAGGCATCCTAGACCCCCTTAACTCCAGAAAATGATGGTGCCCAAATACTGTGTCAGAGAGCTCTGAATGTCCCTAACACATTTGCAGCCTGAAAGGAGCATTAACCCGCATCCTAGACGACTGAAATTCCCAAAAATATATTTGGCACGAAAAATGCATCCGACACCCCTGAAAGTTAAGAATATGTTAGCAGCCCAAATAAGGCCTTAAAATGCATCTTAGGCCTTCAAAAATGTTGAAAACTTTGGAGGCCAGAAAAAGGGTTTTACAGGCATCCTAGACCCCCTAAAGTGCAGAAAATAATGGTGGCCCTAAAACTGTGTCAGAGAGCTCTGAATGTCCAAAAAACATTGGCAGCGTGAGAGGGGCATTAACCCGCATCCTAGACCACTGAAATTCTCAAAAATAATTTTGGCACAAAAAATGCATCCTACATCCCTGAAAGTTAAGAATATGTTAGCAGCCCAAAAAAGGCCTTAAAATGCATCTTAGGCCTGCAAAAATGTTGAAAACTTTGGAGGCCCAAAAAAGGGGTTTACAGGCATCCTAGACCCCCTAAAGTCCAAAAAATGTTGGTGGCCGAGAAACAGGGTCAGAGAGCTCTGAATGTCCCAAAAACATGTGCAGCCTGAAAGGGGCATTAACCCGCCTCCTAGACCACTGAAATCCCCAAAAATATTTTTTCCACGAAAAATGCATCTTACATCGGTGAACGTTCAGAATATGCTAGCAGCTCAAAAAGGCCTTAAAATGCATCTTAGGCCTGCAAAAATGTAGAAAACCTTGGAGGCCCTAAAAAGGGGTTTACAGGCATCCTAGTCCCCCTAAAGTCCAGAAAATGTTGGTGGGCCAAAAACTGAGTCAGAGAGCTCTGAATGTCCCAAAAACATGTGAAGCCTGAAAGGGGCATTAACCCATGACCTCTGAAATTCCCAAAAAATAATTTTGGCACGAAGAATGCATCGTACAGCCCTGAAAGTTCAGAATATGTTACCAGTCCAAAAAGGGCCTTGAAATGCATCTCAGGCCTGCAAAAATGTTGAAAACTTTGGAGGCCCAAAAAAGGGGTTTACAGGCATCCTAGACCCCCTAAAGTCCAAAAAATGTTGGTGGCCGAGAAACAGGGTCAGAGAGCTCTGAATGTCCCAAAAACATGTGCAGCCTGAAAGGGGCATTAACCCGCCTCCTAGACCACTGAAATCCCCAAAAATATTTTTTCCACGAAAAATGCATCTTACATCGGTGAAGGTTCAGAATATGCTAGCAGCTCAAAAAAGGCCTTAAAATGCATCTTAGGCCTGCAAAAATGTAGAAAACCTTGGAGGCCCTAAAAAGGGGTTTACAGGCATCCTAGTCCCCCTAAAGTCCAGAAAATGTTGGTGGGCCAAAAACTGAGTCAGAGAGCTCTGAATGTCCCAAAAACATGTGAAGCCTGAAAGGGGCATTAACCCGCATCCTAGACGACTGAAATTCCCAAAAATATTTTTGGCACGAAAAAAGGAATCCTACACCCCTAAAAGTTAAGAATATGTTAGCAGCCCAAAAAAGGCCTTAAAATGCATTTTAGTCAGGCAAAAATGTTGAAAACTTTGGAGGCTCAAAAACGGGGTTTACAGGCATCCTAGACCCCCTTAACTCCAGAAAATGATGGTGCCCAAATACTGTGTCAGAGAGCTCTGAATGTCCCTAACACATTTGCAGCCTGAAAGGAGCATTAACCCGCATCCTAGACGACTGAAATTCCCAAAAATAATTTTTGGCACGAAAAATGCATCCGACACCCCTGAAAGTTAAGAATATGTTAGCAGCCCAAAAAAGGCCTTAAAATGCATCTTAGGCCTGCAAAAATGTTGAAAACTTTGGAGGCCAGAAAAAGGGTTTTACAGGCATCCTAGACCCCCTAATGTGCAGAAAATAATGGTGGCCCTAAAACTGTGTCAGAGAGCTCTGAATGTCCAAAAAACATTGGCAGCGTGAGAGGGGCATTAACCCGCATCCTAGACCACTGAAATTCTCAAAAATAATTTTGGCACAAAAAATGCATCCTACATCCCTGAAAGTTAAGAATATGTTAGCAGCCCAAAAAAGGCCTTAAAATGCATCTTAGGCCTGCAAAAATGTTGAAAACTTTGGAGGCCCAAAAAAGGGGTTTACAGGCATCCTAGACCCCCTAAAGTCCAAAAAATGTTGGTGGCCGAGAAACAGGGTCAGAGAGCTCTGAATGTCCCAAAAACATGTGCAGCCTGAAAGGGGCATTAACCCGCCTCCTAGACCACTGAAATCCCCAAAAATATTTTTTCCACGAAAAATGCATCTTACATCGGTGAACGTTCAGAATATGCTAGCAGCTCAAAAAGGCCTTAAAATGCATCTTAGGCCTGCAAAAATGTAGAAAACCTTGGAGGCCCTAAAAAGGGGTTTACAGGCATCCTAGTCCCCCTAAAGTCCAGAAAATGTTGGTGGGCCAAAAACTGAGTCAGAGAGCTCTGAATGTCCCAAAAACATGTGAAGCCTGAAAGGGGCATTAACCCATGACCTCTGAAATTCCCAAAAAATAATTTTGGCACGAAGAATGCATCGTACAGCCCTGAAAGTTCAGAATATGTTACCAGTCCAAAAAGGGCCTTGAAATGCATCTCAGGCCTGCAAAAATGTTGAAAACTTTGGAGGCCCAAAAAAGGGGTTTACAGGCATCCTAGACCCCCTAAAGTCCAAAAAATGTTGGTGGCCGAGAAACAGGGTCAGAGAGCTCTGAATGTCCCAAAAACATGTGCAGCCTGAAAGGGGCATTAACCCGCCTCCTAGACCACTGAAATCCCCAAAAATATTTTTTCCACGAAAAATGCATCTTACATCGGTGAAGGTTCAGAATATGCTAGCAGCTCAAAAAAGGCCTTAAAATGCATCTTAGGCCTGCAAAAATGTAGAAAACCTTGGAGGCCCTAAAAAGGGGTTTACAGGCATCCTAGTCCCCCTAAAGTCCAGAAAATGTTGGTGGGCCAAAAACTGAGTCAGAGAGCTCTGAATGTCCCAAAAACATGTGAAGCCTGAAAGGGGCATTAACCCGCATCCTAGACGACTGAAATTCCCAAAAATATTTTTGGCACGAAAAAAGGAATCCTACACCCCTAAAAGTTAAGAATATGTTAGCAGCCCAAAAAAGGCCTTAAAATGCATTTTAGTCCTGCAAAAATGTTGAAAACTTTGGAGGCTCAAAAACGGGGTTTACAGGCATCCTAGACCCCCTTAACTCCAGAAAATGATGGTGCCCAAATACTGTGTCAGAGAGCTCTGAATGTCCCTAACACATTTGCAGCCTGAAAGGAGCATTAACCCGCATCCTAGACGACTGAAATTCCCAAAAATAATTTTTGGCACGAAAAATGCATCCGACACCCCTGAAAGTTAAGAATATGTTAGCAGCCCAAAAAAGGCCTTAAAATGCATCTTAGGCCTGCAAAAATGTTGAAAACTTTGGAGGCCAGAAAAAGGGTTTTACAGGCATCCTAGACCCCCTAAAGTGCAGAAAATAATGGTGGCCCTAAAACTGTGTCAGAGAGCTCTGAATGTCCAAAAAACATTGGCAGCGTGAGAGGGGCATTAACCCGCATCCTAGACCACTGAAATTCTCAAAAATAATTTTGGCACAAAAAACGCATCCTACATCCCTGAAAGTTAAGAATATGTTAGCAGCCCAAAAAAGGCCTTAAAATGCATCTTAGGCCTGCAAAAATGTTGAAAACTTTGGAGGCCCAAAAAAGGGGTTTACAGGCATCCTAGACCCCCTAAAGTCCAAAAAATGTTGGTGGCCGAGAAACAGGGTCAGAGAGCTCTGAATGTCCCAAAAACATGTGCAGCCTGAAAGGGGCATTAACCCGCCTCCTAGACCACTGAAATCCCCAAAAATATTTTTTCCACGAAAAATGCATCTTACATCGGTGAACGTTCAGAATATGCTAGCAGCTCAAAAAGGCCTTAAAATGCATCTTAGGCCTGCAAAAATGTAGAAAACCTTGGAGGCCCTAAAAAGGGGTTTACAGGCATCCTTGTCCCCCTAAAGTCCAGAAAATGTTGGTGGGCCAAAAACTGAGTCAGAGAGCTCTGAATGTCCCAAAAACATGTGAAGCCTGAAAGGGGCATTAACCCATGACCTCTGAAATTCCCAAAAAATAATTTTGGCACGAAGAATGCATCGTACAGCCCTGAAAGTTCAGAATATGTTACCAGTCCAAAAAGGGCCTTGAAATGCATCTCAGGCCTGCAAAAATGTTGAAAACTTTGGAGGCCCAAAAAAGGGGTTTACAGGCATCCTAGACCCCCTAAAGTCCAAAAAATGTTGGTGGCCGAGAAACAGGGTCAGAGAGCTCTGAATGTCCCAAAAACATGTGCAGCCTGAAAGGGGCATTAACCCGCCTCCTAGACCACTGAAATCCCCAAAAATATTTTTTCCACGAAAAATGCATCTTACATCGGTGAAGGTTCAGAATATGCTAGCAGCTCAAAAAAGGCCTTAAAATGCATCTTAGGCCTGCAAAAATGTAGAAAACCTTGGAGGCCCTAAAAAGGGGTTTACAGGCATCCTAGTCCCCCTAAAGTCCAGAAAATGTTGGTGGGCCAAAAACTGAGTCAGAGAGCTCTGAATGTCCCAAAAACATGTGAAGCCTGAAAGGGGCATTAACCCGCATCCTAGACGACTGAAATTCCCAAAAATATTTTTTCCATGAAAAATGCATCTTACATCTGTGAATGTTCAGAATATGTTAGCAGCCCAAAAAAGACCTTAAAATGCATTTTAGGCCTGGAAAAATTTTGAAAACTTTGGAGGCCCAAAAACGGGTTTTACAGGCATCCTAGACCCCCTTAACTCCAGAAAATGATGGTGCCCAAATACTGTGTCAGAGAGCTCTGAATGTCCCTAACGCATTTGCAGCCTAAAAGGGGCATTAACCCGCATCCTAGACCACTGAAATTCCCAAAAATAATTTTGGCACAAAAAATGCATCCTACACCCCTAAAAGTTAAGAATATGTTAGCAGCCCAAAAAAGGCCTTAAAATGCAACTTAGGCCTGCAAAAATGTTGAAAACTTTGAAGGCCCAAAAAAGGGGTTTACAGGCATCCTAGATCCCCTAAAGTCCAGGAAATGTTGGTGGCCGACAAACAGAGTCAGAGAGCGCTGAATGTCCCAAAAACATGTGTAGCCTGAAAGGGGCATTAACTCGCATCCTAGACCACTGAAATTCCCAAAAATATTTTTTCCATGAAAAATGCATCTTACATCCGTGAATGTTCAGAATATGTTAGCAGCCCAAAAAAGACCTTAAAATGCATTTTAGGCCTGGAAAAATGTTCAAACCTTTGGAGGCCCAAAAACGGGGTTTACAGGCATCCTAGACCCCCTTAACTCCAGAAAATGATGGTGCCCAAATACTGTGTCAGAGAGCTCTGAATGTCCCTAATGCATTTGCAGCCTAAAAGGGGCATTAACCCGCATCCTAGACCACTGAAATTCCCAAAAATAATTTTGGCACAAAAAATGCATCCTACACCACTGAAGGTTAAGAATATGTTAGAGCCCAAAAAAGGCCTTAAAATGCATCTTAGGTCTGCAAAAATGTTGAAAACTTTGGAAGCCCTAAAAAGGGGTTTACAGGCATCCTAGACCCCCTAAAGTCCAGAAAATGTTGGTGGCCCAAAAACAGGGTCAGAGAGCTCTGAATGAGCTCTGAATGTCCCAAAAACATTTGCAGCCTGAAAAGGGCATTAACCCGCATCCTAGACCACTGAAATTCCCAAAAATATTTTTTCCACGAAAAATGCATCTTACATCCGTGAACATTCAGAATGTTAGCAGCCCAAAAAAGGCCTTAAAATGCATCTTAGGCCTGCAAAAATGTAGAAAACTCTGGAGGCCCTAAAAAGGGGTTTACAGGCATCCTAGACCCCCTAAAATCCAGAAAATGTTGGTGGGCCAAAAACTGAGTCAGAGAGCTCTGAATGTCCCAAAAACATGTGAAGCCTGAAAGGGGCATTAACCCGCATCTTAGACGACTGAAATTCCCAAAAATATTTTTGGCACGAAAAATGCATCCTACACCTCTGAAAGTTAAGAATATGTTAGCAGCCCAAAAAAGGCCTTAAAATGCATCTTAGGCCTTCAAAAATGTTGAAAACTTTGGAGGCCGAAAAAAGGGTTTTACAGGCATCCTAGACCCCCTAAAGTGCAGAAAATAATGGTGGCCCTAAAACTGTGTCAGAGAGCTCTGAATGTCCCATAAACATTGGCAGCCTGAAAGGGGCATTAACCCGCATCCTAGACCACTGAAATTCCCAAAAATAATTTTGGCACACAAAATGCATCCTACACCCCTGAAAGTTAAGAATATGTTAGCAGCCCAAAAAAGGCCTTAAAATTCATCTTAGGCCTGCAAAAATGTTGAAAACTTTGGAGGCCCTAAAAAGAGGTTTACAGGCATCCTAGACCCCCTAAAGTCCAGAAAATGTTGGTGGCCCAGAAACAGGGTCAGAGAGCTCTGAATGTCCCAAAAACATTTGCAGCCTGAAAGGGGCACTAACCCGCATCCTAGACCACTGAAATTCCCAAAAATATTTTTTCCACGTAAAATGCATCTTACATCCGTGAACGTTCAGAATGTTAGCAGCCCAAAAAAGGCCTTAAAATGCCTCTTAGGCCTGCAAAAATGTAGAAAACTTTGGAGGCCCAAAAAAGAGGTTTACAGGCATCCTAGACCCCCTTAAGTCCAGAAAATGATGGTGCCCAAATACTGTGTCAGAGAGCTCTGAATGTCCCTAACGCATTTGCAGCCTAAAGGGGGCATTAACCCGCATCCTAGACCACTGAAATTCCCAAAAATAATTTTGGCACAAAAAATGCATCCTACACCCCCAAAGGTTAAGATTATGTTAGCAGCCCAAAAAAGGCCTTAAAATGCAACTTAGGCCTGCAAAATGTTCAAAACTTTGAAGGCCCAAAAAAGGGGTTTACAGGCATCCTAGACCCCCTAAAGTCCAGAAAATGATGGTGGCCCAAAAGGTGTGTCAGAGAGCTCTGAATGTCCCAAAAACATTTGCATTCTGAAAGGGGCATTAACCCGCATCCTAGACCACTGAAATTCCCAAAAATAATTTTGGCACAAAAAATGCATCCTACACCACTGAAAGTTAAGAATATGTTAGAGCCCAAAAAAGGCCTTAAAATGCATCTTAGGCCTGCAAAATTGTTGAAAACTTTGGAAGCCCTAAAAAGGGGTTTACAGGCATCCTAGACCCCCTAAAATCCAGAAAATGTTGGTGGGCCAAAAACTGAGTCAGAGAGCTCTGAATGTCCCAAAAAGATGTGAAGCCTGACAGGGGCATTAACCCGCATCCTAGACCACTGAAATTCCCAAAAATATTTTTTCCACGAAAAATGCATCTTACATCCGTGAACATTCAGAATGTTAGCAGCCCAAAAAAGGCCTTAAAATGCATCTTAGGCCTGCAAAAATGTAGAAAACTTTGGAGGCCGAAAAAAGGGTTTTACAGGCATCCTAGACCCCCTAAAGTGCAGAAAATAATGGTGGCCCTAAAACTGTGTCAGAGAGCTCTGAATGTCCCAAAAACATTTGCAGTCTGAAAGGGGCATTAACCCGCATCCTAGACCACTGAAATTCCCAAAAATAATTTTGGCACAAAAAATGCATCCTACACCACTGAAAGTTACGAATATGTTAGCAGCCCAAAAAAGGCCTTAAAATGCATTTTAGGCCTGCAAAAATGTTGAAAACTTTGGAGGCCCAAAAAAGGGGTTTACAGGCATCCTAGACCCCCTAAAGTCCAGAAAATGTTGGTGGCCGAGAAACAGGGTCAGAGAGCTCTGAATGTCCCAAAAACATGTGCAGCCTGAAAGGGGCATTAACCCGCATCCTAGACAACTGAAATCCCCAAAAATATTTTTTCCACGAAAAATGCATTTTACATCGGTGAAGGTTCAGAATATGTTGGCAGCTCAAAAAAGGCCTTAAAATGCATCTTAGGCCTGCAAAAATGTAGAAAACTTTGGAGGCCCTAAAAAGGGGTTTACAGGCATCCTAGACCCCCTAAAGTCCAGAAAATGTTGGTGGGCCAAAAACTGAGTCAGAGAGCTCTGAATGTCCCAAAAACATGTGAAGCCTGAAAGGGGCATTAACCCGCATCCTAGACGACTGAAATTCCCAAAAATATTTTTGGCACGAAAAATGCATCTTACATCTGTGAATGTTCAGAATATGTTAGCAGCCCAAAAAAGACCTTAAAATGCATTTTAGGCCTGGAAAAATGTTGAAAACTTTGGAGGCTCAAAAAAGGTGTTTACAGGCATCCTAGACCCCCTAAAGTCCAGAAAATGTTGGTGGCTCAAAAACTGCGTCAGAGAGCTCTGAATGTCCCAAAAACATTTGCAGTCTGAAAGGGGCATTAACCCGCATCCTAGACCACTGAAATTCCCAAAAATAATTTTGGCACAAAAAATGCATCCTACACCACTGAAAGTTACGAATATGTTAGCAGCCCAAAAAAGGCCTTAAAATGCATTTTAGGCCTGCAAAAATGTTGAAAACTTTGGAGGCCCAAAAAAAGGGTTTACAGGCATCCTAGACCCCCTAAAGTCCAGAAAATGTTGGTGGCCGAGAAACAGGGTCAGAGAGCTCTGAATGTCCCAAAAACATGTGCAGCCTGAAAGGGGCATTAACCCGCATCCTAGACCATTGAAATCCCCAAAAATATTTTTTCCACGAAAAATGCATTTTACATCGGTGAAGGTTCAGAATATGTTGGCAGCTCAAAAAAGGCCTTAAAATGCATCTTAGGCCTGCAAAAATGTAGAAAACTTTGGAGGCCCTAAAAAGGGGTTTACAGGCATCCTAGACCCCCTAAAGTCCAGAAAATGTTGGTGGGCCAATAACTGAGTCAGAGAGCTCTGAATGTCCCAAAAACATGTGAAGCCTGAAAGGGGCATTAACCCGCATCCTAGACGACTGAAATTCCCAAAAATATTTTTGGCACGAAAAATGCATCTTACATCTGTGAATGTTCAGAATATGTTAGCAGCCCAAAAAAGACCTTAAAATGCATTTTAGGCCTGGAAAAATGTTGAAAACTTTGGAGGCCCAAAAACGGGTTTTACAGGCATCCTAGACCCCCTTAACGTCAGAAAATGATGGTGCCCAAATACTGTGTCAGAGAGCTCTGAATGTCCCTAACGCATTTGCAGCCTAAAAGGGGCATTAACCCGCATCCTAGACCACTGAAATTCCCAAAAATAATTTTGGCACAAAAAATGCATCCTACACCCCTAAAAGTTAAGAATATGTTAGCAGCCCAAAAAAGGCCTTAAAATGCAACTTAGGCCTGCAAAAATGTTGAAAACTTTGGAGGCCCAAAAAAGAGATTTACAGGCATCCTAGACCCTCTAAAGTCCAGAAAATGATGGTGGCCCAAAAGGTACGTCAGAGAGCTCTGAATGTCCCAAAAACATTTGCAGTCTGAAAGGGGCATTAACCCGCATCCTAGACCACTGAAATTCCCAAAAATAATTTTGGCACAAAAAATGCATCCTACACCCCTGAAAGTTAAGAATATGTTAGCAGCCCAAAAATGGCCTTAAAATGCAGCTTAGGCCTGCAAAAATGTAGAAAACTTTGGAGGCCCAAAAAAGAGATTTACAGGCATCCTAGACCCTCTAAAGTCCAGGAAATGTTGGTGGCCGACAAACAGAGTCAGAGAGCGCTAAATGTCCCAAAAACATGTGTAGCCTGAAAGGGGCATTAACTCGCATCCTAGACCACTGAAATTCCCAAAAATATTTTTTCCATGAAAAATGCATCTTACATCCGTGAATGTTCAGAATATGTTAGCAGCCCAAAAAAGACCTTAAAATGCATTTTAGGCCTGGAAAAATGTTGAAAACTTTGGAGGCCCAAAAACGGGGTTTACAGGCATCCTAGACCCCCTTAACTCCAGAAAATGATGGTGCCCAAATACTGTGTCAGAGAGCTCTGAATGTCCCCAACGCATTTGCAGCCTAAAAGGGGCATTAACCCGCATCCTAGACCACTGAAATTCCCAAAAATAATTTTGGCACAAAAAATGCATCCTACACCACTGAAAGTTAAGAATATGTTAGAGCCCAAAAAAGGCCTTAAAATGCATCTTAGGCCTGCAAAAATGTTGAAAACTTTGGAAGCCCTAAAAAGGGGTTTACAGGCATCCTAGACCCCCTAAAGTCCAGAAAATGTTGGTGGCCCAAAAACAGGGTCAGAGAGCTCTGAATGTCCCAAAAACATTTGCAGCCTGAAAAGGGCATTAACCCGCATCCTAGACCACTGAAATTCCCAAAAATATTTTTTCCACGAAAAATGCATCTTACATCCGTGAACATTCAGAATGTTAGCAGCCCAAAAAAGGCCTTAAAATGCATCTTAGGCCTGCAAAAATGTAGAAAACTTTGGAGGCCCTAAAAAGGGGTTTACAGGCATCCTAGACGCCCTAAAATCCAGAAAATGTTGGTGGGCCAAAAACTGAGTCAGAGAGCTCTGAATGTCCCAAAAACATGTGAAGCCTGAAAGGGGCATTAACCCGCATCTTAGACGACTGAAATTCCCAAAAATATTTTTGGCACGAAAAATGCATCCTACACCTCTGAAAGTTAAGAATATGTTAGCAGCCCAAAAAAGGCCTTAAAATGCATCTTAGGCCTTCAAAAATGTTGAAAACTTTGGAGGCCGAAAAAAGGGTTTTACAGGCATCCTAGACCCCCTAAAGTACAGAAAATAATGGTGGCCCTAAAACTGTCTCAGAGAGCTCTGAATGTCCCATAAACATTTGCAATCTGAAAGGGGTATTAACCCGCATCCTAGACCACTGAAATTCCCAAAAATAATTTTGGCACACAAAATGCATCCTACACCCCTGAAAGTTAAGAATATGTTAGCAGCCCAAAAAAGGCCTTAAAATGCAGCTTAGGCCTGCAAAAATGTAGAAAACTTTGGAGGCCCAAAAAAGAGATTTACAGGCATCCTAGACCCCCTAAAGTCCAGGAAATGTTGGTGGCCGACAAACAGAGTCAGAGAGCGCTGAATGTCCCAAAAACATGTGTAGCCTGAAAGGGGCATTAACTCGCATCCTAGACCACTGAAATTCCCAAAAATATTTTTTCCATGAAAAATGCATCTTACATCCGTGAATGTTCAGAATATGTTAGCAGCCCAAAAAAGACCTTAAAATGCATTTTAGGCCCGGAAAAATGTTGAAAACTATGGAGGCCCAAAAACGGGGTTTACAGGCATCCTAGACCCCCTTAACTCCAGAAAATGATGGTGCCCAAATACTGTGTCAGAGAGCTCTGAATGTCCCTAACGCATTTGCAGCCTAAAAGGGGCATTAACCCGCATCCTAGACCACTGAAATTCCCAAAAATAATTTTGGCACAAAAAATGCATCCTACACCACTGAAAGTTAAGAATATGTTAGAGCCCAAAAAAGGCCTTAAAATGCATCTTAGGCCTGCAAAAATGTAGAAAACTTTGGAGGCCCTAAAAAGGGGTTTACAGGCATCCTAGACCCCCTAAAATCCAGAAAATGTTGGTGGGCCAAAAACTGAGTCAGAGAGCTCTGAATGTCCCAAAAACATGTGAAGCCTGAAAGGGGCATTAACCCGCATCTTAGACGACTGAAATTCCCAAAAATATTTTTGGCACGAAAAATGCATCCTACACCTCTGAAAGTTAAGAATATGTTAGCAGCCCAAAAAAGGCCTTAAAATGCATCTTAGGCCTTCAAAAATGTTGAAAACTTTGGAGGCCGAAAAAAGGGTTTTACAGGCATCCTAGACCCCCTAAAGTGCAGAAAATAATGGTGGCCCTAAAACTGTGTCAGAGAGCTCTGAATGTCCCAAAAACATTGGCAGCCTGAAAGGGGCATTAACCCGCATCCTAGACCACTGAAATTCCCAAAAATAATTTTGGCACACAAAATGCATCCTACACCCCTGAAAGTTAAGAATATGTTAGCAGCCCAAAAAAGGCCTTAAAATGCATCTTAGGCCTTCAAAAATGTTGAAAACTTTGGAGGCCCTAAAAAGAGGTTTACAGGCATCCTAGACCCCCTAAAGTCCAGAAAATGATGGTGCCCAAATACTGTGTCAGAGAGCTCTGAATGTCCCTAACGCATTTGCAGCCTAAAGGGGCATTAACCCGCATCTTAGACCACTGTAATTCCCAAAAATAATTTTGGCACAAAAAAAGCATCCTACACCCCCAAAGGTTAAGAATATGTTAGCCGCCCAAAAAAGGCCTTAAAATGCAACTTAGGCCTGCAAAATGTTCAAAACTTTGAAGGCCCAAAAAAGGGGTTTACAGGCATCCTAGACCACCTAAAGTCCAGAAAATGATGGTGGCCCAAAAGGTGCGTCAGAGAGCTCTGAATGTCCCAAAAACATTTGCATTCTGAAAGGGGCATTAACCCGCATCCTAGGCCACTGAAATTCCCAAAAATAATTTTGGCACAAAAAATGCATCCTACACCACTGAAAGTTAAGAATATGTTAGCCGCCCAAAAAAGGCCTTAAAATGCATCTTAGGCCTACAAAAATGTAGAAAACTTTGGAGGCCCAAAAAAAAGGTTTACAGGCATCCTAGACCCCCTAAAGTCCAGAAATTGATGGTGGCCGACAAACAGAGTCAGAGAGCGCTGAATGTCCCAAAAACATGTGTAGCCTGAAAGGGGCATTAACTCGCATCCTAGACCACTGAAATTCCCAAAAATATTTTTTCCATGAAAAATGCCTCTTACATCCGTGAATGTTCAGAATATGTTAGCAGCCCAAAAAAGACCTTAAAATGCATTTTAGGCCTGGAAAAATGTTGAAAACTTTGGAGGCCCAAAAACGGGGTTTACAGGCATCCTAGACCCCCTTAACTCCAGAAAATGATGGTGCCCAAATACTGTGTCAGAGAGCTCTGAATGTCCCTAACGCATTTGCAGCCTAAAAGGGGCATTAACCCGCATCCTAGACCACTGAAATTCCCAAAAATAATTTGGCACACAAAATGCATCCTACACCCCTGAAAGTTAAGAATATGTTAGCAGCCCAAAAAAGGCCTTAAAATGCATCTTAGGCCTGCAAAAATGTTGAAAACTTTGGAGGCCCTAAAAAGAGGTTTACAGGCATCCTAGACCCCCTAAAGTCCAGAAAATGTTGGTGGCCCAGAAACAGGGTCAGAGAGCTCTGAATGTCCCAAAAACATTTGCAGCCTGAAAGGGGCATTAAACCGCATCCTAGACCACTGAAGTTCCCAAAAATATTTTTCCACGAAAAATGCATCTTACATCCGTGAACGTTCAGAATGTTAGCAGCCCAAAAAAGGCCTTAAAATGCCTCTTAGGCCTGCAAAAATGTAGAAAACTTTGGAGGCCCAAAAAAGAGGTTTACAGGCATCCGAGACCCCTTAAAGTCCAGAAAATGATGGTGCCCAAATACTGTGTCAGAGAGCTCTGAATGTCCCTAACGCATTTGCAGTCTAAAGGGGGCATTAACCCGCATCCTAGACCACTGAAATTCCCAAAAATAATTTTGGCACAAAAAATGCATCCTACACCCCAAAAGGTTAAGAATATGTTAGCAGCCCAAAAAAGGCCTTAAAATGCAACTTAGGCCTGCAAAATGTTCAAAACTTTGAGGCCCAAAAAAGCGGTTTACAGCCATCCTAGACCCCCTAAAGTCCAGAAAATGATGGTGGCCCAAAAGGTGCGTCAGAGAGCTCTGAATGTCACAAAAACATTTGCATTCTGAAAGGGGCATTAACCCGCATCCTAGATCACTGAAATTCCCCAAAATAATTTTGGCACAAAAAATGCATCCTACACCACTGAAAGTTAAGAATATGTTAGAGCCCAAAAAAGGCCTTAAAATGCATCTTAGGCCTGCAAAAATGTTGAAAACTTTGGAAGCCCTAAAAAGGGGTTTACAGGCATCCTAGACCCCCTAAAGTCCAGAAAATGTTGGTGGCCCAAAAACAGGGTCAGAGAGCTCTGAATGTCCCAAAAACATTTGCAATCTGAAAGGGGCATTAACCCGCATCCTAGACCACTGAAATTCCCAAAAATAATTTTGGCACAAAAAATGCATCCTACACCCCTGAAAGTTAAGAATATGTTAGCAGCCCAAAAAAGGCCTTAAAATGCATCTTAGGCCTGCAAAAATGTTGAAAACTTTGGAAGCCCAAAGAAGGGGTTTACGGGCATCCTAGACCCCCTAAAGTCCAGAAAATGTTGGTGGCCCAAAAACAGGGTCAGAGAGCTCTGAATGTCCCAAAAACATTTGCAGCCTGAAAAGGGCATTAACCCGCATCCTAGACCACTGAAATTCCCAAAAATATTTTTTCCACGAAAAATGCATCTTACATCCGTGAACATTCAGAATGTTAGCAGCCCAAAAAAGGCCTTAAAATGCATCTTAGGCCTGCAAAAATGTAGAAAACTTTGGAGGCCCTAAAAAGGGGTTTACAGGCATCCTAGACCCCCTAAAATCCAGAAAATGTTGGTGGGCCAAAAACTGAGTCAGAGAGCTCTGAATGTCCCAAAAACATGTGAAGCCTGAAAGGGGCATTAACCCGCATCTTAGACGACTGAAATTCCCAAAAATATTTTTGGCACGAAAAATGCATCCTACACCTCTGAAAGTTAAAAATATGTTAGCAGCCCAAAAAAGGCCTTAAAATGCATCTTAGGCCTTCAAAAATGTTGAAAACTTTGGAGGCCCAAAAAAGGGGTTTACAGGCATCCTAGACCCCCTAAAGTCCAGAAAATGTTGGTGGCCGAGAAACAGGGTCAGAGAGCTCTGAATGTCCCAAAAACATGTGCAGCCTGAAAGGGGCATTAACCCGCATCCTAGACAACTGAAATCCCCAAAAATATTTTTTCCACGAAAAATGCATTTTACATCGGTGAAGGTTCAGAATATGTTGGCAGCTCAAAAAAGGCCTTAAAATGCATCTTAGGCCTGCAAAAATGTAGAAAACTTTGGAGGCCCTAAAAAGGGGTTTACAGGCATCCTAGACCCCCTAAAGTCCAGAAAATGTTGGTGGGCCAAAAACTGAGTCAGAGAGCTCTGAATGTCCCAAAAACATGTGAAGCCTGAAAGGGGCATTAACCCGCATCCTAGACGACTGAAATTCCCAAAAATATTTTTGGCACGAAAAATGCATCTTACATCTGTGAATGTTCAGAATATGTTAGCAGCCCAAAAAAGACCTTAAAATGCATTTTAGGCCTGGAAAAATGTTGAAAACTTTGGAGGCTCAAAAAAGGTGTTTACAGGCATCCTAGACCCCCTAAAGTCCAGAAAATGTTGGTGGCTCAAAAACTGCGTCAGAGAGCTCTGAATGTCCCAAAAACATTTGCAGTCTGAAAGGGGCATTAACCCGCATCCTAGACCACTGAAATTCCCAAAAATAATTTTGGCACAAAAAATGCATCCTACACCACTGAAAGTTACGAATATGTTAGCAGCCCAAAAAAGGCCTTAAAATGCATTTTAGGCCTGCAAAAATGTTGAAAACTTTGGAGGCCCAAAAAAAGGGTTTACAGGCATCCTAGACCCCCTAAAGTCCAGAAAATGTTGGTGGCCGAGAAACAGGGTCAGAGAGCTCTGAATGTCCCAAAAACATGTGCAGCCTGAAAGGGGCATTAACCCGCATCCTAGACCATTGAAATCCCCAAAAATATTTTTTCCACGAAAAATGCATTTTACATCGGTGAAGGTTCAGAATATGTTGGCAGCTCAAAAAAGGCCTTAAAATGCATCTTAGGCCTGCAAAAATGTAGAAAACTTTGGAGGCCCTAAAAAGGGGTTTACAGGCATCCTAGACCCCCTAAAGTCCAGAAAATGTTGGTGGGCCAATAACTGAGTCAGAGAGCTCTGAATGTCCCAAAAACATGTGAAGCCTGAAAGGGGCATTAACCCGCATCCTAGACGACTGAAATTCCCAAAAATATTTTTGGCACGAAAAATGCATCTTACATCTGTGAATGTTCAGAATATGTTAGCAGCCCAAAAAAGACCTTAAAATGCATTTTAGGCCTGGAAAAATGTTGAAAACTTTGGAGGCCCAAAAACGGGTTTTACAGGCATCCTAGACCCCCTTAACGTCAGAAAATGATGGTGCCCAAATACTGTGTCAGAGAGCTCTGAATGTCCCTAACGCATTTGCAGCCTAAAAGGGGCATTAACCCGCATCCTAGACCACTGAAATTCCCAAAAATAATTTTGGCACAAAAAATGCATCCTACACCCCTAAAAGTTAAGAATATGTTAGCAGCCCAAAAAAGGCCTTAAAATGCAACTTAGGCCTGCAAAAATGTTGAAAACTTTGGAGGCCCAAAAAAGAGATTTACAGGCATCCTAGACCCTCTAAAGTCCAGAAAATGATGGTGGCCCAAAAGGTACGTCAGAGAGCTCTGAATGTCCCAAAAACATTTGCAGTCTGAAAGGGGCATTAACCCGCATCCTAGACCACTGAAATTCCCAAAAATAATTTTGGCACAAAAAATGCATCCTACACCCCTGAAAGTTAAGAATATGTTAGCAGCCCAAAAATGGCCTTAAAATGCAGCTTAGGCCTGCAAAAATGTAGAAAACTTTGGAGGCCCAAAAAAGAGATTTACAGGCATCCTAGACCCTCTAAAGTCCAGGAAATGTTGGTGGCCGACAAACAGAGTCAGAGAGCGCTAAATGTCCCAAAAACATGTGTAGCCTGAAAGGGGCATTAACTCGCATCCTAGACCACTGAAATTCCCAAAAATATTTTTTCCATGAAAAATGCATCTTACATCCGTGAATGTTCAGAATATGTTAGCAGCCCAAAAAAGACCTTAAAATGCATTTTAGGCCTGGAAAAATGTTGAAAACTTTGGAGGCCCAAAAACGGGGTTTACAGGCATCCTAGACCCCCTTAACTCCAGAAAATGATGGTGCCCAAATACTGTGTCAGAGAGCTCTGAATGTCCCCAACGCATTTGCAGCCTAAAAGGGGCATTAACCCGCATCCTAGACCACTGAAATTCCCAAAAATAATTTTGGCACAAAAAATGCATCCTACACCACTGAAAGTTAAGAATATGTTAGAGCCCAAAAAAGGCCTTAAAATGCATCTTAGGCCTGCAAAAATGTTGAAAACTTTGGAAGCCCTAAAAAGGGGTTTACAGGCATCCTAGACCCCCTAAAGTCCAGAAAATGTTGGTGGCCCAAAAACAGGGTCAGAGAGCTCTGAATGTCCCAAAAACATTTGCAGCCTGAAAAGGGCATTAACCCGCATCCTAGACCACTGAAATTCCCAAAAATATTTTTTCCACGAAAAATGCATCTTACATCCGTGAACATTCAGAATGTTAGCAGCCCAAAAAAGGCCTTAAAATGCATCTTAGGCCTGCAAAAATGTAGAAAACTTTGGAGGCCCTAAAAAGGGGTTTACAGGCATCCTAGACGCCCTAAAATCCAGAAAATGTTGGTGGGCCAAAAACTGAGTCAGAGAGCTCTGAATGTCCCAAAAACATGTGAAGCCTGAAAGGGGCATTAACCCGCATCTTAGACGACTGAAATTCCCAAAAATATTTTTGGCACGAAAAATGCATCCTACACCTCTGAAAGTTAAGAATATGTTAGCAGCCCAAAAAAGGCCTTAAAATGCATCTTAGGCCTTCAAAAATGTTGAAAACTTTGGAGGCCGAAAAAAGGGTTTTACAGGCATCCTAGACCCCCTAAAGTACAGAAAATAATGGTGGCCCTAAAACTGTCTCAGAGAGCTCTGAATGTCCCATAAACATTTGCAATCTGAAAGGGGTATTAACCCGCATCCTAGACCACTGAAATTCCCAAAAATAATTTTGGCACACAAAATGCATCCTACACCCCTGAAAGTTAAGAATATGTTAGCAGCCCAAAAAAGGCCTTAAAATGCAGCTTAGGCCTGCAAAAATGTAGAAAACTTTGGAGGCCCAAAAAAGAGATTTACAGGCATCCTAGACCCCCTAAAGTCCAGGAAATGTTGGTGGCCGACAAACAGAGTCAGAGAGCGCTGAATGTCCCAAAAACATGTGTAGCCTGAAAGGGGCATTAACTCGCATCCTAGACCACTGAAATTCCCAAAAATATTTTTTCCATGAAAAATGCATCTTACATCCGTGAATGTTCAGAATATGTTAGCAGCCCAAAAAAGACCTTAAAATGCATTTTAGGCCCGGAAAAATGTTGAAAACTATGGAGGCCCAAAAACGGGGTTTACAGGCATCCTAGACCCCCTTAACTCCAGAAAATGATGGTGCCCAAATACTGTGTCAGAGAGCTCTGAATGTCCCTAACGCATTTGCAGCCTAAAAGGGGCATTAACCCGCATCCTAGACCACTGAAATTCCCAAAAATAATTTTGGCACAAAAAATGCATCCTACACCACTGAAAGTTAAGAATATGTTAGAGCCCAAAAAAGGCCTTAAAATGCATCTTAGGCCTGCAAAAATGTAGAAAACTTTGGAGGCCCTAAAAAGGGGTTTACAGGCATCCTAGACCCCCTAAAATCCAGAAAATGTTGGTGGGCCAAAAACTGAGTCAGAGAGCTCTGAATGTCCCAAAAACATGTGAAGCCTGAAAGGGGCATTAACCCGCATCTTAGACGACTGAAATTCCCAAAAATATTTTTGGCACGAAAAATGCATCCTACACCTCTGAAAGTTAAGAATATGTTAGCAGCCCAAAAAAGGCCTTAAAATGCATCTTAGGCCTTCAAAAATGTTGAAAACTTTGGAGGCCGAAAAAAGGGTTTTACAGGCATCCTAGACCCCCTAAAGTGCAGAAAATAATGGTGGCCCTAAAACTGTGTCAGAGAGCTCTGAATGTCCCAAAAACATTGGCAGCCTGAAAGGGGCATTAACCCGCATCCTAGACCACTGAAATTCCCAAAAATAATTTTGGCACACAAAATGCATCCTACACCCCTGAAAGTTAAGAATATGTTAGCAGCCCAAAAAAGGCCTTAAAATGCATCTTAGGCCTTCAAAAATGTTGAAAACTTTGGAGGCCCTAAAAAGAGGTTTACAGGCATCCTAGACCCCCTAAAGTCCAGAAAATGATGGTGCCCAAATACTGTGTCAGAGAGCTCTGAATGTCCCTAACGCATTTGCAGCCTAAAGGGGCATTAACCCGCATCTTAGACCACTGTAATTCCCAAAAATAATTTTGGCACAAAAAAAGCATCCTACACCCCCAAAGGTTAAGAATATGTTAGCCGCCCAAAAAAGGCCTTAAAATGCAACTTAGGCCTGCAAAATGTTCAAAACTTTGAAGGCCCAAAAAAGGGGTTTACAGGCATCCTAGACCACCTAAAGTCCAGAAAATGATGGTGGCCCAAAAGGTGCGTCAGAGAGCTCTGAATGTCCCAAAAACATTTGCATTCTGAAAGGGGCATTAACCCGCATCCTAGGCCACTGAAATTCCCAAAAATAATTTTGGCACAAAAAATGCATCCTACACCACTGAAAGTTAAGAATATGTTAGCCGCCCAAAAAAGGCCTTAAAATGCATCTTAGGCCTACAAAAATGTAGAAAACTTTGGAGGCCCAAAAAAAAGGTTTACAGGCATCCTAGACCCCCTAAAGTCCAGAAATTGATGGTGGCCGACAAACAGAGTCAGAGAGCGCTGAATGTCCCAAAAACATGTGTAGCCTGAAAGGGGCATTAACTCGCATCCTAGACCACTGAAATTCCCAAAAATATTTTTTCCATGAAAAATGCCTCTTACATCCGTGAATGTTCAGAATATGTTAGCAGCCCAAAAAAGACCTTAAAATGCATTTTAGGCCTGGAAAAATGTTGAAAACTTTGGAGGCCCAAAAACGGGGTTTACAGGCATCCTAGACCCCCTTAACTCCAGAAAATGATGGTGCCCAAATACTGTGTCAGAGAGCTCTGAATGTCCCTAACGCATTTGCAGCCTAAAAGGGGCATTAACCCGCATCCTAGACCACTGAAATTCCCAAAAATAATTTGGCACACAAAATGCATCCTACACCCCTGAAAGTTAAGAATATGTTAGCAGCCCAAAAAAGGCCTTAAAATGCATCTTAGGCCTGCAAAAATGTTGAAAACTTTGGAGGCCCTAAAAAGAGGTTTACAGGCATCCTAGACCCCCTAAAGTCCAGAAAATGTTGGTGGCCCAGAAACAGGGTCAGAGAGCTCTGAATGTCCCAAAAACATTTGCAGCCTGAAAGGGGCATTAAACCGCATCCTAGACCACTGAAGTTCCCAAAAATATTTTTCCACGAAAAATGCATCTTACATCCGTGAACGTTCAGAATGTTAGCAGCCCAAAAAAGGCCTTAAAATGCCTCTTAGGCCTGCAAAAATGTAGAAAACTTTGGAGGCCCAAAAAAGAGGTTTACAGGCATCCGAGACCCCTTAAAGTCCAGAAAATGATGGTGCCCAAATACTGTGTCAGAGAGCTCTGAATGTCCCTAACGCATTTGCAGTCTAAAGGGGGCATTAACCCGCATCCTAGACCACTGAAATTCCCAAAAATAATTTTGGCACAAAAAATGCATCCTACACCCCAAAAGGTTAAGAATATGTTAGCAGCCCAAAAAAGGCCTTAAAATGCAACTTAGGCCTGCAAAATGTTCAAAACTTTGAGGCCCAAAAAAGCGGTTTACAGCCATCCTAGACCCCCTAAAGTCCAGAAAATGATGGTGGCCCAAAAGGTGCGTCAGAGAGCTCTGAATGTCACAAAAACATTTGCATTCTGAAAGGGGCATTAACCCGCATCCTAGATCACTGAAATTCCCCAAAATAATTTTGGCACAAAAAATGCATCCTACACCACTGAAAGTTAAGAATATGTTAGAGCCCAAAAAAGGCCTTAAAATGCATCTTAGGCCTGCAAAAATGTTGAAAACTTTGGAAGCCCTAAAAAGGGGTTTACAGGCATCCTAGACCCCCTAAAGTCCAGAAAATGTTGGTGGCCCAAAAACAGGGTCAGAGAGCTCTGAATGTCCCAAAAACATTTGCAATCTGAAAGGGGCATTAACCCGCATCCTAGACCACTGAAATTCCCAAAAATAATTTTGGCACAAAAAATGCATCCTACACCCCTGAAAGTTAAGAATATGTTAGCAGCCCAAAAAAGGCCTTAAAATGCATCTTAGGCCTGCAAAAATGTTGAAAACTTTGGAAGCCCAAAGAAGGGGTTTACGGGCATCCTAGACCCCCTAAAGTCCAGAAAATGTTGGTGGCCCAAAAACAGGGTCAGAGAGCTCTGAATGTCCCAAAAACATTTGCAGCCTGAAAAGGGCATTAACCCGCATCCTAGACCACTGAAATTCCCAAAAATATTTTTTCCACGAAAAATGCATCTTACATCCGTGAACATTCAGAATGTTAGCAGCCCAAAAAAGGCCTTAAAATGCATCTTAGGCCTGCAAAAATGTAGAAAACTTTGGAGGCCCTAAAAAGGGGTTTACAGGCATCCTAGACCCCCTAAAATCCAGAAAATGTTGGTGGGCCAAAAACTGAGTCAGAGAGCTCTGAATGTCCCAAAAACATGTGAAGCCTGAAAGGGGCATTAACCCGCATCTTAGACGACTGAAATTCCCAAAAATATTTTTGGCACGAAAAATGCATCCTACACCTCTGAAAGTTAAAAATATGTTAGCAGCCCAAAAAAGGCCTTAAAATGCATCTTAGGCCTTCAAAAATGTTGAAAACTTTGGAGGCCGAAAAAAGGGTTTTACAGGCATCCTAGACCCCCTAAAGTGCAGAATATAATGGTGGCCCTAAAACTGTGTCAGAGAGCTCTGAATGTCCCAAAAACATTGGCAGCCTGAAAGGGGCATTAACCCGCATCCTAGACCACTGAAATTCCCAAAAATAATTTTGGCACACAAAATGCATCCTACACCCCTGAAAGTTAAGAATATGTTAGCAGCCCAAAAAAGGCCTTAAAATGCATCTTAGGCCTGCAAAAATGTGAAAACTTTGGAGGCCCTAAAAAGAGGTTTACAGGCATCCTAGACCCCCTAAAGTCCAGAAAATGATGGTGCCCAAATACTGTGTCAGAGAGCTCTGAATGTCCCTAACGCATTTGCAGCCTAAAGGGGGCATTAACCCGCATCCTAGACCACTGAAATTCCCAAAAATAATTTTGGCACAAAAAATGCATCCTACACCCCCAAAGGTTAAGAATATGTTAGCAGCCCAAAAAAGGCCTTAAAATGCAACTTAGGCCTACAAAAATGTAGAAAACTTTGGAGGCCCAAAAAAAAGGTTTACAGGCATCCTAGACCCCCTAAAGTCCAGAAATTGTTGGTGGCCGACAAACAGAGTCAGAGAGCGCTGAATGTCCCAAAAACATGTGTAGCCTGAAAGGGGCATTAACTCGCATCCTAGACCACTGAAATTAACAAAAATATTTTTTCCATGAAAAATGCCTCTTACATCCGTGAATGTTCAGAATATGTTAGCAGCCCAAATAAGACCTTAAAATGCATTTTAGGCCTGGAAAAATGTTGAAAACTTTGGAGGCCCAAAAACGGGGTTTACAGGCATCCTAGACCCCCTAAAGTCCAGAAAATGATGGTGGCCCAAAAACAGGGTCAGAGAGCTCTGAATGTCCCAAAAACATTTGCAGCCTGAAAGGGGCAATAACCCGCATCCTAGACCACTGAAATTCCCAAAAATAATTTTGGCACGAAAAATGCATCCTACACCCCTGAAAGTTAAGAATATGTTAGCAGCCCAAAAAAGGCCTTAAAATGCATTTTAGGCCTGGAAAAATGTTGAAAACTTTTGAGGCCCAAAAAAGGGGTTTACAGGCATCCTAGACCCCCTGAAGTCCAGAAAATGATGGTGGCCCAAAAGGTGCGTCAGAGAGCTCTGAATGTCCCAAAAACATTTGCATCCTGAAAGGGGCATTAACCCGCATCCTAGACCAATGAAATTCCCAAAAATAATTTTGGCACAAAAAATGCATCCTACACCCCTGAAAGTTAAGAATATGTTAGCAGCCCAAAAAAGGCCTTAAAATGCATCTTAGGCCTGCAAAAATGTAGAAAACTTTGGAGGCCCAAAAAAGAGGTTTACAGGCATCCTAGACCCCCTAAAGTCCAGAAAATGTTGGTGGCCGAAAAACAGAGTGAGAGAGTGCTGAATGTCCCAAAAACATGTGTAGCCTGAAAGGGGCATTAACTCGCATCCTAGACCACTGAAATTCCCAAAAATATTTTTTCCATGAAAAATGCATTATACATCCGTGAATGTTCAGAATATGTTAGCAGCCCAAAAAAGACCTTAAAATGCATTTTAGGCCTGGAAAAATGTTGAAAACTTTGGAGGCCCAAAAACGGGGTTTACAGGCATCCTAGACCCCCTTAACTCCAGAAAATGATGGTGCCCAAATACTGTGTCAGAGAGCTCTGAATGTCCCTAACACATTTGCAGCCTAAAAGGGGCATTAACCCGCATCCTAGACCACTGAACTTCCCAAAAATAATTTTGGCACAAAAAATGCATCCTACACCCCTAAAAGTTAAGAATATGTTAGCAGCCCAAAAAAGGCCTTAAAATGCAACTTATGCCTGCAAAATGTTGAAAACTTTGAAGGCCCAAAAAAGGGGTTTACAGGCATCCTAGACCCCTTAAAGTCCAGAAAATGATGGTGGCCCAAAAACAGGGTCAGAGAGCTCTGAATGTCCCAAAAACATGTGTAGCCTGAAAGGGGCATTAACTCACATCCTAGACCACTGAAATTCCCAAAAATATGTTTTCCATGAAAAATGCATCTTACATCCCTGAATGTTCAGAATATGTTAGCAGCCCAAAAAAGACCTTAAAATGCATTTTAGGCCTGGAAAAATGTTGAAAACTTTGGAGGCCCAAAAACGGGGTTTACAGGCCTCCTAGACCCCCTTAACTCCAGAAAATGATGGTGCCCAAATACTGTGTCAGAGAGCTCTGAATGTCCCTAACGCATTTGCAGCCTAAAAGGGGCATTAACCCGCATCCTAGACCACTGAACTTCCAAAAAATAATTTTGGCACAAAAAATGCATCCTACACCCCTAAAAGTTAAGAATATGTTAGCAGCCCAAAAAAGGCCTTAAAATGCAACTTAGGCCTGCAAAATGTTGAGAACTTTGAAGGCCCAAAAAAGGGGTTTACAGGCATCCTAGACCCCTTAAAGTCCAGCAAATGTTGGTGGCTCAAAAACTGCGTCAGAGAGCTCTGAATGTCCCAAAACATTTGCAGTCTGAAAGGGGCATTAACCCGCATCCTAGACCACTGAAATTCCCAAAAATAATTTTGGCACAAAAAATGCATCCTACACCACTGAAAGTTACGAATATGTTAGCAGCCCAAAAAAGGCCTTAAAATGCATTTTAGGCCTGCAAAAATGTTGAAAACTTTGGAGGCCCAAAAAAGGGGTTTACAGGCATCCTAGACCCCCTAAAGTCCAGAAAATGTTGGTGGGCCAAAAACTGAGTCAGAGAGCTCTGAATGTCCCAAAAACATGTGAAGCCTGAAAGGGGCAACCCGCATCTTAGACGACTGAAATTCCCAAAAATATTTTTGGCACGAAAAATGCATCCTACACCTCTGAAGGTTAAGAATATGTTAGCAGCCCAAAAAAGGCCTTAAAATGCATCTTAGGCCTTCAAAAATGTTGAAAACTTTGGAGGCCGAAAAAAGGGTTTTACAGGCATCCGAGACCCCCTAAAGTGCAGAAAATAATGGTGGCCCTAAAACTGTGTCAGAGAGCTCTGAATGTCCCATAAACATTTGCAGCCTGAAAGGGGCATTAACCCGCATCCTAGACCACTGAAATTCCCAAAAATATTTTTTCCACGTAAAATGCATCTTACATCCGTGAACGTTCAGAATGTTAGCAGCCCAAAAAAGGCCTTAAAATGCCTCTTAGGCCTGCAAAAATGTAGAAAACTTTGGAGGCCCAAAAAAGAGGTTTACAGGCATCCTAGACCCCCTAAAGTCCAGAAAATGATGGTGCCCAAATACTGTGTCAGAGAGCTCTGAATGTCCCTAACGCATTTGCAGCCTAAAGGGGGCATTAACCCGCATCCTAGACCACTGAAATTCCCAAAAATAATTTTGGCACAAAAAATGCATCCTACACCCCCAAAGGTTAAGAATATGTTAGCAGTCCAAAAAAGGCCTTAAAATGCAACTTAGGCCTGCAAAATGTTCAAAACTTTGAAGGCCCAAAAAAGGGGTTTACAGGCATCCTAGACCCCCTAAAGTCCAGAAAATGATGGTGGCCCAAAAGGTGCGTCAGAGAGCTCTGAATGTCCCAAAAACATTTGCATTCTGAAAGGGGCATTAACCCGCATCCTAGACCACTGAAATTCCCAAAAATAATTTTGGCACCAAAAATGCATCCTACACCACTGAAAGTTAAGAATATGTTAGAGCGAGAAAAAAGGCCTTAAAATGCATCTTAGGCCTGCAAAAATGTTGAAAACTTTGGAAGCCCTAAAAAGGGGTTTACAGGCATCCTAGACCCCCTAAAGTCCAGAAAATGTTGGTGGCCCAAAAACAGGGTCAGAGAGCTCTGAATGTCCCAAAAACATTTGCAGCCTGAAAGGGGCATTAACCCGCATCCCAGACCACTGAAATTCCCAAAAATATTTTTTCCACGAAAAATGCATCTTACATCCGTGAACGTTCAGAATGTTAGCAGCCCAAAAAAGGCCTTAAAATGCATCTTAGGCCTGCAAAAATGTAGAAAACTTTGGAGGCCCAAAAAAAGAGGTTGCAGGCATCCTAGACCCCCTAAAGTCCAGAAAATGATGGTGGCCCAAAAACTGTGTCAGAGAGCTCTGAAAGTCCCAAAATCATTTGCAGCCTGAAAGGGGCATTAACCCGCATCCTAGACCACTGAAATTCCCAAAAATATTTTTTCCACGAAAAATGCATCTTACATCGGTGAAGGTTCAGAATATGTTAGCAGCTCAAAAAAGGCCTTAAAATGCATCTTAGGCCTTCAAAAATGTTGAAAACTTTGGAGGCCGAAAAAAGGGTTTTACAGGCATCCTAGACCCCCCTAAAGTGCAGAAAATGATGGTGGCCCAAAAACTGCATCAGAGAGCTCTGAATGTCCCAAAAACATTTGCAGTCTGAAAGGGGCATTAACCCACATCCTAGACCACTGAAATACCAAAAATAATTTTGGCACAAAAAATGCATCCTACACCCCTGAAAGTTATGAATATTTTAGCAGCAAAGGCCTTAAAATGCATTTTAGGCCTGCAAAAATGTTGAAAACTTTTGAGGCCCAAAAAAGGGGTTTACAGGCATCCTAGACCCCCTAAAGTCCAGAAAATGATGGTGCCCAAATACTGTGTCAGAGAGCTCTGAATGTCCCTAACGCATTTGCAGCCTAAAAGGGGCATTAACCCGCATCCTAGACCACTGAAATTCCCAAAAATAATTTTGGCACGAAAAATGCATCCTACACCCCTGAAAGTTAAGAATATGTTAGCAGCCCAAAAAAGGCCTTAAAATGCATCTTAGGCCTGCAAAAATGTTGAACACTTTGGAGGCCCAAAAATGGTGTTTACAGGCATCCTAGACCCCCTAAAGTCCAGAAAATGTTGGTGGCTCAAAAACTGCGTCAGAGAGCTCTGAATGTCCCAAAAACATTTGCAGTCTGAAAGGGGCATTAACCCGCATCCTAGACCACTGAAATTCCCAAAAATAATTTTGGCACAAAAAATGCATCCTACACCACTGAAAGTTACGAATATGTTAGCAGCCCAAAAAAGGCCTTAAAATGCATTTTAGGCCTGCAAAAATGTTGAAAACTTTGGAGGCCCAAAAAAGGGGTTTACAGGCATCCTAGACCCCCTAAAGTCCAGAAAATGTTGGTGGCCGAGAAACAGGGTCAGAGAGCTCTGAATGTCCCAAAAACATGTGCAGCCTGAAAGGGGCGTTAACCCGCATCCTAGACCACTGAAATCCCCAAAAATATATTTTCCACGAAAAATGCATTTTACATCGGTGAAGGTTCAGAATATGTTGGCAGCTCAAAAAAGGCCTTAAAATGCATCTTAGGCCTGCAAAAATGTAGAAAACTTTGGAGGCCCTAAAAAGGGGTTTACAGGCATCCTAGACCCCCTAAAGTCCAGAAAATGTTGGTGGGCCAAAGACTGAGTCAGAGAGCTCTGAATGTCCCAAAAACACGTGAAGCCTGAAAGGGGCATTAACCCGCTTCCTAGACGACTGAAATTCCCAAAAATATTTTTGGCACGAAAAATGCATCTTACATCTGTGAATGTTCAGAATATGTTAGCAGCCTAAAAAAGACCTTAAAATGCATTTTAGGCCTGGAAAAATGTTGAAAACTTTGGAGGCCCAAAAACGGGTTTTACAGGCATCCTAGACCCCCTTAACTCCAGAAAATGATGGTGCCCAAATACTGTGTCAGAGAGCTCTGAATGTCCCTAACGCATTTGCAGCCTAAAAGGGGCATTAACCCGCATCCTAGACCACTGAAATTCCCAAAAATAATTTTGGCACAAAAAATGCATCCTACACCCCTAAAAGTTAAGAATATATTAGCAGCCCAAAAAAGGCCTTAAAATGCAATTTAGGCCTGCAAAAATGTTGAAAACTTTGAAGGCCCAAAAAAGGGGTTTACAGGCATCCTAGACCCCCTAAAGTCCAGAAAATGATGGTGGCCCAAAAGGTACGTCAGAGAGCTCTGAATGTCCCAAAAACATTTGCAGTCTGAAAGGGGCATTAACCCGCATCCTAGACCACTGAAATTCCCAAAAATAATTTTGGCACAAAAAATGCATCCTACAGCCCTGAAAGTTAAGAATATGTTAGCAGCCCAAAAAAGGCCTTAAAATGCAGCTTAGGCCTGCAAAAATGTAGAAAACTTTGGAGGCCCAAAAAAGAGATTTACATGCATCCTAGACCCCCTAAAGTCCAGGAAATGTTGGTGGCCGACAAACATGGTCAGAGAGCTCTGAATGTCCCAAAAACATTTGCAGCCTGAAAAGGGCATTAACCCGCATCCTAGACCACTGAAATTCCCAAAAATATTTTTTCCACGAAAAATGCATCTTACATCCGTGAACATTCAGAATGTTAGCAGCCCAAAAAAGGCCTTAAAATGCATCTTAGGCCTGCAAAAATTCTGAAAACTTTGGAGGCCGAAAAAAGGGTTTTACAGGCATCCTAGACCCCCTAAAGTGCAGAAAATAATGGTGGCCCTAAAACTGTGTCAGAGAGCTCTGAATGACCCAAAAACATTGGCAGCCTGAAAGGGGCATTAACCCGCATCCTAGACCACTGAAATTCCCAAGAATAATTTTGGCACACAAAATGCATCCTACACCCCTGAAAGTTAAGAATATGTTAGCAGCCCAAAAAAGGCCTTAAAATGCATTTTAGGCCTGCAAAAATGTTGAAAACTTTGGAGGCCCTAAATAGAGGTTTACAGGCATCCTAGACCCCCTAAAGTCCAGAAAATGATGGTGCCCAAATACTGTGTCAGAGAGCTCTGAATGTCCCTAACGCATTTGCAGCCTAAAGGGGGCATTAACCCGCATCCTAGACCACTGAAATTCCCAAAAATAATTTTGGCACAAAAAATGCATCCTACACCCCCAAAGGTTAAGAATATGTTAGCAGCCCAAAAAAGGCCTTAAAATGCAACTTAGGCCTGCAAAATGTTCAAAACTTTGAAGGCCCAAAAAAGGGGTTTACAGGCATCCTAGACCCCCTAAAGTCCAGAAAATGATGGTGGCCCAAAAGGTGCGTCAGAGAGCTTTGAATGTCCCAAAAACATTTGCATTCTGAAAGGGGCATTAACCCGCATCCTAGACCACTGAAATTCCCAAAAATAATTTTGGCACAAAAAATGCATCCTACACCACTGAAAGTTAAGAATATGTTAGAGCCCAAAAAAGGCCTTAAAATGCATCTTAGGCCTGCAAAAATGTTGAACACTTTGGAGGCCCAAAAAAGGTGTTTACAGGCATCCTAGACCCCCTAAAGTCCAGAAAATGTTAGTGGCCCAAAAACTGCGTCAGAGAGCTCTGAATGTCCCAAAAACATTTGCAGCCTGAAAGGGGCATTAACCCGCCTCCTAGACCACTGAAATCCCCAAAAAATAATTTTGGCACGAAGAATGCATCGTACAGCCCTGAAAGTTCAGAATATGTTACCAGTCCCAAAAGGGCCTTGAAATGCATCTCAGGCCTGCAAAAATGTTGAAAACTTTGGAGGCCCAAAAAAGGGGTTTACAGGCACCCTAGACCCCCTAAAGTCCAAAAAATGTTGGTGGCCGAGAAACAGGGTCAGAGAGCTCTGAATGTCCCAAAAACATGTGCAGCCTGAAAGGGGCATTAACCCGCCTCCTAGACCACTGAAATCCCCAAAAATATTTTTTCCACGAAAAATGCATCTTACATCGGTGAACGTTCAGAATATGTTAGCAGCTCAAAAAAGGCCTTAAAATGCATCTTAGGCCTGCAAAAATGTAGAAAACCTTGGAGGCCCTAAAAAGGGGTTTACAGGCATCCTAGTCCCCCTAAAGTCCAGAAAATGTTGGTGGGCCAAAAACTGAGTCAGAGAGCTCTGAATGTCCCAAAAACATGTGAAGCCTGAAAGGGGCATTAACCCGCATCCTAGACGACTGAAATTCCCAAAAATATTTTTGGCACGAAAAAAGGAATCCTACACCCCTAAAAGTTAAGAATATGTTAGCATCCCAAAAAAGGCCTAAAAATGCAACTTAGGCCTGCAAAAATGTTGAAAACTTTGAAGGCCCAAAAAAGGGGTTTACAGGCATCCTAGACCCCCTAAAGTCCAGAAAATGTTGGTGGCCGACAAACAGAGTCAGAGAGCGCTGAATGTCCCAAAAACATGTGTAGCCTGAAAGGGGCATTAACTCGCATCCCTAGACCACTGAAATTCCCAAAAATATTTTTTCCATGAAAAATGCATCTTACATCTGTGAATGTTCAGAATATGTTAGCAGCCCAAAAAAGACCTTAAAATGCATTTTAGGCCTGGAAAAATGTTGAAAACTTTGGAGGCCCAAAAACGGGTTTTACAGGCATCCTAGACCCCCTTAACTCCAGAAAATGATGGTGCCCAAATACTGTGTCAGAGAGCTCTGAATGTCCCCAACGCATTTGCAGCCTAAAAGGGGCATTAACCCGCATCCTAGACCACTGAAATTCCCAAAAATAATTTTGGCACAAAAAATGCATCCTACACCCCTAAAAGTTAAGAATATGTTAGCAGCCCAAAAAAGGCCTAAAAATGCAACTTAGGCCTGCAAAAATGTTGAAAACTTTGAAGGCCCAAAAAAGGGGTTTACAGGCATCCTAGACCCCCTAAAGTCCAGAAAATGTTGGTGGCCAACAAACAGAGTCAGAGAGCGCTGAATGTCCCAAAAACATGTGTAGCCTGAAAGGGGCATTAACTCGCATCCCTAGACCACTGAAATTCCCAAAAATATTTTTTCCATGAAAAATGCATCTTACATCTGTGAATGTTCAGAATATGTTAGCAGCCCAAAAAAGACCTTAAAATGCATTTTAGGCCTGGAAAAATGTTGAAAACTTTGGAGGCCCAAAAACGGGTTTTACAGGCATCCTAGACCCCCTTAACTCCAGAAAATGATGGTGCCCAAATACTGTGTCAGAGAGCTCTGAATGTCCCCAACGCATTTGCAGCCTAAAAGGGGCATTAACCCGCATCCTAGACCACTGAAATTCCCAAAAATAATTTTGGCACAAAAAATGCATCCTACACCCCTAAAAGTTAAGAATATGTTAGCAGCCCAAAAAAGGCCTTAAAATGCAACTTAGGCCTGCAAAAATGTTGAAAACTTTGAAGGCCCAAAAAAGGGGTTTACAGGCATCCTAGACCCCCTTAACTCCAGAAAATGATGGTGGCCCAAAAGGTGCGTCAGAGAGCTCTGAATGTCCCAAAAACATTTGCAGTCTGAAAGAGGCATTAACCCGCATCCTAGACCACTGAAATTCCCAAAAATAATTTTGGCACAAAAAATGCATCCTACACCACTGAAAGTTAAGAATATGTTAGAGCCCAAAAAAGGCCTTAAAATGCATCTTAGGCCTGCAAAAATGTTGAAAACTTTGGAAGCCCTAAAAAGGGGTTTACAGGCATCCTAGACCCCCTAAAGTCCAGAAAATGTTGGTGGCCCAAAAACAGGGTCAGAGAGCTCTGAATGTCCCAAAAACATTTGCAGCCTGAAAAGGGCATTAACCCGCATCCTAGACGACTGAAATTCCCAAAAATATTTTTGGCACGAAAAAAGGAATCCTACACCCCTAAAAGTTAAGAATATGTTAGCAGCCCAAAAAAGGCCTTAAAATGCATCTTAGGCCTTCAAAAATGTTGAAAACTTTGGAGGCCGAAAAAAGGGTTTTACAGGCATCCTAGACCCCCTAAAGTGCAGAAAATAATGGTGGCCCTAAAACTGTGTCAGAGAGCTCTGAATGTCCCATAAACATTGGCAGCCTGAAAGGGGCATTAACCCGCATCCTAGACCACTGAAATTCCCAAAAATAATTTTGGCACACAAAATGCATCCTACACCCCTGAAAGTTAAGAATATGTTAGCAGCCCAAAAAGGCCTTAAAATGCATCTTAGGCCTTCAAAAATGTTGAAAACTTTGGAGGCCGAAAAAAGGGGTTTACATGCATCCTAGACCCCTAAAGTCCAGAAAATGATGGTGCCCAAATACTGTGTCAGAGAGCTCTGAATGTCCCTAACGCATTTGCAGCCTAAAGGGGGCATTAACCCGCATCCTAGACCACTGAAATTCCCAAAAATAATTTTGGCACAAAAAATGCATCCTACACCCCCAAAGGTTAAGAATATGTTAGCAGCCCAAAAAAGGCCTTAAAATGCAACTTAGGCCTGCAAAAATGTTGAAAACTTTGAAGGCCCAAAAAAGGGGTTTACAGGCATCCTAGACCCCCTTAACTCCAGAAAATGATGGTGGCCCAAAAGGTGCGTCAGAGAGCTCTGAATGTCCCAAAAACATTTGCAGTCTGAAAGAGGCATTAACCCGCATCCTAGACCACTGAAATTCCCAAAAATAATTTTGGCACAAAAAATGCATCCTACACCACTGAAAGTTAAGAATATGTTAGAGCCCAAAAAAGGCCTTAAAATGCATCTTAGGCCTGCAAAAATGTTGAAAACTTTGGAAGCCCTAAAAAGGGGTTTACAGGCATCCTAGACCCCCTAAAGTCCAGAAAATGTTGGTGGCCCAAAAACAGGGTCAGAGAGCTCTGAATGTCCCAAAAACATTTGCAGCCTGAAAAGGGCATTAACCCGCATCCTAGACGACTGAAATTCCCAAAAATATTTTTGGCACGAAAAAAGGAATCCTACACCCCTAAAAGTTAAGAATATGTTAGCAGCCCAAAAAAGGCCTTAAAATGCATCTTAGGCCTTCAAAAATGTTGAAAACTTTGGAGGCCGAAAAAAGGGTTTTACAGGCATCCTAGACCCCCTAAAGTGCAGAAAATAATGGTGGCCCTAAAACTGTGTCAGAGAGCTCTGAATGTCCCATAAACATTGGCAGCCTGAAAGGGGCATTAACCCGCATCCTAGACCACTGAAATTCCCAAAAATAATTTTGGCACACAAAATGCATTCTACACCCCTGAAAGTTAAGAATATGTTAGCAGCCCAAAAAGGCCTTAAAATGCATCTTAGGCCTTCAAAAATGTTGAAAACTTTGGAGGCCGAAAAAAGGGGTTTACATGCATCCTAGACCCCTAAAGTCCAGAAAATGATGGTGCCCAAATACTGTGTCAGAGAGCTCTGAATGTCCCTAACGCATTTGCAGCCTAAAGGGGGCATTAACCCGCATCTTAGACCACTGAAATTCCCAAAAATAATTTTGGCACAAAAAATGCATCCTACACCCCCAAAGGTTAAGAATATGTTAGCAGCCCAAAAAAGGCCTTAAAATGCAACTTAGGCCTGCAAAATGTTCAAAACTTTGAAGGCCCAAAAAAGGGGTTTACAGGCATCCTAGACCCCCTAAAGTCCAGAAAATGATGGTGGCCCAAAAGGTGCGTCAGAGAGCTCTGAATGTCCCAAAAACATTTGCATTCTGAAAGGGGCATTAACCCGCATCCTAGACCACTGAAATTCCCAAAAATAATTTTGGCACAAAAAATGCATCCTACACCACTGAAAGTTAAGAATATGTTAGAGCCCAAAAAAGGCCTTAAAATGCATGTTATGCCTGCAAAAATGTTGAAAACTTTGGAAGCCCTAAAAAGGGGTTTACAGGCATCCTAGACCCCCTAAAGTCCAGAAAATGTTGGTGGCCCAAAAAGAGGGTCAGAGAGCTCTGAATGTCCCAAAAACATTTGCAGCCTGAAAGAGGCATTAACCCGCATCCCAGACCACTGAAATTCCCAAAAATATTTTTTCCACGAAAAATGCATCTTACATCCGTGAACGTTCAGAATGTTAGCAGCCCAAAAAAGGCCTTAAAATGCATCTTAGGCCTGCAAAAATGTAGAAAACTTTGGAGGCCCAAAAAAAGAGGTTACAGGCATCCTAGACCCCCTAAAGTCCAGAAAATGATGGTGGCCCAAAAACTGTGTCAGAGAGCTCTGAAAGTCCCAAAATCATTTGCAGCCTGAAAGGGGCCTTAACCCGCATCCTAGACCACTGAAATTCCCAAAAATATTTTTTCCACGAAAAATGCATCTTACATCGGTGAAGGTTCAGAATATGTTAGCAGCTCAAAAAAGGCCTTAAAATGCATCTTAGGCCTGCAAAAATGTAGAAAATTTTGGAGGCCCTAAAAAGGTGTTTACAGGCATCCTAGACCCCCTAAAGTCCAGAAAATGTTGGTGGGCCAAAAACTGAGTCAGAGAGCTCTGAATGTCCCAAAAACACGTGAAGCCTGAAAGGGGCATTAACCCGCATCCTAGACGACTGAAATTCCCAAAAATATTTTTGGCACGAAAAATGCATCTTACATCGGTGAAGGTTCAGAATATGTTAGCAGCTCAAAAAAGGCCTTAAAATGCATCTTAGGCCTTCAAAAATGTTGAAAACTTTGGAGGCCGAAAAAAGGGTTTTACAGGCATCCTAGACCCCCTAAAGTGCAGAAAATGATGGTGGCCCAAAAACTGCATCAGAGAGCTCTGAATGTCCCAAAAACATTTGCAGTCTGAAAGGGGCATTAACCCACATGCTAGACCACTGAATTACCAAAAATAATGTTGGCACAAAAAATGCATCCTACACCCCTGAAAGTTATGAATATGTTAGCAGCAAAGGCTTTAAAATGCATTTTAGGCCTGCAAAAATGTTGAAAACTTTTGAGGCCCAAAAAAGGGGTTTACAGGCATCCTAGACCCCCTGAAGTCCAGAAAATGATGGTGGCCCAAAAGGTGCGTCAGAGAGCTCTGAATGTCCCAAAAACATTTGCATCCTGAAAGGGGCATTAACCCGCATCCTGGACCACTGAAATTCCCAAAAATAATTTTGACACAAAAAATGCATCCTACACCCCTGAAAGTTAAGAATATGTTAGAGCCCAAAAAAGGCCTTAAAATGCATCTTAGGCCTTCAAAAATGTTGAAAACTTTGGAGGCCGAAAAAAGGGTTTTACAGGCATCCTAGACCCCCTAAAGTGCAGAAAATGATGGTGGCCCAAAAACTGCATCAGAGAGCTCTGAATGTCCCAAAAACATTTGCAGTCTGAAAGGGGCATTAACCCACATGCTAGACCACTGAATTACCAAAAATAATGTTGGCACAAAAAATGCATCCTACACCCCTGAAAGTTATGAATATGTTAGCAGCAAAGGCTTTAAAATGCATTTTAGGCCTGCAAAAATGTAGAAAACTTTGGAGGCCCTAAAAAGGTGTTTACAGGCATCCTAGACCTCCTAAAGTCCAGAAAATGTTGGTGGGTCAAAAACTGAGTCAGAGAGCTCTGAATGTCCCAAAAACACGTGAAGCCTGAAAGAGGCATTAATCCTAGACGACTGAAATTCCCAAAAATATTTTTTCCACGAAAAATGCATCCTACACCTCTTAAAGTTAAGAATATGTTAGCAGCCCAAAAAAGGCCTTAAAATGCATCTTAGGCCTTCAAAAATGTTGAAAACTTTGGAGGCCGAAAAAAGGGTTTTGCAGGCATCCTAGACCCCCTAAAGTGCAGAAAATAATGGTGGCCCTAAAACTGTGTCAGAGAGCTCTGAATGTCCCAAAAACATTGGCAGCCTGAAAGGGGCATTAACCCGCATCCTAGACCACTGAAATTCCCAAAAATAATTTTGGCACAAAAAATGCATCCTACACCCCTGAAAGTTAAAAATATGTTAGCAGCCCAAAAAAGGCCTTAAAATGCATCTTAGGCTTACAAAAATGTTGAAAACTTTGGAGGCCCTAAAAAGAGGTTTACAGGCATCCTAGACCCCCTAATGTCCAGAAAATGTTGGTGGCCCAGAAACAGGGTCAGAGAGCTCTGAATGTCCCAAACACATTTGCAGCCTGAAAGGGGCATTAACCCGCATCCTAGACCACTGAAATTCCCAAAAATATTTTTTCCACGAAAAATGCATCTTACATCAGTGAATGTTCAGAATATGTTAGCAGCCCAAAAAAGACCTTAAAATGCAGCTTAGGCCTGCAAAAATGTTGAAAACTTTGGAGGCCCTAAAAAGGGGTTTACAGGCATCCTAGACCCCTAAAGTCCAGAAAATGTTGGTGGCCCAGAACCAGGGTCAGAAAGCTCTGAATGGCCCAAAAACATTTGCAGCCTGAAAGGGGCATTAACCCGCATCCTAGACCACTGAAATTCCCAAAAATTATTTTGGCACAAAAAATGCATCCTACACCCCTGAAAGTTAAGAATATGTTAGCAGCCCAAAAAAGGCCTTAAAATGCAACTTAGGCCTGCAAAAATGTTGAAAACATTGAAGGCCCAAAAAAGGGGTTTACAGGCATCCTAGACCCCCTAAAGTCCAGAAAGTGATGTTGGCCCAAAAGGTGAGTCAGAGAGCTCTGAATGTCCCAAAAACATTTGCATCCTGAAAGGGGCATTAACAGGCATCCTAGACCACTGAAATTCCCAAATATAATTTTGGTACAAAAAATGCATCCTACACACCTGAAAGTTAAGAATATGTTAGCAGCCCAAAAAAGGCCTTAAAATGCATCTTAGGCCTGTAAAAATGTTGAAAACTTTTGAGGCCCAAAAAAGGGGTTTACAGGCATCCTAGACCCCCTGAAGTCCAGAAAATGATGGTGGCCCAAAAGGTGCGTCAGAGAGCTCTTAATGTCCCAAAAACATTTGCATTCTGAAAGGGGCATTAACCCGCATCCTAGACCACTGAAATTCCCAAAAATAATTTTGGCACAAAAAATGCATCCTACACCACTGAAAGTTAAGAATATGTTAGAGCCCAAAAAAGGCCTTAAAATGCATCTTAGGCCTGCAAAAATGTTGAAAGCTTTGGAAGCCCTAAAAAGGGGTTTACAGGCATCCTAGATCCCCTAAAGTCCAGAAAATGTTGGTGGCCCAAAAACAGGGTCAGAGAGCTCTGAATGTCCCAAAAACATTTGCAGCCTGAAAGGGGCATTAACCCGCATCCCAGACCACTGAAATTCCCAAAAATATTTTTTCCACGAAAAATGCATCTTACATTAGTGAACGTTCAGAATGTTAGCAGCCCAAAAAAGGCCTTAAAATGCATCTTAGGCCTGCAAAAATGTAGAAAACTTTGGAGGCCCAAAAAAAGAGGTTACAGGCATCCTAGACCCCCTAAACTCCAGAAAATGATGGTGGCCCAAAAACTGTGTCAGAGATCTCTGAAAGTCCCAAAATCATTTGCAGCCTAAAAGGGGCATTAACCCGCATCCTAGACCACTGAAATTCCCAAAAATATTTTTTCCACGAAAAATACATCTTACATCCGTGAACATTCAGAATGTTAGCAGCCCAAAAAAGGCCTTAAAATGCATCTTAGGCCTGCAAAAATGTTGAAAACTTTGGAGGCCCAAAAACGGGTTTTACAGGCATCCTAGACCCCCTTAACTCCAGAAAATGATGGTGCCCAAATACTGTGTCAGAGAGCTCTGAATGTCCCTAACGCATTTGCAGCCTAAAAGGGGCATTAACCCGCATCCTAGACCACTGAAATTCCCAAAAATAATTTTGGCACAAAAAATGCATCCTACACCACTGAAAGTTAAGAATATGTTAGAGCCCAAAAAAGGCCTTAAAATGCATTTTAGGCCTGCAAAAATGTTGAAAACTTTGGAAGCCCTAAAAAGGGATTTACAGGCATCCTAGACCCCCTAAAGTCCAGAAAATGTTGGTGGCCCAAATACAGGGTCAGAGAGCTCTGAATGTCCCAAAAACATTTGCAGCCTGAAAAGGGCATTAACCCGCATCCTAGAGCACTGAAATTCCCAAAAATATTTTTTCCACGAAAAATGCATCTTACATCCGTGAACATTCAGAATATTAGCAGCCCAAAAAAGGCCTTAAAATGCATCTTAGGCCTGCAAAAATGTAGAAAACTTTGGAGGCCCTAAAAAGGGGTTTACAGGCATCCTAGACCCCCTAAAATCCAGAAAATGTTGGTGGGCCAAAAACTGAGTCAGAGAGCTCTGAATGTCCCAAAAACATGTGAAGCCTGAAAGGGGCACTAACCCGCATCTTAGACGACTGAAATTCCCAAAAATATTTTTGGCACGAAAAATGCATCCTACACCTCTGAAAGTTAAGAATATGTTAGCAGCCCAAAAAAGGCCTTAAAATGCATCTTAGGCCTTCAAAAATGTTGAAAACTTTGGAGGCCGAAAAAAGGGTTTTACAGGCATCCTAGACCCCCTAAATTGCAGAAAATAATGGTGGCCCTAAAACTGTGTCAGAGAGCTCTGAATGTCCCAAAAACATTGGCAGCCTGAAAGGGGCATTAACCCGCATCCTAGACCACTGAAATTCCCAAAAATATTTTTTCCACGAAAAAAGCATCTTACATCCGTGAACGTTCAGAATGTTAGCAGCCCAAAAAAGGCCTTAAAATGCCTCTTAGGCCTGCAAAAATGTTGAAAACTTTGGAGGCCCAAAAAAGAGGTTTACAGGCATCCTAGACCCCCTAAAGTCCAGAAAATGATGGTGCCCAAATACTGTGTCAGAGAGCTCTGAATGTCCCTAACGCATTTGCAGCCTAAAAGGGGCATTAACCCGCATCCTAGACCACTGAAATTCCCAAAAATAATTTTGGCACAAAAAATGCATCCTACACCTCTGAAAGTTAAGAATATGTTAGCAGCCCAAAAAAGGCCTTAAAATGCTTAGGCCTTCAAAAATGTTGAAAACTTTGGAGGCCGAAAAAAGGGTTTTACAGGCATCCTAGACCCCCTAAAGTCCAGAAAATGTTGGTGGCCGACAAACAGAGTCAGAGAGCGCTGAATGTCCCAAAAACATTTGCATTCTGAAAGGGGCATTAACCCGCATCCTAGACCACTGAAATTTCCAAAAATAATTTTGGCACAAAAAATGCATCCTACACCACTGAAAGTTAAGAATATGTTAGAGCCCAAAAAAGGCCTTAAAATGCATCTTAGGCCTGCAAAAATGTTGAAATCTTTGGAAGCCCTAAAAAGGGGTTTACAGGCATCCTAGACCCCCTAAAGTCCAGAAAATGTTGGTGGCCCAAAAACAGGGTCAGAGAGCTCTGAATGTCCCAAAAACATTTGCAGACTGAAAGGGGCATTAACCCGCATCCCAGACCACTGAAATTACCAAAAATATTTTTTACACGAAAAATGCATCCTACACCACTGAAAGTTACGAATATGTTAGCGGCCCAAAAAAGGCCTTAAAATGCATTTTAGGCCTGCAATAATGTTGAAAACTTTGGAGGCCCAAAAAAGGGGTTTATAGGCATCCTAGACCCCCTAAAGTCCAGAAAATGTTGGTGGCCGAGAAACAGGGTCAGAGAGCCCTGAATGTCCCAAAAACATGTGCAGCCTGAAAGGGGCATTAACCCGCATCCTAGACCACTGAAATCCCCAAAAATATTTTTGTCCACGAAAAATGCATCTTACATCGGTGAAGGTTCAGAATATGTTAGCAGCTCAAAAAAGGCCTTAAAATGCATCTTAGGCCTGCAAAAATGTAGAAAACTTTGGAGGCCTTAAAAAGGGGTTTACAGGCATCCTAGACCCCCTAAAGTCCAGAAAATGTTGGTGGCCCAAAAACAGGGTCAGAGAGCTCTGAATGTCCCAAAAACATTTGCAGCCTGAAAAGGGCATTAACCCGCATCCTAGACGACTGAAATTCCCAAAAATATTTTTGGCACGAAAAAAGGAATCCTACACCCCTAAAAGTTAAGAATATGTTAGCAGCCCAAAAAAGGCCTTAAAATGCATCTTAGGCCTTCAAAAATGTTGAAAACTTTGGAGGCCGAAAAAAGGGTTTTACAGGCATCCTAGACCCCCTAAAGTGCAGAAAATAATGGTGGCCCTAAAACTGTGTCAGAGAGCTCTGAATGTCCCATAAACATTGGCAGCCTGAAAGGGGCATTAACCCGCATCCTAGACCACTGAAATTCCCAAAAATAATTTTGGCACACAAAATGCATCCTACACCCCTGAAAGTTAAGAATATGTTAGCAGCCCAAAAAGGCCTTAAAATGCATCTTAGGCCTTCAAAAATGTTGAAAACTTTGGAGGCCGAAAAAAGGGGTTTACATGCATCCTAGACCCCTAAAGTCCAGAAAATGATGGTGCCCAAATACTGTGTCAGAGAGCTCTGAATGTCCCTAACGCATTTGCAGCCTAAAGGGGGCATTAACCCGCATCTTAGACCACTGAAATTCCCAAAAATAATTTTGGCACAAAAAATGCATCCTACACCCCCAAAGGTTAAGAATATGTTAGCAGCCCAAAAAAGGCCTTAAAATGCAACTTAGGCCTGCAAAATGTTCAAAACTTTGAAGGCCCAAAAAAGGGGTTTACAGGCATCCTAGACCCCCTAAAGTCCAGAAAATGATGGTGGCCCAAAAGGTGCGTCAGAGAGCTCTGAATGTCCCAAAAACATTTGCATTCTGAAAGGGGCATTAACCCGCATCCTAGACCACTGAAATTCCCAAAAATAATTTTGGCACAAAAAATGCATCCTACACCACTGAAAGTTAAGAATATGTTAGAGCCCAAAAAAGGCCTTAAAATGCATGTTATGCCTGCAAAAATGTTGAAAACTTTGGAAGCCCTAAAAAGGGGTTTACAGGCATCCTAGACCCCCTAAAGTCCAGAAAATGTTGGTGGCCCAAAAAGAGGGTCAGAGAGCTCTGAATGTCCCAAAAACATTTGCAGCCTGAAAGAGGCATTAACCCGCATCCCAGACCACTGAAATTCCCAAAAATATTTTTTCCACGAAAAATGCATCTTACATCCGTGAACGTTCAGAATGTTAGCAGCCCAAAAAAGGACTTAAAATGCATCTTAGGCCTGCAAAAATGTAGAAAACTTTGGAGGCCCAAAAAAAGAGGTTACAGGCATCCTAGACCCCCTAAAGTCCAGAAAATGATGGTGGCCCAAAAACTGTGTCAGAGAGCTCTGAAAGTCCCAAAATCATTTGCAGCCTGAAAGGGGCCTTAACCCGCATCCTAGACCACTGAAATTCCCAAAAATATTTTTTCCACGAAAAATGCATCTTACATCGGTGAAGGTTCAGAATATGTTAGCAGCTCAAAAAAGGCCTTAAAATGCATCTTAGGCCTGCAAAAATGTAGAAAATTTTGGAGGCCCTAAAAAGGTGTTTACAGGCATCCTAGACCCCCTAAAGTCCAGAAAATGTTGGTGGGCCAAAAACTGAGTCAGAGAGCTCTGAATGTCCCAAAAACACGTGAAGCCTGAAAGGGGCATTAACCCGCATCCTAGACGACTGAAATTCCCAAAAATATTTTTGGCACGAAAAATGCATCTTACATCGGTGAAGGTTCAGAATATGTTAGCAGCTCAAAAAAGGCCTTAAAATGCATCTTAGGCCTTCAAAAATGTTGAAAACTTTGGAGGCCGAAAAAAGGGTTTTACAGGCATCCTAGACCCCCTAAAGTGCAGAAAATGATGGTGGCCCAAAAACTGCATCAGAGAGCTCTGAATGTCCCAAAAACATTTGCAGTCTGAAAGGGGCATTAACCCACATGCTAGACCACTGAATTACCAAAAATAATGTTGGCACAAAAAATGCATCCTACACCCCTGAAAGTTATGAATATGTTAGCAGCAAAGGCTTTAAAATGCATTTTAGGCCTGCAAAAATGTTGAAAACTTTTGAGGCCCAAAAAAGGGGTTTACAGGCATCCTAGACCCCCTGAAGTCCAGAAAATGATGGTGGCCCAAAAGGTGCGTCAGAGAGCTCTGAATGTCCCAAAAACATTTGCATCCTGAAAGGGGCATTAACCCGCATCCTGGACCACTGAAATTCCCAAAAATAATTTTGGCACAAAAAATGCATCCTACACCCCTGAAAGTTAAGAATATGTTAGAGCCCAAAAAAGGCCTTAAAATGCATCTTAGGCCTTCAAAAATGTTGAAAACTTTGGAGGCCGAAAAAAGGGTTTTACAGGCATCCTAGACCCCCTAAAGTGCAGAAAATGATGGTGGCCCAAAAACTGCATCAGAGAGCTCTGAATGTCCCAAAAACATTTGCAGTCTGAAAGGGGCATTAACCCACATGCTAGACCACTGAATTACCAAAAATAATGTTGGCACAAAAAATGCATCCTACACCCCTGAAAGTTATGAATATGTTAGCAGCAAAGGCTTTAAAATGCATTTTAGGCCTGCAAAAATGTAGAAAACTTTGGAGGCCCTAAAAAGGTGTTTACAGGCATCCTAGACCTCCTAAAGTCCAGAAAATGTTGGTGGGTCAAAAACTGAGTCAGAGAGCTCTGAATGTCCCAAAAACACGTGAAGCCTGAAAGAGGCATTAATCCTAGACGACTGAAATTCCCAAAAATATTTTTTCCACGAAAAATGCATCCTACACCTCTTAAAGTTAAGAATATGTTAGCAGCCCAAAAAAGGCCTTAAAATGCATCTTAGGCCTTCAAAAATGTTGAAAACTTTGGAGGCCGAAAAAAGGGTTTTGCAGGCATCCTAGACCCCCTAAAGTGCAGAAAATAATGGTGGCCCTAAAACTGTGTCAGAGAGCTCTGAATGTCCCAAAAACATTGGCAGCCTGAAAGGGGCATTAACCCGCATCCTAGACCACTGAAATTCCCAAAAATAATTTTGGCACAAAAAATGCATCCTACACCCCTGAAAGTTAAAAATATGTTAGCAGCCCAAAAAAGGCCTTAAAATGCATCTTAGGCTTACAAAAATGTTGAAAACTTTGGAGGCCCTAAAAAGAGGTTTACAGGCATCCTAGACCCCCTAATGTCCAGAAAATGTTGGTGGCCCAGAAACAGGGTCAGAGAGCTCTGAATGTCCCAAACACATTTGCAGCCTGAAAGGGGCATTAACCCGCATCCTAGACCACTGAAATTCCCAAAAATATTTTTTCCACGAAAAATGCATCTTACATCAGTGAATGTTCAGAATATGTTAGCAGCCCAAAAAAGACCTTAAAATGCAGCTTAGGCCTGCAAAAATGTTGAAAACTTTGGAGGCCCTAAAAAGGGGTTTACAGGCATCCTAGACCCCTAAAGTCCAGAAAATGTTGGTGGCCCAGAACCAGGGTCAGAAAGCTCTGAATGGCCCAAAAACATTTGCAGCCTGAAAGGGGCATTAACCCGCATCCTAGACCACTGAAATTCCCAAAAATTATTTTGGCACAAAAAATGCATCCTACACCCCTGAAAGTTAAGAATATGTTAGCAGCCCAAAAAAGGCCTTAAAATGCAACTTAGGCCTGCAAAAATGTTGAAAACATTGAAGGCCCAAAAAAGGGGTTTACAGGCATCCTAGACCCCCTAAAGTCCAGAAAGTGATGTTGGCCCAAAAGGTGAGTCAGAGAGCTCTGAATGTCCCAAAAACATTTGCATCCTGAAAGGGGCATTAACAGGCATCCTAGACCACTGAAATTCCCAAATATAATTTTGGTACAAAAAATGCATCCTACACACCTGAAAGTTAAGAATATGTTAGCAGCCCAAAAAAGGCCTTAAAATGCATCTTAGGCCTGTAAAAATGTTGAAAACTTTTGAGGCCCAAAAAAGGGGTTTACAGGCATCCTAGACCCCCTGAAGTCCAGAAAATGATGGTGGCCCAAAAGGTGCGTCAGAGAGCTCTTAATGTCCCAAAAACATTTGCATTCTGAAAGGGGCATTAACCCGCATCCTAGACCACTGAAATTCCCAAAAATAATTTTGGCACAAAAAATGCATCCTACACCACTGAAAGTTAAGAATATGTTAGAGCCCAAAAAAGGCCTTAAAATGCATCTTAGGCCTGCAAAAATGTTGAAAGCTTTGGAAGCCCTAAAAAGGGGTTTACAGGCATCCTAGATCCCCTAAAGTCCAGAAAATGTTGGTGGCCCAAAAACAGGGTCAGAGAGCTCTGAATGTCCCAAAAACATTTGCAGCCTGAAAGGGGCATTAACCCGCATCCCAGACCACTGAAATTCCCAAAAATATTTTTTCCACGAAAAATGCATCTTACATTAGTGAACGTTCAGAATGTTAGCAGCCCAAAAAAGGCCTTAAAATGCATCTTAGGCCTGCAAAAATGTAGAAAACTTTGGAGGCCCAAAAAAAGAGGTTACAGGCATCCTAGACCCCCTAAACTCCAGAAAATGATGGTGGCCCAAAAACTGTGTCAGAGATCTCTGAAAGTCCCAAAATCATTTGCAGCCTAAAAGGGGCATTAACCCGCATCCTAGACCACTGAAATTCCCAAAAATATTTTTTCCACGAAAAATACATCTTACATCCGTGAACATTCAGAATGTTAGCAGCCCAAAAAAGGCCTTAAAATGCATCTTAGGCCTGCAAAAATGTTGAAAACTTTGGAGGCCCAAAAACGGGTTTTACAGGCATCCTAGACCCCCTTAACTCCAGAAAATGATGGTGCCCAAATACTGTGTCAGAGAGCTCTGAATGTCCCTAACGCATTTGCAGCCTAAAAGGGGCATTAACCCGCATCCTAGACCACTGAAATTCCCAAAAATAATTTTGGCACAAAAAATGCATCCTACACCACTGAAAGTTAAGAATATGTTAGAGCCCAAAAAAGGCCTTAAAATGCATTTTAGGCCTGCAAAAATGTTGAAAACTTTGGAAGCCCTAAAAAGGGATTTACAGGCATCCTAGACCCCCTAAAGTCCAGAAAATGTTGGTGGCCCAAATACAGGGTCAGAGAGCTCTGAATGTCCCAAAAACATTTGCAGCCTGAAAAGGGCATTAACCCGCATCCTAGAGCACTGAAATTCCCAAAAATATTTTTTCCACGAAAAATGCATCTTACATCCGTGAACATTCAGAATATTAGCAGCCCAAAAAAGGCCTTAAAATGCATCTTAGGCCTGCAAAAATGTAGAAAACTTTGGAGGCCCTAAAAAGGGGTTTACAGGCATCCTAGACCCCCTAAAATCCAGAAAATGTTGGTGGGCCAAAAACTGAGTCAGAGAGCTCTGAATGTCCCAAAAACATGTGAAGCCTGAAAGGGGCACTAACCCGCATCTTAGACGACTGAAATTCCCAAAAATATTTTTGGCACGAAAAATGCATCCTACACCTCTGAAAGTTAAGAATATGTTAGCAGCCCAAAAAAGGCCTTAAAATGCATCTTAGGCCTTCAAAAATGTTGAAAACTTTGGAGGCCGAAAAAAGGGTTTTACAGGCATCCTAGACCCCCTAAATTGCAGAAAATAATGGTGGCCCTAAAACTGTGTCAGAGAGCTCTGAATGTCCCAAAAACATTGGCAGCCTGAAAGGGGCATTAACCCGCATCCTAGACCACTGAAATTCCCAAAAATATTTTTTCCACGAAAAAAGCATCTTACATCCGTGAACGTTCAGAATGTTAGCAGCCCAAAAAAGGCCTTAAAATGCCTCTTAGGCCTGCAAAAATGTTGAAAACTTTGGAGGCCCAAAAAAGAGGTTTACAGGCATCCTAGACCCCCTAAAGTCCAGAAAATGATGGTGCCCAAATACTGTGTCAGAGATCTCTGAATGTCCCTAACGCATTTGCAGCCTAAAAGGGGCATTAACCCGCATCCTAGACCACTGAAATTCCCAAAAATAATTTTGGCACAAAAAATGCATCCTACACCTCTGAAAGTTAAGAATATGTTAGCAGCCCAAAAAAGGCCTTAAAATGCTTAGGCCTTCAAAAATGTTGAAAACTTTGGAGGCCGAAAAAAGGGTTTTACAGGCATCCTAGACCCCCTAAAGTCCAGAAAATGTTGGTGGCCGACAAACAGAGTCAGAGAGCGCTGAATGTCCCAAAAACATTTGCATTCTGAAAGGGGCATTAACCCGCATCCTAGACCACTGAAATTTCCAAAAATAATTTTGGCACAAAAAATGCATCCTACACCACTGAAAGTTAAGAATATGTTAGAGCCCAAAAAAGGCCTTAAAATGCATCTTAAGCCTGCAAAAATGTTGAAATCTTTGGAAGCCCTAAAAAGGGGTTTACAGGCATCCTAGACCCCCTAAAGTCCAGAAAATGTTGGTGGCCCAAAAACAGGGTCAGAGAGCTCTGAATGTCCCAAAAACATTTGCAGACTGAAAGGGGCATTAACCCGCATCCCAGACCACTGAAATTACCAAAAATATTTTTTACACGAAAAATGCATCCTACACCACTGAAAGTTACGAATATGTTAGCGGCCCAAAAAAGGCCTTAAAATGCATTTTAGGCCTGCAATAATGTTGAAAACTTTGGAGGCCCAAAAAAGGGGTTTATAGGCATCCTAGACCCCCTAAAGTCCAGAAAATGTTGGTGGCCGAGAAACAGGGTCAGAGAGCCCTGAATGTCCCAAAAACATGTGCAGCCTGAAAGGGGCATTAACCCGCATCCTAGACCACTGAAATCCCCAAAAATATTTTTGTCCACGAAAAATGCATCTTACATCGGTGAAGGTTCAGAATATGTTAGCAGCTCAAAAAAGGCCTTAAAATGCATCTTAGGCCTGCAAAAATGTAGAAAACTTTGGAGGCCTTAAAATGGGGTTTACAGGCATCCTAGACCCACTAAAGTCCAGAAAATGTTGGTGGGCCAAAAACTGAGTCAGAGAGCTCTGAATGTCCCAAAAACATTTGAAGCCTGAAAGGGGCATTAACCTGCATCCTAGACGACTGAAATTCCCAAAAATATTTTTGGCACGAAAAATGCATCCTACACCTCTGAAAGTTAAGAATATGTTAGCAGCCCAAAAAAGGCCTTAAAATGCATCTTAGGCCTTCAAAAATGTTGAAGACTTTGGAGGCCGAAACAGGCATCCTAGACCCCCTAAAGTGCAGAAAATAATGGTGGCCCTAAAACTGTGTCAGAGAGCTCTGAATGTCCCAAAAACATTGGCAGCCTGAAAGGGGCATTAACCCGCATCCTAGACCACTGAAATTCCCAAAAATATTTTTTCCACGAAAAATGCATCTTACATCCGTGAACGTTCAGAATATGTTAGCAGCCCAAAAAAGGCCTTAAAATGTATCTTAGGCCTGCAAAAATGTAGAAAGCTTTGGAGGCCCAAAAAAGGTGTTTACAGGCACCCTAGACCCCCTAAAGTCCAGAAAATGATGGTGTCCCAAAAGGTGCGTCAGAGAGCTATGAATGTCCCAAAAACATGTGAAGCCTGAAAGGAGCATTAACCCGCATCCTAGACGACTGAAATTCCCAAAAATATTTTTGGCACGAAAAATGCATCCGACACCCCTGAAAGTTAAGAATATGTTAGCAGCCCAAAAAAAGGCCTTAAAATGCATCTTAGGCCTGCAAAAATGTTGAAAACTTTGGAGGCCAAAAAAAGGGTTTTACAGGCATCCTACACCCCCTAAAGTGCAGAAAATAATGGTGGCCCTAAAACTGTGTCAGAGAGCTCTGAATGTCCAAAAATACATGGGCAGCGTGAGAGGGGCATTAACCCGCATCCTAGACCACTGAAATTCCCAAAAATAATTTTGGCACAAAAAATGCATCCTACACCCCTGAAAGTTAAGAATATGTTAGCAGCCCAAAAAAGGCCTTAAAATGCATCTTAGGCCTGCAAAAATGTAGAAAACTTTGGAGGCCAAAAAAAGTGTTTTACAGGCATCCTAGACCCCCTAAAGTGCAGAAAATAATGGTGGCCCTAAAACTGTGTCAGAAAGCTCTCAATGTCCCAAAAACATTTGCAGCCTGAAAGGGGCCTTAACCCGCATCCTAGACCACGGAAATTCCCAAAAATATTTTTTCCACGAAAAATGCATCTTACATCCGTGAACGTTCAGAATATGTTAGCAGCCCAAAAAAGGCATTAAAATGCATCTTAGGCCTGCAAAAATATTGAAAACTTTGGAGGCCCAAAAAAGGGTTTTACAGGCATCCTAGACCCCCTAAATTGCAGAAAATAATGGTGGCACTAAAACTGTGTCAGAGAGCTCTGAATGTCCCAAAAACATTGGCAGCCTGAAAGGGGCATTAACCCGCATCCTAGACCACTGAAATTCCCAAAAATATTTTTTCCACGAAAAAAGCATCTTACATCCGTGAACGTTCAGAATGTTAGCAGCCCAAAAAAGGCCTTAAAATGCCTCTTAGGCCTGCAAAAATGTTGAAAACTTTGGAGGCCCAAAAAAGAGGTTTACAGGCATCCTAGACCCCCTAAAGTCCAGAAAATGATGGTGCCCAAATACTGTGTCAGAGATCTCTGAATGTCCCTAACGCATTTGCAGCCTAAAAGGGGCATTAACCCGCATCCTAGACCACTGAAATTCCCAAAAATAATTTTGGCACAAAAAATGCATCCTACACCTCTGAAAGTTAAGAATATGTTAGCAGCCCAAAAAAGGCCTTAAAATGCTTAGGCCTTCAAAAATGTTGAAAACTTTGGAGGCCGAAAAAAGGGTTTTACAGGCATCCTAGACCCCCTAAAGTCCAGAAAATGTTGGTGGCCGACAAACAGAGTCAGAGAGCGCTGAATGTCCCAAAAACATTTGCATTCTGAAAGGGGCATTAACCCGCATCCTAGACCACTGAAATTTCCAAAAATAATTTTGGCACAAAAAATGCATCCTACACCACTGAAAGTTAAGAATATGTTAGAGCCCAAAAAAGGCCTTAAAATGCATCTTAAGCCTGCAAAAATGTTGAAATCTTTGGAAGCCCTAAAAAGGGGTTTACAGGCATCCTAGACCCCCTAAAGTCCAGAAAATGTTGGTGGCCCAAAAACAGGGTCAGAGAGCTCTGAATGTCCCAAAAACATTTGCAGACTGAAAGGGGCATTAACCCGCATCCCAGACCACTGAAATTACCAAAAATATTTTTTACACGAAAAATGCATCCTACACCACTGAAAGTTACGAATATGTTAGCGGCCCAAAAAAGGCCTTAAAATGCATTTTAGGCCTGCAATAATGTTGAAAACTTTGGAGGCCCAAAAAAGGGGTTTATAGGCATCCTAGACCCCCTAAAGTCCAGAAAATGTTGGTGGCCGAGAAACAGGGTCAGAGAGCCCTGAATGTCCCAAAAACATGTGCAGCCTGAAAGGGGCATTAACCCGCATCCTAGACCACTGAAATCCCCAAAAATATTTTTGTCCACGAAAAATGCATCTTACATCGGTGAAGGTTCAGAATATGTTAGCAGCTCAAAAAAGGCCTTAAAATGCATCTTAGGCCTGCAAAAATGTAGAAAACTTTGGAGGCCTTAAAAAGGGGTTTACAGGCATCCTAGACCCACTAAAGTCCAGAAAATGTTGGTGGGCCAAAAACTGAGTCAGAGAGCTCTGAATGTCCCAAAAACATTTGAAGCCTGAAAGGGGCATTAACCTGCATCCTAGACGACTGAAATTCCCAAAAATATTTTTGGCACGAAAAATGCATCCTACACCTCTGAAAGTTAAGAATATGTTAGCAGCCCAAAAAAGGCCTTAAAATGCATCTTAGGCCTTCAAAAATGTTGAAGACTTTGGAGGCCGAAACAGGCATCCTAGACCCCCTAAAGTGCAGAAAATAATGGTGGCCCTAAAACTGTGTCAGAGAGCTCTGAATGTCCCAAAAACATTGGCAGCCTGAAAGGGGCATTAACCCGCATCCTAGACCACTGAAATTCCCAAAAATATTTTTTCCACGAAAAATGCATCTTACATCCGTGAACGTTCAGAATATGTTAGCAGCCCAAAAAAGGCCTTAAAATGTATCTTAGGCCTGCAAAAATGTAGAAAGCTTTGGAGGCCCAAAAAAGGTGTTTACAGGCACCCTAGACCCCCTAAAGTCCAGAAAATGATGGTGTCCCAAAAGGTGCGTCAGAGAGCTATGAATGTCCCAAAAACATGTGAAGCCTGAAAGGAGCATTAACCCGCATCCTAGACGACTGAAATTCCCAAAAATATTTTTGGCACGAAAAATGCATCCGACACCCCTGAAAGTTAAGAATATGTTAGCAGCCCAAAAAAAGGCCTTAAAATGCATCTTAGGCCTGCAAAAATGTTGAAAACTTTGGAGGCCAAAAAAAGGGTTTTACAGGCATCCTAGACCCCCTAAAGTGCAGAAAATAATGGTGGCCCTAAAACTGTGTCAGAGAGCTCTGAATGTCCAAAAATACATGGGCAGCGTGAGAGGGGCATTAACCCGCATCCTAGACCACTGAAATTCCCAAAAATAATTTTGGCACAAAAAATGCATCCTACACCCCTGAAAGTTAAGAATATGTTAGCAGCCCAAAAAAGGCCTTAAAATGCATCTTAGGCCTGCAAAAATGTAGAAAACTTTGGAGGCCAAAAAAAGTGTTTTACAGGCATCCTAGACCCCCTAAAGTGCAGAAAATAATGGTGGCCCTAAAACTGTGTCAGAAAGCTCTCAATGTCCCAAAAACATTTGCAGCCTGAAAGGGGCCTTAACCCGCATCCTAGACCACGGAAATTCCCAAAAATATTTTTTCCACGAAAAATGCATCTTACATCCGTGAACGTTCAGAATATGTTAGCAGCCCAAAAAAGGCATTAAAATGCATCTTAGGCCTGCAAAAATATTGAAAACTTTGGAGGCCCAAAAAAGAGGTTTACCGGCATCCTAGACCCCCTAAAGTCCAGAAAATGATGGTGGCCCAAAAACTGCGTCAGAGAGCTCTGAATGTCCCAAAAACATTTGCATCCTGAAAGAGGCATTAACCCGCATCCTAGACCACTGAAATTCCAAATATAATTTTGGCACAAAAAATGCATCCTACACCCCTGAAAGTTAAGAATATGTTAGCAGACCAAAAAAGGCCTTAAAATGCATTTTAGGCCTGCAAAAATGTTGAAAACTTTGGAGGCCAAAAAAAGGGTTTTACAGGCATCCTAGACCCCCTAAAGTGCAGAAAATAATGGTGGCCCTAAAACTGTGTCAGAAAGCTCTCAATGTCCCAAAAACATTTGCAGCCTGAAAGGGGCCTTAATCCGCATCCTAGACCACTGAAATTCCCAAAAATATTTTTTCCACGAAAAATGCATCTTACATCCGTGAACGTTCAGAATATGTTAGCAGCCCAAAAAAGGCATTAAAATGCATCTTAGGCCTGCAAAAATATTGAAAACTTTGGAGGCCCAAAAAAGAGGTTTACCGGCATCCTAGACCCCCTAAAGTCCAGAAAATGATGGTGGCCCAAAAACTGCGTCAGAGAGCGCTGAATGTCCCAAAAACATGTGTAGCCTGAAAGGGGCATTAAACCGCATCCTAGACCACTGAAATTCCCAAAAATTATTTTGGCACAAAAAATGCATCCTACACCCCTGAAAGTTAAGAATATGTTAGCAGCCCAAAAAATGCCTTAAAATGCAACTTAGGCCTGCAAAAATGTTGAAAACTTTGAAGGCCCAAAAAAGGGGTTTACAGGCATCCTAGAACCCCTAAAGTCCAGAAAATGATGTTGGCCCAAAAGGTGAGTCAGAGAGCTCTGAATGTCCCAAAAACATTTGCATCCTGAAAGGGGCATTAACAGGCATCCTAGACCACTGAAATTCCCAAATATAATTTTTCCACGAAAGATGCATCTTACATCCGTGAACGTTCAGAATATGTTAGCAGCCCAAAAAAGGCCTTAAAATGCATTTTAGGCCTGCAAAAATGTTGAAAACTTTGGAGGCCCAAAAAAGGGGTTTACAGGCATCCTAGACCCCCTAAAGTCCAAAAAATGTTGGTGGCCCAGAAACAGGGTCAGAGAGATCTGAATGTCCCAAAAACATGGGCAGCCTGAAAGGGGCATTAACCCGCCTCCTAGACCACTGAAATCCCCAAAAATATTAATTCCACGAAAAATGCATCTTACATCGGTGAACGTTCAGAATATGTTAGCAGCTCAAAAAAGGCCTTAAAATGCATCTTAGGATAGCAAAAATGTAGAAAACTTTGGAGGCCCAAAAAAGAGGTTTAAAGGCATCCTAGACCCCCTTAACTCCAGAAAATGATGGTGCCCAAATACTGTGTCAGAGAGCTCTGAATGTCCCTAACGCATTTGCAGCCTAAAAGGGGCATTAACCCGCATCCTAGACCACTGAAATCCCCCAAAATAATTTTGGCACAAAAAATGCATCCTACACCCCTGAAAGTTAAGAATATGTTAGCAGCCCAAAAAAGGCCTTAAAATGCATCTTAGGCCTGCAAAAATGTAGAAAACTTTGGAGGCCCAAAAAAGAGGTTTACAGGCATCCTAGACCCCTTAAAGTCCAGAAAATGTTGGTGGCCGACAAACAGAGTCAGAGAGCGCTGAATGTCCCAAAAACATGTGTAGCCTGAAAGGGGCATTAACTCGCATCCTAGACCACTGAAATTCCCAAAAATCTTTTTTCCATGAAAAATGCATCTTACATCCGTGAATGTTCAGAATATGTTAGCAGCCCAAAAAAGACCTTAAAATGCATTTTAGGCCTGGAAAAATGTTGAAAACTTTGGAGGCCCAAAAACGGGGTTTACAGGCATCCTAGACCCTCTTAACTCCAGAAAATGATGGTGCCCAAATACTGTGTCAGAGAGCTCTGAATGTCCCTAACGCATTTGCAGCCTAAAAGGGGCATTAACCCGCATCCTAGACCACTGAAATTCCCAAAAATAATTTTGGCACAAAAAATGCATCCTACACCCCTAAAAGTTAAGAATGTTTTAGCAGCCCAAAAAAGGCCTTAAAATGCAACTTAGGCCTGCAAAATGTTGAAAACTTTGAAGGCCCAAAAAAGGGGTTTACAGGCATCCTAGACCCCCTAAAGTCCAGAAAATGATGGTGGCCCAAAAGGTGCGTCAGAGAGCTCTGAATGTCCCAAAAACATTTGCATTCTGAAAGGGGCATTAACCCGCATCCTAGACCACTGAAATTCCCAAAAATAATTTTGGCACAAAAAATGCATCCTACACCACTGAAAGTTAAGAATATGTTAGAGCCCAAAAAAGGCCTTAAAATGCATCTTAAGCCTGCAAAAATGTTGAAAACTTCGGAGGCCCAAAAAAAGAGGTTACAGGCATCCTAGACCCCCTAAAGTCCAGAAAATGATGGTGGCCCGAAAACTGTGTCAGAGAGCTCTGAAAGTCCCAAAATCATTTGCAGCCTGAAAGGGGCATTAACCCGCATCCTAGACCACTGAAATTCCCAAAAATAATTTTGGCACGAAAAATGCATCCTACACCCCTGAAAGTTAAGAATATGTTAGCAGCCCAAAAAAGGCCTTAAAATGCATCTTAGGCCTGCAAAAATGTTGAACACTTTGGAGGCCCAAAAAAGGGTTTTACAGGCATCCTAGACCCCCTAAAGTCCAGAAAATGTTGGTGGCCGACAAACAGAGTCAGAGAGCGCTGAATGTCCCAAAAACATTTGCATTCTGAAAGGGGCATTAACCCGCATCCTAGACCACTGAAATTCCCAAAAATAATTTTGGCACAAAAAATGCATCCTACACCACTGAAAGTTAAGAATATGTTAGAGCCCAAAAAAGGCCTTAAAATGCATCTTAGGCCTGCAAAAATGTTGAAATCTTTGGAAGCCCTAAAAAGGGGTTTACAGGCATCCTAGACCCCCTAAAGTCCAGAAAATGTTGGTGGCCCAAAAACAGGGTCAGAGAGCTCTGAATGTCCCAAAAACATTTGCAGACTGAAAGGGGCATTAACCCGCATCCCAGACCACTGAAATTACCAAAAATATTTTTTACACGAAAAATGCATCCTACACCACTGAAAGTTACGAATATGTTAGCGGCCCAAAAAAAGGCCTTAAAATGCATTTTAGGCCTGCAAAAATGTTGAAAACTTTGGAGGCCCAAAAAAGGGGTTTATAGGCATCCTAGACCCCCTAAAGTCCAGAAAATGTTGGTGGCCGAGAAACAGGGTCAGAGAGCCCTGAATGTCCCAAAAACATGTGCAGCCTGAAAGGGGCATTAACCCGCATCCTAGACCACTGAAATCCCCAAAAATATTTTTGTCCACGAAAAATGCATCTTACATCGGTGAAGGTTCAGAATATGTTAGCAGCTCAAAAAAGGCTTTAAAATGCATCTTAGGCCTGCAAAAATGTAGAAAACTTTGGAGGCCTTAAAAAGGGGTTTACAGGCATCCTAGACCCACTAAAGTCCAGAAAATGTTGGTGGGCCAAAAACTGAGTCAGAGAGCTCTGAATGTCCCAAAAACATTTGAAGCCTGAAAGGGGCATTAACCTGCATCCTAGACGACTGAAATTCCCAAAAATATTTTTGGCACGAAAAATGCATCCTACACCTCTGAAAGTTAAGAATATGTTAGCAGCCCAAAAAAGGCCTTAAAATGCATCTTAGGCCTTCAAAAATGTTGAAGACTTTGGAGGCCGAAACAGGCATCCTAGACCCCCTAAAGTGCAGAAAATAATGGTGGCCCTAAAACTGTGTCAGAGAGCTCTGAATGTCCCAAAAACATTGGCAGCCTGAAAGGGGCATTAACCCGCATCCTAGACCACTGAAATTCCCAAAAATATTTTTTCCACGAAAAATGCATCTTACATCCGTGAACGTTCAGAATATGTTAGCAGCCCAAAAAAGGCCTTAAAATGTATCTTAGGCCTGCAAAAATGTAGAAAGCTTTGGAGGCCCAAAAAAGGTGTTTACAGGCATCCTAGACCCCCTAAAGTCCAAAAAATGTTGGTGGCCCAGAAACAGGGTCAGAGAGATCTGAATGTCCCAAAAACATGGGCAGCCTGAAAGGGGCATTAACCCGCCTCCTAGACCACTGAAATCCCCAAAAATATTAATTCCACGAAAAATGCATCTTACATCGGTGAACGTTCAGAATATGTTAGCAGCTCAAAAAAGGCCTTAAAATGCTTCTTAGGCCTGCAAAAATGTAGAAAACTTTGGAGGCCCAAAAAAGAGGTTTAAAGGCATCCTAGACCCCCTTAACTCCAGAAAATGATGGTGCCCAAATACTGTGTCAGAGAGCTCTGAATGTCCCTAACGCATTTGCAGCCTAAAAGGGGCATTAACCCGCATCCTAGACCACTGAAATCCCCCAAAATAATTTTGGCACAAAAAATGCATCCTACACCCCTGAAAGTTAAGAATATGTTAGCAGCCCAAAAAAGGCCTTAAAATGCATCTTAGGCCTGCAAAAATGTAGAAAACTTTGGAGGCCCAAAAAAGAGGTTTACAGGCATCCTAGACCCCTTAAAGTCCAGAAAATGTTGGTGGCCGACAAACAGAGTCAGAGAGCGCTGAATGTCCCAAAAACATGTGTAGCCTGAAAGGGGCATTAACTCGCATCCTAGACCACTGAAATTCCCAAAAATCTTTTTTCCATGAAAAATGCATCTTACATCCGTGAATGTTCAGAATATGTTAGCAGCCCAAAAAAGACCTTAAAATGCATTTTAGGCCTGGAAAAATGTTGAAAACTTTGGAGGCCCAAAAACGGGGTTTACAGGCATCCTAGACCCTCTTAACTCCAGAAAATGATGGTGCCCAAATACTGTGTCAGAGAGCTCTGAATGTCCCTAACGCATTTGCAGCCTAAAAGGGGCATTAACCCGCATCCTAGACCACTGAAATTCCCAAAAATAATTTTGGCACAAAAAATGCATCCTACACCCCTAAAAGTTAATAATGTGTTAGCAGCCCAAAAAAGGCCTTAAAATGCAACTTAGGCCTGCAAAATGTTGAAAACTTTGAAGGCCCAAAAAAGGGGTTTACAGGCATCCTAGACCCCCTAAAGTCCAGAAAATGATGGTGGCCCAAAAGGTGCGTCAGAGAGCTCTGAATGTCCCAAAAACATTTGCATTCTGAAAGGGGCATTAACCCGCATCCTAGACCACTGAAATTCCCAAAAATAATTTTGGCACAAAAAATGCATCCTACACCACTGAAAGTTAAGAATATGTTAGAGCCCAAAAAAGGCCTTAAAATGCATCTTAAGCCTGCAAAAATGTTGAAAACTTCGGAGGCCCAAAAAAAGAGGTTACAGGCATCCTAGACCCCCTAAAGTCCAGAAAATGATGGTGGCCCGAAAACTGTGTCAGAGAGCTCTGAAAGTCCCAAAATCATTTGCAGCCTGAAAGGGGCATTAACCCGCATCCTAGACCACTGAAATTCCCAAAAATAATTTTGGCACGAAAAATGCATCCTACACCCCTGAAAGTTAAGAATATGTTAGCAGCCCAAAAAAGGCCTTAAAATGCATCTTAGGCCTGCAAAAATGTTGAACACTTTGGAGGCCCAAAAAAGGGTTTTACAGGCATCCTAGACCCCCTAAAGTCCAGAAAATGTTGGTGGCCGACAAACAGAGTCAGAGAGCGCTGAATGTCCCAAAAACATTTGCATTCTGAAAGGGGCATTAACCCGCATCCTAGACCACTGAAATTCCCAAAAATAATTTTGGCACAAAAAATGCATCCTACACCACTGAAAGTTAAGAATATGTTAGAGCCCAAAAAAGGCCTTAAAATGCATCTTAGGCCTGCAAAAATGTTGAAATCTTTGGAAGCCCTAAAAAGGGGTTTACAGGCATCCTAGACCCCCTAAAGTCCAGAAAATGTTGGTGGCCCAAAAACAGGGTCAGAGAGCTCTGAATGTCCCAAAAACATTTGCAGACTGAAAGGGGCATTAACCCGCATCCCAGACCACTGAAATTACCAAAAATATTTTTTACACGAAAAATGCATCCTACACCACTGAAAGTTACGAATATGTTAGCGGCCCAAAAAAGGCCTTAAAATGCATTTTAGGCCTGCAAAAATGTTGAAAACTTTGGAGGCCCAAAAAAGGGGTTTATAGGCATCCTAGACCCCCTAAAGTCCAGAAAATGTTGGTGGCCGAGAAACAGGGTCAGAGAGCCCTGAATGTCCCAAAAACATGTGCAGCCTGAAAGGGGCATTAACCCGCATCCTAGACCACTGAAATCCCCAAAAATATTTTTGTCCACGAAAAATGCATCTTACATCGGTGAAGGTTCAGAATATGTTAGCAGCTCAAAAAAGGCCTTAAAATGCATCTTAGGCCTGCAAAAATGTAGAAAACTTTGGAGGCCTTAAAAAGGGGTTTACAGGCATCCTAGACCCACTAAAGTCCAGAAAATGTTGGTGGGCCAAAAACTGAGTCAGAGAGCTCTGAATGTCCCAAAAACATTTGAAGCCTGAAAGGGGCATTAACCTGCATCCTAGACGACTGAAATTCCCAAAAATATTTTTGGCACGAAAAATGCATCCTACACCTCTGAAAGTTAAGAATATGTTAGCAGCCCAAAAAAGGCCTTAAAATGCATCTTAGGCCTTCAAAAATGTTGAAGACTTTGGAGGCCGGAACAGGCATCCTAGACCCCCTAAAGTGCAGAAAATAATGGTGGCCCTAAAACTGTGTCAGAGAGCTCTGAATGTCCCAAAAACATTGGCAGCCTGAAAGGGGCATTAACCCGCATCCTAGACCACTGAAATTCCCAAAAATATTTTTTCCACGAAAAATGCATCTAACATCCGTGAACGTTCAGAATATGTTAGCAGCCCAAAAAAGGCCTTAAAATGTATCTTAGGCCTGCAAAAATGTAGAAAGCTTTGGAGGCCCAAAAAAGGTGTTTACAGGCATCCTAGACCCCCTAAAGTCCAGAAAATGATGGTGTCCCAAAAGGTGCGTCAGAGAGCTCTGAATGTCCCAAAAACATGTGAAGCCTGAAAGGAGCATTAACCCGCATCCTAGACGACTGAAATTCCCAAAAATATTTTTGGCACGAAAAATGCATCCGACACCCCTGAAAGTTAAGAATATGTTAGCAGCCCAAAAAAAGGCCTTAAAATGCATTTTAGGCCTGCAAAAATGTTGAAAACTTTGGAGGCCAAAAAAAGGGTTTTACAGGCATCCTAGACCCCCTAAAGTGCAGAAAATAATGGTGGCCCTAAAACTGTGTCAGAGAGCTCTGAATGTCCAAAAAAACATGGGCAGCGTGAGAGGGGCATTAACCCGCATCCTAGACCACTGAAATTCCCAAAAATAATTTTGGCACAAAAAATGCATCCTACACCCCTGAAAGTTAAGAATATGTTAGCAGCCCAAAAAAGGCCTTAAAATGCATCTTAGGCCTGCAAAAATGTAGAAAACTTTGGAGGCCAAAAAAAGTGTTTTACAGGCATCCTAGACCCCCTAAAGTGCAGAAAATAATGGTGGCCCTAAAACTGTGTCAGAAAGCTCTCAATGTCCCAAAAACATTTGCAGCCTGAAACGGGCCTTAACCCGCATCCTAGACCACGGAAATTCCCAAAAATATTTTTTCCACGAAAAATGCATCTTACATCCGTGAACGTTCAGAATATGTTAGCAGCCCAAAAAAGGCATTAAAATGCATCTTAGGCCTGCAAAAATATTGAAAACTTTGGAGGCCCAAAAAAGAGGTTTACCGGCATCCAAGACCCCCTAAAGTCCAGAAAATGATGGTGGCCCAAAAACTGCGTCAGAGAGCGCTGAATGTCCCAAAAACATGTGTAGCCTGAAAGGGGCATTAACCCGCATCCTAGACCACTGAAATTCCCAAAAATATTTTTGGTACGAAAAATGCATCCTACACCCCTGAAAGTTAAGAATATGTTAGCAGACCAAAAAAGGCCTTAAAATGCATCTTAGGCCTGCAAAAATGTTGAAAACTTTGGAGGCCAAAAAAAGGGGTTTACAGCATCCTAGACCCCCTAAAGTCCAGAAAATGATGTTGGCCCAAAAGGTGCGTCAGAGAGCTCTGAATGTCCCAAAAACATTTGCATCCTGAAAGAGGCATTAACCCGCATCCTAGACCACTGAAATTCCAAATATAATTTTGGCACAAAAAATGCATCCTACACCCCTGAAAGTTAAGAATATGTTAGCAGACCAAAAAAGGCCTTAAAATGCATTTTAGGCCTGCAAAAATGTTGAAAACTTTGGAGGCCAAAAAAAGGGTTTTACAGGCATCCTAGACCCCCTAAAGTGCAGAAAATAATGGTGGCCCTAAAACTGTGTCAGAAAGCTCTCAATGTCCCAAAAACATTTGGAGCCTGAAAGGGGCCTTAATCCGCATCCTAGACCACTGAAATTCCCAAAAATATTTTTTCCACCAAAAATGCATCTTACATCCGTGAACGTTCAGAATATGTTAGCAGCCCAAAAAAGGCATTAAAATGCATCTTAGGCCTGCAAAAATATTGAAAACTTTGGAGGCCCAAAAAAGAGGTTTACCGGCATCCTAGACCCCCTAAAGTCCAGAAAATGATGGTGGCCCAAAAACTGCGTCAGAGAACGCTGAATGTCCCAAAAACATGTGTAGCCTGAAAGGGGCATTAACCCGCATCCTAGACCACTGAAATTCCCAAAAATATTTTTGGTACGAAAAATGCATCCTACACCCCTGAAAGTTAAGAATATGTTAGCAGCCCAAAAAAAGGCCTTAAAATGCATCTTAGGCCTGCAAAAATGTTGAAAACTTTGGAGGCCGAAAAAAAGGTTTTACAGGCATCCTAGACCCCCTAAAGTGCAGAAAATAATGGTGGCCCTAAAACTGTGTCAGAGAGCTCTGAATGTCCCAAAAACATTGGCAGCCTGAAAGGGGCATTAACCCGCATCCTAGACCACTGAAATTCCCAAAAATTATTTTGGCACAAAAAATGCATCCTACACCCCTGAAAGTTAAGAATATGTTAGCAGCCCAAAAAATGCCTTAAAATGCAACTTAGGCCTGCAAAAATGTTGAAAACTTTGAAGGCCCAAAAAAGGGGTTTACAGGCATCCTAGAACCCCTAAAGTCCAGAAAATGATGTTGGCCCAAAAGGTGAGTCAGAGAGCTCTGAATGTCCCAAAAACATTTGCATCCTGAAAGGGGCATTAACAGGCATCCTAGACCACTGAAATTCCCAAATATAATTTTTCCACGAAAGATGCATCTTACATCCGTGAACGTTCAGAATATGTTAGCAGCCCAAAAAAGGCCTTAAAATGCATTTTAGGCCTGCAAAAATGTTGAAAACTTTGGAGGCCCAAAAAAGGGGTTTACAGGCATCCTAGACCCCCTAAAGTCCAAAAAATGTTGGTGGCCCAGAAACAGGGTCAGAGAGATCTGAATGTCCCAAAAACATGGGCAGCCTGAAAGGGGCATTAACCCGCCTCCTAGAGCACTGAAATCCCCAAAAATATTAATTCCACGAAAAATGCATCTTACATCGGTGAACGTTCAGAATATGTTAGCAGCTCAAAAAAGGCCTTAAAATGCATCTTAGGATAGCAAAAATGTAGAAAACTTTGGAGGCCCAAAAAAGAGGTTTAAAGGCATCCTAGACCCCCTTAACTCCAGAAAATGATGGTGCCCAAATACTGTGTCAGAGAGCTCTGAATGTCCCTAACGCATTTGCAGCCTAAAAGGGGCATTAACCCGCATCCTAGACCACTGAAATCCCCCAAAATAATTTTGGCACAAAAAATGCATCCTACACCCCTGAAAGTTAAGAATATGTTAGCAGCCCAAAAAAGGCCTTAAAATGCATCTTAGGCCTGCAAAAATGTAGAAAACTTTGGAGGCCCAAAAAAGAGGTTTACAGGCATCCTAGACCCCTTAAAGTCCAGAAAATGTTGGTGGCCGACAAACAGAGTCAGAGAGCGCTGAATGTCCCAAAAACATGTGTAGCCTGAAAGGGGCATTAACTCGCATCCTAGACCACTGAAATTCCCAAAAATATTTTTTCCATGAAAAATGCATCTTACATCCGTGAATGTTCAGAATATGTTAGCAGCCCAAAAAAGACCTTAAAATGCATTTTAGGCCTGGAAAAATGTTGAAAACTTTGGAGGCCCAAAAACGGGGTTTACAGGCATCCTAGACCCTCTTAACTCTAGAAAATGATGGTGCCCAAATACTGTGTCAGAGAGCTCTGAATGTCCCTAACGCATTTGCAGCCTAAAAGGGGCATTAACCCGCATCCTAGACCACTGAAATTCCCAAAAATAATTTTGGCACAAAAAAATGCATCCTACACCCCTAAAAGTTAAGAATGTGTTAGCAGCCCAAAAAAGGCCTTAAAATGCAACTTAGGCCTGCAAAATGTTGAAAACTTTGAAGGCCCAAAAAAGGGGTTTACAGGCATCCTAGACCCCCTAAAGTCCAGAAAATGATGGTGGCCCAAAAGGTGCGTCAGAGAGCTCTGAATGTCCCAAAAACATTTGCATTCTGAAAGGGGCATTAACCCGCATCCTAGACCACTGAAATTCCCAAAAATAATTTTGGCACAAAAAATGCATCCTACACCACTGAAAGTTAAGAATATGTTAGAGCCCAAAAAAGGCCTTAAAATGCATCTTAAGCCTGCAAAAATGTTGAAAACTTCGGAGGCCCAAAAAAAGAGGTTACAGGCATCCTAGACCCCCTAAAGTCCAGAAAATGATGGTGGCCCGAAAACTGTGTCAGAGAGCTCTGAAAGTCCCAAAATCATTTGCAGCCTGAAAGGGGAATTAACCCGCATCCTAGACCACTGAAATTCCCAAAAATAATTTTGGCACGAAAAATGCATCCTACACCCCTGAAAGTTAAGAATATGTTAGCAGCCCAAAAAAGGCCTTAAAATGCATCTTAGGCCTGCAAAAATGTTGAACACTTTGGAGGCCCAAAAAAGGGTTTTACAGGCATCCTAGACCCCCTAAAGTCCAGAAAATGTTGGTGGCCGACAAACAGAGTCAGAGAGCGCTGAATGTCCCAAAAACATTTGCATTCTGAAAGGGGCATTAACCCGCATCCTAGACCACTGAAATTCCCAAAAATAATTTTGGCACAAAAAATGCATCCTACACCACTGAAAGTTAAGAATATGTTAGAGCCCAAAAAAGGCCTTAAAATGCATCTTAGGCCTGCAAAAATGTTGAAATCTTTGGAAGCCCTAAAAAGGGGTTTACAGGCATCCTAGACCCCCTAAAGTCCAGAAAATGTTGGTGGCCCAAAAACAGGGTCAGAGAGCTCTGAATGTCCCAAAAACATTTGCAGACTGAAAGGGGCATTAACCCGCATCCCAGACCACTGAAATTACCAAAAATATTTTTTACACGAAAAATGCATCCTACACCACTGAAAGTTACGAATATGTTAGTGGCCCAAAAAAGGCCTTAAAATGCATTTTAGGCCTGCAAAAATGTTGAAAACTTTGGAGGCCCAAAAAAGGGGTTTATAGGCATCCTAGACCCCCTAAAGTCCAGAAAATGTTGGTGGCCGAGAAACAGGGTCAGAGAGCCCTGAATGTCCCAAAAACATGTGCAGCCTGAAAGGGGCATTAACCCGCATCCTAGACCACTGAAATCCCCAAAAATATTTTTGTCCACGAAAAATGCATCTTACATCGGTGAAGGTTCAGAATATGTTAGCAGCTCAAAAAAAGCCTTAAAATGCATCTTAGGCCTGCAAAAATGTAGAAAACTTTGGAGGCCTTAAAAAGGGGTTTACAGGCATCCTAGACCCACTAAAGTCCAGAAAATGTTGGTGGGCCAAAAACTGAGTCAGAGAGCTCTGAATGTCCCAAAAACATTTGAAGCCTGAAAGGGGCATTAACCTGCATCCTAGACGACTGAAATTCCCAAAAATATTTTTGGCACGAAAAATGCATCCTACACCTCTGAAAGTTAAGAATATGTTAGCAGCCCAAAAAAGGCCTTAAAATGCATCTTAGGCCTTCAAAAATGTTGAAGACTTTGGAGGCCGAAACAGGCATCCTAGACCCCCTAAAGTGCAGAAAATAATGGTGGCCCTAAAACTGTGTCAGAGAGCTCTGAATGTCCCAAAAACATTGGCAGCCTGAAAGGGGCATTAACCCGCATCCTAGACCACTGAAATTCCCAAAAATATTTTTTCCACGAAAAATGCATCTAACATCCGTGAACGTTCAGAATATGTTAGCAGCCCAAAAAAGGCCTTAAAATGTATCTTAGGCCTGCAAAAATGTAGAAAGCTTTGGAGGCCCAAAAAAGGTGTTTACAGGCATCCTAGACCCCCTAAAGTCCAGAAAATGATGGTGTCCCAAAAGGTGCGTCAGAGAGCTCTGAATGTCCCAAAAACATGTGAAGCCTGAAAGGAGCATTAACCCGCATCCTAGACGACTGAAATTCCCAAAAATATTTTTGGCACGAAAAATGCATCCGACACCCCTGAAAGTTAAGAATATGTTAGCAGCCCAAAAAAAGGCCTTAAAATGCATTTTAGGCCTGCAAAAATGTTGAAAACTTTGGAGGCCAAAAAAAGGGTTTTACAGGCATCCTAGACCCCCTAAAGTGCAGAAAATAATGGTGGCCCTAAAACTGTGTCAGAGAGCTCTGAATGTCCAAAAAAACATGGGCAGCGTGAGAGGGGCATTAACCCGCATCCTAGACCACTGAAATTCCCAAAAATAATTTTGGCACAAAAAATGCATCCTACACCCCTGAAAGTTAAGAATATGTTAGCAGCCCAAAAAAGGCCTTAAAATGCATCTTAGGCCTGCAAAAATGTAGAAAACTTTGGAGGCCAAAAAAAGTGTTTTACAGGCATCCTAGACCCCCTAAAGTGCAGAAAATAATGGTGGCCCTAAAACTGTGTCAGAAAGCTCTCAATGTCCCAAAAACATTTGCAGCCTGAAAGGGGCCTTAACCCGCATCCTAGACCACGGAAATTCCCAAAAATATTTTTTCCACGAAAAATGCATCTTACATCCGTGAACGTTCAGAATATGTTAGCAGCCCAAAAAAGGCATTAAAATGCATCTTAGGCCTGCAAAAATATTGAAAACTTTGGAGGCCCAAAAAAGAGGTTTACCGGCATCCAAGACCCCCTAAAGTCCAGAAAATGATGGTGGCCCAAAAACTGCGTCAGAGAGCGCTGAATGTCCCAAAAACATGTGTAGCCTGAAAGGGGCATTAACCCGCATCCTAGACCACTGAAATTCCCAAAAATATTTTTGGTACGAAAAATGCATCCTACACCCCTGAAAGTTAAGAATATGTTAGCAGACCAAAAAAGGCCTTAAAATGCATCTTAGGCCTGCAAAAATGTTGAAAACTTTGGAGGCCAAAAAAAGGGGTTTACAGCATCCTAGACCCCCTAAAGTCCAGAAAATGATGTTGGCCCAAAAGGTGCGTCAGAGAGCTCTGAATGTCCCAAAAACATTTGCATCCTGAAAGAGGCATTAACCCGCATCCTAGACCACTGAAATTCCAAATATAATTTTGGCACAAAAAATGCATCCTACACCCCTGAAAGTTAAGAATATGTTAGCAGACCAAAAAAGGCCTTAAAATGCATTTTAGGCCTGCAAAAATGTTGAAAACTTTGGAGGCCAAAAAAAGGGTTTTACAGGCATCCTAGACCCCCTAAAGTGCAGAAAATAATGGTGGCCCTAAAACTGTGTCAGAAAGCTCTCAATGTCCCAAAAACATTTGGAGCCTGAAAGGGGCCTTAATCCGCATCCTAGACCACTGAAATTCCCAAAAATATTTTTTCCACGAAAAATGCATCTTACATCCGTGAACGTTCAGAATATGTTAGCAGCCCAAAAAAGGCATTAAAATGCATCTTAGGCCTGCAAAAATATTGAAAACTTTGGAGGCCCAAAAAAGAGGTTTACCGGCATCCTAGACCCCCTAAAGTCCAGAAAATGATGGTGGCCCAAAAACTGCGTCAGAGAGCGCTGAATGTCCCAAAAACATGTGTAGCCTGAAAGGGGCATTAACCCGCATCCTAGACCACTGAAATTCCCAAAAATATTTTTGGTACGAAAAATGCATCCTACACCCCTGAAAGTTAAGAATATGTTAGCAGCCCAAAAAAAGGCCTTAAAATGCATCTTAGGCCTGCAAAAATGTTGAAAACTTTGGAGGCCGAAAAAAAGGTTTTACAGGCATCCTAGACCCCCTAAAGTGCAGAAAATAATGGTGGCCCTAAAACTGTGTCAGAGAGCTCTGAATGTCCCAAAAACATTGGCAGCCTGAAAGGGGCATTAACCCGCATCCTAGACCACTGAAATTCCCAAAAATTATTTTGGCACAAAAAATGCATCCTACACCCCTGAAAGTTAAGAATATGTTAGCAGCCCAAAAAATGCCTTAAAATGCAACTTAGGCCTGCAAAAATGTTGAAAACTTTGAAGGCCCAAAAAAGGGGTTTACAGGCATCCTAGAACCACTAAAGTCCAGAAAATGATGTTGGCCCAAAAGGTGAGTCAGAGAGCTCTGAATGTCCCAAAAACATTTGCATCCTGAAAGGGGCATTAACAGGCATCCTAGACCACTGAAATTCCCAAATATAATTTTTCCACGAAAGATGCATCTTACATCCGTGAACGTTCAGAATATGTTAGCAGCCCAAAAAAGGCCTTAAAATGCATTTTAGGCCTGCAAAAATGTTGAAAACTTTGGAGGCCCAAAAAAGGGGTTTACAGGCATCCTAGACCCCCTAAAGTCCAAAAAATGTTGGTGGCCCAGAAACAGGGTCAGAGAGATCTGAATGTCCCAAAAACATGGGCAGCCTGAAAGGGGCATTAACCCGCCTCCTAGACCACTGAAATCCCCAAAAATATTAATTCCACGAAAAATGCATCTTACATCGGTGAACGTTCAGAATATGTTAGCAGCTCAAAAAAGGCCTTAAAATGCATCTTAGGATAGCAAAAATGTAGAAAACTTTGGAGGCCCAAAAAAGAGGTTTAAAGGCATCCTAGACCCCCTTAACTCCAGAAAATGATGGTGCCCAAATACTGTGTCAGAGAGCTCTGAATGTCCCTAACGCATTTGCAGCCTAAAAGGGGCATTAACCCGCATCCTAGACCACTGAAATCCCCCAAAATAATTTTGGCACAAAAAATGCATCCTACACCCCTGAAAGTTAAGAATATGTTAGCAGCCCAAAAAAGGCCTTAAAATGCATCTTAGGCCTGCAAAAATGTAGAAAACTTTGGAGGCCCAAAAAAGAGGTTTACAGGCATCCTAGACCCCTTAAAGTCCAGAAAATGTTGGTGGCCGACAAACAGAGTCAGAGAGCGCTGAATGTCCCAAAAACATGTGTAGCCTGAAAGGGGCATTAACTCGCATCCTAGACCACTGAAATTCCCAAAAATATTTTTTCCATGAAAAATGCATCTTACATCCGTGAATGTTCAGAATATGTTAGCAGCCCAAAAAAGACCTTAAAATGCATTTTAGGCCTGGAAAAATGTTGAAAACTTTGGAGGCCCAAAAACGGGGTTTACAGGCATCCTAGACCCTCTTAACTCCAGAAAATGATGGTGCCCAAATACTGTGTCAGAGAGCTCTGAATGTCCCTAACGCATTTGCAGCCTAAAAGGGGCATTAACCCGCATCCTAGACCACTGAAATTCCCAAAAATAATTTTGGCACAAAAAATGCATCCTACACCCCTAAAAGTTAAGAATGTGTTAGCAGCCCAAAAAAGGCCTTAAAATGCAACTTAGGCCTGCAAAATGTTGAAAACTTTGAAGGCCCAAAAAAGGGGTTTACAGGCATCCTAGACCCCCTAAAGTCCAGAAAATGATGGTGGCCCAAAAGGTGCGTCAGAGAGCTCTGAATGTCCCAAAAACATTTGCATTCTGAAAGGGGCATTAACCCGCATCCTAGACCACTGAAATTCCCAAAAATAATTTTGGCACAAAAAATGCATCCTACACCACTGAAAGTTAAGAATATGTTAGAGCCCAAAAAAGGCCTTAAAATGCATCTTAAGCCTGCAAAAATGTTGAAAACTTCGGAGGCCCAAAAAAAGAGGTTACAGGCATCCTAGACCCCCTAAAGTCCAGAAAATGATGGTGGCCCGAAAACTGTGTCAGAGAGCTCTGAAAGTCCCAAAATCATTTGCAGCCTGAAAGGGGCATTAACCCGCATCCTAGACCACTGAAATTCCCAAAAATAATTTTGGCACGAAAAATGCATCCTACACCCCTGAAAGTTAAGAATATGTTAGCAGCCCAAAAAAGGCCTTAAAATGCATCTTAGGCCTGCAAAAATGTTGAACACTTTGGAGGCCCAAAAAAGGTGTTTATAGGCATCCTAGACCCCCTAAAGATCAGAAAATATTGGTGGCCCAAAAACTGCGTCCGAGTGCTCTGAATGTCCCAAAAACATTTGCAGTCTGAAAGGGGCATTAACCCGCATCCTAGACCACTGAAATTCCCAAAAATAATTTTGGCACAAAAAATGCATCCTACACCACTGAAAGTTACGAATATGTTAGCAGCCCAAAAAAGGCCTTAAAATGCATTTTAGGCCTGCAAAAATGTTGAAAACTTTGGAGGCCCAAAAAAGGGGTTTACAGGCATCCTAGACCCCCTAAAGTCCAGAAAATGTTGGTGGCCGAGAAACAGGGCCAGAGAACTCTGAATGTCCCAAAAACATGTGCAGCCTGTAAGGGGCATTAACCCGCATCCTAGACCACTGAAATCCCCAAAAATATTTTTTCCACGAAAAATGCATCTTACATCGGTGAAGGTTCAGAATATGTTAGCAGCTCAAAAAAGGCCTTAAAATGCATTTTAGGCCTGCAAAAATGTAGAAAACTTTGGAGGCCCTAAAAAGGGGTTTACTTGCATCCTAGAGCACCTAAAGTCCAGAAAATGTTGGTGGGCCAAAAACTGAGTCAGAGAGCTCTGAATGTCCCAAAAACATGTGCAGCCTGTAAGGGGCATTAACCCGCATCCTAGATGACTGAAATTCCCAAAAATATTTTTGGCACAAAAAATGCATCCTACACCTCTGAAAGTTAAGAATATGTTAGCAGCCCAAAAAAGGCCTTAAAATGCATCTTAGGCCTTCAAAAATGTTGAAAACTTTGGAGGCCGAAAAAAGGGTTTTACAGGCATCCTAGACCCCCTAAAGTGCAGAAAATAATGGTGGCCCTAAAACTGTGTCAGAGAGCTCTGAATGTCCCAAAAACATTGGCAGCCTGAAAGGGGCATTAACCCGCATCCTAGACCACTGAAATTCCCAAAAATAATTTTGGCACAAAAAATGCATCCTACACCCCTAAAAGTTAAGAATATGTTAGCAGCCCAAAAAAGGCCTTAAAATGCAATTTAGGCCTGCAAAAATGTTGAAAACTTTGAAGGCCCAAAAAAGGGGTTAACAGGCATCCTAGACCCCCTAAAGTCCAGAAAATGATGGTGGCCCAAAAGGTGCGTCAGAGAGCTCTGAATGTCCCAAAAACATTTGCATTCTGAAAGGGGCATTAACCCGCATCCTAGACCACTGAAATTCCCAAAAATAATTTTGGCACAAAAAATGCATCATACACCACTGAAAGTTAAGAATATGTTTGAGCCCAAAAAAGGCCTTAAAATGCATCTTAAGCCTGCAAAAATGTTGAAAACTTCGGAGGCCCAAAAAAAGAGGTTACAGGCATCCTAGACCCCCTAAAGTCCAGAAAATGATGGTGGCCCGAAAACTGTGTCAGAGAGCTCTGAAAGTCCCAAAATCATTTGCAGCCTGAAAGGGGCATTAACCCGCATCCTAGACCACTGAAATTCCCAAAAATATTTTTGGCACAAAAAATGCATCCTACACCTCTGAAAGTTAAGAATATGTTAGCAGCCCAAAAAAGGCCTTAAAATGCATCTTAGGCCTTCAAAAATGTTGAAAACTTTGGAGGCCGAAAAAAGGGTTTTACAGGCATCCTAGACCCCCTAAAGTGCAGAAAATAATGGTGGCCCTAAAACTGTGTCAGAGAGCTCTGAATGTCCCAAAAACATTGGCAGCCTGAAAGGGGCATTAACCCGCATCCTAGACCACTGAAATTCCCAAAAATAATTTTGGCACAAAAAATGCATCCTACACCCCTAAAAGTTAAGAATATGTTAGCAGCCCAAAAAAGGCCTTAAAATGCAATTTAGGCCTGCAAAAATGTTGAAAACTTTGAAGGCCCAAAAAAGGGGTTAACAGGCATCCTAAACCCCCTAAAGTCCAGAAAATGATGGTGGCCCAAAAGGTGCGTCAGAGAGCTCTGAATGTCCCAAAAACATTTGCACCCTGAAAGGGGCAATAACCCGCATCCTAGACCACTGAAATTCCCAAAAATAATTTTGGCACACAAAATGCATCCTACACCCCTGAAAGTTAAGAATATGTTAGCAGCCCAAAAAAGGCCTTAAAATGCATTTTAGGCCTGCAAAAATGTTGAAAACTTTGGAGGCCCTAAAAAGGGGTTTACAGGCATCCTAGACCCCCTAAAGTCCAGAAAATGTTGGTGGGCCAGAACCAGGGTCAGAAAGCTCTGAATGTCCCAAAAACATTTGCAGCCTGAAAGGGGCATTAACCCGCATCCTAGACCACTGAAATTCCCAAAAATTATTTTGGCACAAAAAATGCATCCTACACCCCTGAAAGTTAAGAATATGTTAGCAGCCCGAATAAGGCCTTAAAATGCAACTTAGGCCTGCAAAAATGTTGAAAACATTGAAGGCCCAAAAAAGGGGTTTACAGGCATCCTAGACCCCTTAAAGTCCAGAAAATGTTGGTGGCCCAAAAGGTGAGTCAGAGAGCTCTGAATGTCCCAAAAACATTTGCATCCTGAAAGGGGCATTAACAGGCATCCTAGACCACTGAAATTCCCTAAAATATTTTTCCACGAAAAATGCATCTTACATCCGTGAACATTCAGAATATGTTAGCAGCCCAAAAAAGGCATTAAAATGCATCTTAGGCCTGCAAAAATATTAAAAACTTTGGAGGCCCAAAAAAGGGGTTTACAGGCATCCTAGACCCCCTAAAGTCCAGAAAATGATGGTGGCCCAAAAACTGCGTCAGAGAGCGCTGAATGTCCCAAAAACATGTGTAGCCTGAAAGGGGCATTAACCCGCATCCTAGACCACTGAAATTCCCAAAAATATTTTTTCCACGAAAAATGCATCTTACATCCGTGAACGTTCAGAATATGTTAGCAGCCCAAAAAAGACCTTAAAATGCATCTTAGGCCTGCAAAAATGTTGAAAACTTTGGAGGCCCAAAAAAGGGGTTTACAGGCATCCTAGACCCCCTAAAGTCCAGAAAATGATGGTGGCCCAAAAACTGCGTCAGAGAGCTCTGAATGTCCCAAAAACATGTGCAGCCTGAAAGGGGCATTAACCCGCCTCCTAGACGACTGAAATTCCCAAAAATATTTTTGGCACGAAAAAAGGAATCCTACACCCCTAAAAGTTAAGAATATGTTAGCAGCCCAAAAAAGGCCTAAAAATGCAACTTAGGCCTGCAAAAATGTTGAAAACTTTGAAGGCCCAAAAAAGGCGTTTACAGGCATCCTAGACCCGCTAAAGTCCAGAAAATGATGTTGGCCCAAAAGGTGCGCCAGAGAGCTCTGAATGTCCCAAAAACATTTGCATCCTGAAAGGGGCATTAACCCGCATCCTAGACCACTGAAATTCCCAAAAATAATTTTGGAAAATGCATCCTACACCCCTGAAAGTTAAGAATATGTTAGCAGCCCAAAAAAGGCCTTAAAATGCATCTTAGGCCTGCAAAAATGTAGAAAACTTTGGAGGCCCAAAAAAGAGGTTTACAGGCATCCTAGACCCCCTAAAGTCCAGAAAATGTTGGTGGCCGACAAACCGAGTCAGAGAGCGCTGAATGTCCCAAAAACATGTGTGGCCTGAAAGGGGCATTAACTCGCATCCTAGACCACTGAAATTCCCAAAAATACTTTTTCCATGAAAAATGCATCTTACATCCGTGAATGTTCAGAATATGTTAGCAGCCCAAAAAAGACCTTATCATCGAGTTTATCATCGGCTTCAGTCTGTTTGCCATTACTGCAGTGAGGATCTTGCTATCTTGGTTTAGCGTCGATAGCGGTCTATAAGATCCACAAGCGGTACTCAGTTTATCTGGCTTGAGGAGCGGGAAGATAATCGCCTCCCTGGGGGTCCATGGCAGCCATTCCTTTGTCGAACGCATAGCCAGAATTGGTGGAAGCAAGTCAGTCATATACGTTTTGAAAAACTCGCTCGGGAGGCCATCTGCCCCTGGAGCTTTATTGGTGGGTAGGGTTTGGATTACGTTTTCCAGCTCTTCCAGTGTGAGTGGTGCATCTAATCTCTCTCTATCTATAGCCCCAAGCTTACACAGGCAAACCTCCTCCAACATCTCCAGTATATCAATTTCCTCTTCCTCACTCTTCTCTGTGTATAACTCTTGATAGTATCTATAGAAGCAATCATTCACCCCTTCCTGGGTGTCCTCTATCACGCCATCGCCCCTGTGTATCTCCCTGATTGCCTGTCTTGGAGCCTCACTCTTGCACAACCACGCTAGCAGCCTGCCTGGCTTATCACCTTCTGCATGCTACCTTTCTATATATCTTCTATAGTTTAAGTTGCTTAATCTTTCCCAATGGGCTTTACATTTCTCTTGTAGTTGGCGTATGGCCTCGGCTTCTCCTGATGAATCTGCCCCCCCTTGCATTCTGTTCTCAATCTCACTTTCTGTGATTTGCAGATCCTTCAATATACCTCCTTGTAGTCCTTTCAACATTGAGATTGCCTCTCCTCTCACTACCACCTTAAATGCTTCCAACAGCGTACCTGCCAACCTCACACTCCCCGTATTAAGCTCAAAGTATTCTTGTATAGCCTTCCTCAAGTCTTCTCTAAATATAGTATCTTTCAGCAGTTCCGCTCTGAACTTCCACGTTGGTATCCTCGGTCTGGGCGGGGAAACCCGCCATGTCACGATCAGCGGCGCATGGTCCGGTAGGACTGCCGCCTTGCACTCTGCACTTTTCATCTCCTCTACCATTGCACTGGCCACAAACATGTAATCCAACCTTGTATGTAAATTATGTGGGGCTGATTAAGGTGAGTACCCCATGTGTTGTGAGTGAAGCCTCCTCCATATCTCCATCATACAAAACTCCTGTGCTAGTGTGTCTAAGGCTTTCGCCACTGGGTTTGGCCTAGTAATTTTCCGATCAGATCTGTCTTGCCTGGGGTCCAGTGTACAGTTGAAATCTCCTCCCATTATAACTGCTCCATCTATATATGAACTGATCTTCGCATACAGGTTTCTGAAGTATAGCACAGTATCATTGTTTGGGGCATAAATATTAATTATATTCACCTCTCTGTTCCCTACTTGTCCTTTCAATAACACCAGTCTGCCATCTGTCTCTACCTCCCATTGTACCAATTTGAAAGAGATATGAGGTGCTATCCATGTTATAACACCTCTGGCATACGCCGAATACGTTGCACCAACTGTGGTCCCTTTCCATTTCCTCTTTATGACCTCTAGTTTATGTTGGTCAAGTGAGTTTCTTGTATCAATGCTATATCTATTTTGTCCCTATTCAGGTACATCATGACCTTTTTCCGTTTGATATAACTATTTAACCCCTGCATATTCCATGTCACTATCTTCAGGTCCCCCATATCAACCGTACCCTACTCCTCCCACCTCTTCTCCCCACTTCCGTCTAATTGATCCGGGTTGTATCTGCAGACTCTTCCAATTAAACTCCCCCAATTCCGCCCTCCCTCCCCTCAACCCCCCAAACCAAACTACCCTTAAGTCTACCCTGCCCTTAATCCCAACTTCTCCCAACTTTTTCCCAGCTCCATCCCTGGATCTCACACACCCCCGCATCTCGCCGTCCTCCCGGTCTACACTGGTACTCAGGTCGCAGGAGGTGGATACTATACTACTAATATCCTAACTAAACTATATATGGAGGGTTGAGTCATGTTCCTCAGTGTCGCTCCACTGCTACAATATTAGTGCTTCTCACATTTTGTTGTTTACATAACATCAGCCAACTGGGGTCCCTAAACCATTCTAGAGCTTCCTCTGTTAACTCAGCTTCTTTTAAACAATGTCTCAGTCTCTTACTGCCTATGGCCCACGTACGGCCGCTATTCAGTTTGTACCCCACAGTCCTGTGACTCAACCAGGAGAAAAGATCAGTTCACTTATCCGTTTCATCTGCTGTCGGGCCTTCTGCTCCATCAGGACAGTTCATCCCGTCCATCCATGTCGCTTCGTCTTCTGGAGTCTCGAAGAAGTGTCCTGCGTCGCTGCATAAGGCCTTCAGTTTCGCTGGGTATAGCAGTCTATACTTCAGGTCAGACTCTCACAACTGCCTTTTAACAGCCACGAAAGTCAAGCTTTGCTTCTGCACTAGGAATGTATAATTTGGGTATGCTGTAACAGACGCCGACTCTCCGCTGATCGCTCCGCTCTTCCGGAAATACTCCAGGATCTTCTCCCTGTCCTTGTAGCTTAGGATTTTTGCTATGATCGGCCGAGGTGGAGCACCTGGCGGGGGTTTCCTGGTCTGGGCTCTATGTGCCCTTTTCACCGTGAACCCTTGGGAGAGCCCCCCACCCTATTTCCTGTTTTAGCATATTTTCAATATAATCCGTAGGGTTGGGATTCTCTTCTCCTTCCGGGAGCCTCCCAATGCGAATGTTACTGCTGCACACTCTCCTTTCAGCTTCTTCTGCTCGGTTCTCCAGGTTATTTACTCTTTGTTGCAAGGTGTGGATCTCTCTGGTGCTTTGTGGGATATTTTGACCCATTCCAATGTGACTCACTACATCACTTAACGGCAATGGTGAAGAAAACAGCCCAAAATGACCGCTCTGACTCCTGTGCACGCTAAAATCTTTAAAACAGCGTTTGTGTCACAACCAGAAAAAGGCTGCACACCCTGCCACACACAGTTCAGGGGGGGTGAAAACAGAGTCATCACTGCAGGAGCATGCCAGTGGGCTATGCCACAGTCAACATGGAGCAAAGTGAATGAAACAGCATCATTGTGCTGAAAACCCGAAAACGCCTTTTTAAAATTACATTTTCTTAACTTTAAAAAGTGCTGTTTTTGGTGCCAAATCCATTCATTTCTGCTGAATCATTGAGATTAAAGGGCCCTGCAAGGACCAGGATCGTCAAAGTGTGGCTAAGAGGAACCAGGCCTCATTGGAATGACAGCTCCTACAAAATGTATCTATGAAAAAGCAACCCAGGAACACTGGTTTTCATTTTCCACAGGAATAACATGGCTATTTCTTTGCAAAAAATATCAGGAAACAGCTGTCCAGAGAAACTCTAAACAAAGGCATGATACATGTAGTCATGCTGCAAACAATTCCAGCACTCAAGGGAAGAACTAGTGCTGACTAAAATGTGTATTTGCTGCAGATGAAAACCGGATTTAAAGAAATACGTTTAATGTGCTTTTTCATGAATGAAGAACAAAATCACCTATTTTTAAAGTATATTCTTGTGTAAAGGATTAATTATATAAGAATGTCAAGGGATTTGCTAATGTTAAAAATCCACCTATAAACTCTTTTAATTTTATATGTTTAAAGCAAAGATTTAAAAGGTGAAAATTAAAGCTAAACCCAGTCTGAGTTAATCAACTATATAAATAAACACCTGCTCTGACAGTTCATAGCCCTGAGAAAGGTTGACACCTCCACTGCTGGCACAGGAAAGGCTAATAGCTGCTGGGAGGCCTTGAATACTCATGACAAAGGGACTTCATTAGATATTCGTCTTTGCCCCAGGTGAAGACAATAGCAGGCTTGAACACTCACCCTTCCAAGGGGTGGGGCAGGAAGCTCCACTCTCAAGGGAGAAGCACCTCATTCAACATCAAAGAATTTTACATTTACTTACAGTTCAGAGAAAGAAAAAAAAACTGACATGTGACTTTTGGGTTTAAAATGCTTATTTTGCCACCGAACTTCAAGACAATTAACGTGGTAGCAAGAATGAGAAAAAATGTGAAAAGTGCATACATCTAAATCTGAATTTATGCTATTCATGTGAAAACTTGGTAGAATTTCTTACTGCGTAAGGAACAGAAGTTACAAAGAATAACCAATTGCGCAGAAACTATTAATGTTGCAAACCTAACATTGTGTACACATATTCTAGGGGTAATTACGCATGTATGTACAGAATTGGGAAATGTTAGGCCAAAACTTTCAGGGTTAAAATAGCCAAAATCCAACAGGAAGACTAAACAGACTTGGGGGTTGGACTGAAATGTGACCCACAAAATATGTAACTTGGGTATCTGGTTTTCTTAGAGGGCATAACTACATAAATGTGTATTTGTGGGAAAGTTAGATTTTGGTTCCATTGGCTAGGGGAGGTTCTAGTCATTTTTAAAAAATCATCCCATAAACATGACATCCCTTTCTGTCATCCAACCAGTGAAAAGTAAGGCGGAAACTGTGCTCCTAACCAATCATAGCATTGTGGCTGTGGGTTGTAAATCTGCCCCTAACATAAACTTTAGTGATGTCATTTGGCATGATAAATAAGGGAACCTCACAACACACACAGACACCGATTCCTGACTTCATCCTGATTTCTGTGTGGCACCCTGCTCCTGAATTCTCCATCTTTCTTCTTTATTCCAGATTTCTTTGCAAAGGCAAGACCTCTGCATTGCTGAACTCCTTTCCAGCTAGGCCCAAATTCTGAAGCCATCCCAAAAACCTAAGGGAAGCATGTTTGATCCAGTCTGGCTTGCTCCACTAAATGCTTGTCTGCTCCAAACTCGCCATCCCACTGATCTTCGGTCTCCAGTAACCAGTCCAGTCTGAGGTGCCAGTGCAGGTGACCAGAACCACCCAGCTGAACCTGTTGTGCCAGATGTGCCCTGCTGTCCTTTATTAGACCCGATCCATGTGATGACCAGAACCTTTGACGGTCCAAATTTTTAAATTAAAGTGGACTGTAAGTATTAATAGGGATCATAGTAAACCATAGCATATCTTGCCATGCCTTGTCCTATCCCAATCTCTAAACCATCCTATCTTTACCTTAAGAACCTGTAATATTGTCACAACCATTTTTGCAACCCTGTCTGTGATTACTAGTGTTAGCACCTATTTTCTCTTCATTTTTGTTTTACTAGAACATAAGCCATTAGTGATTTTGATTAAATAAAGTAATTTCCCTAAAGAAAACGGGGTATCCACCACGTGAATGGTTACAACGGCCGTGTAACTGTGGAGATTCACAGGTGGCATTCTCTTTTTCTTAGCCATTAAATCTAGTTTAAGTCAAATTAACCTGTCATTTTAAAACCGATTTTCTGTTTTTCTCTGCTCTATTTTTCTAAAAACGCCTGTCATTCAACATTGCATAACTTCCGCAATTTAATAGCTAGAGACTTTGTTTCAACTCTGACTTGTAAAATCCGTTTAGTTAATTTTAGGGGGGAATTTGCATTTTTGCAAAGTTTTACACGTGTGATTATTCTTTTCAATTATTTTCAAACTTCCATTAAGATTCAAAGTGCATAATTCTGCTCAACCTACAGCTCATGTTTGTAAGGATCCTTCCCATGTTTCTCCCATAGAGATTTATATTGATTGAAGGACTTTTGAACACTTTTTCATTGTTTTGGTAAGCCATTTTCGATTGTCATTTTAAAAGTGTAAGATTTGCAAACCGTTTTTCTCTCTGGTTTGCGGAGGGAATGTTGTATTCAAATCCTGTACACTGTTCTTTATTCCTTACGCACATCTGTTTAGAATTGTTCATTTGTGAGTGGAGGAACATTGCAGGGGGAAATCCTGACCGAAGTGCTATCTTTCCAAACAAGCCAAAAGTGTTTTTTCTCTTGTGTTTTATATTCTGTGTTGCTAAAAGTGAATTTAACTACCCTACATACCTTTTTATCTGTTATTGTCACCACATTGGTGATTGCTGCTCCCTATTATAAAGCATATGTGTGATTTGAATTTTAAATAAATAAATAAATAAATAAATAAAATAAATAAATAAATAAATAAATAAATACATAAATATTACCTTTACCAACCAGCCTGATTCCTGGTCCATTGTGACCTGGGGGTATTTTAAGAAGGGGCAGAATATTGAACCTATAGACATTATAAAATAAGTATTTCATTTGTGCATTGCATACTAGGCTGAGACCAGGGTGTGTAGCCTGACTGAAATCCTTAACAGATTTGGGGGCTTGTGCCTTGATTTTGAGTTTGAGATACCACCTGTGACAGTCTAGCACAGCAGACTAACCTGCAGGGTAGAGACACCTTGTTTGGTTGGTGTACTGTGCTACACTGTACAAGCACCTCTCAAAACAAATACTCCAAAATCAGGCCTGTTGGTAAAAGTGAAAGTAAATCAACCCTGAAATAATTCATAAAGAAATTGATAGTTCCAAAATGGCGATTCCTGTAGAAATCAATATGGCTAGGGAGCATAACTGCAGTAGCTTTTTGTCGGGGGTGAGTGGCCAGAACAGAATGAACATGTCTGGCTGCAGGAAATCAAAGAACAAGTCACTGCCATGGACCTGGGTACATCGCAGGACAAGGGCCCATTACACCATGCTCTTAGTGTATTGTACATGGCCCCAAAAGTGAAAGAGGAGTAGGATAAAATTGCCAGAATAGCGGCCTACCTATACCTCCACATAGGAGTAATGGAGGAAAAGTACGCTGCAAACATGGTTCTGGCAAAGAACCAAGTTGAAACACTAGAGAGAATCCAGAATGATCTAGACTCTGCAGAACAAAGGCTACTGAAGAGCCAAGAATTAGAGACAGAATCTAGAGATTATGTCACAAAATTATAAGAAGAGCTGGCTCTCCTACAGCAAGAGAATGCAGAGCAAACTACCCAATTACATACACTTAAAGAGGAGTGTCAGGAAAGGGTGGACTCTCTGCAACAGAGTCAACAGAAACTGGCACAACAATTACATTTTAATAGAGTCTGCGTAGAACGGATGGTCATCCTACAAGACCAGATAGACAAATTAAAAGAGGAAAATAATAAATTATTAAAGACCTCCACTTTCAAGAGGAATTTGATGAGGAGCGCCAGAAATCCTATGTATTCGAAAAACAAAGGGATGAGCTGGCTGAACAGAGGGGCACTCTGAGTCAGGAGAGAGACACCTTAGGCCAGGAAGTAAGCCAATTAAAAACAGAGCTAGAGGGAAGAAAGCTGGCCCTCCAGGGGTTCAATGGATTAAAAACAGAATATGAGAAGCTACTAGAGCAAACCAGACAGGTGGAGGATGCTCTGGAAAAGAACACCCAGGCCAATGATGCTAAAACTCAGGAGGTGAGTCTCCTGCAGCAGAAATTGGTCCAGTATTCCTGGTCCCGGCAGGAAGCGCAGCGAGACAAGGAGGCGCTCTGTGAAAAGAATGATGTGCTCCACCAACAGGTAGCAATGCAAGAATTATTGAGACCAGTAAGGCCTCGATAGAGGAACAAAAGGCTGGATTTTTGCTTATCACCAGGGAATAGGGGCTGAAAGGGAAGAGGTAGAGAGGGATAGAGCAACCCCTGATCCTAACATCAGGACCCCTGTAATCAGGGACTCTAACCCCTTCAACACCATGAACTCTGCCACTTTCATGTCCACTGTCCCATATTAACCAGCGGCCATGGGGACAGTAGACTTCAACAGAATTTGTAAGATGGGACTGACAGATCATCGCCCCCCACAAATTGATGGACGGGCACCCCTGTACAGATCCCCAAATGTTGGGACTAATATCTCTGACCAGGAGGACTCATATGAGGGGAGAGTCAGGGAACTGGATTCACCAAAATACCGCCTTCCAAAAGATCAGTTTGTTACATTTGGTGGGAACTCCCAGAAATAAAGCCCAAAAAGAGTATCCTAAAGACATTTTCCCAGGTATGGCAGTGGGGGGTGTACTCAGCCAATCCTGGGAGCAGGGGAGAGTCAGAAGAATCTTCTAAGTACCACAGGCATAAGGAAACTAAGCCCCCACATTCTGCAAGACATTCTCAAGCTCACAGAATCAGGGAGCGCCTAGAGGATCAAGAAGCCACCTCCAGTAGTAGTGCCTCTGAGTCGGAGGACGAGTGGACTCGGGTGACTAAAACCAAAAAGGCAAACAAAATCAAGAGAGCTATGCAAAAACATCCCTTGAAGCAGATCAAGACCATTAGGAGTGTGATAACTCCCTATCATAAAAATGCAGAGTATTCGGTCTGTGAACACCTTCATTTATATGAACAGATGGACACTTTTCATCTGAAAGACAGTCAGAATAACATCCAGAATGTGAAATGGACATTCTCCCCTGAGTACTCCAGCTTCTTTGTGGGACTGGAGGATCAGAACCACTCAAGATGGTCCACCTACAGGGCAGCTATATTAAAACACTTCTCTGGTCATAGAAACCCACAAGAGGCCCGCAAGGCTGCCTAAAGTCTGCAGTGTGGGGAACATTAGGCCCCACAAGAATGTGCACAGAGCTCAAACGTGCCTTTGCGCAGACCACCAGGAGGGTGCGCACAGATATTAGGGAGTTCATCAACACCTTCTTCCAAGCACTCCCAAAATACATAATGACCCAGCTGGTGAGGGACTTTCACGAGAAGAGATCAATGGACTGGCTCATAGAACAGGCGACCCATATTTATGAGGTGCAAAAACCTGTAGATAACAAGAACACCAATAAAAAAAAACCAAACCAGCCAACACCCCTGCTGCTGCTAAGGTGGCGGAGGTGAAGGTTGTCCCCATTCTAGATCTCGAGATGGGGGGGCCTAAAAATATATCGGTACAAAATGTATCCAACCAAAGAACCAGAAGGTCCTCAGGCCAATCCGAGACAGGTAGTCAGGGAGGTAATCCCACAAATGGGACCCCAACTCCCCTGATTACATTAGCCCCTGAAACAAGGATAAGAAACCCATCCTGGGGTATGTGTGGACTCCCCCAGCCCAAGGGGGGATCCAACCAGGAAGGTAACAACCCAGGAAACTTCCCTTCTAACTTTCCCCAGGAGGGCAGTAATCCCCCAAATGCCGGGTTGTTTCTTTCCTCGGTACCCTCAAAACTTCAACCTACAAAACAACCCTCCTTTCTTTCCCCACTTTCCTGAGCACAGACGGCCCAATCTGAGACAGGGGAGGCCAAAGGTGGAGGGTTACCCCAATTTTCCCAGCCCAGGGTATTATGGGAGAAGGGATAGCTACCCTTCCCATGAGTCACCAAGAATGGCCCAAAGACCCCCTTACCAGCCAGAGCGGGTGTCACAACTGGAGCACCAGGTCCAGAACTTGTCCCAGGATCTGGGTCGCATGTTGAGGGCTCAGCAGAACCCTCAGGTGAACATGGCGACTCAGAACTCCACAAACCAAGGGACTGGTACTCCAGAACAATGACGGGGAGAGAACCCCGACAACTCACCGGTTCCAAAGGAGGAGGCACAGGGGGAGAAGGGGTTTGTAAAGCCTTAGAGGAAGCTTCCTTCACTACTTGTGAAAAGTCACTGGAAACCCAGGAACCGGGACCAAAATCTCCTGCCCCCGAAAGTCTGCAACCCAAGGAACAGAGGGCGGGTAGGAGAAATGAAGGACCTAAAACGACCCATTTTGTGGAGTAGGTTTGTGTCCTCCAATTTGAAGGAGAGGGGTCCTCAGAGGATTCTGGAAGAAAGATCTTCTCCTTCAGGGATGGGAGAACTCCTCCCAAAGAAAAATGGGTCCCGAGAGATCCTAATGAAGACTGGGTGAATGTGGTGACTGAGTTAGGATCGCCCATCATTGAACCCCAGAATGATAATCCAGAAAACCACCTTGCCCAAACCTATTGTGGGGACTGCCTCCAAAAATGGGGGGGCGGCCCAGAATCAGAGAGCCCAAAACTCTCCCAATATCCAACTGCCACATTTTTCTTACAGATCCCCAAGCTCCCACACAGAATCATGTCCAAACCTATTCTGGTGACTGCATCCAAATAAGGGGGGGGGCAGAATCAGAGAAAGAAGATTGTCCAGTTCCCCAAAGCCATTCAGGTGACTGTCTTCAAAGGGGGGGGGCAGCCCCAAATCAGAAAAGGAGGAGCCCGAGACTCCTCGAATCCCGAGTGTGAAATTTCCTGTTCAGATTCCCAAACTACCCAACTCCATTCTGGGGACCGCCTCCTAGAAGGGGGGGCAGCCCAGGACCAGCACAAGAGGAACCCCAAACTTCACCAACCACTTCTGTTGACTGCCTCCAAAAAGGGGGGGCAGCCCAGGATCAGAAAAAGGGGAGCCCGAAACTCCACAAATAGCGGTTTGCCAAAAATCTTTGTCAGATTCCCCATCTCCAACACCGAATCATGACCAAACTATCCCTGTGTTGGAGTCAGAAATATGGAAATTGACCACCCAGCTTACCCAGAATATCCATTACCTTTGCCCATTGAAGGAGAAAGAAGGTAGATTCTACGCCTCCATCCAAGTGCAAGGGCAATGTGCAATTCCAGCACTGGTGGACACTGGATCCCAAGCAACTCTGCTGTCAAAGAGGACCTTTGAGCAGCTAAATTCAGGAAGGGGGGAGAGATACCAGATCCCTCTCACCCCTCTTCCTTGATAACTCCAGAACTTCAACAGGAAGGAAATTCCTGTCGAAGGGTCTGCAGAGCTGGAAATTAAAATAGGTTGACACAAGATGAACCACCCTGTCATAGTCATGGCACCAGAGGGAACCCCCTGTCTATTAGAGAATGACATGTTCCGTAGGTTGTCTCCCCTAATAGACTGTGTGAATAAGGTACTCTTGACCCAGACTCACAGGCCAATCAAATTAAAACGGAGTGCCAACCACGTTAGTCTAAATGGCACATGCCACATGGTTGAACAAAAACCAGACCAAATTAAGTTTCATCTTCAAAATAATGGCATACCTGAAATTACTATAATTGCTATGGGACAACAAACTGGTGATGGGCACTCCTCTCCATTTCTGCAAATCAACCTTCCCTCCAGTCTCAAGTGGCATTCCACACTGGAAGGAAATACTCTGAAATTCTATACTAATTCACAATCAGAAAATCCCAATTCCATAGCCTAAATTGATAACAAACCAGCACCAAGTGTAGCTGGCATTCAGAAGAAGGGCGAACAGCTCCTCCTCCCGATTCAGTTAAATGATGGGAAGGAGTCTGTCCTCGCCGAGTTGACTTGAATAGCGAAGAAAGCTTCATCAGCAAAGTATTATTCAAGAAACTCCCAAAAGACCAGACCCTGTCCACCGTTGAGTCAATTTGTCCATGGGTCCTGGGCCTGGAAAGCCCCCGTTCCACACATCGTCTGCTTAGCAGTTATATGATAAAAATTTCTAGCGGTGATAAAACCATATAACACAATTTTTGGGTCGTGCAAGGTGTTCCTTTCTGCCTTTTATATGGGCAGTCACATCCTCAACTGACTCGAGATTAATTTGGACCCCAGTTATTGCCAAGCCTGGTCCCAACTGGAGAGTAATCTCAGGGTCCTGTCCATCCTAAAGAAAGCCTTCCGGTTAGCCCCAGTGCTACGGTAGGAAATGGAAGTTCAGAAATGGAGGAGAGGTCACCATCTCTGGCCTCGCCTGCAGAATCTGCATCCCCAAAGGCCGACTTGACAGAAAAAAAAGTGGGTCTACATCAATCAGCTAAAGAGTTGCCACCCCAGGCACACTTTGCGGCAAATAGAGGAGCCTGCAGAAAACCCAGTGGGAGAGAATTCTGAAGCATAGGAATATTTCAAATTGCCACTGAATGCATCCATGGAATACTTCAAATTGTCACTGAATGCATGCGTATATCCCACTGCTGAAATCCAAATTGGAGGACAGTAGGGGGGAAAATTGCCATAACTGGTTTGTGTTCTGATGTATAGATTTGCACTAATTATACCCAACAACCAAGGAGGACCTCCTCTGGGACCCGGAAGGAAAAACCCAAAGAAATCCAGAGTGTCGCTTCACACCAGCAAAGAAAACCTGAGAGAAGACGGGGTATCGTTCCTATTCCAACCAGAGCCGGCGAAGAGAGCTTGTCGCATCATTTGCTGATGGAAGAAGAACTTACACCTGAATAAACCTGCGTTTTCACAAAAAGAAAGAAAAATACTACTTGCCGACTTCCCCACTACTGGAAGTCAAGCCGAAGAAGGGGGTGGGGGGTTCTGTGGGATATTTTGACCCATTCCAATGTGCCTCACTACATCACTTAATGGCAATGGTGAATGAAACAGCCCATAATGACCGTGCTGACTCCTGTGCACGCTAAACTCTTTAAAACTGCGTTTGTGTCACAACCAGAAAAAGGCTGCACACCCTGCTACACACAGTTCAGGGCGGGGTGCACACAGAGTCCTCACTGCAGGAGCATCCCAGTGGGCTCTGCCACAGTCAACATGGAGCAAAGTGAATGAAACAGCATCATTGTGCTGAAAACCCAAAAATGCCTTTTAAAATGACATTTTCTTAACCTTAAAAAGTGCTGTTTTTGGTGCCAAAGCCATTCATTTCTACTGAATCATTGAGATTATAGGGCCCTGCAATGCCCAGGATCATCCAGTGTGGCTCAGAGGAACCGGGCCTCGTTGGAATGACAGCTCCTACAAAATGATCTATGAAAAAGCAACCCAGGAACCCCTGTTTTCATTTTCCATGGGAAAAACGTGGCTATTTCTTTGCAACAAACGTCAGGAAACACCTGGCCAGAGAAACTCTAAACAAAGGGATGATACATGTATGCATGCTGTGAACAATTATTCCAGCACTCAAGGGAAGAACTAGTGCTGACGAAAATGTGTATTTGCTGCAGATGAAAATCAGATTTAAAGAAATAAGTTTAATGTGCTTTTTCATGAATGAATAGCAAAATCGCCTGTTTTTTAAAGTATATTCTTGTGTAAAGGCTTAATTATTTAAGAATGTAAAGGGATTTGCTAATGTTAAAAATCCACCTATAAACTGTTTTAATTTTATATGTTTAAAGGAAAGATTTAAAAGGTGACACTTAAAGATAAACACAGTATAAGTTAATCAACTATATAAAAAAACTGCTCTGACAGTTCTTAGCCCTGAGAAAGGTTGACACCTCCACTGCTGGCACAGGAAAGGCGAATTGCTGCTAGGAGGCCTTGAATACTCACGAAAAGGGACTTCATTAGACATTCGTCATTGCCCCAGGCGAAGACAATAGCAGGCTTGGACACTCACCCTTCCAAGGGGAGGGGCAGGAAGCTCCACTCTCAAGGGAGAGGCCCCTCATTCAACTTCAAAGGATCTGACATTTGCTTACAGTTGAAAGAAAGAAAAAAAAACTGACATGTGACTTTTGGGTTTAAAATGCTTATTTTGCCACTGCACTTCAAGACATTTAACTTGGCAGCAAGAATGAGAAAAATATGAAAAGTGCATACATCTAAATCTGAAGTTATGCTATTCATTTGAAAACTTGGTAGAATTTCTTACTACGTAAGGAACAGAAGTTACAAAGAATAACCAATTGTGCAGAAACTATTAATGTTGCAAACCTAACATTGTGCACACATATACTAGGGGTAATTGTGCATATATGTACAGAATTGGGAAATGTTAGGCCAAACCTTTCAGGGTTAAAATTGCCATAATTCAACAGGAACAAAATATGTAACTTATGTATCTGGTTTTCTTAGAGGGCATAACTACATAAATGTGTAATTTTGGGAAAGTTAAATTTTGGTTACAGTGGCTAGGGGGGGTTCTAGTCATTGTAAAAAATCATCCCATGAACATGACATCCCTTTCTGTCATCCAACCAGTGAAAAGTAATGCGGAAACTGTGCTCCTAACCAATCATAGCATTGTGGCTGTGGGTTGTAAATCTGCCCCTAACATAAACTTTAGTGATGTCATTTGGCATGATAAATAAGGGAACCTCACAACACACACAGACACCGATTCCTGACTTCATCCTGATTTCTGTGTGGAACCCTGCTCCTGGATTCTCCATCTTTCTTCTTTATTCCAGATTTCTTTGCAAAGGCAAGACCTCTGCATTGCTGAACTCCTTTCCAGCTAGGCCCAAATTCTGAAGCCATCCCAAAAACCTAAGGGAAGCATGTTTGATCCAGTCTGGCTTGCTCCACTAAATGCTTGTCTGCTCCAAACTCGCCATCCCACTGATCTTCGGTCTCCAGTAACCAGTCCAGTCTGAGGTGCCAGTGCAGGTGACCAGAACCACCCAGCTGAACCTGTTGTGCCAGATGTGCCCTGCTGTCCTTTATTAGACCCGATCCATGTGATGACCAGAACCTTTGACGGTCCAGATTTTTAAATTAAAGTGGACTGTAAGTATTAATAGGGATCATAGTAAACCATAGCATATCTTGCCTTGCCTTGCCCTATCCCAATCTCTAAACCATCCTATCTTTACCTTAAGAACCTGTAATATTGTCACAACCATTTTTGCAACCCTGTCTGTGATTACTAGTGTTAGCACCAATTTTCTCTTCATTTTTGTTTTACTAGAACATAAGCCATTATTGAACAACGGCCGTGTAACTGTGGAGATTCACATGTGGTATTCTCTTTTTCTTAGCCATTAAATCTAGTTTAAGTAAAATTAACCTGTCAATTTAAAACCGATTTTCTGTTTTTCTCTGCTCCATTTTTCTAAAAACGCCTCTCATTCAACATTGCATAACTTCCTCAATTTAATAGCTAGAGACTTCATTTCAACGACCTTATACCTATAGCTACATCCCAACATAAAAACCTATCTGCCCTACTAGGGGTTGCACCTATATTGTCCCCCTACTTCGGCCTCACAGGGGTTGCGTAAGTGTCCGCAGGAGTGGAACAATCCTAGGTATGCCTTTTTCGTGCCTTCAGGAGTATGTGCACTTCCCCTACGTGCAGGGAGTGATGGCGCTCAGTTCTTCTCTGGTGTCCCACTTCTCTGTGTCGTTCCTCATTGGTGTCTTATTATTCCGTGGCTCCCAATATGACTGTGGTCCTTCAACTGACTTAGTTCCTTATTCATGTCTCGGTCGGGTGGTTTGTGCACTACCTTGCAGCCATTCAGTGTCCGCCTTATTCAGCTAGGGCTGGTGTCACATCAGGCTTATGTGGGCCCACCGACTTCTCCAGCCTGTGATGACAACAAGGAGGTGTGAATTGGGGGCACTCACATTCCTGGTTGGGCCTGAGCTTCTTTGTTCGGGCCTGTACTGGTGTTTAGTGTGGACACCAGTACCCAGTAATGCCCTTTCTTGTGTTCTGTCTCTGGGCACTTCTTTGACAGGGCTAGATCGAGCACCGCGCCCCACGCACATCAGTTAGGTGCCACGGTGCTCTTTGTTTGTGACTTTCAATGTCCCCAGTACTTGCATGGAGTGGCCACCAGGGGTATATTATGGTCTTGCCATTGCATGTCTCACACCGTGGTATAACACTTTACAAACAGTGCTAATATTAATTTAGCAGGCCATGTACTATTCCCGTGCATATGCTCGACCTGCAGAGGCAGCTGCATTAGGTGATCAGCAGAAATTAATGATGTCCCCTGTCAAAACACACTAATCTCATTCCTGCTATAAATAACATCCTTTGTTTACTTCTTCCATTATATTAACTAGTATGGTTTCCCCACTTCAGGCTGCCACTCTAGCTGCTTATTTTTAATGGATACTCTTTTCTAGGAATGTATAAAAGATCTGGATATAGAAGTGGAGGCACGTGGATCAGAGTCGGTGGACCAGCTTGCTGGTGCTGTTGTTACAGTAAAGAAGAAGGTTTCATAGAAAAGCAAGAAAGATACGGTAAGTTACAAACAATTTCATTTTCAAACAGTGTTTTGTGCTGGTGCCTTCATAACATGCTTTTTTTTAAAATCTAAGTTGTCCAATACTGTATGTTGGATTTACATTGAACATGTTTTTCAAACCTATCTTCTAGTTGCCCGATGGTGTACGAACTATGCCGACAGCGACAGAAATCAGAGATGCTGCTTGCCAAAGGGATTTCACCATGGAGCAACTATTATTTGAGGCACAGCATGTTCAAATCAATAAGCAGACTCAAGGTGCTTTTGCCCAATGGCCAGAAAATGAATTTAATGTGACCAGCGAAGCCAGCAAAGTGTTGTTGGACCATTGCTACAATGTGACTGCTCCACCAGATGAAGATGAAACTGAATGTAATGAAGGTGCTTTTGAATTAGTCGCAGACCGCATGACACAATCGACACTCGCCAAACAAAGGCCACCCAAAAACCAATCAACATAGATGTTTTCTCAGATTCATGTTCAAGTAACATATGCTGAAATGACCGAGACTGAAGCATCAAAACAATTGACAGAGGAACTAGACCAAGATCCCGACTACAGTATGTCCAGTTTGGCTGATATGTCAACCACAGTTCAGTCAGAAACAACATTAAAACGGGATGATAATCTAGTAAAGGAGCTTTGTATTTGACAGCTGCTTGATGGAGATTATAATGATGCTGAAATGTGTGCATTCAGTGAGAGGGGCAGTATGTGGGAAGCCATTGGTGAATGTGACTTGTGTATCACAAGGCAGTAACCTCAAAATATATGCCACCTGTGAAATGCTCCATGAAAAATGTTCATGGTCCGCTCAACCAATGCTGGGGAAACTGCCAGCTGGGAATCTACTGTGTGCAGCTGCTTTACTTTTCAGTGGGTCTAGTTTCAGTAAGTTGTCCAGTTTCTGTGAATTTGTGGGACTCCATTTTATTTCTAAAATGCAGTACTATAAATATCAACGTCAATATCGATTCCTTGCCATTAGTGAAGCTTGGAAAATTGAACAATTGTCTATTCAAAGTACATTCTCTGAAAAACGGTTCAGGCTAGCTGGCGATGGACAGTGTGACAGCCCTGGATTTTCAGCAAAGTACTGCGCATACAACTTTCAGGACATGGAAAGTAAAAAAAATTGTGAGTTTGGTGGTCGTGCAGGTGTCTGAATGTAAATCCTCAGTGGCCATGGAGAAAGTTTGTTTTATAAAATCACTGGAAGATCTCCAATCGGGGGAATGCAAATCGACCTCATTGCCATGGACAAGCACGTTTCAATAGCCAAGACAATACGAGAGCAGTTCCCAAATACTCGCCATCAATTTGATGTATGGCACGTCGCCAAATCCATCAATAAAAAAATCTCAGCAGCAGGGAAAAAAAAGGTTTCGAAAATATTTTACAGTGGTCCCAGTCTTTCAGCAACCATCTTTGGTGGAGCTCCAAAACTTGTGATGGGTCTGTGGAAATTCTACTAGAGAAATGGCGGTCACTAATGCACCACTGTTCCAACATTCACTCTTCCACCAATGTGAACATGGCCCTTTGTCGCCGGAGCAGGAACGGAAGAAGAAGTGGTCGATTCCATCTTCACCTTCACGCAAAGCCCTTGAGAAGATTGTGTTTGATAAAACTATTGCAAGAGATCTGAAGGGACTTACAGAATTCTGTCACACAGGAGATTTGGAGGTGTTCCACAATATGTGCCTAAAGTACAGGCCAAAGAGATTGCATTTCGGCATAGACGATATGAAATATAGGATATTACTAGCGGTATTAGCGGATAACAAGAATGTAGGCCGTGAACAATTGGGGACTGCAGGAAACTTTGGGATGCTTCGCTACACAATGGCCTTTACAAAAAGAAGCAAAAAATGGGCGGTCAAGCCAGTATATGAGGAAATGGAATTCGATTTTGTGAAAGATCTTATTATGATTGTCTTGGCGATACATGCTCACGGAATTGTGCGCGATTTTGTTCCAAGTACATATACATTGCCACAAAACATTGCCAAGGTGCCCTGTCCACCTAAAGCAGAGCTCGTGGAACAGTTCACTTCCAGGTTCAAATGACTACTATCTGTTTTTTTTGATGAACAATGTTTTTATGAAGTGTCCATATAAAGCATCCAATTTGTCTTTTGAAATCTATCCCCTTTGTCAATTTTTCAACAAGTTCCATTTTTACGAATACCATACAATCTAACGCTGTGCTTTCACACTTCCGAGTTTCGTCAACCTACTGTGGGACATACACTGATCGAAGTGGGTTGTTGGTGAGAAATAGCTGCACTCTGACCAATATGTGCATGGGGGCATTGTGTTGGGGGTCGTTCCTAATGTAAAGAAGGAGTGGGTCGGTTGAGCTGCCCGCCACCATACATTATACGCGAAAGTGACACCCTGCTCTTGCACTCATGGGGGGCGCCTCCTTTGCCCTTCTGCCACCATGGGGAAGAAGGCCCTGACATAAGCACAGGTGGGGCACTGACAGCCCCCAAATTTTTCCTCCTGAGCCTATGCCTCACAAGTCCCTTTTTCATCGATGCACCGAGACAAGATGTTGCCAACTAAGAATGTATCTTTATTCTGAGTGAAGGTCAGCAGCTTTGATTTTTAGCTTGCGCGCTCAGCAAGCTCATGCATCACACAAAGTATAAGGTTCAATTGTTTTTCGACCTTGAGAGAAAGACATGATCCCCAAAGGAATTAATTAAGGGAGGGGTGTAATAATGTCAAATATGATAAGGTTCACCATTCCAAAACTAGACAAAGGATCATGCAATTTAATTTTATGAAAAGGCATTGATCTGAATGGTGTCTCTGCATTACGCTAAGAGAATGGGTATGCCAAATGCAATGTAAGTTTTACTTATGTCTATTTCTATAGACCAATGACTCAATTTATCATTAGCCTGCCATTTTTGCTAGGTTACATTGTACTGGGTTGTTCTTTGTGGCATATTGCAATGACACGCTAGTACAACCTGTGTGTGTACTTGTCTTTGTTCCCGGGCACATGGGGAGTTCAGCATCGAGATGCATGTAGACCACCACTCGGTTCCCCCAGGTTCAACGCTAATATTTAATTAAAATGCTGTACATGTGTTATTCGAATTGTAGCGTCAGCTTCCACATCCCATTTCGAGCTGAACATACTCCATAGCACTAACCTCTGACTATAATTGTGGACTAGTTATTACATTGTTTTCTCTGTGTTGCCATTGTTTCAAGTCTGTGTTCATGATTCGTTTTAACGCAGGCAGAATTAATAGGTAAAATTATAAATTGTAATAAATATAAGCTATTGAGACACATTTCTGTTATGTTTTCCAAACAGCTACATCGTGCCTTTCTGCGATTGTCATCAATTCCAGATCCCAACAGACGGGTTTTTCAACCGCCAGCTGCAGATACTTTTGAATGGCTGAGTCACAGTGACCCTTTTTTGGGATGATCGACACAAGCCCGTATGCCCTTACGTGGTACCAGCGATAAGGAGCAACCTGTCATCGTTTACGGTGGACTAGCGCCAAGCTGATGCCCAAGCCTTGCGATTCACAGTGCGTATGATGCGCTTCTTATGCCTACCCAAAAGGACACCGCGTGACTCACGATAAACATTTGTGGACCGAGAAAAAAGAAAATAGATTCCCATTTCATTGAATATGGCAATCGTTAATTGTGAAATAAAAGTACTTTAAAAATTATACTGTTTTGCTATTTCATTTTAAAGTATAGTTTTGTATTCCGAGTTGTGACGTGCTGTGTTGTGGGTTGATGTGTGTTGATTTCCAGGTATTGCGTCACATCACGTAGGTGATGACTGGGCGCGTTCGGCTACGCTGCCCAGTAACGTCATGGAGTTAGGCGGAGAATATCATTAGGTTTGGTGATGTCAGCTGAGGGGCAGGGGATATGATTTAGTGCCACCAGGGCAGTCCACCTTGGGCGATGCGGACACTGATCAGATTATCACAAGATGGCCGCGCCCTGCTGCCTGATTTCGCATGTGTACAAAAGAGGAAAACTACGCTAAGGTGCATTGGAAATGTTTGTGCGATCGATCAACGTATACTTAAAAACACATGCCCGAACCCTCGGGACAATAATATTTCAGAGCGCACTAGTCCTTTAATGTAATAAAGCCATACCTAAGACAACCCTTGCAAAAAGATTTTAATAATTTCCAAGCAAATATACAGTATACAACAAAAACAATACTGACAATTCCATAGTGTGATTATGCTAAACATGCTACTACTCAAATGGGCAGGATCCATGTTTCATTAGTTACCATTTTGCAAACCTCATGACTAGACGTTCCCAAACCTTAAACACAAATAAAACGATTTATAAATTATTCAAATGTAGAAAGTAGACAAAGTGAAGTTACTAAAAATATTAAGCACTTAACTTGAAAATAGCAAGGTGTACACATGCAAACGAAACACACCAAGCATGTGGTCTGAAGTCGACTTACCTGATAACTATGTGTGCATTTGTAAAAACATTACATGCTATGACATGCCAATAAAAAGCACACTTGCAAGTGCATTTTATTAGCATTAACCCTGTGAGAACGCATGTCATACTTTCTCTTTCAAATACTTTGAGTGAGTTCAATCCTCACTCCCATCCAATCACAAACACAATGTTTGCAAAATATTTAAAAAGCATATCAATTGGTTAAATATTACGCGAGTACATCACAAAATGTGAAACTCTTCCACTGTATGTTTTACAAAAAAAATAAAAATGCATGCATCAATGGCACATAAATACACGGAGTGACATGAAAACATGTCAAAAAATAATCCAAAAAACATGTAATAACAAATTTGGCAACAGAATAACAACTGTCAACATGACTAAAATATAAATAAATCAATAGCCTGCTAAACACTAAAGGCATCTGTGGGTTTACAGTTCATTTTAGAAAAGAGTTAAGTTTAAGCTTATTCAAAGTTCATTCAAATGCTGGAGAGATATGATAGGTGTGGACTAATTTGGAAGAGTGTTGTTAAGTAAAGTTCATTCATTTAAAACAGGAAAAAACTAGAACAAAGCATGACATTGATTCTTGCCCAACAAGGTCAAACAGTGATCATTTATGAAGAGATCCATGTGTACAAGTAGTTGTTTTATACAGTGTATGGCCTGGCTTTCATGAGTTACATGGCTAATGAACCATCTATATTGCTACATTTGATCAATCATGTTAGTGCATTTATGAGTTATCTTCATTCCACCAATTCCCTACCGTGTTTAACTCTGTACTTTATTGCCACCTTCGTTGTGCGCTCTCCTCCAGCATGTGCGTGCTTCAAGATACAATTACATATTTATTCGTATAAGAATGACTATACTTTATAGAAAACCTGTGTCTGGAATCTGAATGCTTTGCATTTATGTTACGGATGTATTGCACATGTTACTTAACGTTGTAAATTAATTTCGTGAAAGGTAAAATAATGTTCATTTAGGTTTTGGTTTATACAGTTGGTTTAGCCAAAAACAAATGCTATGAGTAAGAGGAAGGGAGGATGATATTCTCGGATGGATAGCTCTATGCCAATACTTCGGCTATGTTGCCTACCTTGCCACGATCCATGCTTATCCGATGTGGGAATTGGTATCCCATATCACAAAATGGCATGCTATTGCCTATTTCATGCTATCATTCAGATTTACAAAGTGGGATGTTTTGTTAGCAGCTTTTATTCTGGAATTTAGCATGCTTATCTAACTGACCTTTCTTGTTCAATTGATCAATGTCTTAACAAATGGACGTTACAATACAAGTGTTTCAAGTAAGCTCTGCTAACTGCGGGACATAATGCATCTGTCTTTTTATTGCTTAACTGCATTGCCATTCGAGGTCCATATTCTGTCAATGCTTAGTGAAAAGAAAACGAGCTCTGGGAGTTAGACTAGATCAGGTGATGATTAACAAAGTATGTACTTGTACTAAAGTGTTGAAGACTCAATAGAGCTGATTTGTCTGACTGCTCAGCAATATTAGTGACTGAAACAGGCTGATCACATAACAACAAAATATTACGCTCAAATTCGGCCAGTTAAATTGTACTGAAACACAGGAATATTAAAACCGGAATTCTGTCACAAATAGGTGTGCATTTTGTTCGCTTAATTTTTATAAAGACAGTATTTATTTAAGTGATTTTTGATGGAACAACTCATGTACACAGAGGAGCATAATTCATAATCATAACTGCCTGCAGTGTTGCATGCTTAAATCCTGTAGAGAGTTACACTTGTTTTACAACTTCCTTACTTAGATCCCAGGAAAGTGAATTAGGGGCCACACTAAATTACTCAAGGATGATTTGCCACAAGAAATATAGTACAACAGCGTTAATGTGTAAATGTGGCTAATGCACAGTACTTTCATGGAATTCTCCTGGATTAAGTTGCTGACATATGGGTTTAAGAACCCCCTCACACCTAATGCTATTCAATTGGTGATTTTAAATTGTAAGAATTGTAGATTCTCTGTTAGCCGGATACATATATAGTCCAATGTCTTAAACTCCATATGATAGACCTGTATGTAGTAGAATCTGACATGGAGTGATGTGAGATATCCCACCCTTATGTAACTAGCCGATACTGATTTTCTACAAAATGCCTAAGGCTCTAGTATAAACCTCCATTCATTATTTCCAATGGTTTTCAACTGGATCCAGTTGAACACATATGTGTTTTCTACTTGCCCTAAAAATCCAGCAAGAATGTTCGTGGTGCTTTTTCTCCATTCCTGTGTATTGCGCAATCCTCCAGCCCCTTCTCTATATATATACAGGTATCACCATTCTGTCTCCACTCTTTGCCTTCCTCCGCACCTCTCCATTCCTCAGTTCTCACCCCAATTCCCATGCTCATCATTATAAATAATGTGAACGTACTTCTGATTTGGGGAGGAGATTGTTTTATCCTAATTTACTATGGTAAAATATACATTGATTTACAACAAAAAAAGCTTGTCTGTCAGTCAATATGTTTAATCAGATTCAAAATTCATCAAACACATAAAAATACATAGCACAAAATGAGTTACAATCAATAAAATCCCTTCACTCACACATCAATATAAATTCAACACCACAAATTACATATCAAATTACAGTGCATAAAATATCAATTCATACTAAAATACCAATACTAAGAACATGTGATAAAAAACAAGAAAACATTCATAACAGCAGCCCTCTTGATGACAAGATCCAATAATCAAATAGCCCAATTCTTGGGGTAAAGTAGAGCAGTACATCTAGCCAGATAGAATCATTCACCTAACAACGCCTTCCTGAGATGCATGGCTCTTTTAAAAAAACAAAGTAATGCCCACAGAGTCAGTACTCTGAAGATACAGGATAGCAGGCCTATGGAAGTGGATATTAGCCTCCCTTAGTACTGGCAATAGGGTTGGACGTCTAATCTCACTGTAACCAGGGCAAAACAATAGCAGGTGGGCCAAATCCTCTTTTATATAGCCACACTCCGGACACCCCGCCAAGTCCGGGTAACCACTCCATTTAGCTATGTTTCCTTCAAGGAGAAGGCAATCACACCTTGCACGTGTGGTTAGCCAGCAATCTTTCCTGGCAGTGCCCCAAATTAAATAGGGCTGTATCTCCTTTGCCCAGCTAATCACTGCGTGATCTTTATCTGAATTAATCACATGCTTCCGAAAGGTTCTTTTCATTGCAAACAGTTCCCCCAAAATGCATTTGTAGCTTCTCATCTGAACTTTAGTCAGGAGTGCATCTGGGGGAGAAAGAACCCTTATATTGCCCTCTACCATTGATATTCACCAACTACGCTGATGACACGCAATATTTCATCCCGTTGTCTGGCTCACATGACAAGGACGAAGCAGCCATTAATAAAATCTTTGCACTTATTGAATCCTGGATGATTCGTAATAAGTTAGCGCTTAATAAGGATAAAACTGAGCTGCTTGTAATTAGATCATCCTGCATGCTACTGAAATTGGGCCCGAGTTATTAAAGCTTTGATTTAGGAACTGAAGAAATCATCCTGCTGTTGAAAGTTAAAACCCTGGTAGTGATATTCGATCAGTGTCTTACTATGAAAAATCATGTAAGCAGTCTAGTATCATCATGGCGCCTACTATATAAAGTTGTTGCACACCTAAGACCTCTTATTTCACAAGATAATGTGGAGACCATCACCAGATCCATCATAGAGGCGAAGATCGATTGTTGTGCCAGCCTACTTATGAGAGTTGATAAAGCTACGCGAAAAGAACTACAAGTCTGCCAAAATGATGGAGCCATAAGAGTGGTAAGGAGACTTAAACGCAGAGATCATATTACTGCGGAAAACGCACTTTTCATTGGCTGCCAGTCGAGTCCAGAATTATTTTTCGAACTTTGACTATTACACAGAAATGCAGACAGGGAAATATGCCCAGCTATTTACAGCACCTCCTGACCATTAGAACCTGTGCTAGAACACTAAGATTGAATAATGATCAACATCTCCTGACTATCCCTAAATGCAGAACAATGAAAGTTTCGAACACAGCTTTCTTTGCATTTGCACCTAAGGCTTGGATTTCCCTTCCTCTAGAGCTGAGAGGGGTTGAATCTCTAAATATTTTTAAAAAGCAACTGAAGGCCCACTTGTTTAATTAGATATTAAACTCCTGCTTTCTTATGAACTATATATTGATCTATGATATCGGCTCTTAGTTAATTGTTTTTTTTAATTTCTTTGTGTATTTAGCCAAAAAACATGACTTTTAACACATTGTAATTTAAATCAATAATCCAAGCATAATTACAATTGTTTAAAATACAGAATGAAATATCTTTGTTGCAAAAGGTCACACAAACAAAAACTAAAAAGAAATGACAGTGAAGAACCCACACCCATTCAAAGAAACTTTCACATATTTAGAGAAAAGAAAAGAGAAGAGGAGATAAAAAGAGAGGAAAAATATAAGAACGTATAAGTAAAAAGAAAAAGCACAGAAATTTCCACAGTGCATCCCAAGGTTAAAAAAAAGAGGAACAAACCAAAGAAAATAAAATAAAGTGGAGAAAAAATTAGGACCTCAGTAGACAATATAAAATCAAAAATGATTGCCCTCCATAGCCATTCTAAGAACTAACCATAACATCCCCCTTTATTCCAGTTCAATTGAAATCTTTAAGCAGAAAGACCACCTCAGACATAAGAAAAGTTTCATTTCCTGATGTTAGTCTTTGCCAAAATGTATCTGAATCAAGAGATCGAGCATCATGTACGAATCTTCGAAATCTTTGCATTCTTTGAGTCCATGTCCCTGGGCACTCAGACAAAAGATGATGGGCTGATTGTATATCCATTCCATCACATTTGTCACATATATGTGTTGGATATTTTTCTTTATCTCTGATGTGCAGGATTTCTAAGGTTAGTAAGAGATTTAATCTAAATCTTAAAAAATCCATCTGAATTCCAGGGTCAGTAGATTGCTTTAAATATGATGGTAGATAGGACCTTGGTTTATCTGTTAATATCATGGATGATGATAACTTTGCTGATATCATCTTTCCAATGGTCCTTACCCAAGCCACACGCTTCATTGCTTCCTTTGTTTTTAATGGATTTTGCTTGCTTTGTTTTTAATGGATTTTGTATCAGGATATCATTGGAACTGTCTGATTGCAATAACATATCACATTTAGATCTTAATTTATTCAAGAACAAATTATTCGAACTATGCATTGCTATGGTCACCTCCTAGTATAAGGATCATTTCAGAGGATCTAGTATTAACCTGTACATAGATATCCATTTCCATTCCATCCGTGCAACTAATGTGGTAAGAACCATTTCATATCTTATACAGGCAATACGTATGCAGTTGGGGAGCCCAAAGTTCTTCTTCAGATTTTACCCTCAATTTTATCCCAATCAATATCAAATGAATAGAAGTTGGACTCCAGGCCAAATATAATCATCGGGACCACATTGCCAATATAAAACTTCAGAACAGGAAGAGTTGAAAACTTATAATATTGCAAGCAAATCTCCTTCATTTTTTAGCCTAAATTTACTATTTTTAGATCAATGGTCGAGAGCAGGTTTTTGGTTGGGAAAGCTGTATTCTGAGACCCCAAGTAGGTAACTTCTTTGGAAATTGGAATTATCAAATTACCCAATTGCCATGTAAAAGATTTCAATTTTCTTAATGGATGTTTAAATATGATTATTTTCAATTTGTGTGCATTTATTTTCAAATCGTTTTCTAATGTACAATTAGACAGGGGTATTAATAAATGTTGTAGTCCCCCATGGGTATAATCTAGGACCACAATGTCGTCCGCATAGGCTAACCGAATAGGCTAACCAATCTATTTTCATATTACCAACTTTTGGGCCAACCAAACCAATCTCTCTCAACCAGTGAAACAGATCTGATAAATAAGGGATGAAAAGAAAAAGCACAATCAAACATTTTTGTCGTACACCTCTTTTGATGTCAATTGGCTGGGAGAGAATCCCTGACCTAGATATTCTGACATTTAAAGAGGACCTTTGACAAAGTTCTATTAGGATGGAAAGTAGATTATCTGGCAGCCCCCAATTTTTCAGTTTCCTCCATAATCGATCTCTATTGATATTATCGAAAGCCTGGGAAAGGTGTACCCAGGCTCCAAATAGAGGTCTGCCTCCATTTACGAGGGACTCTGTGCTAAAACAACTCAGGACAGGAGTATTCAATGAGGTCGATAGTCCCCTCCAAAATCCTGTCTGTTGTTTTGGTATTATACCTTTGTTCTTAGCCCGTTTCTCCAACTCACCCAGTATTAGACTTGAAAATATTTTACCATCAGCATCTAAAAGTGAAATAGGTCAGTAATTGGCTGCTGCCTGGTGGTCCCCCTTTTTATAGATAGGGATTATGATGGAGTTTCTCTACAACTCAGGGGATTTTTTCAGAACTATTTATGTTATCAAACAGAATCTTTAGTACCCTCGCTCAAAGGGCCTGATTTTGCTTCAGAGTTACATTGCTAAATCCATTGGGGCCTGCTACCCTAGATGCTGACAATGTCTTTATCAGAGTTTCAATATATTCACTGGTATAGTTTAACTGCCAAATTGAGTTTATTTTTATTTTGTGTTCCTGAGTGACTGATTTCCATACAATTTGGAAAAGTGATCTATTCAGGTCTGCTCCTGAATTAAGGTATCTTGCAAGTGACTAGAGGAAATCTTCATTGAGTTAATAAAGGTCCAGATGTTTCTAGAATTTCTTGTACAGATAGCTTTGAGCATTTCCTCCCTCTCTCTCTGTTTTATCAAGAACATATGTGACCTCATCCAATTGCTATAGGTGTTGTTTAATACTCAGATTTCTTCCTCAAATTCTTTGGGGTCTCTAATAGATTTTTTTAATAAGGACCTCTGACGTCTTTTATACCTTTTCCAGTCCTGTTAATTGCTGTTCTGTCTTGTCGCACCCTCAAGCCCCAGAGTCCATGACGCCGCATATAAAATAAAGTAAAGTAAAAGTAAAGTACCAAGGATTTGTATATATAACCGAGCCACGGGATTCTTCTCCAGCCATCCCTAGACATTAAAGGTCTAACTATAAAGTGGCAGAGTGATGCACGTTCATTTGCCCATATTCTGACCCAGAAAATTATAGGGGCCAGCACCCACTGTTCCTCCCAAAATTCCATACCGAGTTCTCTATGGATAGAGATACAGGGAGAGGAATTCTGGAGCCCCAGTAGCCTCCTAAAGAACATATTATCCTTCAATTGTAACTCATAAACTTTTTGAAAGCCCCACAGTGGAGCGCCATACAGAGTAACAGCTTTCGTTTGTGCCGAATACATTTTTAGCACAGCATCTAACAGTTGGCCCTGACAGCGAGACAGAAAATGGGATATACTCCCTACTTGTTGGGTTAGTTTGACTGATTGTTCTTTTACATGAGGCATCCCTGTGAGAGATTTGTAAAATCTTATCCCGTGGTACTCAAAGTCCTTCACCCTTGGGATGATTTCCCCATTACATATCATAGGACGCATTTTCGCTGACCGCTTTCTGTCTACACAGGCCATTAGGATTTATTAGTATTGACCTTGAGCCCCAGGTTTCCCATAAAGGTTGCATACGCATTAATAAGAATCTGTAATGCTCTAGGGCACCTGGCTAGCAACACGGTATCATCCAAATACACCAGCATAGGAAAAGCCCTGCACCCCAAAACCAAATAATCCGCCTTTGTATCAATTAAATCCTTTAGGAGCCTGTTAATATACATGCAAAAGAAGATGGGAGCCAGAACACATCCCTGCCAGACACCACATCCAACCTTAAAACTACCTGTGCAGTGTCCCACCCGGGCCACTGCAAACACAGGCCTCAATATCTCTGTGTCTTTCCTCCAAAACCTTCAGGATATCTTCCTGGCAACCCACGGACCCAAACACGGCCCTTAATTTTGACCTATCTACTTTGTCAAAGGCTGTGCTCAGGTGCATGAATGCAAAGTACACCTCCTCACCCTTACAGAAAATACAATTGGCCACCAACAGGTACAGATTGAGGATCTGCTCCATGGTTCCCACCCCGGGGTGAAAATCAAACTGCACATCAGACAAAACCGACTCCTCTGAGAGCCAGGCCTCTATTAATCCCAGCAAAACCCTCCCAAAGATCTTAAAGGTTGTGTCCAAGATCGAAATCGGTCTATATGATATCGGGCTTGCTGGGTCCCCCTTCTTAAAGATAGGAAAAATAATGGCCTTTTTCCAAGAGGAAGGATAATGACCCATCTCCATACAAGCATTGAACACTACCATTAGTAGCGGGACCCACAAATCCAAGGGATCCTGAAATAAATCTGTAAGGAATTACATCAGGACCCGGCGCACGATTACGGGTTTGCTGGCTAATAGTTCGGGACACATCCTCCAACTTAAACTTCAAACAGGAATGACTATGGCCAGGTTTATTCACTAAAGTCCCTCCACTGAACAAGTTCGCAAAATGCTCCAGCCATGCTGCCTCATCCACATGGGTCCCGCTTGACCTTTCCATTATGGACTTGGAGGCACCCCCCAGTCCATAATGGATCACATATTCCCAAAAAGCCTTCTGATCATTACGTTTGGAAGCGTCCAGAAAGCCCTCCCAGGCTTTTCCTTCAACCTCCAATTTCCTTCTCATAAGCTCCCTCCGATATTTAGCTAAAGTGTGAGCATTTTCGCTTCTGCTGCAAACCAGAGCCCTTAAAGCCTTCAACAGTGCTCTCTTAGCACCTTTACAAGCCTCGTCGAACCACCCTGTATTGGGAGCCTTTCCATTCCTCTTACTGAGTGCCGTGAAGCTTTTGGAGAAGGCCCCCAGAAGTTCCACAAAGGGATCCACAATTACTCCAGGGCTTAAAGTGCCATCCAAAATACCGAGAATTAAAGCTAAATTCTCTGATATAGTCAATATTTGCAAATTGGCATCCCTGATCTTTTCCCATAAAATTCTCCTAGTGCAGGGAGCCAGCACCTTTACCGGGCACACTGAAAGATCTCGTGGACCCCCCCTCCCCAGCACCTCCTTCACTGTAAAATGGATAGGATGATGATCACTATTAACATCCGGCAGCACTTCAAAACCCACAGCCCTATCGCAAAAAGGTCCAGTGAAATACAAAAGTAATCAATTGTGGACGAGCCTGGATGGTTATTAAAGGTCAAATGGCCTGGTATATCTGGTGCTAGCGACCATTAACCGTGCAAAACCCCATTCAGTTAACCATAAACACATTTGGAGACCCTTAGCACAGCCCCTAGCATCCCTCATCTGTGGCTGTGGAATTCTTAACATCTGGTCCTCTAATGGATCTAATAAATCTTTGGGCAAACCAACACCCATTTTGAGATTGAAATCCCCTCCCCATATATAGTGCTCATTCCTATTCTTTTTGTTGACAAACAGATTATCAATATATACCTTCACCCTTGATAACTTATCTGCCTCTGCTTTGTGGGGGCTGTTATACAAATTTATAATTAGATGCAGATCGCCCTTTACAGGGGAAAGGTGGATCACCTATAGGAAGTCCATATTGGTCTCCAACACCCTGCAATCAAGAGATATCTTAATTAGAGTTGTCAGGACCCCGTGGCATCTTTCGCTTGCATTTATCTTTGCAGGGATCCCAAATGATAAGAAACCATCCAGCAAAGGGGTCTCCAATGGCCAAGTTTCCTGCAAGAGGATAACTTCATGGGCTTTTAAGAGCTCAACAATATCTGTCCTTTCAAACTTCTCCCTCGTCCCGGTTATGTTCCATGATAGCAAGCGGGATGCTGAAAATACCATATTGAGAGCCCTGCCTCCCACAGGGAGCTCTATAGCCCGCTCCTCCTCCCATTCCACTTTATCCTCTTAGTCGACCGGCCGGACTAGGACACCTGTGTGTTAATCCAGATCTTCACATGAGGTTAGAGCCTCAAACCAGTTGGCTAGCTCTGGCCAACTAGTATGCTGCTTTCCCCTCATACGACGTAACCCACCCCGGTTTAGTATTGTCCTCCAGCCCCCAACATTGCTGTGGCCAAAAAGTGGATACCAGGGGCCTGCCCCCTATCTTCATTCTGCACCTCACCCCACCTACATTTCCACACTGACCCTTCCCTGGGGCGACATGGGCCTCAACACCTAAGTAAAAGTATTCCAGAGAGAAGACTACAATAGAGTATGCTACCATTGGGTTTAAGACCTCCACACAATCCCCTTCCAGATGTTTGGACTTTGGGTCAACCCGGCCTACCCTTCTTGCCATGAGAATGATGGATGGATCAACTTTTGGCTCAATCAGTTTACTATTTATCCAGTGCGTTGCTTTGTTCATTAGGGAGACGGCTAACTCAAAGCCACCCTGAGAAAGCTGTGGAAAACCTGTAATTACCCCTAAAAAGCAGGCTGCTGCAGGAGGCAGATTCAGGGTGGTTTGATCCAACACCACTGAAGACAGTATGGCCCCAGTAACTCCCACCCCACACCTAGAGCTTTGCTCATTCCAGCTCCACCTCTGAGTAATGCAATTTGTAGAAGCCCTTTTTGTTTTAGGTGTGAACTCCCTCGCACCGGCAATGGGGGCCACCTGCCTGACCACTACCCTATCCTCACCACTGCTCACTTTGGGTACATCCCTCTCCAACCCCACCACCCTGCTAGACCCAGCCCCCACCCCCACTCCAATGCCGGCCATACCCAAATCCGACACCTTATTCGTTAGAGATCCAATAGAGTTGTCCGTAATTTACCAAAGTACTCATAACCCCGCCTTATATGTCTGTAATGATTCAAGAACCATCTGCAGAAGCTTAAGTTTTGCATCTAGCAATGATTTGAGCCAAAGCTTGTCGTCCTCGTCGGCAAATGAGGAGTCAAAATCAGAGCCTTGTTCACTTGCCAAACACCCACCAATAGGGCTACTCACCCGGGGTCTACCCAGCATACTCACACCCATCCCAGGGGCTAACTCCTCCCTTACCATTACCCCCTCTCTAGCACACCCTTCCTGACCTTCACTAACCACTATGGCCATGCTTTCCTGTTGGAAGCCCAAAGCTTGGGCTTGGCCTTCTGCCTGTTTCCCCGTTCCCACCAAACTACCCATCTCACCACTGCTGGCAAGTATTGGACTCCCACCTGTGGGAGGGACACCCTCCCTGGTGACTTTGTCTGCTGCATTAATGCAGCTCACAATTTTACTAGCCATTACATCCAGATAGGATTCCAGCGACCTTTGCAGAAGGTTAGACTCAAGTTTGGGGGTCTCTACCTGTTTTTGCAGGTTTAGCATGTTGAGGCTTTTCAGTGCGTTTTCCAGATGCCCCCAATATCCCTTCATCCCCTGCTTTCCCTTTCCCCATACTAAGGTATAGTAATGGCAAAATGCAAAGTTACGAAATTGAACAGTAGAAAAAGGAGAACACAGATAAAAGCAAGTTAAAACAACTGCACAATTAGCAAACGCCCATGCACAGTACCAATGCACAATGCCAATCAGAAAAGGACAGACAAAACAGTCTGCCGCTAAATTTAAAAAAAGTAATCCTAAAAATCCTATAAATATTGGGAATCCTAAAAACAGCTAGTATAAAAAATGTATAACCGAGACATAAAAACAAATATGCAAAGGGTAGGTATAAAATGTAAAAAAATGTAAAACAAAAAACAGGAAATCCAAACTTTCACCACACAAAAAGAAAAGTCAGTAGACCTCGACCACTTTATAAAAAAAACAGCCATATATCATGGAGGAAAGGGAGCACCCGCCAGCTTAAGGAGCAGCCTTAGTTGGCCTCTGCCCCCCTGAACCTCCTGCTCCTCTTATCGGTGTGTGAAAAGAGTGTTCTATAGACGTCACAGACGTTCCCAGCACCGAAATCAGTATGCAGGAAAGTTTCAAGAGCGTGAAGTCTGACTGGAGCACATAAACAATGGGTGGGAAGCAAATCCGAAAAAACAACTGGCAGAACAGGTAGTCACAGTTAGTAGTCACAGTTTGCCACCGCCCCGTTTATACATTCATATGTTTAGTTGATAGTTGATGGGCTCCCTGGGCACTTTTATTACAGAGTAAGTAAGTCCGGCAGCGATGACAAACCGTCTCGACAACCTCACGGAATAAAACGATGAAATTAAAGCGCGAAGGAAAGCGTACTGGCTGACAAGTAATTACACCCTCCAGCAATTAGTGGTAACGTGTGAATACACCTGAAGCACAAAGCAATGTTGCTTTCAAACCAATGAAATTCACGTACCTTCCAATGCCACTTACAATTGTGTCTTAGTGAAAGGCATAAACAGAATGTTAAACGCAGGTTGCACTCTGTTAATTACAACTAGAAAATAATGTGCTTTAGTGCTTAGTGCCCCTGCACCCACCACATACAACCATTAACCACTTCACCACTACTTCTTGCACTGCACCGCGCTCCGCGCTATTGAAGGGCTTATGTAGTAACTTCAGAGAGTACAGGCAAGGGCTCCTCCACTTCAAATGGACAGGGAAAAACACTCAGGAGTCAACCACCATTAACCACTTCACCACCGCTTCTTGCACTGTGCTGCGCTCCGCGCTATTGAAGGGCTTATGTAGTAAATCCAGAGAATACAGGCAAGGGCTCCTCCACTTCAAATGGACAGGGAAAAACACTCAGGAGTCAACCACCATTAACCACTTCACCACCACTGCTTGCACCGCGAAAAGATTGTAAGCATCTTCAAAAGGTCACCAGGCTGCTGTGGTCACACCTTATTACTGCGCCAGAAAAAATTATGCTGGAGACTAAGTCCAATTGCTGTTGTGTGATAAGGAAGTTTAATTGATCTGCCCTATGGATTACACGTGTTTCGGCAAGGTGCCTTTCTCAAATCAGGGCTTATCTAATTATGACCCATCATAAGTGAAAATAATAACTGCACCATCCAATCCCCATGTACCAAACCACATCGTAAAAATCAAGGTAAAACGGAATATCCAGAAAAGAAAGTTAAGTAATTCAATCAAACATTATTGAGAAGAAAACAAAAGCAAATGGCATTTTTTAAACGTATGCATTTCCATTTCAGTTTCCCATTCACAGAGAGAGAGGGTAGGGGATAAGGGATGGATGTTTAGGTTTGGAAAAGTCAAAAGGAAAAAAGGAAAACACATTAGAAATTAATAATTGGTGAGTGGTTGTGATTGAACAAACTCGTGCTAAGTGTGCTGTAATGTGAGAAAAGATCTCTTACCCAACTTTATTTCTCTTGATCATTACTGGAAGTGTAATAACGGGGATCAATCCCAAATGTGAGGTAAGGGCGTGGGAGAGAATGGAAAGAAGGTGGCGGTTTGTGAACACTTCTATGCACATTGTCAGCTAAAGTTGCAAAAAGGCGCTTTTACTTTTAATGCGGGTTGCATCATGTTAAAAGGCTCGCGCTGCCCTTGGTTCCATTTTAATAGAAGTTAAGACTAATTTGCTAATATTTGCGGTTGTACATTAAAAGCCACAAATGGCGTGTGTGCTGTCAGTTGATTTAAATAGCTTAGACCCGATTTTTACATTCACATGTGGCAATAGCTGTAACTGATTCAACAAGTGCTACTCTTTGTATTAATATTAATATTTGCGGTTGTACATTGAAAGCCACAAATGGCGTGTGTGCTGTCAGTTGATTTAAATAGCTTAGACCCGATTTTTACATCACATGTGGCAATAACTGTAGCTGATTCAACAAATGCTGCTCTTTGTAATAATTCGACTATGTGCTGGAATTAAGCGCATTCTGATGCGATTGGTCCTGAGAGCGGGTGGGCTGTCAAGGACCCCAGGGCTTACCTGCAAATATCATTGCCGCGTCCCACGTTCAAGCGAAGTGTTCCTGTGGTCCCTGCTTGTTGCCATGTAATGAGGGGATGACTTGGCAACTAAATCCCTTGTTTGTGTCATTGTCGACTGTCTGTTTGTCTACAGGTTTAGAGTCGGCCATGTTGTAATGTTCTTTGTGATAACCTCTTCATGGGAGACACAAACTGAGTGCTAATCACAGCGTTCTATTCCTTAGCTGTGTGGGAATCTTATGTTACCATTTATTATTTGATTCATACAGGAGTATTAGAAGCTTGAAATGCATTAAAACTCATAGTCACGTTCCAATTGTTACTAGGTTTGTCTCATGGGATTCTCAGTGGTGTATTGTGGGAACCGTAGTACTGTGTTGGTTACAGTTCTGAAGAGTTAGAATTTGCCTAAAAATCACTTGTAAAGAGTTTTGCATTAAAACTCATAGTCACGTTCCAATTGTTAGTAGGTTTTTCTCATGGGATTCTCAGTGGTCTATTGTGGGAACCGTAGTACTGTGTAGGTTACAGTTCTGAAAAGTTAGAATTTGCCTAAAGATCACTTGTAAAGAGTTTTGCATAAAAACTCGTAGTCACGTTCCAAATGTTACTAGATTTGTCTCATAGGATTCTCAGTGGTGTATTGTGGAAACCGTAGTACTGTGTAGGTTACAGTTCTGAAAAGTTAGAATTTGCCTAGAAATCACTTGTAAAGAGTTTTGCACAGTACATATTTGATACGTATTGTATTTAAGGTTGCCCTTGATTCCGGTTGTATCTTAGTAAAAACCTTATATGTATTGAAAGTTTTTAAACCCTGGGGGTAGACAGTTCCTATTGATGGTTGCATGTGCGTGGGAATCTTAAGTCACGAGGGATTCACAGTGGTGTATTATGGGAATCATAGTTATTAGCAACATTAATATTCTAAATGTGTTTAAGAGTGCCAGGAAAGCCAATATAGTGAAAACATAAGTTACATATCCATCAAAATTATATCTTAGTATAGACCACATTGTTGATGAACATATTACAGAAAATATGACATCTCATTGTCCGTGTTTAGGCCAGTCTCCACACTTCTGAAGCAACAGATATATCTGGCCTCTTCACGGCGAAGAAGCAATTCCTGCTTGCTGCCCCTAGGTCCCATTGTTACTTTCTTTAAACCTATAAATCTAATGTCTCCTTTGTCTTGCAATTGGTGTACTTTCTGCCAGTGGTCGGCTAGGGGTAGGTTTTTGTCTTGGCTGCCAATTGTTGAGAGGTGCTCTCTTATCCTTATCCGTGGCTGTCTGATTGTGCTGCCGATGTAAGTTTTTTTACAGACAGATATGATCGCATAGACAACATATTCTGTTCGGCAGTTTATCTGGTCCTTTACTTTTGTTTGAATTCCATTCATGTCTTTGTAGAAATCTGTACTAGTCGTTGCATATCTGCACATAGTGCAAGTACCACATCTTCTAAAACCCGGCCTTGGGTCGTCTAACCAGGTCAAAGTTTTTAGTTTTTTCTTTTCAGGTAGTAATGATGGGCTTAGACTGGTTCAAAGTGTTTTCGCTCTTCTATAGATTACAGAAGGGTGATCATGAAGAAAAATCCCTACGTGTGGGTCAAGTTTGAGCAGATGCCAGTTTTTTTCGAGACTTTTTCTGATCTCATGATTGTTCGCACAATATGTAGTAATGAATTGTACTTTAGTGTCTTGAGTAGGTTTGTCCTTTTTTAACAAGGTTTGTGTTCTAGGTATTAGTTGCGCCTTGTCCTGGGCAGCTTGTATGCTTTTTTGTGAATAGCCTCTAGCCTTGAATCTATTGGTTAAGAGATTGCATTCCTCCTTGAAATGTATTGGGTCGGCACAGTTCCTTCTTGCTCTTATGAATTCCCCTTTAGCGATGTTTCTAATCACCGGTTCGTGATGACAACTAGTGGCAAACAATGTTGAGTTGACTTCTGTCTCCTTCTGGTAAGTTCTGGTTATAAGTTTGTTGTCTTTAGTTGAGATTGTTAGATCCAGAAAGTTAATTTCCAATTGACTGCTTGTGCCTGTAAATTCAATGCCCCAATTGTTGTCATTGGTCTGAAGTCTGAAGCTTTCTAAGTCTTGCAAGGTGCCATTCCAAATAAAGAAGACATCATCAATGTAACGTGTCCATTTGATGATATTAGTTTTGTATGCATCTGTTGTATAGATCAGGAGGTCTTCGAACATGCCCATGACTAGGTTGGCCAATGCTGGGGCGTATTTAACGCCCATTGCCACGCCTCTTTTTTTGCTTATAGAATTGGTTTTCAAAAATGAAGATGCTATTTTCTAATGTCGCCATGAGCATTTCTTTTATCATGCATACAAAATGGAAATGTGATGTGGATTCCTTCATAAATGTGTAGGTTATTGTGTCCAGAGCCAGGTTGTGTCCAATTGAGGTGTATAGGGCTTTAACATCCCAAGTGGCAAGATGGTATGTTGGGAGCCATTCAACTTCTTCTAACATTTGTATTGCTGATGTAGTATCCTTCAAATATGCTTGGATTGCTTGTGCTCTTGGTCGCAGTATGTGGTCAAGATATTCTGCCAAAGGCTCGGTTGCCCAACCTATTCCACTGAGGATGGGCCTCCCTTCAGGGATATTGGTAAATGGTTTGTGTACCTTTGGGAGAAAGTAGATGGTTGGAATAGTTGGTTTGGGAATGAGTAGAAAACGTTTTTCTTCATCCGAAATAAGACCTTGGCGATGCCACCCTTGAATTAAGTTACTCAACTCTGTGATAATGTATTTATTTGGATTGGAGGCCAGTATTTCGTAACAGTTAGCCGTCTCTAAATGTTGTTGTGTCATTTTGATATAATCTTGTATGTTCATCACAATGATGTTCCCTCCCTTTTCAGCTTGGTGCCAATTGCGGTAGAAATTTAGATTGTGGTTTGAGCTCTTTTTGTATGAGCCCTACTGGTGAATGTCCAATTCTCGCAAAGTTTGATGCATTGGGAAAGTGTCTTCTTTGCAACGCAAGCCGACAAACAGTACAAGCAGAAGGACAAAGTTACCGTCAGCGAATTTACCATCAAAGATTTGGAAAGCATTCACATATTGAGATCGCTCCAGGAACCAGACACTTTCCCAATGCATCTAAATTTCTACCGCAATTGGCACCAGACAACATGATAGACGCTTTCTATAAATCAGTGACACGAGATCTACACAAAGCTCATGACAAACCGGGAAAAACCAAAAAAGGAAACAAGATAACCTAACAGTACAAGAAAAAAGAAGCACTTCGACTTTTAAGAACGAACAAGTAATTAGTTATTAAGGAAGCATCGCCAAGGTCTTATTTTGGATGAAGAAAAAAGTTTTCTACTCGTTCCCAAACCAACTACTCCAACCATCTACTTTCTCCCAAAGGTACACAAACCATTTACCAATATCCCTGAAGCCTTTGGCAGAATATCTTGACCACATACTGCGAACAAGAGCACAAGCAATCCAAGCATATTTGAAGGATACTACATCAGCAATACAAATGTAAGAAGAAGTTGAATGGCTCCCAACATACCATCTTGCCACTTGGGATGTTAAAGCCCTATACACCTCAATTGGACACAACCTGGCTCTGGACACAATAACCTATACATTTATGAAGGAATCCACATCACATTTCCATTTTGTATGCATGATAAAAGAAATGCTCATGGCGACATTAGAAAATAGCATCTTCATTTTTGAAAACCAATTCTATAAGCAACAAAAAGAGGCATGGCAATGGGCGTTAAATACGCCCCAGCATTGGCCAACCTGGTCATGGGCATGTTCGAAGACCTCCTGACCATACAACAGATGCATACAAAACTAATATCATCCAATGGACATGTTACATTGATGATGTCTTCTTTATTTGGAATGGCACCTTGCAAGACTTAGAAAGCTTCAGACTTCAGACCAATGACAACAATTGGGGCATTGAATTTACAGGCACAAGCAGTCAATTGGAAATTAACTTTCTGGATCTAACAATCTCAACTAAAGACAACAAACTTATAACCAGAACTTACCAGAAGGAGACAGAAGTCAATTCAACATTGTTTGCCACTAGTTGTCATCACGAACCGGTGATTAGAAACATCGCTAAAGGGGAATTCATAAGAGCAAGAAGGAACTGTGCCGACCCAATACATTTCAAGGAGGAATGCAATCTCTTAACCAATAGATTCAAGGCTAGAGGCTATTCACAAAAAAGCATACAAGCTGCCCAGGACAAGGCGCAACTAATACCTAGAACACAAACCTTGTTAAAAAAAGGACAAACCTACTCAAGACACTAAAGTACAATTCATTACTACATATTGTGCGAACAATCATGAGATCAGAAAAAGTCTCGAAAAAAACTGGCATCTGCTCAAACTTGACCCACACGTAGGGATTTTTCCTCATGATCACCCTTCTGTAATCAATGGAAGAGCGAAAACACTTTGAACCAGTCTAAGCCCATCATTACTACCTGAAAAGAAAAAACTAAAAACTTTGACCTGGTTAGACGACCCAAGACCGGGTTTTAGAAGATGTGGTACTTGCACTATGTGCAGATATGCAACGACTAGTACAGATTTCTACAAAGACATGAATGGAATTCAAACAAAACTAAAGGACCAGATAAACAGCCGAACAGAATATGTTGTCTATGCGATCATATATGTCTGTAAAAAAACTTACATCGGCAGCACAATCAGACAGCCACGGATAAGGATAAGAGAGCACCTCTCAACAATTGGCAGCCAAGACAAAAACCTACCCCTAGCCGACCACTGGCAGAAAGTACACCAATTGAAAGACAAAGGAGACATTAGATCTATAGGTTTAAAGAAAGTAACAATGGGACCTAGGGGCAGCAAGCAGGAATTGCTTCTTCGCCGTGAAGAGGCCAGTTATAAGTGTGGACACTGGCTTAAACACGGACAATGAGATGTCATATTTTCTGTAATTTGTTCGTCAACAATGTGGTCTATACTAAGATATAATTTTGATGGATATGTAACTTATGTTTTCACTATATTGGCTTTCCTGGCACTCTTAAACACATTTAGAATATTAATGATACTAATAACTATGATTCCCATAATACACCACTGTGAATCCCTCGAGACTTAAGATTCCCACGCTCATGCAACCATCAATAGGAACTGTCTACCCCCAGGGTTTAAAAACGTTCAATACATATAAGGTTTTTACTAAGATACAACCAGAATCAAGGGCAACCTTAAATACAATACGTATCAAATATGTACTGTGCAAAACTCTTTACAAGTGATTTCTAGGCAAATTCTAACTTTTCAGAACTGTAACCTACACAGTACTACGGTTTCCACAACACACCACTGAGAATCCTGTGAGACAAATCTAGTAACATTTGGAACATGACTACGAGTTTTTATGCAAAACTCTTTACAAGTGATCTTTAGGCAAATTCTAACTTTTCAGAACTGTAACCTACACAGTACTACGGTTCCCACAATACACCACTGAGAATCCCATGAGACAAACCTAGTAACAATTGGAATGTGACTACGAGTTTTAATGCATTTCAAGCTTCTAATACTACTGTGTGAATCAAATAATAAATGGTAACATAAGATTCCCACACAGCTAAGGAATAGAACGCTGTGATTAGCACTCAGTTCGTATCTCCCATGAAGAGGTTATCACAAAGTACATTACAACATGGCCGACTCTAAACCTGTAGACAAACAGACAGTCGGCAATGACACAAACAAGGGACTTAGTTGCCAAGTCATCCCCTCATTACATGGCAACAAGCAGGGACCACAGCAACACTTCGCTTGAATGCGGGACGCTGCAATGATATTTGCAGGTAAGCCCCGGGGTCCTTGACAGCCCACCCCCTCTCAGGACCAATCGCATCAGGATGCGCTTAATTCCAGCACATAGTCGAATTATTACAAAGAGCAGCACTTGTTGAATCAGCTACAGTTATTGCCACATGTGATGTAAAAATCGGGTCTAAGCTATTTAAATCAACTGACAGCACACATGCCATTTGTGGCTTTCAATGTACAACCGCAAATATGAATATTAATACAAAGAGTAGCACTTGTTGAATCAGTTACAGCTATTGCCACATGTGATGTAAAAATCGGGTCTAAGCTATTTAAATTAACTGACAGCACACACGCTATTTGTGGCTTTTAACGTACAACCGCACATATTAGCAAATTAGTCTTAACTTCTATTAAAATGGAACCAAGGGCACCGCAAGCCTTTTAACATGATGCAACCCGCATTAAAAGTAAAAGCGCCTTTTTGCAACTTTAGCTGGCAATGTGCATAGAAGTGTTCACAAACCGGCACCTTCTTTCCTTTCTCTCCCACGCTCTTACCTCACAGTTGGGATTGATCCCCGTTATTACACTTCCAGTAATGATCAAGAGAAATAAAGTTGGGCAAGAAATCTTTTCTCACATTACAGCACACTTAGCACGAGTTTGTTCAATCACAACCACTCACCAATTATTAATTTCTAATGTGTTTTCCTTTTTTCCTTTTGACTTTTCCAAACCTAAACATCCATCCCTTATCCCCTACCCTCTCTCTGTGAATGGGAACCTGAAATGGAAATGCATACGTTTAAAAAATGCCATTTGCTTTTGTTTTCTTCTCAATAATGTTTGATTGAATTACTTAACTTTCTTTTCTGGATATTCCGTTTTACCTTGATTTTTACGATGTGGTTTGGTACATGGGGATTGGATGGTGCAGTTATTATTTTCACTTATGATGGGTCATAATTAGATAAGCCCTGATTTGAGAAAGGCACCTCGCCGAAAAACGTGTAATCCCTAGGGCAGATCAATTAAACTTCCTTATCACACAACAGCAATTGGACTTAGTCTCCAGCATAATTTTTTTCTGGCGCAATAATAAGGTGTGACCACAAGCAGACTGGTTTCCTAATTTAACAAACGGAGTTGAGGAACTCGAAGTCTCCCTTCTATGGCACACCAATGCGACAGTGCAAATGTTTGCATTTAATCAGGTCGCGGGGGTTCTAAGTGATATCAACCCAAAAGTTCCTTCAAAAAAATATCTTCAAAAGGTCATTTCCTCATAGATCGAAGTGAGGATGCTACCATGAAATTAATGCGACAAGCGACTTCCTGAGAAAAAGCCAAACATGGGTGTCACATTTTTGTCAAGGATTCCAGGCGCAGCAACAGATGCATCTATTTATATATTTTTACGTTTTAAAAAAGGCATGATTGGGGCTTTTGAAGACACAGGGCATGAGATGGCAGTGCACGTGTAATCAATACATTGCCACACAGTGACTATGACTGTCATATAATTGTGTCATTGGGGCAGTTGAAGCTACCCATCACATCTGACAGACAAAGCATTTTGGATTTGCTATGCTTGTTTGATCTTGTTATTAAAAAAAACATAGAATTAACTGTTGCCTTAACTTTTGCTACATGGCTGAAAGCCTTATTGTGTTGTTACAGCTTGCACATGTTTGAGCTAATTTTAACCATATTCTGCTTTACCTTAAACATATAGACCTTTTCTACGCAACGTTGGCATGAATGGTAAAATTGTAAGGTTTGATAGTGAGAGATCCATAATTAAAAGACGGTAAACTCGTCAGCCTGTGACAATCAATTTGACTGTGTAGAAGCAGGCAATCTTAGCTAGTAGTATTTCCAGCAAACAGTCAGGATTTCATACGTATTTCTTTCATTGGTGGCTTTTTGTAGGGTGTCAGAGGCGCCTTTCAGTGGTATGTTGCTGTTTTGCCGACTGCACATTCTAGGTTGCACACAAAGAAGCACATACGAATGGAAAATGCAGCGTAAAGCCATAGCGAAGACAAAGTAGAACCAGTTTGCTTGAACAGAATGTCAATGATGAGGGACCTGGGGAAGGTAAAGAGAAAGCCATGTGTGCGAAGTCTAAGTTCTATTCCCAGGACACACCACGGGAAAAGGAAGTAAGGGGCGGGGGCAGAGCACAGAACATCACCAGACCACCAGGCCTCACACCGGGTCCTTTCAACCTTTCAAATTGAAATGATCACACACACACACAATGGAGGGCACTCTGTGACTTAAACAAATACAGCTTGATAGCTTTTCTTACATGCTCAATTCAGGGTTCAGCTTTCCCGACTTCCCCGCTGGCTGCCTTTCTTTGTTCTGTCTGGCATTGGCCAATAAACCTGTCTCGTGCTAATCAGCAGCCACTCGCCCCCTCCCTCCATTGCTTTAGGAGTGGCTGTTGGTATTCTGGGATCCTCTGAGGTGGCATCAGTGTTCACAAACTGAAGGCTTTGTCCCCTTATACATGCATTTTCTGGCCGAAAACAGACCTCTCCATTTTCCAAAAGGTGTTCAGTTAGAAGCTTTCAGTTTTGTGGTGTGAGTTAGAAAATGTGATTGGAGACTAATGAAGTTCAGGGTGGGGCTCGTGTAAAGCACAATTGATGATAACACCACTGTAATGTGTGCACCACGGCTGCACTGAATGTATTCCAATTGGATACAAGGGCAAGGGTGGTGGGGTGACATCACAAAGTACTGTTGAGATGTGTGAAGAAAACACAACGAGGCACTTGTGGATGGGAAACACAGGGTTACAGTGGGTTTTCCCATACGTACGAACAAATAAAGAGAGAGATAAGAGAGAGGAGAGGAGAGGAGAAGAGAGGAGAGGCGAGGAGAGGAGAAGGGAGGGGAGGGGAGGAGAGGACTCTGCAAGGGTGGCGAAGCAAAGTAGATTCGAGAAGGAAAAGAAAACGAACTGGTCAGTGGGGCAATTGTCAGGTGGTGAAATAGTAAAGCTGTGGTTCACCTCTCAACCTCCTCAAAGCAACTGAGTCTGAAACTATATTTCATGTGTCCCCTGATTTTTAAGTTTAATGAGAATCTTCTCCTCACCTCAGCATAAGGCAGTCATTATTTCGTGTGTCCCCTGATTTTTTAGTTTCATGAGAATCTTCTCTTCACCTCAGAACAAGGCAGCCATTATTTCGTGTGTCCCCTGATTTTTTTGTTTCATGAGAATCTTCTCCTCACCTCAGCATAAGGCAGTCATTATTTCGTGTGCCCCCTGATTTTTTAGTTTCATGAGAATCTTCTCTTCACCTCAGAACAAGGCAGTCATTATTTCGTGTGACTCCTCATTTTTTTAGTTTCATGAGAATCTTCTCCTCATCTCAGAATAAGGCAGTCATGACTCATCGTGTCATGCTGAGGTAAACGAAGCCATCTTGCGAACATGATTTTGAAACATGTAAATGCTGACAGGAAATCCCAGATACTCTCCTGAAATGCATGCTCATAATTTACATTGTGTTAGAAGTCTAAAATATACAACACTGTAAGAAAATATATTTGGCACAGCCCCCAAAGTTAGCTCACTTGTCACCTTTATGTAGCGTATGTTATGCTGCATACATGATTTCCTTCAGTGCTTTAAATGGGCCGTTACTTGCTGGTCCTGAACACCTGAACTTCATTTATTTCAAAGACATAGTACCGGCACTTTGCAACAGTTACCAAGTGCACCGGGATAGTGAGTACATGCACTTTTGTGTTTCCATTTCAAGCACTGAGCTATTACTTAAGTGCTACTAATGTTTATGCACCGCAAAGTAGAACTATACAATCTATGCAATACACCAAGGGCTCTATTAACAAAACTGTGGGCCCAGTTCATTGAATGCTTAGCGGCAAGTCAAATTGGCTTTGCACTATCAACAAACACCCTGATTCACAGGGCCCGATTCATGGAATCATATGCACGTAAAATAGGATACTGGCGTGCGCAACTGCGCACAAATCCGCCTTCGTCGATTCATGTAATCGAACGTACGGTACTTTTCCTGGACTTTAAATGTATGTGCAAGCCGTCGAGGGCCTTCAGCGAGACTCCAAGCAGAGCATGGGCGTGATTTGCGCAGAGGGCTGGGAAGGGAGGGGAACACCAAAATTGGGGAACAAAATGCGAAAAAGTGGGCGTTCTGAGGGACGGCCTGCAGGCAGTCCCTCACACACCCACAATTGTGGGGCACGAGACGTATTGATGGATTTGATCATGCAACCTCTCGGCCGGAAAATGGCCATACAAGTTCTTCAGAACCCGGGGTGCGTGTACTCAACAGGGATTCCGATGTAACTTAGGGGTGGTTGCAGGCAGTGTAGCGGGGTGCAGGAACGGTTTATGGGGGTTCACACACAGATTTTCTGAGTTTAGACCAAGTTACAATTTTTCATACGCAGGTTGACAGGGTGACAGGAACAGTTACAGGGGACGCTGTGCAGGGTCCCCGAGATGCAGGTCTGCTTGCGGGGGACCCCACAGACTGTTAGAAAGAGCGTGTATTTGTGACTGGGGGAGTGCGCAAAGCTAACTGATTTGGCTGTTTATGCTTTGTGTGTGGGCGTGTCGAGGGCGCACCAGCTGCAACTTGCGAAAACAGTTACTTTGCACAAACAATTCCATGAATACGCGGGGCACGCATTTTTTATTCTGCACGCAGGGTCACGCAGTGTCCTTCTCGGTAAGCGGCCCTTGTGGGATTTCTGCGCACATTTCGATGAATCAGGCCCACAGAACGGTGCAGTGCAAAGTCACTTTGCACTGCAAAAATACACTTTGCACTGCTCTGTGAATCAGGAAGTTTGTTGGCAATGCAAAGTCACTTTGCACCGTGCTAAAAGTTGCATGAATCATGCGATTTATATCTGTGCAAATGCAATGTACACTAGGGCAAACATTGCTCAGATTCAAAAAACATATTTTTTCAATGCATTTTTGGACATTCCACTAGTGTTACTTGGACAAACATTGCCCTGGTGCAAAAATGTATTGAAAGCATAGATGTTTTGCATCCGCGCAATTTTTGCACTAGTACTACTTGCATTTGCACCGATGCGAAGTTTCTGTGAAACGATACATTGTCTCGATGTGTACCTGGAGTTCTTCTGATTTATGGAACGCTGAGACATTGCTGCAGGGATTAGCCTGCTTGAAAGCCCCTTTCCCGGCTCGAGACTGCGCATGTTCTTTTTGTTCCACCTGAAGGAGGACCGTGTGTAAAATACCGGCATCGCACACTGCCAAAAGCATCCGTTTCATCTAGCACGATTGATAGGGTTCAACCTGCTATCTTAAAGCCACACCTTCTGGAGGCGTAGCATCCTGGCTCTCCTGGCCCAGGTAACATTATGAAACCAACAGCAAACTGAACAGAAAAGGCATCAGAGATGAAGCCGGGCAAAGAGGAGCCCAAGAGTCAATACTCGCAGCGAAAAGTCTCTGTACCAACCACTCATAAAGAAATATTGATTTAATGTTGGCAGCCGGGGAGAAGGGGAAGGAGAAGGAATATAAGGGTTTCTTGAAAGGCAATCTTTATTCAGGGACTTCCTGCCAGACAAACACAGGAATTGCTGGCCAGCCAGTGCCCTCCAGGGTCCAGCCAAATGCATTTCATCAGGTGGACTTCATCCTTTGCCAGAGCTTGAGACAGAGGGGACGAACTGCATGCATGCAGAAGAATGCATGGTAAACAGTTTCCTCTGCAAACGAGAACACTCTGTCTGATGGACGTCGAGTGCACTCGCGCATCATGATTTGCAGTTGCGCTCACTTGGAGCTTTCAACATCGCGGGGCGAACGATTGATATGCTTAAGGAAATGCACAACGTTGTGTAGACATCGACTGATGTGAAATGCAATTAAAGTGCATTATAAATATATCATTTCCCCTAAAGAAATGTTAGAATAAAAGCCGTGTGTTGTGCCGTCATTTCTGGAAGGAAAGGGGAGGATACTGAAGTCCCATGTGAGAGTACCAGGGCCTGACATACAAAAGCCCTTTTCAATGGGAAAACCCCGTTGAAAAACGCTTTGTAAATCAGGCTCTTAGACTTAATAACTTTGCTTCCATGGTGGCAGAGCTGGCTCAAGGTGCGATCAAGTGGTGCAGTCACACAGGGCCTCTGCACCGCTAAAGTCTGCCTCCAGCTCACACAATGTAAAGTGTCAGACATTGCACCTATTGAACAATCAGGCCACGCCGGGCAAACAGCAGGGGCCTCGAAATGTGATTATAAATCTCGCACAGGACATTGGTAGACCTGGGGCCGGCTCTGCATGGTGGGGTTGTTTTTTGCCAAGGGGATCCGCGATAGTCCTCTGGGCTAATGATTTGACATCACCTTTTGAGTTCCTAGTTCTAGCAGAACAGAATCACACGTACTCAAATATTAGCAGTTTCTGAGTGTGAGTTACGGGGGGTAGGGTATGCCAGCATGGGCAGTGGACTTACTAATGGACAACACAGCACACATCTCATGAAACAAATGTGAACAATGTGAGCATAACAGAATGTTTACAAATGATTTTGGGTGTGTCAGTAACATAAATTAAGCCAAAAAAGTAATAAAAAATGACCCAGTTCTTGTTGTAGGCATCCAGGGGACTAAAACAAATGAAACTGATTGGCTCTACAAAGGTTTTGGACAACAACTCCGATCGGCCTTAGCCAGCACAGTCAATGGTGAGGGATCATGGGAGTCCTAGTCCACAGCATCTGCAGAGCAGCAGGTTTGAAACCTCTCACCAGATAGGTGTTTTGTACCCACTGCCGCCATAGCCATGCGGTTTAGAATAGTGGCTACAGTAAATTTTAAGCTGCACAGACACCATTGACAAGCTCTAGTTCATCATTACGGAACATATCTTGATATTAGCTTGTTAAACACATGCCTTCATTGGGAAATACACAATTATTTAACAAGGGCTCTATAGAGAATGTTCATACAGAGGTCTGGGCTAAAACACGGTTGTAGACCCTCCCGAGTGGGCACCTTCCCATGGACCAGGTTATTTGGCCATGTTTGTTCTCAGTTGAGGGGCTCCCAAACCATTTTGTGGACTCTGTAGATAATGTGTTTTGTGTCATGATTACGTCGTCTCCACCTCATCTGAGGGGGTTAATCCTTCATATCTGTGGAGAGAAATGAACACTGCCATTAGACCCACTGGCAAACACCAATATATCTGTCAGTTTTTGCATGAGAAGGACCAAGCTAGATTAAGGCTCATCAAATCATTCATTGTGCATGTTGCATTGCCCTGTACCCAGATGGTGGGCACGATTTGCCAAGTTTGATCCATTGAACCAGTATGCTCTTGGCATGGACAAAAAGTGCAATCCGTTACAAAAAAGTGCAATCCGTTAGGAGTCAGAGTGGGATACCAGCAATACAGCAATTGCCTTTTCCGGTGAGAATTCCAGTTAAACATGGTTATCCAACAATGGGCTTTTGGGCCTTTACTTAACTACACTAAGGATAATTCCAGTTAATTGACGTTTCATCTTAGAATATTTCTTAGTGTCAAATTGTAAGACCATTTGACCAAAGATGCAACCCTACTGCAACGTCCCATGGATTTCGTTCATCACTCTGAATCATTCGTCTGTGTTTTTGACGTTTCCTTATTGGGTCATATTATTTGTACTTTATTGTTTTAAAGGTGCTTTTTCACAAACAGAAAGGTATTTACAGTGAGAATAATGTAACAGCTGAAAGGCTCGGAAGAGGTCATCTCACAGTCTCAAACGGGCCGGCTCGAGGATTCAAGAGAAAGTCAATTGCAAACCCAACCAAATGTATGGATTTCAACGTGCAACCCCATGTCGGGAAAAGTCACAAGCAAACCCTGTGATCTAACCGCCACATGATAGCAGGTGTTAAGTTTAACAGGCAAAGGATCCAATGGGTATAAAGCATGCAATGCACACCATACAAATGCCGTACAGCCACGATGAACACCGCAATAGAGGGAGCTATCGTACATGGACATAGGAGGAGGAGGATGTCAAGGGCACAGAGTTTCACACAACATACCACGCTGTTTGGCAAGTCTAACGACCAGGTGTATGCTAGGTACCAGTCCCCCCCATGTCATCCTAAACCTTCTCAGGGAGTGGGAGCAAGACCTAGTATCACCCACCATCTGCTCCCAGGCTCATACAACCCTTGAAAGGGTGCTGACAGGACTACATTTCATTGCCACAGGCTCCTTTCAGCGTACCACTGCCATAGTTTGTGAGTTTTCTCGGGCCACACAATTCCGCTGTGTCTACCAGGTATTGGCCTGAATAACATCACGTGTGTGTGTGTGCACAGGCACGTATATATGCCAAGAACACTGGAGGAAAAGCAGAGTGTCCCAGGATTTCTATGCAGTTGCTTACTTCCCACGTGTACTTGGAGCCATCGACTGTACACATGTTACGTTATGGCCCCCCGCTTGATGGAGCACATATACTGCAATCAAAAGCACTGGCATTCCATCAACGTGCAGGTCATCTGTGATGCAAATGGAGTGATCATGCATGTTAATACCAATTCCTCTGGTAGCATGCTGACAGCTAAATTTACCGCCAATCAGCACTCTACTGGGCTGTGGCATCTGGAAAATATGGTAAAACCTGACTCACTGGTGAGTATGATCTGACACGCACATGCATGCATGCATGCACGTGATACACTGAATAACAGTCCAAGACAATAAATGCCAATAACAACCATGTGCACAATTGCCGTGGACAGTGCCTACCCGCTATCACCGTTCCTGCTGACGCTATACAGGAATCCTGCCACACCAGCTGAGGTAAGCTATAATGCAGCACTCCTAGCCACTAGGGGAATAGTGGAGCACACATTTGGGGTGCTTAAGTCACATTTCCACTCCCTTGACCACTTTGGTGGGGTTTTGCTATATGCCCCACGAGTAGTCTGTAAAATCAGTGTGATAGCATGTGTACTGCAAAAATGTTGCACACAGCGTGGCATGCCAGTTGACATGCAGGTGGGATATCGCCCTCAGCCACAGCACCACCCTTGCCCATGGTTGGTCAAAGGGCACAGGGAGAGGCTGCACGCAACTAGCTGTTGCAAACATACTTTACCTGAAAACATGTACCTGCGGAGCACACACAGTGAGGCCACTGTCCTGGTCCCATTAAATGATGATTTGGGGCCTATCCTTCATGCCCATAACAACCTCCTGAGAATGTGTGCCTGGGAGAGGCAAATTGTGTGTGTCCATTACACATAAAATAACATGCACCAAACACTGACACAGTCATAGCAAGTGGAATCAACAGTGTCCATCTGGTCCACACCAAAGCACACAACACAAGCAACAAACTCCCCGACCACTGTCACGTGGACACCACCAACTATTGTGCACATAGACTCCCAGCAGCACAAAGAAGAACACAAGTAGAAAGGCACAGCACAAAATATAAAACTGCAAATAACACATGTGAGGACTGCCCTGGCCAAGGTATGCATGTCTCACAGCAATTCACAGATGGAGTGGCCAAACCATTCCATCACAACAAGTATGCTCACAATACACATTCACATAAAAAGTCATGCAGACCTTGAGAAATGCAAGTGCACTGCAAAAAAGATGCACACATCTCTCACCTCACATCTTTACCCTTGTGAGCTTGCACCAGCTGTACCCTGGAATGCATCTGTGCTCCCCTCCGAACGTATGCAAACCATTTACTCTGCTGAGGTGTTGCATGCACGCATCCAACAGCAATGTCTCCTTCAATCGCAGCAACCATCTTCCCCTGCAGAATGCCACAATAGAGAAAAACAACACAAGGTCAGGGCAGGTAACACATCCATGCACCAATTACACTGAAACATGTGGTCCCCTGATTGGCATGCAACAAATCAGCCAAACATCACCATGTGTCCCTAGACACATGCACATTAAAAAGGGGGGGTCCTGGGAGTACCTCTGCCAGGTACTAGTCCTGGCTACGAGATCCTTAGCCAGATTCATTAGCTCACCATCTTTGACAGAAGAGAAATATCCTAAACATATCAGCCTTTGTCTTGCCCTGAGGCAGTCCAGCACCAAAATGCTAGGCAATTCTCCTCTGAACAAGAGAGCCAACAGTAACCTCAGACACATGTTTCAGTCTGGTTGGACCTCATCAGTAGTGTGGAGCTGTGCCTCTCTAAGAATAGTGAGCAAAGGGACCACGTCTGGATTCCTGTTAAGCGGAAAACCTGTGCAGTTTCCTCTGGGACCACTGCAAAAGATTCAGGCTTACAGGTGTTGGCAGTAAACCCACTTTGTAACTGTCTGTACCACACAGATTCACCTGGTAGCTGTGGCTGAGCAGTCAGACCTCTCTCAAGAAAAGTTAGGCAGTATGTGGAGTATACAAAATAGGGCAATTTACACGGTAGAACAAGCAAACACGGAACAGAGCTTGGGTGTAAAGATATATAGGTATTTATTTATAACAACACATCTATGGAAAACACTCTGGCACTAATACGGCAAACAACTTCAATCACAATTACTATAAGTAAATCAATCCCCCTAACAATAGTTCGACAAGTCTAGGTTCAGTGGCACCACTTATTTGCAGACAGAGGTGAATGCTTTAACCTAGATGGCACTCTAGTATTCGTTAGGATGGGAGAGAAAAGGCAGGGTATGAAATCAACTCAGTACCAACACTTTTACGAACAAATGCAAGGCAAGTAAGGCAGGGTCTACTGTAGATCGCAAAGTTCAGAGGCCAGGCCCACTCGGAGAGAGGCAAGGCGAAATGTCCCAAAAAGTATCACAGTGGAAATGCACTTCGAGTCTTTGGCGCAAATTGTCACAGAAAGATTGGTCCAGTTAAGAACAGAAAGTTACGAAGGCTTGGAGGCGACCCAATGGAGAGGCGAGGATTAAGACACCTCATGCTAACTGTCACGAGGCAAGCCAGGCGGACACGGTACCTTGTATGTGGAGAGACAGCACCACCTGGGAAGAGACCAGCCGCGGAGTGCTCCGTCACAAGGCACCACCTTTTGGTCGCGGTACGGGATAGTGGCTATCCGGTTGTCGGGGTGCTCAGCACGGGCAATTCGACCGCTACGCCCTGGAAGCGAAGAAAAAGCAAAGGGGACTGGTTGTTCCCACCAGTCAGGGGAAGAAGACTCTCCGGCGGGGAGATCTCCTCTGTCGTCGGGAAGTGGTGAGTCGGTTCAGCAGGGCTCCACCGGAGGTGTCATCGTTGCAGGTCGGCTCAGCTTTACCCTCATCGGATTCTTAGGTCCTGTGGCGACTTCTGAAGATCCAGTCCCAAAAGCCCTGCTTTTATGCAGAAAACCCCCATTCATTCAGCCTAGCTGTCAATCAAAACACGCTAAGTGGTGAGCAGGATGGCTCACCACTTGGGCCAATCACACCAGAGTGCGACTTGAGTTGGCAAGGCAACTCAGTCCAGGGTGCCTAAACCCCCTCCCACACCCCCTGTGGTACCCAGACAGAATGGCACCACTTTGGAGGGCCTCTGTGCAGAAGCCCGCCAAAAGTGGAACAAAGGGCTCAACCTTTGGTTTAGGAGTCACAGAGATGAACACAGACGCCATTTTAAAAACCGAGTTCTGGGAGAAAATACCAACCGATAGATTTATTTAAGATAAATAAACCGGTGGTATGTTAGAGATTAACGAGAAAAAGTATTAACCTCCAACAATGGGAAGAATCCCATAGAGCTATATTCGGGGTCAAATATAACAAGTAGTTTCCACTGCCACCAGCCAAAACTCGACGAGGGGGGACGGGACAGTGCCCCCTTGAATAACAGACCCAGGGGTAATCGAATTACCCCTACCAGTATGTCCACAATAGGATGGTTTGTACTAGTTCTGTAAGTAAATTTAGGTCTAGTAAAGCCAATGGTGACTTTACATGCCCTGGGAGACAGTAGTCAGTCCCAGGGTATGGAGTCTATGGTGGGGATCCTCTAGGATGCCCCAGTGTTACGGCATGGAGGGTGCGGTGTAACACACATAGAAAAACATATGAGACCCTATGGAGTAAAAGACCTTATAGCCCATAGAACACATTGACATTCAAAGGAATTAACCACATTCATGTCCAAGAGTGGGAGAAAAGAGTCTCACTCTTGGCAGGATGGAAAAAAACAAATTCCAGAAATCCAGCAAAGCTGCTGGGGGACTCACTAGGTTAGGAAATTCAGCCTAAACATAGAAATCTCCCTAACAATTACCCTAGTAACTTAGGGTAAGACCAAAAGTTACTTAAATTATGCAAATTAACAAGGGGGGGTTATAGGGTTCTGATTGGCTGAAAATGCACAAAGAATCTGCCTGAGGGGCTGTAATTGGATAGACAAACCCAACAAATAAACCCTAGAATCGTTGTGAGATTTGAGGATCCTGATTGGTCAATGAATAATCCCTGAGACCTGGATGACTGCCAGAAATTCAACCAGGGATACCTGGATGCCAAACACCAGCCCCATTCTCCCTGTAGCGATACATCTTCCTTGAAAGATTGTAGGGGACCACAAAGTCAGTCTTTACTAAGTTCATCCCTGAACCCACTAGTCAGACATTCAGCACCGTTTGTGAGTTATTACTTAACTACAGCATGTTTGACCAGGCAACACAAACTTTTTTGAGCCTCATCACAAGGTTGGCGGTATACCAGTGATAATTGTGCTGGGATACCGCCAGCGCAAATAGCGTTACCGCTATTCGGTCCGATGCTATTAGGGCCTGATCATGAGTATCGGTAAGGGGTAAATCCCCATTCCCCATTGGGTCCATTAGACCCAATGGGTTTGGGATGGCGCTATTAGCACCAGCGCGATTAGCGTTGCACTATTAGCATGGAAAACTGGTGGAAAGAGGACTTTTTTTCCTCCAGCTAAATGCTGGAGGTAAAAGTCCACTTTCTGCCCAACTCATGACTGGGCCAACCCTCAAATGCGGCTGTAATACTGTTACCACCATATTTAAGGGTCACTGCACAACTCATGATGAGGCCCAAATTTGTCTCTTCTTTTTAATTATCCCACCACACCTCGACACCTGTTGCCATGAATGCAACACTTGAATTCTCTTTTCCTTCCACCTCTGACTGCCTTGACAGCAAAAGCAGCAGATTCACAATAGACTAAGCCATACACCTATCTTTGACTTTAGCAATGACCTTTTTACAGGACAGTAGTTAGTGATTGATTTTGTGACAGGCACGATAGACTTTGGCCTATTCTGTTGACACCTGCTGCTGTCAGATCCGAAACTTTATTTTGGTGTTCCATGAAAGCAATTGTTAACACTGCTGTGGCTCTTAGCTTAAAGACATTAAAGTTGCTTTGGTTGACAATCAACTTCCTAATGCGCTTTTGGCAGCTGCTCGCAACCAGACCCCGCTGTCACGTATGGGGTTACGGGCCAGGGGCAGCCAAAACATTTCCATACACATTCAATACAATATTGAAAACTGAACAATTAAATCTTTCATCATTTTATCAATGGTGTGCTATACCCATGTAGTTTATGTACACTGCAAAATTCAAATTTGAAAACTATTGAGTCAGTGATTATAGCGAGCTGTGATCTGGTGTGGACTTCATCTATTGCATTGTATAACAAGAAGAGCATGGTGGCTCCCATTGTCAACTTTATGATCACCACATAGCATAATATTGTGTTACTCACTAGAATTAAACCACAACATTTTCAGAATGGAACAGTATTCCTGAAATTATATAAAAAAAAACATATCCTAGCAGGAAGGGTGATTTCTTGCCACCTCTCTGATCATGGATCTACAACGTTTGGCTCTCCAAATGTTTTTTATTATGGCTCCAACTAGTCTTAGCTAGCATGGTCAATGATTAGAGGTCATAGGAGTTGTAGACCAAATATCCAGAGACGCATGCTGCAGACCTCCACTTTTAACGCTATAATATGTGCCTACTCTGCAGTCATTACATCATATATAGAGGGTGTGCATTTCTGGTCTTGGTCCTGCGGAAACAATTTGGGGTTCATACTTGGGATCTGCAAAATACAAAGCTGTGTATGCAGTATTTCGATACTGTTCAGGGGAAAAGGCATACCAGGCATATTTCATGTACTGTAAAAGTAGCTACAATAATATCCTATGCCCTATTTACATGCAGAAACTTTGTACAAGTCAGCCAAATACCTCCAAGTCAAAACTAGTGTTCTGTTGCATCTTAAAAGACAGAATTCCAATGTCTATAAATTATAAATATTTCTGAATGTTGCGGGTCCATGCCAACTGCAAGAACTTTATGAGGCCAGAAGGACACAGCACAATGCAAAGCAATGACTCTTTTCCCTCATATTAGACAGAATATATACTGCAAGAACAGTCACTTTTTGTACTTATCTCCACTATTCAAAGAAATAGAAAAGGTAGTGAAGAGACATTCCTCGTTTCGCCCCAACTCCTCAAACACAATCTACTCACACCTCACTTGTACATTTTGCCACCTTTGAGGGATGCCGCAATTTGAATATGAATTACTCTGTGGCCTGGAAAAATGCCAAAATGTACTTAAACACCAAGGCAATACACCAATATCATTGCTCTCTTTGTTGGACTACACTCCAGCCATGAACGTTAAGAATTTTTACAAGAAGCGTGCCAAGCCACTTAATCTCCTCTTCAGATTTTGGAAGGCCATTCACACCTCTAACGGCACCTTAATGCCAAAGTGCCCTGAGAAGCCACCCTCCAAATGTTGTGGTCAGTATTTAACAAGATAAGTAATGCATGGTCTGACCAGTTGTAAACCCTTCACCTGGTAAATTCTATCACTCTCATGTATACTCTACTGCAATGTGTTCTGTCGGTATACTATGCTATGTAAATCTAAATTCCTATTCCTTCCTTCCTTCCTTCCTTCCTTCCTTCCTTCCTTCCTTCCTTCCTTCCTTCCTTCCTTCCTTCCTTCCTTCCTTCCTTCCTTCCTTCCTTCCTTCCTTCCTTCCTTCCTTCCTTCCTTCCTTCCTTCCTTCCTTCCTTCCTTCCTTCCTTTTCCACCTCTCTCTCTCTGTCTCTCTCTCTCTGTCTCTCTCTCTCTCGCTCCGTGGTGCACTCCTTGTCATCTCTCTTTCTTCTATAACAGCTCAGGCTTTGCAAATTGAACAGTTCATTCTGAACATCTTATGTCATGCGGGTGAGATGGAGCACTAGCACCGGGACAGTCACTTGAAACAATCCAGAAAGCCAAATGGGTACTCATGTGAAGATATTGTCCAGAATGTCTTTTGCTTGCCCTCCATTGACCTTGCTTGTCATCTTTCCCTGGAGTGTCTGTATCTCTTGTATAGCAATTAGAGTTCCATTAGAGGCATCACCATCAGGAGTGGTAGTGCAACAACTTGTCCCAAACGTGGCACAGGCACCTACTTCGGTGGCTGTTTGGAGGTCCAGGACAAACCTATTTTGAAGGACCTCCAAGCGCAAGGCTCTCATCTCATCTTTAATTGTGTTTAAAACTTTTGCTGTTGAGTTGGCCAGTTGCAATAACTCATACTGAGTCAGCTGCAGCCATTTCGAATTTGCAACAGCCTGTATTGCTGCAATGAACAATGAAGTGACAAAGGTGGCAGCTGTGGAAAATAAACGGTACTCATTTGGGATAGCAGCCAAGTTTTCTGTGCTCTTTCTTGAGAAATTATTGCTTTCTCATTTTCTTCTCATTATTTTTTGCTGCTCATTTTGTTGCACCATTTTCCCTGCAGTGCAATCTTCATGGCAGTGCTATTCTGAGGCACCACAAGTGCAGGGCTGTGCAAAGTAACAAGGGTGCAAACTCCACCCCAGTCAGGCGGAAGCTGGGTATATGCTTTAGATCCGCAAGCCCACCAAAATTACATCAATGCTGGTGTTCCCAGCATCAGTGCTGCATTCTTCACCACCTTGACGCAGCCCAAATTAATCCCCAAAATAATTGACTCACTTGACCTGCAACACAGAGGGAATCGTGTAAAGCTCCTTATGTCAACTGGTTGATGTTTTTCATGTAACCAAGTTAAAGCATGAACATATTTTCCCCAAGTTGCTCAACAGCTGTAATTAACCTTGGCTACCACGTTTTGTTCAAAACCCACCAGTCCTTCAGCAGGACACTGCATTATCCCCCCTCCCATGTGTCCCCATACCATACTGCTCCTATTCTCATCAGTGGCATTGTGTGACACCAGGGGACACTTTGACCTTCTTTAGTTGTGCATTGCAATCTTCAATAGTCTCGGGAGGATATTGTAGGGGTAACGTGCTCGCCTTGGAAGCAAGAAGACATGGAGCACCACAGGTTCAATCCCTGGGACCATGCTTAGAAACCTCTGGGTATTAAGCGTGTTATAAATAACCTATCATATTCTATCATATTCTATGGTCTATTATTTGTATTCCCCCCTGTCTGTTTAGAACCTTCAGTGACATATTCCATCAATTTATGCTGGGTTTCCTCAATTTTAAGCAGTTGTGTTAATTTTACAAAGTTGTCTTCGTATACATTTTCCCCTTCATCCACCCAGTGAACGGCTACTTTTTTCCCCAGGAATACATTTCGAGTTTTACAGAGAGACAGATGCATTAGGCACATTACCTCCTCATAGGACACAACCTGGGGCAGGAAAAGCTTGGACATTCCAACTACTTGTGGAACGAGAGAGGACATGTAGCTTGTGCCATTCTCTCTCTCTCTCTCTTCCCACACGCATCATCACATCATACCAAATATTTTCGGTTAACACATTATCCTTTTCCTCAGTGCCACTGTGGAAGCCTTCCAAATTCATCACATTTCTCTCTTTTTTCATTCAATTATGTTTCACTTTTTTATTTAAAAACCAAATTGAACAAAAGCATTAAAAGTACACTAAAACATATTAACATCATTACGCTCCAGAAACCTAAAAATGTTTTTATTTGTCACACATTTTGCATTATAACCTTCTTCAACACCCTCTTTCACTGGCTTTTTATAAATTCTAAGAAATGTTAAAAAATAAAAAGAAAGTTTGCTTATACGCCCCATTATGTTGTGCTTTGGGAGACGGTGCTCTTGTCTTTGCGAATGTCAGCTATGTGGACCCATCCATGCTGTCCTTCGATCTTTACTGCAGTTGGTGTTGAATAGATGACAGTATGTGGACAAGTGAAGTGTTCTTCTTTCCACTTCCTGATGTGGTGTCACACAAGGATATGGTCACCTGAAAAAAGAGGTGCTGTTTGTGGGAAATGTTCATTTGGATCACCTGATTGTCCAGGTTGGTTTTTTAGGCCTCTTCAGCAAGGAGATATAGTTTAGGGACTTGGTAAAATATTTAAGATATGTATCAAATCCTCCCCCCCAGAATAGCAGAGGAAAAGTGAGTATCAGAGATAGTATGCAACAACGGAATTGGCGCATGCATTCTCCGGCACCTGCAACAAACTCATGAGGAGTTAAGTGATGATCTCCTCGAAGCATATTTCCTAGCACAAACAAAGCAAGAGCCAAGCAACAGACCCATGATTTTTCAAGCGTTTTTGTAAGATTAGCCAGTTGAGTTTTCAGCAGTCCATTCATCTTCTCTTGCAAACCGTTGGCTTCAGGACGGTAAACAGTACACAATTTAGGCTTTATCCCCAGGAGTGTTATTATTTCCTTTATGAAATCACTGGCAAAGTGCTGCCCATTATCAGAACAAATTTCATCTGGAATCCCTGACATCGGGAGCACCTCCCTCAGGAGAAATGTTGCTGCAGAGCAGGCATCATTGTGGGCACATGTTGCCTCAAGCCAATGCGAGAAAGGACACACAACTACAAGCAGGTACTTGTAAGACTTATGTAATCAAATAGGTACACAGGATCCTATTTATATGTACCACATCCTACTCCACCAATAGGAACATAGATTATATTATAAAAGAAGCATAAGATGGTAAACTTTCTCTACTTCCACCCCTCCTTCTCCCCCAACGATTAGACACCTCTGACAGATTCTCCGGCACTACAGGTCTTGACAACATAGACTGCGTGCGACATTCCAAATTTCCAAAAATATTTTTGTTTAATACAGAATATTTAAATTAAAACATAAGATACTACCCACACCTAACACAGTGTACAAAACTACCACTAAAACCTACAAAATCTAAAAAGCTAAATTTCAAATAAACCACTTTACAAATGGACACAGACGAAATCACATATCACAGTACATAGAAAAAACCTAAATGTGTCACTAAAACAACATATAATCCCAACATGTTTCTGTTCTTTAAAGCCCCTTTCGGGCGAACATTCTTCAGGGGAACATTTAAAACATCCACTATTCTTCTCAACACTGTGTTGAATGGGTAGTTTCAGGCAACCAGCCTGCAAAGAAGAGAAACAGAGGAAACTAATCAGGTCCCCAGGGGAGGGGGTATTACCAAATGTAAAAGTGGAGTTGACTCAGTCAAGAGAACAATTCCACAAAAAGGTTTAGAAATTAAACCAATTAGATTTACCTTAATGTGGTGAATCTTCAACGCACGTCTGTAAATGACAGATAGGCTAATTTTTCTTCATTGAAAAACCAAGATACTTCAAAAGGCGTCTCAATCCGCCGAAAATATCGTCACACCTACAAAGGACACATCACACTACCAATGAGCCACAGATCACTACAGGACAACAGTCATGAATTGTTCAGGATATATTAAATAAAAATTACCTTCACGCAAGTGAAGCCACCCACAACGTGGGGCAGGGGGAGGAAATCCCTTGTAATGACAACCAAGTCTGCAGATGATTACAAAAGAGGACGCAGAACCAATCTGTAATATAAGAAGGGCGGTCACCAACCATCTCAAAGAGCATTAAAATGCACCAATACACCACGGCTCCCAAATGTGTAAAAAAAGGGGAAGAAAAGAAACCATTTCAAGCCCAGCCTAGGTTGTGCATTAGAGCTCATGCTTCCAAACAGTAGTGTCATACACCAGCGGTATTCACAGCCATTAAATGTGTAAAAACATGCTGAACGTGACCAAGTAGTGAGAGATAGTACACAACACCTCAACGTTCAGTAAGTAAAAAACTGCGGAAAAAGGATAATAGCCACCAACATCACTAAAAGTAATGTAGCTACTAAAGTTCAAGAACAACTTGCTCACCTCTAGATTAGGAGAAACAAACTCCTCGCTAATGACTCGCGGGGTTTGAAAGAAGACCGTGCAGCACCAGCATGTGTTTTCACCAAGTGCAGCAAAATGCTCACCACTTCCTAGTAAACACTAAGAAAGGACTATACTTTTCGATTAAATACTCGCCGGCAAGAAAATACAGCGGCCATCTTTTACATACAATCTTCCTAGTGAACACTAAGGAAGGACTACACTCTTCAGTTAGGTACTAGCCGGTAAGAAAAAACTAGCGGCCATCTTTGCATCAAACCACCCAACAACAAGGGGAAGCAGTGTTGAGAAGAAAGTGCACTGGGAGGCACAAAACCATTCAAAAGAAATCGACACAGCATTGCAGAAATCAAGCAACAGACAGTCAAATTTTTGCAAATATAGATGGCACAAAATAAGGAAAACTCAAAAATTTTCAAAACACAGCCAAAATTGCAAACAATAGTCAGATAGCAGAAAACATTTATGTTTGGCTGACCAGATGCCAATCAATACTCTCATTGAGCCCCAGAACATTACTTTGCAATTTAAAAATAATTTTTTGTTCCAGGTTCAATAATTTCTGGTCTGTCTCGGCTTTCCTATGGCCATGCACCTTTTTCAAAATAAAATAGAAGGCACTGCCATGGGTGCGGCCATGGCCCCTAATTTAGCCAACCTCTATGTTGAATATTTTGAAAAAATTGTGATATACCCAGCCACTAATCCTTATATCCATCATGTTTGATTGACAGCTGGGCTGAGTGAATGGGGGTGTGCTGCATAAAAGCAGGGCTTTGGGGACTGGAACTTCAGAAGTCGCCACAGGACCTAAGAATCCGAGGAGGGAGAAGCTGAGCCGACCTGAAACGACGACACCCCCGTCTGCTCCCTCTCTCCAAGAGTGGGCCTTGCAATTGACTTCCTTGCTCTCCAGTAGAACTCTGCCTATCCTGCCTTCCTGTGGTTCTTTGAAAAAGTATTGAAACTTGTGTGCTTCTTTAACTCTGCCTTTTTCCCTCCCTTTCTCTACAACTTATTAGAGTGTCATCTTATGTTAAGTGCTCACCTCTGTCTGAAAATAAGTGGTGTTTCTCACTAAGACTTGTCTAATAAGTGAATAGGGTTGTATATATATGATAGTGACTGTGTGCTGAAATTACTTACCTCTTTTTTGCTAGTTTGATTTACAAGTGTGTTTTTAAATAAATAATTATATACTTTTACAACAAAGCTCTGGTCAGTGTTTGTTTGTACTACTGTGTCTCTGTACCTATTGTGTATACTCTGCATGCTGCCTAACTCTTCATGAGGGAAGTCTGACTGCTCAGCCACAGCTACCAAGTGAATCTGTGTGGTACAGACTGCTAGCAAGTGGGTTTACAGCCAAACACCTTTTGTCTTAAATCTTTTGCAGTGGTCTGTAAGGGAACTGCACAGGTTTCTGCCTAACAGACGCTCACCTGAAAGAGGTGGATGCTGCGTGTCACAAAGGGTAAGGTGGAGTGCTGAGAAGGGGTAGACAGGCGTGGGGATGTGTACCATGAGAATCCTAACAGTTAAGCTTCAGGAAATCCCAAAGAAGGAGTTGGTAAACAGGCTCTAGAAGAGAAAGATGAGCAATATTCTTAACTGATGTGGAGACCTCCAAATGCTGATTCAATATCGGAGCGCCACATGGCCACATAAAGTGAAAAAAGGTGTAACAATTACCTTAATCGCATGGATCAGTCGAATAATACATGTAGACCTCTTTATGATTCTTTACCCCAAAAGGTAATATATTACAGATTGCAAGGGTATGCGATCCACCGGGTTTATAGCATTGGCTGTAACAATATAAGAGAGGAGTCCTTCATGGGTCGGCATCTCTTAATGCTCAGAAAGTTCAGTATAGACAAGGGGCGTGTGAAGTACAAAGACTTCCATTACCTGGAAAGTAGCAGGTTGATATTTACGATGCTCCTAGACTGGTGAGGCTTAACTACCGCCAATCTGATATGCAATCCTCCTCATCGATATCCCGAGCGACAAATCTGCAGTTAGTAAAACAAGTCGTGAGAGACCGCGTGGGGAGGTGGCTCACTGTGTAGAGAACCGGCGCGATAGTGCAGAATGTATGGTCAGCAACGCTTACCCTAAAAAGGCTCAATCGTGCAGGAACGTGACAGGACTTGGCAGCTGCCGCGGTTCCTATCTGTGCGGCGATACTCATCCTCTGTGAGTGTCAAGTCGGGTGCGCGTGCCATGCAATGTGTATATCCGCGTTGTCAAGGGAACTGTGTCCGTCCATAGTGTTTACATGCTTCCTAGGAGTTTGGGGAAGGAGTCGTCCATCTTGGAAGCAGTTGTAACGCTCACCTGGTTCCCCCGGAGGCGCGGGTCTTGATCTGGCGAGGATACTGTCTTCAGTGTTAGGCGCAGGGTTCGTTTTGCTCCCGGACTGGGCCCCCTTCCCACCGACAGTTTAAGCTGAAGAGAGAGATGTCTGCAAGGGTAAACCAAGGTATTAGTGTTTGGAAGGTTCGGAGAGTATCTAGCCCCTCTCGCCCTTTCTTTCCCCGTGGAACTGGGTTGATATTGCGCTTACCTTATATAGGTAAATGCCGGGCTCTCCATCCTGCGTCTTATGCAGGGGCGCTGGATCCAGTTACTTCACTGGATGCGAGCTCTGCCTCTTGATAGCAGAGGATTTGCTGAGAGCGAAGACGCCGTTAATGCACGAGCGTGCCTTGCAAGTATTAAAGTTCCTTTTGCTTTGTTTTCTTCTCTTTCAAAAGTCTTAAGTCTGTAAAGTCTATGTCTTTCCCTTTTCAGATGCTGTGACGATGAAGATTATCCTTCTAATGGCACGTAAGTAGAAAGACTGCACTAGCGCTGGAGAATGCTCTGTAATGTCTCTTTAGTCTTTGCAGGTGCTGAGGTGCAGCGCGAACAGATTGAAAGCGAGCATAACACAGGTAAGCAGTCTTGTAACTAAGCGTTACTAACCGATGTATCTTGCCTTGCAGGTGCCGGAATGCAGCGCGAGCTGAGTTGGAACGGGCGTAACACAGGTAAGCAGAACTTGTAGTTGAATATCACTGACCGATGTTCTCTCTCTTTGCAGATGTCGGATGCCGGAAGAGAAAGGCAGAAAAAGGCGCCTTGGATGCTGCCGTTGGATTAGGTAAGTAGATTCACTGCCTTTACTTTAACCTAACCTGTGCCTTTGTTTTGCAGGAGCTGCCGAAGACTGAAGAAGACTGAAGATTGGATTCCAGCAGGTTATTTCGTGTTCACCGGATCTGGAGCTGGAGGTTTCCTGGAGCTGACACGGTGAGCGTCCTGCTGCAGATGCAGAATAACGCGAAGCACGTGAAACCAATCGGGTGTGGTTTAAATAGCCTTCTGTAGTGCTTAGGCGTCTCCTTCCACGGCCCCACCCAGGTAAGAAAAGAGTTCCAGATTTCTAAAAGAGTTCCTGTGTTCTGCTTCCAGGGAGTGGCTCCTGCTCCACCCAGACAGAAAAAGTAGTTCCAGGCAGAGAAGGATCCGGAGACCAGTTAGCTGGTAAGTAAGCAGCATGGTCTGCTACAGGTAGGTCCACCAAGCACTCTTATCCAATATGAGCCCGGCGCTTCCTGTGCCGGGACCAGTCACCATCATGAGCCTGGCGCCACTGGCGCCAGGACAAGGTCCAGAGGGTCCCTATAGGGACTGGCTGGTTCCTGGGATCAGAGTCATGGGCCTGCTTCCAAGGTCGTGGGGCAAGTCCTGACCCCTTGGAAGCAGGGATCATGACAGCAGTGTAGTTAAAGGACTGCAAGTGTGGTCCAGTGTCACAGAGTCGGTGGTATCTATATATTTGGAAGGTATAAAATCTAAGAGATGTGAAAAGTACCCGTTCAGTCTAAAAAAGAAAGAAATATGCCAGGTATTTAAATCGTGCAAGAGTCTGATCACTGTCCAAGAAACAAGATGGTACCCGTTGGAGCTTGATGTGCAGATAGTGCTAACGTAGTAGCGCCTGGTGGAAGCCTTCTCAATAGTGAATGCAGCAGCAGCAACTGCTTGCTCACATGGGAAATGTCCCTGCATTACTGCATCCAGTTACCCACAGTAATATGCAAGTGGATTGTATCCTTGTCCCTTTTTCTGAGTCACTACTGTTGTCATTACTTTTACATCTGAATGTGAAAAAAGGTAAAACTTTTCTTTGCAATTAGGAGTTGCTAACACTGGTGCATGCACTAGTTCATGCTGTAACTCATCAAAGTTTTCACCCATCTCAGCTGTCAATTTTATGTAGCTTTGTTTTTCTGTGCTTCTTTTAGTGCTTGCAACAATGGCCTGGAAATAATCAGAAACCCATGCTCTGTAACAGTTGCACAAGCCCAAAAACTGCAGCATCTCTTTCACTGTTTTGGGTCGTGGAGTCTTGTGTATAGCCTCTACTCTTTCTCGTGTTATTTTTCTTCTGTCTGCTGCCACAATCTGACCAAAATACACTGCATTCTTTTACAGTATTGCAATTTCTCACTGTCAACCTTGTATCCTTTGTCTGCGAGCAAATTCAGTAGTGTCACTGAGTCCCTTCTACAATCCTCTACTGTCATAATGCACACCAATAAGTCATCAAAGTACTGTATCACTGTGCTAGCAACCTGCAAATTCCTCACGTCTATTTGTATTACTCTGTTGAAGATGTTAGGCCCTTCACAATACCCCTGAGGCATTCTAGTGTGTTCGAACTGTCTCGCACGATACGTAAAGACGGTGGGATACCTGGAGTCTGGGTGTAGTAAAATGGAGAAAAATGCGTTTCTAGGTCAACTACTGTAAAATAGTGTGCCTCTGCATGAACGCTGCGAATAATCGTTACAGAATAGGGAACCAATGGATACTCTGCCTCAATAATGTCATTCAGAGGGCTTACATCCTGTATAAAACGCCAAAGCCCTCCCTTTGCTTTCTAAATAAACAGATAGATAGCTGTGTCACAAGGTGATGAGTTCACCTGTATTATTCCTTGCTGCCATAGGTCATGCAGTGTCTCGTATATATCCTCGTCTGCTTCTCGATAAAGTGGGTACTGCTTTACTCATGGCAATAGTGCTCTCTCTTTTAACTTGATATGTACCACTCCAGCCCCTTTAAGTATTCCTAAATCATGGGATCCTGTTGTCCACGAATTCTGCAAATATTGTGCTTTCTGTTTTGTTATCTGGGTCATATGGGGCAGTGCCCTTTCATTTATGTGTACTAGGCAAAGTAGGCTCAGTTTGAAACACTACGTCTCCTTCTTCATTGTCTTTTGTTGCAAACACTTTGTGTCACTCCTGCCAATGTCAGTGTGGGGTCAATGCATAATATTGAGTGCCTTTCCATGTTGTTCTCATCAGTGGCAACTTGTATAACCATGTCTTTTCATACCACTACTTCCTCCAAATACAGTAGAGTGTGTGTGCCTGAGCTGAGGAGGGACACTGAGGCCTAATGAGAAATGTGTTGTATAGCCGGAACACCTTCCCTTCAATTCCTGGCAAGCATCCCAACAATACGTGTACCCCGTACACAAACACCTCTATGTGTGTGGGTATCCCACTTATTGTGCTGTGTGCATAGTATGCCTGAATCAGTACTGCCAACCGAGCTGGATACATCCTGTGTGTGGTGCATATCATCCCCTTCTCTTAAAATGCATTTGTGACATTCAGTTTACTGAGTAGGTGCTGATGGGAGTGTCTTTTGAATACAGCAAAGGTGCTACAATGTGCTTGGCCCACATTGTCAAGGGTAAATCTTTTGTCAGAAGAACTTTCAAAATTGTTCCCGAAAAGCCTTGTATGTCCAAACTTTTATTAGATAATGTAAATCCTTCTTCCTTGATGCATGATCTAGTTGCTCCAGTATCTACAAGAAAGGAAAATCCCCTCTGTCATATCTGAGCTGCGACCTCTGGTTCCTCCTCAGGGTCTTCAGTTACTACTAGAACAGGACACACACTCTCTGTGGGCACCTCAATTGGGAAAATGTGTTAGTGGATGACATAAATGGGTTACCACCCACCACTGTCACTCCTGTGCATTGGGGCATGGTATTCTGTCCCAATATTGGTACCCATTCTGGGATTTGTGTCTGTACTGGTGCCTGAAGTACGCTCACTGTACCTTGAGTTTCTGCTGTTTCCCCACTTTGTACCTGCATTTGTCCCTGGGTAGTAATACCCTGTATTTGTGTGGGCTGTATCTGTAATTGCTGTTGCTGCGGCATTACCTGCAGCTGCTGTGAGTCTGTTGCATGTATATCTGTTTTTAATGTGGCATGACCTGAAGTAGTCAAAAAAGTAGTCTTTGTCAGTGCAAGAAGTAACACACTTTTATTCAGGGCCCCATGCGCAGCTGGGACAGCAAATTCCAACAGATAACGGACAGAACTGTATGAAAAGACTCTGTCAAAGAAATGCCCCTAAGGTTAGAACTTTTATGCAATGCAAGTAATTAGTATTCGTAGTCATGTGACATGAAAAAAATCTCCCCACACAAATCTGATTGGACTTCGCAGTTTGAACCCTCATAGAAAAGCATACATTGCGATCAATAATTGGGTCTGCAAACCTTCCCACACTGCGCTCATTAACACCCTGTGATGTCACAATCCACCCCCATTTCTCACAGCACTCAGTTAAGTAATTGAAACATTTGAGACAACCAGCAGAACTGTAATCAACTACCGTGGGTGCCTCATCCTGATTCTCGTGAGAATAGCCTTTTCTCCATGACACCATCAGAGCCTTGAACCAGAGACGTACTACTACACAAATGTTGAATATCGGGAACACTCTAACCCGTTTCTCACTGACAATTTCCTACTGGGCAATTTAAAACTGCTGTGTTTCTTTTCGACTCTATTAGGAAATTGTATTTCATAAATGATTTTGAATTATAAAATGGTTATGAATTACTTATTCGTTGGCGAAACCCGTGAGATCTAATCTGTGACCTCCAAAAATAACAACCACTGTGTACTTCTCTCAGCGCTGCCCTGGGATTGCAGAATCTACACTAAATCACCAGACACAGTGGCCTTTGCCGCGCACAAAATGCTAACACACGTTTAAAGTAAAAGCAAGCTTTTAAGGCCTATTTACTGCATTTCTTTCTACCACTAAGTGTGATTACACTTACCTGTGCTCCTGTAGATATGATTAGATTTATTAAGGATTATATTTCAAAGATATCAGAAAGAGCCCTATTCCCTTTTACAGTGCTACTCTCGCAGCTTATAAGTGTGTTCCGCTATACCGCATAGAACTTGCATCTTTATTACAATACTGTACAATATGTCATAAGGTATATACCATACCCCCGCCTCATTCTCAACAGAATGCCTCTATGTCTTCTCTATCATTTACCATAACTAAATGTTTTCCCTGGTATATCCGGTGTTCATTTTATTATGGTACTGTATGTGAATGTATGCTACCTGTGGTCTCTATTCCGCTTTCACTCTCAACTTTATGTGTCTGTCTCTCTGTCCCTTCTCTCTCTCTCCCTCTCTCTTTCTCTCTCTCCCTCTCTCTTTCTCTCTCTCTGTCTCTCTCTCCTTCTCTCTCTCTCTCTCTCTCTCTCTCTCTCTCTCTCTCTCTCTATTTGTCTCACTCACTCTCTCTATATATTTGTCTCCCTTTCTTTTGTTCCTTCCTGCAATGTGTTCTATTATGTGGTGAAGTTCTAAAATATTCTAACATAATATTATAGCATGATTTTTCATAACAAAGCCCCCTAAGTGTTGGAGGCCAACTACCTGTAGAAGGAGGACCTTGAGTGCACCATCCAGCTAGGAGGCATTGAAAATGTTACAGTACATTCTGGGTCCATCATGCAGTATCTTACTGGGGTTTATTACACTTTTCTTTGCCTCTCTCTCTTTCTCTTTCCCTTCTCTCACTTCTTTCCCTTCCTGTTCCATACCATTCGCCAATGTATTTTGTTATGTGATGATGTGCTAAAACATACTAACATAACATTATAATAAGATTTGTCTTAACAGATTCCTGTAAAACGCTCCATAGCTCTAGCAGGAGATAGGGAAGTATATGCTGGACTGCACCATAGATTTGGTGAGAAACCTACCCAAATTGCTCAGTGGACTACAGCCTTGGCTCTTCCGTCCATGCTCCCAACAAGCAGCACTCAGAACACAGAAGATGTCGTGTGACCTGGAGGTGTACAGGGCACTCTTTTTACATCTTTGAATGGGAAACTGTAGAGACGCATCAAGAGGGTGGTGTTGGAGCATTTACCATGGTTTTCCTGTCTTCTCATCACCTAAACCCATCCTTATACACCCTCATTTACGTCATCCTCTTGCACCCCTTGCCTTTTATTCACTTGCCCCTACCCTGCAACTCCCATCTACACTTCATATTCCCTCTACATCACACTCCATGCTTTTTGGTCACCTCCCAACACCATCTGTGCACCTCCATCACCTACTCACACACACTGTAACGCTCACCTGAATCCCACGGAGGCGCTGGCCTGGTTCGCGCTTCTGTGACATCTTCTAGGGTGATGCGCAGGGTTCGGAAGACGGACTGGACCGGGCCCCCAAATCTGGCTTGTCTGGCTCGCAGAAGTATCCTTCTGTAGGCAAACATAGGGGATTAACTGTCTGCGGGGTAATGCAATCAGCCTCCCACTTTCCCCTCTCACCCTCCTTGAAACCCTTCTGTGATTCCTCGTAGCGTCTCACCTTAGGGTTTGGAAGGACGAGCTCTCCATCCTGCTTCTGATGCAGGGGCGCGTTGGTATCCAGTTACTTCACTGGATTTTCAGATTGGTGAGAACCAAACTTGCTTGGCTTCCAGGTAAGTTTTTTTGATAAGAGGTTCCCCTTGTGTCCATGCATTAATGTACTAATGCTAGTGCCTTTTTCCCCATAGGGGCCGGGGTACGGAATGCCGGGGAACAGGCACCGACCCGAGATGAGAGGTGAAATCCTTGTAGAAATCAGGTAAGTCTTTATTGAGCGTTTTTTGGTAATGTCTTTTCATTCGCTCATTAACGCTGATGTCTCTTTTTCCCCTTAGAGGCCGGGGTCCGGAAATGCCAGGATGCGGCGCGGACCCGAAATGAAGAGGGAATGAATCAACAGGTAAGTCTTAACATGGAAATTTAGCTTTCCTTATTCCCTTCTCTCTCTCACCTTTTGTTCGGTCTTTTTCTCCCTAGGCGCTGGGGCGTGACTGCGAATCCGGATGATCGCTGCTGAACATGGATGCGCCCTGTAAAGGTGAGTGGAATGCGGCGCTGCAGCGATCGACGCGATGAGCTTTTAAATAAAAGTCTTCCTTTTCAGGATTGTCGGCGAGATGTCTCCGGGATGCGGATTTAGCAGGTAAGGACTTTTCCTTCTTCTGTTCTCCTCTTCCTTTGCAGGTGATCCAGGATGCTGGCAGGTGTGGCAGAAGTCAGGATGCAGGAGCAGACACGGTGAGGGTCCAGCTGCTAGATGCAGAACAAAGCGAAGCACGTGTGGCTGTTCGGTGGGGTTTAAATAGCCTTGGAAGAAGTTCCAGGTATGTATCCTTCCTCCAATCAGGTATGTATCCTTCCCCGACCACGCCCGGATGGTAAATTAGTCCCACAGGTAAAGTAGTTCCTTTCAGGCCTCAAGGAGGCCGGGATCCTGCAGCATGGTCTGCATCAGGTAAGTGCACCCAAGCACTTCCATAATGAGCCTGGCGCCTATGGCGCCAGGACTGATGTCTTTTATGAGCCTGGCGCCATTGGCGCCAGGACACTGTCCAAAGGGCCCCTATATGGGGTTGCTGGGTCCTTCCTTGGGGACTGGATGTCCGCTTTCGGGGACGCAGGGCTTGAACCGGCTCCCCGGGAGCGGGCATCATGACAGCACTCCCCCCCAAGGCCCCTCCCAAGGTTGTTCCCTCCAGGGGTTTTGGTTTGTCTGGGAAGAGTCGGTGGAATTTCCTGACTAATCGAGGTGCATGCACATGGTCGTTGGGTTCCCACGACCTCTCCTGAGGTCCGTACCCCTTCCAATCAATTAGGTAGTACAGTTTTGACCTAAACATTTTTCAGTCTAAAATGTTCATCACTTCGATTTCGGGCTCCCCATCTATTAGAATAGGTTCTGGAGGTTTGAGTTGTCGGGTGCCGGGTACCACTGGTTTCAGAAGTGACACATGAAAAACAGGGTGAATTCGCATACTACCTGGTAAATCAAGTTTAACAGCCACTGGGTTAATTATTACCTTAATAGAATAAGGTCCCAGATATTTTGGGTTACAAGTTTGAGGCCCTTTGAGTGGTAAATGTCTAGTAGCTAACCACACTTGATCCCCAATCTGATACGGAGGTGCTTCACTCCGATGTAGATCAGCATTCTCCTTGTATTTTCTCTTGGCTTGTTGTAAATGTGTAGTTGCCTCTTTGAAGGCTTGGGTAATTGTAGAATGCAGATGTTCTACTGCAGGCATTCCGAGGTTCTGAGGTGAGTCAAGGTTTGAGGTTCGAGGGTGATGCCCAAACAAAGTATAAAAAGGACTGTGGTCAGTTCCAGAGTGTACCGAATTATTATATGCGTATTCGGCTATCCAAAGAATATCTTTCCAGTTGCTTTCAGATTGCTGTAACATACACCGTAAGTATTGCTCAAGGGTCTGATTTGTCCTCTCGGTCTGACCATCGGTCTGAGGGTGGTGACTGGTCGATAATCTTACGTCGATCTGCGCCATTTGACAACATGTGCGCCAGAAGTGGGAAATGAATTGGCTTCCCCGGTCAGAGATTAGTATAGATGGGAATCCATGTAGCCGAACAATATTTTTGAGGAATTCTTTGGCTACGACAGAAGCTGAAGGTAAACCTTTCAAAGGAATAAAGTGGGCCATTTTGGAAAACAAATCCACAATTACCAGAATAGTATTGTACCCCGAACAAGGAGGCAGGTCCGTAATAAAATCCATTGATAGGGTGTGCCAGGGTGCTGGCGGTATGTCTAGAGGTTGAAGGAGACCGGCTGGTCTTTTCTTTTGACTTTTATTTTGGGCGCAAACACCACAGGACATCACAAAAGATTTAACATCTTTTCGCCAAGAGGGCCACCAAAATTGTCGTTTCACCTTTTCCTCTGTCTTGGCAATACCGGGGTGTCCCTCTATTAATGCATCATGATAACCGGAAATAACTAGTTCGTGTAATTCCTTATGTGGCAGGAATAAGCGTCCTTGGAAATAAGGTAAAGCATTATCTATGGTAAAGTCTGATCCCTTTTGTATCCAATCCTGTAAGGTTGTAGGGTCCAGGAGTTGTTTCACTCTGGCTTGAATGTCTTCAAGCGTCTGTAACAAAGTCATGCCTAGAATCCTCTGTTCGGGAATTATTGGTACTGGTTCTGAGTTTGTATCAGATTCTCCCATTCCAATTCGGGATAAGGCGTCTGCTTTGCCATTCCTGCAGCCAGGTCGAAAGGTAATCACAAAATCAAATTCAGCGAAAAACAAAGCCCATCGGAGCTGCCGTAATGACTGAGCCTTGGCGGTTTTCAAATACTGTAAATTCCGGTGATCAGTGATCACTGTGATGGTATGTCAAGCGCCAAGCAGATAATGCCGCCAGGCTTTAAAAGCGGACTTAATGGCTAACAGTTCTTTGTCCGTGATTGCATAATTAACCTCGGGTGCCGAGACTTTTCTGGACCAAAATGCTACGGGATGCAGTTGGTTGGTTTCGGGATCTCTTTGGGAAAGGACAGCTCCCATGGCTAGGCTGGATGGGTCAGTCTCGACAACATAAGGGAGATCTGGACGCGGGTGTTTCAATATAGGTGAAGAGGTAAACTTAGCTTTTAAATCCTGAAAGGCCTGCTCGGCTTCTTCAGACCATTCAAAACGTTTATTTTTCCTCAAGAGTGCAGTAATGGGTTGTACCACGTGTGAAAATTCTGGGATAAACCTGCGATAGAAATTGGCAAAGCCGAGCATGTTTTGAACCCCTTTTACAGAGCTAGGTGATGGCCATTTGAGGATGGCATCCACTTTTCTTGAGTCCATTCGGACTCCTTTGGGTGTCAGGATGAAACCTAGAAACTCGACTTCTGTGGTATGGAAAACACATTTCTCCAATTTAGCAAATAGTTTGTGTTGGCGCAGTTTTTCAAGTACTGCCCTGACGTGTTTTCTGTGATCAGATTCCGAAGAGGAGTACACCAGAAAGTCATCGATATATACGACAACACAAACATCGATGAGTTCCCGAAGGACATCCTTCATGAAGTATTGGAAGGCAGCCGGCGTGTTACACAATCCGAAAGGCATCACCTGGTACTCGAATTGTCCGTATTTAGTACGGAAGGCAGTTTTCCATTCGTCGCCTTCTTTAACTCGTACCAGATGATAAGCCCCCAGGAGATCTAACTTGGTGTATATGCAAGCGTCCTTCACCTGGTCAAGGAGTTCAGGGATCAGAGGCAGAGGATAACGGTTTTTAACCGTTATCTGGTTCAATGCGCGGTAATCGATACAAGTTCTAAGGTCGCCTTCTTTTTTGGGCACGAAGAACAAAGCCGAGGATGCCGGGGACTTTGACGGGCGAATAAAACCATTAGCTAGGTATTGATCCAAATATTGTCTCAAATGCAGATTCTCAGGTTCGGTAAGGGCATAAATCCTGCTACAAGGGGGTTGTGCACCGGGCACCAGATCGATTTGGCAATCGTACGATCTGTGAGGAGGTAACGTGTTGGCCTGTTCCTTTTGGAAGACGTCCTGAAAGTCTTGGTATTCCGGAGGTAGTTGCATGGAGGCAGAGGTTACACATGCTAGATTAATCTTCAGGTTTTCTGGGTAGCAGGTTTGTGTACAATCCGGGAAGGTTATTCTCTTAGCTCGCCAATCAATTCGAGGATTATGTGTCTCTAACCAAGGGATTCCAAGAATAACCTGAAACTGTGGAGCCTTGATTACATCAAACACAACACCCTCCCGATGGCCGCCGGGACCAATAAGAGTCACCTCAGTAGTGGAATGTGTTACCGGTCCAGAGGCAATTTCAGTTCCATCGACTGTGGTGATGACATCTTTGCTGGTTTTATGACGGAGAGGGAGGTTAATCCTAGAGACCAATTCACGATCCACATAGTTTCCAATAGCCCCACTATCGATGTATGCCTTTATTGCATGCAACCGCTTAGGCTGTTCTGGATCTACGCGAACCATTGGCACAATGAAATGCAAGGTCTGAGAGTTAGTTTTCAAGCTCGGCAAGCAGACCCCAACACTTGTCGGGCGGAGTCGTTTCCCGAAACAGTGTCTTCATGGTTTTTATCAGCGGCTCCTACCGCCTTTCAGGGCGGTTTTGCTGGGCAATCTCGTAGAAAGTGTCCAGAATTCCCACAATAAAGACATAATTTTAACTGCCGCCTCCTTTCACGTTCCTTTTGAGTTAAGGGTCCTTTAACCCCTCCAATTTGCATAGGCTCAGAGACATCAACTCCCTTGGGATTAGCATGGGTCTTGACCAACACCCGGGTCTCAAACCTGGACTGATCTGCTTTTCTGTTTTGAAGTCTGTGATCCAATTGGACCACTAAGTCTAAATACTCTGTGCATTCTTGGGGAGGATTTACAACTTGGGCCAAGACATCTTTAAGTTCTCCGCATAGACCTCGATAAAACAACGTGACTCTATTATCCTCTGGCCATCCCGTTTCCACAATTAGTCTATTAAAGGTTGCAATATAGGATAGGAGGTCCTGATTGCCCTGTCGCAGGGATAGAAGTTCGTCATCCAGAGCCTGCCCCTGAGAGTGTCGAGCAAATAACCTTTCCATGCTTGCTTGAAACCTTTGAAAATCACGGAGAATCGGGTCATCTTGAGTAACCAGTGGAACTGACCAATCGGCAGCGCAGCCGCTGAGATATGACAATACAAAGGCTACCTTGGTCTGATCATTAGGGAAGGCCCCAGGTCTGCATAGGAAGTGCAAACGACACTGATTCATGAATACGGCAAATCATTTGGGGTCCCCAGCAAAGCTTTCGGGTGGGGCCAGCGGCATGTTTCCAGGTAGATTAATCTGCACAGGGTTACTGGAAACCACAGGAGCGGGGTTCCCTCCGGAACCGGGTAGAGGAGTTTGCCCAGCTTGACCTTGCAAAAGCTGTCTGGCCAGGTCATCAGTTCTTTCCTTTGATATTATTAATTCCCTCCTGAGGGCATTTGTCTCTTGACGAGTGGCATGTACTTCGGCCCGTAATTCCCCCAGTAATTGGGCCAACTGATCAGTCTCCGAACTTTCCATAGCGCCTGGGTGGGAATTTGTAGGAAGGCTTCACATTCTGTAACGCTCACCTGACTCCCACGGAGGCGCTGGCCTGGTTTGCGCTGCTGTGACCTCTTCTAAGGTGATGCGCAGGGTTCGGAAGACGGACTGCCCGGGCCCCCAAATCTGGCTTGTCTGGCTTGCAGAAGTATCCTTCTGTAGGCGAAAATAGGGGATTAACTGTCTTCGGGGTAATGCAATCAGCCTCCCACTTTCCCCTCTCACCCTCCTCGAAACCCTTCTGTGATTCCTCGTAGCGTCTCACCTTAGGGTCTGGAAGGACAAGCTCTCCATCCTGCTTCTGATGCAGGGGCGCGTTGGTATCCAGTTACTTCACTGGATTTTCGGATTGGTGAGAACCAAACTTGCTTGGCTTCCAGCTAAGTTTTTTTGATAAGAGGTTCTCCTTGTGTCCATGCATTAATGTACTAATGCTAGTGTCTTTTTCCCCATAGGGGCCGGGGTACGGAATGCCGGGGAACAGGCACCGACCCGAGATGAGAGGTGAAATCCTTGTAGAAATCAGGTAAGTCTTTAATGAGCGTTTTTTGGTAATGTCTTTTCATTCACTCATTAACGCTGATGTCTCTTTTTCCCCTTAGAGGCCGGGGTCCGGAAATGCCAGGATGCGGCGCGGACCCGAAATGAAGAGGGAATGAATCAACAGGTAAGTCTTAACATGGAAATTTAGCTTTCCTTATTCCCTTCTCTCTCTCACCTTTTGTTCTGGTCTTTTTCTCCCTAGGCGCTGGGGCGTGACTGCGAATCCGGATGATCGCTGCTGAACATGGAGGCGCCCTGTAAAGGTGAGTGGAATGCGGCGCTGCAGCGATCAACGCGATGAGCTTTTAAATAAAAGTCTTCCTTTTCAGGATTGTCGGCGAGATGTCTCCGGGATGCGGATTTAGCAGGTAAGGACTTTTCCTTCTTCTGTTCTCCTCTTCCTTTGCAGGTGATCCAGGATGCTGGCAGGCGTGGCAGAAGTCAGGATGCAGGAGCAGACACGGTGAGGGTCCAGCTGCTAGATGCAGAACAAAGCGAAGCACGTGTGGCTGTTCGGTGGGGTTTAAATAGCCTTGGAAGAAGTTCCAGGTATGTATCCTTCCTCCAATCAGGTATGTATCCTTCCCCGACCACGCCCGGATGGTAAATTAGTCCCACAGGTAAAGTAGTTCCTTTCAGGCCTCAAGGAGGCCGGGATCCTGCAGCATGGTCTGCATCAGGTAAGTGCACCCAAGCACTTCCATAATGAGCCTGGCGCTTATGGCGCCAGGACTGATGTCTTTTATGAGCCTGGCGCCATAGGCGCCAGGACACTGTCCTAAGGGCCCCTATATGGGGTTGCTGGGTCCTTCCTTGGGGACTGGATGTCCGCTTTCGGGGACGCAGGGCTTGAACCGGCTCCCCGGGAGCGGGCATCATGACACACACCCATTCAAGTCTCTCTTGTTCCTTTATAACCACTGACTGCCATCCCCTTTCACTTTTTATTCCCTGTGTGCCACACACACCCTAGTCCCACAGTGTGGCTCCTACAAATAACAGTGTTAGTGCCCTGAAATGCTTCAATTATGCTCTGAAAACCATTTAAGCAGAGAATGAGCAAGTGATTATAAATATCTGTAAGCCTAGCACAAGCATTATGGTATTCATTCTGTACAAAGGCCTTACTCGTCTTTTCAGAACCACCATCCTCGTGTTTTGAGAATGCAATGTTCAAGGGTAACCACATCCAGCTTCACTAAGAAAAATATAAATTATTTTTGCCAATGCAAAGACAGAACCTATGGGCCCTCTGCTCCCTCCCTATTTTTACACAGTACTTGCTTGTGCTGCAGACCAGTGACAGCATCAAGCATTCCCCACACACTTCTCTTCCCCTTTTGCCCCAACACCCATGATAATCAACCAAAGGTCCACATACCACAACCTTCTCTCTCTCTCCTTTGGCTCTGATACCAGTGGCAGCCCTCAAAAGTCCCCTTGTTACAAACCCACATCTCTTTTCTTTGGACTCACACATTAGTGTCAGCCATCAACCTTCCTCTCCTGCTGACTCTGAATGTTCCTTCACCTTCTTTCCTTCCTTCTCCAGTTAAACCCTGTAAGAAACTCGTTGATGTTACTGAACCCTTTAACATACTGTGCTGCACTTGTGTTATTACACCCCTAAAATAAAACATTTAACAACAGTTGTAGTATGTACTTCTGTATTGTGCTACATGTATGTACTGCTTCACTGATGCAGTAAATACTAAGTAGCTGAGCAACATAACATAATGGTACAAGCATTCAGAGCAGAGTATACATTGCATTCACCAATTGGTTGAGGGCCCATCATGCTCAACAACAATTTTGAGCACCTTCTTCTTTGTGGAAAATCATCGCTGCTCAGCTATACATGCGATGAGGACCTGCCATGAAAACATTGATCTTTCCCCAACAGCTCTGCCTTGTTGGTTGGCTTGTGCACATGCATGTAGTTCCTCCTAATGTCTTCATTACCTATGATTAGGCGTGACCACCAGCCTCTTATCTCCACCTCGTTTGAGGCTGTGAAAACAGACCCCTGGTCATCAGTCACTCATGTCAAAACTCACCCTAGGCTGTGTCTCAGCACTAAAAGACAGGTTTGCCTAGGTTCATGTGCTCATCAACATGATTAAACATATACAGTCGGGAATTTTAAGGTTCTTACACTCAAAGAGATACTACTCTGGCACATTGCTCTGAATTATGCACTTGAAACAGGAGTTATCATGTTAATGCATTTAATATGACCCACTATCTTTCAAGGGTTCTTATCCCTATTAAACAAGCTAAAGCAAAAGAAGATATAACATAACATAACGGTCACACCTATGAACAAGATTGCCATGCAGTCGAAGAGCTTGTTTGAATGTGTAACAGAACAAGTGGTGGTTTAATTTAACAACATGGGTAACCTTTATCTCTTATTAGGCTATGCTACACTATACTATATGCCATTAGTCTCCATACACCCAGCAAGCATCCACCTATCACTCACGTTTAGGGTGGAATGAGCTTCAAATGAAACAGCTCCTTCTGGGGTTGACGAGTTCTGCTTAGCTGGGACTGGCTGTCCCGCTAGTATGCTGCTGCTGCTCTGCATTCTTCCCCAGCCCCTCTGGCTTGAAATGGACTGGCAAGACTGCTGGGCTGCCTGCTTTCACTCTCTTCCTCATCCTTCTGCTGGGCTATATATCTATCAAGTAACATGGCAGCTCTGCACGTGTGGGTTCGTCATATCTGCTGTTTGGAACAGTTAGGGAGCTAGCACATCACTTTGTTCTTTTGAGGTAGAACTCCTATGTAAAACTATGTTAGATGGGTTTTTGCAAATCAAAGTGAGATCTCTGTACCTGTTTAGTATATGCCCTCACTGTATTCTATGGCATTTGTGAACTTATGCACCATCGCAGCATCGTAATGCTAGCTTAACGAACTGTCTATTATCAAGGGATATCTTTCTTACTTGTTACCTATTTATTTCCATGGTACCCTAGGGGCCTTGGCATTGTGAATGTGCAAGATGCTTTTGTTCGCGCCTGTCAATTACCTGTTCTTGAATCCTTATCAGATATAACACTTGCCTATGTGAGGTTAAAAGGCTGCTCTCAGATAACACCCAATGGTGTAAAGTCAAACAGGCTGCTAGCTGACATTTGTGGTCAGACGATCTGCCAGAACAGGAAAGCACCATTTTATGGTCATTGGCTCATCTAGCAGAGCTTATGAACACTTGTTCCTCAAGTGTCGCACACGGTTTATGCATCATTAAATTCTATGTTAAAGTGTGGTGTATATTTAAAGAACACCTTTCATGGATACAGGTTGTATAAGATATGAAAAGCAGTGTCTGAGTTCATGTCACCTCCCTCAAGACAGTTGTCATAGATCAGAGATTTGTAGCACTGAGAAGCCATCATTAAAAACCTCTAGGAGATATATTTTCAAAACAGGCAACCTATGTTGGTGGCATAAATAAAGCATGCACATCCTAGCAATGGTGAGTAATGATTACTGCATACAAACATAAATAAATTACTTGGTGAATACATGTGTGCCTAGACACATCTTGCAGGTGCTAGGAAAAATCAAATGAATACATTCATCACACTTTCAAGCAGTTAGTGGTTATTGCTAACACAAGCATAAATGAATACATATATTTAACAGTGAGGTATTGAGGATAAGTCCAATATTCTGTTACTGGAAATAGCTAAGAATGCATGAAGGAGTGCATGTATTTAATCTGAGGTGTTTAGGCTAATTCAAACTCCTTACTGGCAATAGTTTCAAGGTAAGATACAGGCTTCTTTGAGAACCCTTTAGAAATTAACAACCAGCATATATTGGCTCTTGACTTTCTGGCCCAAGGCACTTTAGAACATGTGATCTTTAGCTTATGACCACATGTGTAAACCGTCCACAGTTTAAATTGGTGCTCCTTGAGGTAGACCAAAATGTGAGTGCCTCTGTTACCCACAGTGATTTGCAATTGTAGTTCATCCAATACGTACGTATGCTGTGTGCACAAACTTGTACCTTGAGGTATAAATTGGTATATTTTCAGTTCTGTGGCCCCTGATTGTGATGCCAGTAGTGGTGGATTCTGCAAAATGTCCGGCTTTCTGAACACAGGGTTTGCTGCCAATCTTCTTTTGATGTGCATTAGGAAGAAAAGTGGTGAAGGAAACAAAATGTGCATGTCAGATTTCTGCAAGGACATGGGCATTGGCTTATTTTGCCATGCACTCCTGGAACCAGAGGTATCCATCACTTGTCTTGAATGTGGTGGCTTCCTGGGCCCCAGGGTTTGAGAGAGGCATGTGTCATCTTGTGTCTGGCTTGAATCAGGTTTTGTGACTGGAGGCTTAGCTGTTTCACTTGCTGGTGTGTTGGTCTCATGGGGGACATCTGAACATACTTGTAGCTTTCGTCAATCTCAGAGTGGTTTCATTTTCATTGACATGTTCCCATGGCAAGCTGTGGCTTCTTTGGGGGTTTCAAGGAAATCACAGTAGAACACTTAAGGGTAGAATCTCTGGATGCCACACACGGTTCTGCGCATGGACAAAGTTCTGGCAAGTCAAGCAAGCCACAATGCAAGTCTGGATGATGAGACTCTGACCCCCACGTTCTTGGCAAGAAGCGATTCATTGGTGCATACTATGCATCTGGCAATAGCTGATACTGGTGACTTTGTCATGATCAATGAGAAAATGAAATGTTTTTGAAATTGAGCACATTGCTGGTGCCCAAGGTATCTGCATAGCTCAGCTCTGAACCAAAAATGAGTTGCTTCGAGGCACTTCATGTTGCGAACATTCATAATTCAATGTCTACAGCAGCATGAAAGAGAAAGTTCAAGTATTAGCAGCAGTCCACACAAAGAACCAATTGGCAAATAAGTCAGTGTTTTAATGAATGTGTCCAGCATGGCTACCCCTTTTTGAAGACCTTTTGTGGCAGCCATTTTAACCACAGAAAAACCATCATTCATGCCAGTTAACTGTGAGCTGTTGATTAAAAAATGCATGGCCTTTTCCATTTAATCTTCAGAGGATAGTAGAGATGCAATCTGTTTGACCACTGTGGAGTGTGCTTCAAGATAAAACTCTTCACTGCTGCGCACTCTTAGATGCATGTTTTGCAGGCGTGCCATTTGCAAGCTCAATTTTGGAAATTGTAAGGGTCTTAACTTGAGACTAGGCCAGTATGGGGATTTGAATTGTGATGTAGTAGGCGTATTCAAACTAAACCTACAGCACTTAACTTGCATACTCACAGTGACCAGGGTTGGAACCACAATTGCAGCATGACAACACGACTCATTGAATTGCACCAGATATGAGCCATTAGATAAGTTCTGTACTTGACTGTGAAACAATGCAATTGGTGTAACATGAAGTGTGCATTTAGTGTTACTGTCACAGGAATTCCCTGGCTCTGCAAGCGTTCAGACCATGCAAGTGTACCCTCCGCATTCACATAATGAGTACAGTGTTATTTCAAGACTTGAAGGGTACACATGCATATGAATAAGGTACTACATAGTCTTCCCTGATCCAAGTGTCATTACCCAAGGAATGCAGTTCCCGACATACCATGGAAGGTGTCATATGAAGGGGAATATTTAACACACCATGCTAAATCCAATTAGTCAAGTCTGGTACCCAGGCAGATGATGCTCCAAAAGCTTTTTATAAGTACACTAAGCAACAAGAACGTAGAGCCTGACATTGCCTGGCATGTTGCAACCTTGGACAAGTTCATTGCATTTATTTGTTCTGGCCATGAAATGACATTCCAATCTGGGAACCCTCTGCTAAGAGTGTCCAGAAAATCTGCAAGGAAGGCATGGTATCAAAGCAAGAAAGACACAAGTGATCACAGTTCAACAGTGTTTATTAAACTGTAAAAATGGGCGCGATAAACGCCTACTCTAAACATAAATCTAAGATGGGAGCAAGCTACTACCATCAAATAATAATAATAATAATACAGTCCTGGTGGAGTCTAGTCAAATAAAAAGGGCCTATATTAAGAAAAAACTATTGCCAATCCTTAATGCTATGCTACAAAATAGTGTGGCGGTAATGTTCACAAAGAAAGAAAGAAGTGTTCTCAAAATGATAAGTCAGGATGTTATGGTCCGGGTCTCCCTTCCCCATGTTTGAAGCACAGGACAAGTTGGGACTCTCAAGCCTACACACCTCTGGGCTTTTCCAGCCTAAGTTTGCAGTTCCTTTTTACAATATCAGGGCCTTCTGTGGCCAAGTCTCCTTTATGCAAAGTCTTTTGCTTCAGAGGGCCTGATGTATCACAATCAACAAACAAAAAGTTCCTTCTATTAGTCTTCATGTTGGGAAATTATTCGTCACCCGAGGATTCCTTTCAGCTGGGCTCTGATCCCCTTCACAATGTCAACCTCCCTCAATTGGGCTCAGACCAACAACTCACTGTGGACATCCCTCATTTGGGTTCAATTTGTCACCACAATGCAGTTCACTTAGCTTTTCACTTCACAGCATCATCATCTTGTAATATTCAGGAATCTTAATGTCTTTTTAAACAATTCTCCATGTTACCTTCTTCATTGTACTTAGGCCTCCCTCGTTAGGGTTCAGACCTTCCTTCACCTGCTTCTCAAAGCATTTGCAAATTCACCCAGAGTCTTCTGAAGGGTGGTTACGTCAGGCTGGGTCACTCTGTGATTCTTTGGCAAGTGCAAGTTTCACCCTAACACAATGTTCATGGCGTTCCCCTCAGTAACTCAGTTCATTTAATTCTCATAACGTCTCAAAGACTTTCGACTGTACAAGGGGGTTGGTTTGACCCTTCCATAACCACTTTGGCTTCTCATGCTGGCATTCTGAAGAACTTCTTGGTTTTTGTAGTTTTTCTCACGTCAACATATTGTCCTTGTTAATTTGTTAGAGTCTTTCATATGAGCGCCCATGTGGCACTGGACCACTCTAATCCTAATACTGCGGTTGTTCACAAAAGACGTTTGTCTATTAGCTTCTTTTCTTTTAAGCAAACGTTGCCACTGCAACTTTTAGGATAACACCGTCCGGGCCGCTATCAATTTCCTCCGACACACAGGCTATGCTGCACTTGTTGGTTTTTCTTCAGCTGGAGTCAAGGATGCTACCATGTCGGCAAGCTCTTTTCCCCACCCTGGCTATCAGTGTGAGTGGGCCCTGTGTACCGTTGACATCTGCCACACCAATCGCCAACTTCAATTCCTGGTCTTTTCTTTTATCGAAGGCTTCACAGCTCTGGGTTGAAACGGAGAAGGGCAACTTCCTCTTTGCTGTCCTTTCGGTTTCCACTGCCTTTTTCCTCCGTTTGAACTGCCGTCCCGGAATAGCTGCTTCCTCATGCATTCGGCCTTGCTCAAAGTGTACTCTCGTGCACCGCCTTGTATCCCTGTGGGGAAGGGAAAGGGCCATCGGGTGTGTGTAGTTATCGGCAATTGCCTGACTCCGCCTGACCCTTGTGTTGGGACATGTCAGGTAAACAGTTCTGGTGTTAGTCCATTGTCTTTTGCATTGTGAGTAAGTATTTGTGTAGGAAAGGGGGGTTAGGGTAAAGTTTTTAAATATCTTACTAGGTAGAATGGGGAAAAGGTGTCATAAGGAAGCGGGTACCGTGTCTTACCCGTCGGTGTCCCACTTCCACTCCCCAAAGATTCCCCATCCAGGTGATCCTCCCGCACTGGTCCACCTCTAGGAGGAACTCGATCCAATAGCGATGGCTGTGTCCTGGCCACCTGGACGACAGATCCCCAGGGACTAGCAAGTGAGACACCTTCAGGTTTCTCACACCATAGAAAGACTTACTGCGGCTTCTTGGTCGCTTCTAATCATAGACAGATCACTCTGAATCAATTCCACTACATCTGTAATGACATCACTTAGCGCATAGAAGCCCTGCTCTAGCGCTTGTTCATTAGAATCTGATGCATGAATCCTAGTCACACTGCCTCACTTTCTGTCTGCAGGATTTGCATGATTGCTCGTGACCAAGTGTACCTTTTACCTGTTATTGATGTGTGTCCCATCTCACAAGGTACTCTAGGGTCAGAGGTGGTGCAGGTAGTAGATCTCCTGACACGCCCACTCTGTGTGCACCTCAGAACAACAGCTGACTGCATGATAGCTGTTGAATTCTCTTCTTTTATGAAGTTATCTATAGATTGTGTCACCTCACTCAGGTGATACTGTGAAAGCATTCCTTGGCCAGGCTTACTTATGGATATAGCTTGTGTCAGGGAAGTTTTATGGGAATTCCACACCCTATATGGACCAACACTGGTTCCTGCTTGTCTTGTATTGCATTAATTTGCTTGAACTGCCCATAATACAGGACTCCCTGATGCGTAAGTAATATGCTTGGTGCCATTGCATTCTTTTTCTTCTCTATAGGACGCGCTCCAGAACTCATGTTCTTCCCTCTTCCAGTCAGGGTAGAAGTTCAAGTTCCTATTACTGCAAGAGGTCTGGAACTTCATATAATTTATAAAATACATCAAATGTGGGAATCTACATGCAATGTCTAACGTATGAACACCTTTGATTTGGCATATCTGCTGATCCCAAGTTGACCACAGAGGGACAGTTTCCCGCCATGTTTGTTCAGTCATGTTTGAAAGGTATTCTCTGTCAAAAATGACTGAATCTGCAACATACATGTGCTGTGCACCATTTGGCTCTGGAGGGAATTTATATTGATTTTCAAACATGTAATCCCCTGCTTGGTATGGTCTCAGTGAAATATATGGGAATTGCGCTTGGAATTCAGGACTAGCGGTTTGGAAAGGCACTGCACAAAGTTCCCAGAAAGTTTATTTGGGCCACAGGATAGGCTCACGTTTGACAAGTAAAAAGGCATTGTAATATTGCACATAACACACATTGCACTGAATCTCATGGAGATCCTCAGCATCATCAAAAGCATCAAACAACGCCTCGTTCACCACTAACACTGTACCCATCAACCTCAAAGAAGCATGGGTTTTTCCCTTACTAAAAAAGTAATTGTTGGACCCTGCATTGACCAATAACTACCACCCATTCACCACTGCACTAGTCCTTCTCAAAATCGTAGACAGAGCTGCCTACAATCAGATACACGACTACCTGGAATCAAATCTCATCCTGGGAATGCGCCAATCAGGATTCAGACCAGGTCATCATACAGAATCAGCTCTTCTAGACCTTAAAATACAAATGGACTCATTCAAAGACATGGGCACACCAACCCTCTTGGTCTATATCTATCTGCAGAATTTGACTTTGTAAACCATAAAACACCCTGCCACCACCTCACATCAGCCGCCAACTTCTCAGTAGAAGCCACCAACTGGACTGCCTCCTTTCCTGAAGGGAGAACAATGAGAGTCTTTTCTGAAACTGCCAATGCTGCTCCCATCCCGATCCCATGTGGGGTACCCGGGTATCTTGTGTGTCACTGTCACTATACAACGTTTTCACAAAACCACTTTTTGACCTGCTTGACGGACTATGTATCCTATATACCAACTACGCAGATGACACTCAAGGCCTACTCCCGCTGTCAGGATCCTATCACAATGATTGCCTCATGTTAAACAAAGTTTACACTACCATCCAGGCCTAGATGGCTGCCAATCACCTATGTCTCAATGATGACAAGACTGAGATCTTGATAGTAAGTTCACCAGTGCTAAACCTCACAATAGATGGAACTCCGATTCCAGTCTCCAAATTGATCAACACCTTGAGCATTTGCAAACCATAGGGAGAGAAACTCTTGAGCATGAAAAATGCATTGTTCTGATAAAAGATAATGGACACTGTTGGCTGGGATATGGTAGTATGGGCAAATGGGGGTGAGGATGGGTGGGTGAGCAGGGCGAGTTAGAGTAGATGTGTGGGGGAGACTGTGGAGTGAGGAAGTATGGGTGGGTGGGGTGGGGTACAGTATGTCAGTGGAGTTAACAGAGTGGGTGTGGAGTGTGAAGGAAAGTGGGTGAGCAGAGTGAGTTAGAGTAGGTGAGCAGGTTGAGGGATAGCGGGGTGATGTAGAATGGAGTGAGGTAGAGTAGTTGAGTAGAGTGAAGTAGAGTGGTCTGAGCAAGGTAAGGGAAAGTGGATCGATGGGGTGAGGAAGAGGAGATGAGGGTGCTGGGAGAACAGGTGAGGGAGATTTGGTGAGTAGATCAGGGTAGAGTAGATGAGCAGATTGAGGGAGAGTGATTGAGTGGGAATATATAGAGTGGGGCGATGGAGTGTGGTGATGAGTGGGGTATAGGTGAGGGGGTAAGAGGTGCGAGTTAGAGTGGGTGAGGTAGAGTGAGTGAGTGAGTAGGGTGAAGTACAGCAGATTACAGAACTGTAACTGATCTTGCAGTGCTCCACTTTCAGCTAATACATCGATAAGCACAATAGATTAATCTATGTATTCACCACGGCACCCATAATGTCGACTATAAAAATGCTGATGCCCATTATGGCCCCGCACAGTGATTACATAGATTACTGGGCCCGGCATTCCCATAACCAACTCCCCCCTATCCACATACCTTTTTGGCAGGACACGTGAAGTTTGTCTCTGTCTCTTCTCTGATCTTGAGGCATCAGTTATTGCCCACTAACATAGGTATGAACGGTGCTGCAGGGTCCTTTTTTCATTTTTTTCATTTTTCTTTATCGTACCCTGCTACCATCTAATGGAAGTGGGGGACACCCCTGCAACCCTTCAGCCCCACTACACTGACAAAGGGGAGCATGGGACACCCCTGCAACCCTCACTCCCAATAGTCGGCGTAGTGGGGGGCAGCATGTTATTACTGCGCAAAGGTCCAGTAATGAACAAGTCGCAATATTCGGGGCATTATTTTGGTATTATTCCCAATAAATTACACCTGTGGTGATACCGATCCCATGACCGCATAACAGGTTTAGCTTTAGCTGCCAAACGGATAATCTAGTTTCAGCAGTTCGTCGATGATCTTGCATTGATGCCTAAAGTGAAGGATAGAAAAAGAGAATATTACCACATCTAGAACAACTTGTTTCGACACCGGACATGCTTTTAGAGTAATAAAATGGGTAGTCACAACTTCTTTCACATATATGTATACAACACAACTAATTTTGCAAAGTCCCATCTGTTGGCAGATACAAGGTTACATATATAAATCAATGTAATGTATATCAAATATTCCAAGTTTGGATATTGTAGCCCAATCAAGCTTTACAAAGCTTTCTTGTCCTGATATTTAATTAGCCTCTTCTGCATTCCCACTGGTGTGGTAAAAATGGCAGACAGCATGAGGGAATCGCAAGTGTGATGGACTGTTTCTTGGTGTTTATTCTGGACTTATTCAATTAGCCATTGCTGGGATCATTCATTCAGGAATTGCAGTGGGAGCGGGTAGTAGGTGCAACAGGAAAATATCTCATAAGTTGCAATACACAATGAATAACAATAAAGAAAATCTTATCCCAAAATGATGAGCTATCTTGAACCGAGTTGCCTTTACCCATAACACCAGTTTTCACAACAACTTTGCAATATGACCCTGGAAATAATTCTGAACCAGCTCATCAGAATTTTCTGCAACCACAGAAGTATGATAGAGGACAGGATCACCACCATAAAAAACACAATGCAAGGAATATATGCAGAATGAATAAAAAATGCTATGCAAGACTTCTGCAATTTTTAACCACCAACAAGGAAAAAAGCCTAACAGACTGAGAATAAGAGAAAATAAATCTGAGGAAAAAGGAAAAAGAGGAACCAGTGAATTTACAGGCATATCAGATGAATACAGCCGTGCATTGTTACACTTTCCAATTACAAACCGAACCAAGATGAACTATCTCTAACATCCAAACGATTCACATTTGCCCTATGAAATCCATAGACAGAATATAATTATTCAGTGATTTTGAAGAGTTCTTTATAAGACTATGAGGCCCATAACTTGCTTGTGATTCTGGTGTGTTACTGGCAAGCCAGCCTTACCGTTACCAGCGCCTGATATCTCAGTGTTATTGGGATATTAGGGTTGCCAGCAATGGTGGTAAGTTCCCATTCCAATCCCTGGCACTGATAGTACCGGTGATTGCAGCAGTTATTTGCCAGTAGTGGCCTGAACTCCTGGAAAGTCAGGCCTGCCGGTAGAACATTGTCCCTACCGCCAAACTCAGAGTGTGCCAGTCTGGTAAAAATGCCTGAGCCCGTTTTACTAGCATTTCTTCTGCCATTTCTACCAAACCAGCACACTCATAGTGAGCCCCTATGACTCAAATACTTCTTTAATGACCAACAAAAAGAAAATCATCAAACTTGACCCAACCAACAGTTGCACACCTGAAATGTAAAGTTTCAGACACAGAGTAACATTCAGCTTGCTCGATAAAACAAGAAACAGATCAACAAACTATGTCCACTTGAAAGGAGGCCAGTAACATCTTTGACAAATAATCAGCCCATGACCATAAAACCTGTTTTAAAGAGAACAGCAGTAGTCATAATGAACAAAACTGCCTACATACAAGAACCACAAATGTATCATGCTGATTAGAATTAATACACCACACTACATATAGATACAACCAGCAACCTACAAAAGAACTAAAAGGAATGATCATGAAACTTTCTAATGTTATAAAAGAAAATCAAATGGATCTGATGACAAGTGTCCCAATGCCCTTTTACATACTTCCCAAAATTCATTAAGTAGAAGACCTGGGAAAGAATATTATGTCATGCACTGGCACACCAGCAGAAAATATATCAGGCTAGGTGGAACACATTATAACACCCCTTGTAAAGAGCCCTCTTAGTTAAATACTGTAGATGGGTGATCGAATCTGACCCTCACGCCCCCCACACAATCCTCAGCATGTAGACAGAGAAATGACAGATGTGCCTCACTTCTAGGCCCATCACCACCAACTTAAATGTGTCTCAGGTGTGAGAAATGTTACTCCGACAACCGTTCAGACCATACCCAATAGATGACCTAGACAATATTGTAAAGATGGTCCCCACACCATCTTTCTCTGGGCCGCGGCACACCTGGATGTAGAAAGGAACTCTGAGGCACATCATAAAGCTGAAGCAGGTTTTTTCAAAAATACAAGTTCTTTTATTTTCTTCCAGGCAGGACACACCATACAGCAAGGACAACTCTAGAACTCTAAAATCACTAGGCTCACCCTCTTTTTGCATACACTTTATGAAGATGAGGTAATGGCCTGATCATAAGTACAGCCCTTTCCTGCCTGTGATTGGGTTGACTTATATGGCACGATATGACATGAGCAATGTACAATCCCTCTTCCTACTTGTGATTCGCTGGCCTATCTGCCACTCAGAACAAGTCTAAACAGGGTTTTACTCACTCATCCCCCCACCATTGTCCTCTGGATGAACTTTTTATAAAAAAAAGATCTCCACTGGTGTCATCATGACTCACAGCAATTCATAATTTTTAGGAATCGCCTGACCATTCCTGACCTATCACAAAATGGTGGATCACCCTATTTCTGGTCATACTTTGATACCTGGTCTGATTCGAGTCTAGTTCTTTAATGAAATATACTTAGCATGTACTACTTAACAATCCTTCTATCATTTAAGACATTCTGACCTCATAAAATAGATTGTCCTTTAAAGCGCTTCTCTGTAAGGCACTACAATTCTGATTTCTGCAACATTTAGAGCAATTGATCACCCAAATAGTTTATCATCAATCGGTTTGAGGGGGAGTGGGTCTTTCTCCGTTACATTCAGTTTGAGGGGGGACTATAACCACTTCTATACACTATGGAATTGACCTTGATCAAGCAAGTTGACTGACTGTAAGGCCAAAATTCACTAGCATCATCAATGACATCACAATGTAGCCCCACTATAAATGAAGAACATATGAATCCATTGATGAAGTTACACAAACATGCCATAGTTTATTGCATAGAGACACGAAGCACATACTTATGACCCATGTAGGTAAGAGTACAGATACATATACATATTGCTGTGTTCATTACTTTAGTTAAAGCTGAAACCACAAGATGCAAGGAGTTCATGTACTTAGCTTGCATATGCTTGACTGCTCCTAACACAGAGAAGCCATAAGGAGTAATATAGAAGTTATTAGGTCTTTGAAAGGGATGACAGAGAGGAGACAGGTTTTTAGCACAGGGAATGGCTGACACGATCACCACAGCCAGAGGTGAACAGAACCCAGGCACTCAGCCAAGGACAAATGGAGACAGAAAAGTTCCAGTTACCAAGACAATATGTCACCTGCAGAAAATTAGGCTAGCATTGTCACAATCACAGGTGAAAGGGATTCATTTTGTGATTTCAACACACATGACCCAGCTGAACGAAACAATGCCCATTCAACCAAGGCAGACACAGGAAACCATTTCCATCGACTAAGGAAAGAAGACGTTATAAGTGTTGCAGCTGGTTGTTCAACTGAATGCACTCTCCCAGGCCTAGGTGATCAGAGAATGGCAACATTAGGAACATTTTGCACCTGAATGTTCATTCCCATTGCCTTGAAAAAGTACACTCAGTCTAGTAACTGGCCAGAGTCCAGGGATGGGAGGAAACGCACTGAGCAATACCGATTTGGCTGTCACGGGGGAAATAATTTGTTGCAAGAACCTACGGTCTCTCTGTAAACCTGCAACATTGTAGATTAGTACTAGTAGGGGTGGTCTCAGGAGAGACCCCTAGACAAGGTTCTCCAATCGTAGGACTAACCTATAGACTTTACATAAGTAAGCAGCTCAAGCTGACCAATGTAGTGGGCTGATATGTTTGTGGAACGAAACCTGAGTTTGTAACATCATAGCTGTACAAAACCATGCAACACAGCTTAGAAAGTCGAGAGCCATGGAGGATAATTGTTTTCCTGTGTGATCTTTGTCTATTTCTGATGGCTAATAAAAGACAGTAACTTTGCCAACTGGCTGAGCCTTCCATTCTTGTGGCGGGAAAGTTTTGGATAGGAACCCCCGCTAACTTTTAACAAGTTGGTAGCAGAGGACGGTTTGCTAGGTTTTCCCAGCGAATAGAACATCTCGACCCGCCACATGTCAGAAGGGCAGTGTGGTAACCCATGTTAACCAGCGTCTTTAGCTCCATGCGTGGAAAAACAGGAGGCTGACAGGAGCCGTCTTGGAGAAATTCCTACCCGCTTCCCATGGGACGCCTAGCAGACCAGACGGCAGAGTGCAAGGTTGAGGGAGAGTCCGCTTCTGAGAGACCTCAGTAGAATACGACATTTAAGAGTGTAAGTATAGACTTGGCTATATGACAAGAAGGGGGTAGGGACGGTCTGTGTCGTGTCGTTGTTGAAGTTTTTGTCCCATGTAAGGATACCTGTTGGGCAATCAGTTTGGGTATTCAGCTTAGACAGTCGGCTTGGTTCATGGAAGAGAAAAAAAAAGACAACAAATATATTGGATTCCCTGTGGAATTAAGCAGTCAGCTTATTTCATAGATGATTTTTTAATGGTATACGTGGGTATATTGGTTAGCAGAAGAGGCTACCTCATATTGCGGAAGTTGATTTCGTGGGTGAGTCTTACAAAGACGTTTTATCTGTAAGGCGACATTATAGATCGGGGGTTGCGTGTTTTTTTCAAATTCCCTGTTAGGAAAAGACAGAAAGGTGGCCGTATACAGGTTATGTTGACTTTGTCATTGTGTTTCTGGCAGTTCAGAGGCGGACATGTTGTGGGAAGGCTGGATTTCTTTTGTCAGCTCACTTCTCTGCAGTAATGGAGACATCACCAGTGAAGTTGGTTCATAGGACTCGAAGTGTATAGAATGGGGTAAATACATGATGGGTAGATTGTCAAAGGTTATAGAAAAGCAGTGTTGTGCCATTTGGGCGGGGCTTGGGCAGCTCAGGACTTGAATTGTCATTTGACTATTTGGGAGGAGGACTCCGAAAGAAGGGCGGTATGTGGAGCACGCCTGTGTTTGGGGGGGAGCCGGAGAGACTGCTGAGAATGTTTTGCCATATTGTATTGATTAATGGTAAAAGTGTCGAGATCCCAATTTGAGGTCAAGTAAGTATTCACACAGTTATGTATCCAGGTAAAAGAATGAGGGACATACCTCTACAGCATTTATGCAAGTCCCTCCCGTGATATCAAGACAAAATACTTAAATATAGCGTGGAATGGAAGAGCGATACAGAGGGCAAATTGGAAAAGCCATGGCCCAAAGACAGTAGTTTTTCAAAATGTATGCAGCAATGACTAAACACGTATTTGCAGGCAACTTATAAAGAGGACAAGCTGAGTAAACTCTGGGCCACATTAGAACTTTGGAAAATGTTCCAGCACGAGAACGGGTACTGGCTCGATGGCATTGGATGCTGAGCCCCCTCCCACTCCTCAGACAGTTGATACACACACTGCAACAGAACAACAGAACATCAGGGATTCTACGCCATGAAAGAGTAATTAAAAGCAGTGGCTGGATACACCAATCCCACTTTCGCACATGACATTGCAAAGCAAGCGAGTAACGCAGCATGAGATAAAAGCAGTGAGTGCATGCAAAGCTAAACGAGAATGACTTGGGGAAAACAGGACCTAAGGAATGCCAAGACCCTGTACTACCAAACAAATGGGTAGGTGCACACATAGCTCAAGCTAGATGGGAAAACAGTAAGTAGAACTTGGCACAAAGAGAAGGGAATACCCATTGAGAAGGAGACAGAGGAAGATGCTAAAGAATGTGCAGACATAATGGAGGTAGTAGAAAGAAGGGAAAGGGAAGAGGGGGGGAAGAGAAAGTGTACAAAAGGAAAAGGAGCAAGAAGAAGTGTGGGAGAAAGAAGAAAGGGAGAAATGAAGACAGAGAGGACGTAGCAAAACAGAAAGCTAAAGAAGGGTGGGTAAGACAACTACAGATAAAGAGGGAGAGAAGGAAGTCAGAGGTCGATTGGCTCGTTAAAGAACGCTGACATGCAGAAAAGAAAGGGTGCAGGAGGGAGCGAGAAAGAGATGAGAGTAGATAAAGGCACATTTTGAGGGTGACGAAGCTAGGATGGGCTGGCCAAGTTTAGGGGATGACATGGGGGATACTATACGAAGAAGGGTGGAGGATCTCTACCGAAGCAGGGGAAATAGTGCAGGAGGCACACAGACAGGCAGAGGTGCCGAACGTTCAGTGAGGGGGAGCACAATGTTACAGGCCTGACATGTGGCAAAAGGTAGGAAGACGTGACCTTAAAGAGACTCACTTTTGATGAGGGCAAAGACAGCGACGTTAGCCTGGGGACCCTACAGTCAGATGGAGATTCACTGGGAAGTGAGGACGAGGAGAAGGAAGGATATTTATGACACCCCAGGGGAGGGAGTGCAACCAGAGATACAGTGTGGGGAGGTGAAGAAAGCATGGGTAGGAGAGAGGGTGACATCTTGGGACAGTTACAGCACTCTGACGGCAGGCTGGGAGATGAGGGGGAATATTACTCCATATGCGCAGAGGCTCAGGGCCCGACTAGGATGGACAAAGAGGGAAAGGGCAAAGGCTTTCACCATTACTAAGGCTGGAGGGACTACGATGACACAGCTCCCATTACTGGAAAAGGGTGGCTACCGCAGTATATACCGTGGCAACAGATGGATAAGGATAATTTAAGATGCAAGCTGCCTTTGTTAAATGCTGGGGAGAGCAAGTGGATTTCTGAGATCGAGAGGCTGAAAGCAGGGCTGACATTGGCTGCAGAGTACATGAATAATTTACTTTCCGTTATTCTTTGGGAGGTAGCTGGTGATGTGTGGAGGAGAGCAGGGTACCCCAGAGGGACTGCACAGACCACAGCACACAATGGTGTGCCATTCAATAACTGCTGAGCGGCCGTGTGGAAAGCTCTAAGAGTACAGTACCCAGACACGATAGACATAAGCGTGATCATAGCATGCAAAATGTCCCACTCTCATACATTCAGCAGAATTCAAAAGAAATGGCGCCTTGAGATGAGGGAGCCATGGGACAAAACATTGGGGTTATTTTATCATATATTGTGCCAGGGGCTACCAGTCCAGGTGCAAAAACAGCTTAAGAGCACTATTGTAGCCTAATGCAACGAATGCATGCAAGAAGTGTGAGGAGAGAAAGCAGGAGGACGCAAAGCTGGTGCAAAATAAATTATCTACGTATATGATGTAAGGGGTGATGTTGGCGAGTGGAGAAGGGGTGGTCACTCAGCAAGTGCATAAGTGACCACAAATGACAGGGGGAGGGTTTGCAAGACAAGGGGACAGGAACCAATGGTCACAAGGACGGGGAGGGGTTCTGCAGTAAGGGGTTTCAGACATCCAATGCAGCAAAGTTGAGGGGGGTTCCAAAAGAAAACAGCTGAGACCGATTGGGGGACCATTACAATGTTGGGTGTGCAGACAGGTTGGCCACATATTGCAAGTGTGCAGATACAGAAGTGGAATATCTCAAAACGGGGAGATGCAGCAACAGCCCACATATCAGATGGATCAGACTGACTATTATGCCCAGGATTACATACAGGTGCAGGTGCATGTACCACGACAAGCACATGACCAAGACATGCAGATATAGCAATACCAGCCTATGACACATGTATCACAGACACAGGGACTTATGCAGCACCCACAACCAGCACAGCAGACATCAGTCCAAAAAAAGTCATGACCACGGCACATGCAGGCTCCATGACAACAGCTCTTGTGAGGAAATTGGAAGGGATGACCTTTGTAGGGGTAACCCATTCACAGGGATGGGAATGTCAGTATACCGACAATAGGACAGCCCACAGACAGACCTGATGTGTTCAATCCTATTGGTTACACACAAACCAGCCGAGGAACTACATATAGGAGTGGGTACTCTTGTCTCGTAGATACAGGAGTGACTAGGTATCAGGGAGGGAAGATATCTAATGTCAGGCATTGCCATGGATGCACAAGGATTCTCTGGGGCCCTGGAATTGGTTCCTTTTACTGATGAATTGCCACTTTCTGTGGGAGAACACAATTTGACAATTCCATTCTTCTATTCCTGACAGACACCAGTGAATATAATGGGTAGAGACATGATGAGCCGGCTCAACAGGACCATTTAATTCACAGACCACGGGATAGTGTGCTCAATGCCAGGTATTCATTACATGAATGTGAGAGATTTCATCCAGCCTTATTGTGGCTGAACAGTACAGAGGGGGGTGCCAGTAGACATTAAGCTTTTTTCATATGGGATAGAAGTATTAAACGCATGGCTTCCAGGGATACAGGGTAACCTGTTGTGCATACCGAAGCAATTCCTATTCAGGCCAGAGGTTTCTTCAGATGAGAAAAAAGGAGAAGAGAATAGAACTTGAAGTCAGTTATAGTGAGAGATGAGAGGATAGTACTGCATGGGACTGACATTACTGGATGATCACGGAGAACTGAAACAGCAGTAGGGGAGGTATATAGGCTGACTGATGTGACAGATGAGGACCTGTTGCACAACAACCAGTCAGAAAATGGTGATATTTGACATAGGTTTCACACATTGAGTGGAAATATGTTACAGAGAAGTGCTGTAGAGAATGGCTGTGGAGCGAAAACTGCCACCACCATTTCTCGAGGAAGGCTTAGGGTTGGTGCATCAGTCCCTATGACGTGGGCTTGCTAAAAGGGATAGGAGCAGTGAAGATAAAACTCAAACCAAGGATTATCCTACCAAGTGTAAGACAATACCCCCTATCGAGGGAATCAGATGAGGGCATATATGAGACGATCTCTGCACTGGTATAGCAAGGAGGTCTGGTACCCTCAGAATCACAGTGTAACACCACAGTATACCCTGTGAAGAAGAGAACAGGGGGATTGTGGCATTTCATACAAATTTTACACCTTTTAAACCAAACTGTTGAAGCAGAATTTCCATTGATTCTGAATCGAGCGACAATCTTGTGCAGCATCCCAATGGAAGCTTTGTGCTTCACGGTAATTGATGAGAAGAGCAACTTATTTTCTGTACAACTCCACAAAGAGTCACAGGACTTAACATCCTTTTTATATAGAAACTGGAATTGGAAACAAACGAGACTCCCACAAGGGTACTGTGGGTCACTTTCCATCTTCAGTAGGGTCCTACAGGTGGACCTAGGCAACATACGGATAGCGTGCACCGTCATGCAATACATGGATGACATTTAAATTTGTAGCAGAAGAGAAGGAACAGTGTCAAAATGAGTCAGTATATCTGCTGACAGTATTGGCAGAAAAGGGTTATTAGGTGGACAAGGCAAAAATCCAATATTGCCAAAAGGAATTGCTATACATAGGGCAGTTAATATCATAGGAAGGTTGAAGGGTAACTCCGGAAAGGGTGGAAGCAATTCGCAGAACGCCAAGGCCAACGACCGTGGGAGAGATGCAGCAATTTATGGCCTTTTGCAATTACTGCAGAGTTTGGGTATTTGACTATAGCACATACACGAGATGCCTATTGAGCGGGTTTATGGAGGCACAGAAAGGGAGTGGCGACTTGGAATGGACACATGAAATGACAGAGGCTTTTGAGGAGCGGAAGGTAGCAATAGGCACGGCCCCAGTACTAGGGATCCCTAACTATCAGGACAGATTCTATTTGTTCTCGCACTCCAATGCAGTAGTAATGACTGCGGTACTAACACAGAAGATCACTTTAGGATACAAGCATTGACATACTATAGTGGGCAACTAGACACAGTAATGAGTTCGCATTACCAAAATAGGAGAAGGACTTATGGGTATGAAGGGGATATTTGATATCTCCTTCAGATGCCCTATGGCGACAGGAGAACCCAGGCAAGGTAGTTCTACCAACAGAATAGGTGCAGATTGAAACTGCATCATCCTACCCACATGTGTAAAGAGGTACTTGCTGCTCACATTGGGGGAGACTGGTTTGGTCCCAACATGGCAGTGCATGTGACCGCATTCACAGATAATTGCATGACATGTAAAAAGTGTACTGCACAGCATACTTTACGTGGAGTGAGAGGGGCCATACCATGCCCCATAGGACCCTCTCAACACCTCCATATTGATTACGACAACATGATCCCGGTGTGCAAGGGCTACTGCTACATGGTAGTGGTTGTGTGGCCATTCTCCCAATGGATCGAGGCTGGACCCTGTTCACACCCCGATGCCCTTAGGGCGGACACATTCCTTTTCCAGGAAGTATTCCCATGATGGGGGGTGTGCAAGGTCCTGCAGTCCGACAATGGATCCCATTTTGTGAATAAGACTTTTGATAATATCACAACCCTGCTGGGGATACAGCACAAATTCTCCTGTCCTCTACACCTTCAAGCGAAAGCGATGTGTGAGCACCTCAACAGCCTGCTCAAAGAAAAACTAGCCAAAATCAAAGTAACACTAAAGCAGGATTGGCTCTACTGTTTACCCTGGCCCTGTTCGCACTGCACAATCAACCTGGATCCAACCACCACTTAATGCCCCATTAGGTGGTAACAGGAAAGCGCATGCGACTACCCCTGGCTCCTCCAACTAGGGCATTAACAGATGCAGATGCAGCGTCAAAAGTGTTTGGAGATTAAATATATGAATATGTTGCTTCTTTGATGGCTAGTGCATCTCTTATTTCTCACCAACTGCAGACGCAGGGGAAGAGGTCAAAGAACAGCGAGGAAGACAGCAGAATGCCCCTGCAGGAAGTCCCGCCCCTTACTACCTATATGTTGGAAGCCAGAAGTAATGCCATGCTTAACACCAGTGACTGTGACTGTTCCGTGAAGAGCCTTCGAGCAAAGGTATCCACTAGGAAAACCCTATCTGATGTATCCCTGAAGAGATGACAATCTCATGGAGGATGTCCCCGAAGGAATAGGAGAATGAAAGAAAGAGAAGTTGGCAACTTCACAAAAGAGGAGCGTGACACACTGAGAAGAATGGCTGAAGAAGAGAATGTATGGTCCTTATAGAAACTAATGACAAAGTAAAGAATCGAGTAACCTTTCATATGCGAGATGAAGATTGCAGGTGTGACAAGCACTGAAGAAAATGCAAGCCGTTTTATAACTGTACAGATGCAGCAACACAAGTAGACTAAGTAATCTTAGAAGCTGGCTATATGTAGTGAATAGACTGCAGGCAGTGCTTTCATTATATAGAATCTGGACATCGGTGTCACAAATTTAGTAAGCTCAAGCCCATGGAGGAAGACTGATGCTGTGTTGCAGCAAACAAGTAGCTGAGATCATGGAAAGGCCAAGAAGAGCTGCCTGGTCTGAAGCAGCCAAGAACTGGTTATCTGTCTTTGAAGAAGAGTGAGCATGAGGTGCTGAATCATCCCTTGTTAAGGTGCAAAGAAAGAACACCATGAGTGCTAGGTTTATTCATTTAATATAATTAAATGCTCGAAAAGAGGCTGAATTGTGGTCTTCTGTCAAGAGGGCTAAGGATGGAAATAGAAGTGGGCATGCAGTTCTAGACTTAAGATAGCATGTGCTTGCACTCCCATATATTCCCTGGGGCAAGTATACTTTGCAAGGCCAAGTTCATAGACACTCTGCATGGCAGAAGACATGGGTGCTAAGAGGTGTTGGGCTAATTGGGTGGGGAGACACAGTCAAAGCCCACCCACTGACACCTGAGGTACTAGATCACGTGTTGCCAGTGAGCTGAATGTTCCAGAAGAGCACGAGTGTGCCAACCAATTGTAGAAGGCCATATGAGCCTTATAGTTTGATAGCCAATGATGAACCGTGTATCTATTTACTAATGAAGATGACTTGCACTAGGGGTGGGTATGAGTTATCCACCTGACTATAGAGACCCAATCACAACCTGTTCCTGCTTAGAAAGTATACTTAGATATTCCCCTTAAGCCACAACTCCCCGTAGCTCTTTCTTATTTGCCACGTAGTGTGACGTCATGTGTGATTAGTTTTTACTATATACATGTACTTTTTTATGAAAGGCTTCGAGTGAGATTATACCGTGCAACGTCCGTTGATGTTCGTTGAAACTTCCTGTTCTAGACAATTGATATTAAAACAGTGAAGTAATATTGCCTTCTTCCTGAGTTGGTTTGATTATTTGGTGTAAGCGTTACTCTGCGTCCCATCTACTACACGATATGCTATTTATTTAAGGGCCATAGGCTCATGTGGTAGCAGTGGTAGAATGGTTAGACCCATCGATTAAGTTAGCTCCAGTATTTCAGATGATCGCACAACCTCCGCAATCTAGTCGGAAGATTGTAGGATTTCCTGTGGAGAGCGGCTGAATAGAAATCTTGCAAGAAAATCGAGACAGTGGGCAGGGTCCCTCTTTGATGAAATCCCGACCTGGTTTCCACAGGCGCTTTAAAGACAGCAGGCAAAAGTGGCGAGTTGGAGGAGGAGATGCTACCGAGAGCCTTGAGTCAAACGACCGATGGGAAGAGGGGAATGACAAACTAAGGGGACTGGGTTGTGGTAATTATAAAGTAACGGGAGTAACAGGAAATGTTGTATGGCGATAGAGAGAGAGAGATAGCACCTGAGAATCCTGACCCAAGCTGGTCCTGAAGAAATTGTCTCACACTCCAGTCGGAGTCATTAGACTATGTGTGAACAGGTTCACATAAGTAGATGAGTTGAACTCTGTGAACAGAGTATTAATTAGAGGTGAGAGGAAAAAAGGGTGAGCACCATGGTTTTTAAGTGCAAAGTCGGCTAGTCTGTCTGTGTATTTGTGTGAAGAAAAGATGCCGAAGAGTGATATATGTTGTGAAAAAATTGAGATAAAGTCAAGAAGGTATACTATCTATCTAGGGAAGTGGTTGGTACCAATCCAGAGGAAGACAGAGATCATTGAAAAATAGAGGTTTGAGCGGCGATTGTTGGAGCACGCTCATATTTGTTGTTTTTGGTGAAGGTATTTTTATAAAGTCTGGTAAGTATTGACAGTCAATTGAGACTCATCACAATGGGAGACAGTCCTCTGATGCATTTAAGTAAGACACTGCCAAAGCACAAGCCCAAGCTCAAACAGTATAGTGCAGAATGGGAGAAAGGCACGGCAGATATGATGTGCATGCAATGGCCACAAGGGGGATCATTGCCAAAAGCAGTACTGCAACACATGACCACATACTTGCACGTTGCCCACACAGGGAAGAAATTGGAGAGAAGGCTAGCTATTTTAAAGCTTTTGAAAATGTACCAGGAAGAGGGGGAAGATCCACCCCCGAAGAGTGGATGCTTAACCAGTGTAAGGAGAAAGCTGTTGATCCCTCAGCTCCCCTTACCTTCCATGAAGTGAAAGACGCTAGTGCGGAAGAACTAGGGTTGTATCCTTTTGAAAGCAGTGACTGGGTATAGTAATCCAATATATGAACCGCTTGCTTATAGCAGTGATGATAGTCCAGAGAAGAGTAACATCATACAAAACAAGGAAGAGAAAAGCGAGTGATTGAATGTATCGACAGAAAGAGAACAAGAGATAAAGAGATGGAAAGGAGAGAAGGATAAAGCTGACGAGATAACTCTTGTGCAGAATGAATAGATGAGAGGACAGATATTACTCAAGCTAGATGGGAAAAGCATTGAGGAAGTAAGGAAAGAGAAGATCAGGACGAACAGGATAGAAAAGACAGGGAATGAGAAAAAAGATTGAAGGAAGATGAACATAAAAGAAAGAGTAGGGAGCAACAAGAACAGATGTATCAGGAGGAGCAAGAGAAAAAAGTAGAACGGCAGAGGAGCAAAGAAAGTATGACAACAGACAGAGAGCAATAGAAAATAGGGACAAATGAGAAAAGAAAAGAGAAGAGGGGGAAGCGCAGAACCTAAGAGACAAAAGAAAACAGAGACGAAACGAGGAAGAAGAAATCAGAGTAGGAGAAAGGAGAGAAGAATGAAGACACGAGGAGAAGAGAATGAGAAGGGAGGCAAGAAAGCAAAGAGAATCAGATGAAGAGTTAGAATGGAAGAGGAGACAGCCAGAGCTTGATATTAACCTCATTCAAAAAGAGCTAATGGGGACAAGTCCAGCAATATGATGGGACAGAATGCATGAGTTCCTTTCGCTAAAGGGAGCAATGCCAGAGGCATCCAGATTAACATTGGACGAAGTGAACATTGACATAGGAAGTGTCGGCACAGATTTGATAAGGCCTATCAAGAATTGAGGGCAAGTATCAAATCAGGAAGCCAAAGGAAGGGAGATCAATTGTTAGTATTTCAATTATGAGATGAAGGAGAAAATCCATTCAGCCTCGAACACAGAGCCTTATCCTTAAGCAGACTTAACTTAGATAAGGGTGAAGGGGACGAGAGTCACACTAGTTGGGGATTAGCCATTTCAGACAAGGAGAGACAAACCTTCTGTGGGGAAGAGGGAGCAGGTGCATGTACTCCTGAGGGAAGCCTACAGATGGATAAGGAAGTAAGATGGTCCAATCTAGAGCAACCTAAGGATCGGACTCCAGATTCTATAGGATATCCAGAGCATCCCAGAGGCGATCGTATAGTGAGAAAGGAGAAACACCGCCACATGTGAGCAGGTTAAGGTCATTACCGACAAGGAGACGAACAGGTACCATTGTCCCTGCCATGGATAGGCAGATGATGGGAGCCGATTGCGGATTAGGGTTTACACAGTTTCTCTTATTGGAAAAAGGGGGAGCAAGAGTGCAGTATATTCCATGGCCACTGATAGATAACATCATTTAAGATGCAAACTCCTGAGTTTGACGACGGGGGCAGGAAAATGGAATTATGAATTAGAGAAAATGACAGGAGGAAATATATTGGCCATAGGAGACATTAAGGGTGTCCTAACCGCCATTCTTGGGGAAAGAGCTGATGACACATGGAGGAGAGCAGGCTATTCAAGAGTGACAGAACACAGCGCACAATGGAACACTGTTTAATAATTTCAGAGCAGATGTTTCGAGTGCACTCAGGGTGCAGTATCCTAACACATCAGACATGGGTGCAATCATGACATGTAAAATGAAGGAAGATGAAGACCATATTATTTACATTCAGGACATTAAAGCACGTCAGACTCTTGATATGAGGGAGCCATGGGAAAATACAGTGGCATTATTTTACCACATTTTATGTCACGGGTTACCCGTGCAAGCACAGAGTCAAATAAAGAAGCAAGTGGGAATGGAAGCAAAGCCATGGGCTGCAATACAATTGAGTGTCATCAGTGTCAGCTGTTGCAGGGGAAAAACAAAAAGAAAGATGAGGCAAGGATAATTGATGAAGCCAAATTAGTTCAGAAAAAATGGTCAAAATTTGCCATAGAAGGGGTGGTACTGACAAGCGGAGAAGGATTGGGAATGCAGCAAGCAGTGGGTACATCACAGGTGAATAATCACAGCATGATGGACCCAGGAGGGGATAGGTTCATGCCACAAGGCAGAGGCATGGGCTTTAGAGGAAGGGGTGGATTCCAAAACAATCAAGGTGGGTTTCAAAATGCACAGAATGAGAATAAGAATGCACAAGAAGGATTCATCCAAGGGCGACTAGTAAGACGGGCTCCACATGTATGTTGGATTTGTGGGATGACAGGACACATTGCACGTTTATGTGCGAACCAGGGAAATGTACAGCATGGCCACCGTATAGCACACAAACTAGGGAAGGGTTTGCCCAAGATCAGACAGTGTATCAGACACAAGCGCCGCAAATGCAATAGGCACAGCAACCACAAAAAGTGCAAATTAATCCACTGCAAGGGCAGTCACAGCACCCCCCATTCAGACACAGCAGTATGCACACACGGGATAATTACTGACACCTAGAATCGGGGGTGTCACTGTGGTGGGAGGAAATCCTTTCACAGGAACAAGGGTATGCATTGATCCACAATATGTCATGCCTGGCCAATACTGGGGAACTCTCTCGTGACCCCTCCTCACCTCTTTCTTAAAAAAGGGTTGGTCGGGGTCTCCGTTGTCTCTTTTCTTCAGAACTTATTTTCTCCTTTGCACTTCTGGGTCTTGACCTTCTTTTCACGCAAATAAGGACAAGCTCCACAGAAGGCCACCTTGGCAGGAGGAAAACCTCTGGACAAAGGGGACCCCAGGGAGCCAGCCTCCGGAGCAGGAAAAAAGCTCTTAGCACCAAAAATCCCTGCTGTTAAGTGTCAAGTGATTCACTAATGATGATCCTATTGGTACAGCAAATTGTTCCGATTGTGGTGGCAGGACGATTCTAACAATTTCAGACTGATGAGTTCTAACAGTGGAGGCTTGGTAGCAGATTCAAGGGCTTGGGCAGACCATAGGGATGTGGACTGAGCAAGGAGAATCTCAGGTAATAGAGCAGAAATGAAGAATATATTGAGAAGAAATGCCAGAACGGCTGCATAAAGTGCAGAAGCACCAGAAAGGTACGAACAGTCACAGAGGATGAAATGAACACCTTTACGTAGAGAAAATACAGCAAGGAGAGGTTAGCGGAAGAGCCGATGACAGTAAAGAGAGAGAGCGTCGCTTGTAGTGCGGGTACCAGCCAAGGCGGGACTCGGGTGAAATGGAAGCCTCACGAATGAGAGGCGGAAGGAGGAGACCTGAGACTAGTAAGGCAAGAGAAAGATAAAGGCAAGGCAAAAACAACAGGGGAAAAGGTCAAAAACACACAAATGCTCAGTAGCAGGAGAGAACAGCTAGGAGAGCTGCAGCGGGTACCAGGAAGTACAATACAACGCACTGAGCCGTGGCTACAGCACATTGTTATAGTAATCTTGCACCGCAGCGGCCATGTTGGGAGAGGACTAGACTGCGTGCAGTATTTTCCAGATAGCTGTTCCCAAAACCTGATTTGGACGTGTGATACAAAGCATTCTCCATGTGTGCCACATGACAGTATGCCTCCTTCCCTTCTGGGTACCTCCAGGTATGCTCTGATGACTTCTATGAAACCGTTGCAAGAGTAGGAGTGCATGAATGTGGCTCATAGGCTCCAAAGTTCGTTCAGACACAGAGTATCCCTTCCAGTGTACCAAATACTGTAAAGTGCCCCTTCTGTATCTCAAGTCCGCAATGTGTGAAACTTCGTACTCTTCGGGTTCGGAGTCAGCTATGATCTTATGCTGTTGTCACTTCCTTAAAAATGGGTCTGACACAAAAGGTTTTAAGAGGGAAGAGTGGAAGACTGGGTGTACTCTCTTCATCTTTTTTGGGAGAGGGAGTCAATATGCCACAGGATTTATGCGTTCCAGAATGGGGTAGGGGCCAATATATTTAGGGGCGAACTTCCCCAGGTGTACCCATCGGGGAAGGTACTTGGTAGCCAGCCAAACTTGAGATCCAGGAGACCAATCTGGATTAGCTCGTCTCTTGCGGTTGGCCCAGTCCTTATACCCTTGTCTGCTTGTTTCCAAAGATCTCAAAGCATCCTTATGAGTACTCTTCATAGTGTCCAGAAGACTGTCTACTGTGGGTGAATTAGAGGTGGAATGTCCAATCCAAGGCAAATGTCAAGTGTGATAGCCATAGGTACAATGGAAAAAGCTCATATTAATCGCTGTGTGGTGAGAGTTATTATAGGAGAATTTGGCTAAAGGCAGCAATGAGGACCAATTGTCCTGTTCACGATTACAGAAGCATCTGAGGTATTGCTCTAGTGTGGCATTTAACAGCTCTGTCTGCCCCTTACTCTGGGAGTGGAATCCCGATGAAAGTGCCCTCTGTATTCCTAGCTGTAAGCAAAGTGTGGACCAGAATCTGGAGGTGAACTGTGATCCACAATCTGAGAGTATGGTTCTTGGTAGTCCATGAAGTCGAACTATATACTTGAGAAAAACTGATGCCATCTCTGGAGCCGTGGGGAGACCCGAGAGGGCTGAAAAGTGAGCAAGTTTACTGTAAGAGTCGATCGTAACCATGATGGCATGACAACCTTCGGATAACGGAAGGTCTACAATGAAGTCCGTTGAGACATGTTCCCAAGGTTGTGTTGGTAATGGAGGTTGTTGCAATAGACCTAACGGTCTACCAGTCATGGACTTGCTGGTGGCACAGACCGGACAAGTAGACACATAGGTATGCACATCCATGTGTAAAGTGGGCCACCAAAACAGTCTAAAGTGTTCTTCAAACCCTTGTGTCCTGCCAGTGGAAGATCATGACATCAGGCTAGCACTTGGGCCCTTAGATCGGGTGTAGGTATGTATAGTGCCGTGTCATGATACAACAGTCCATCTTTCAGGAGAAGGTCAGAATTACTCTCTTCTTCTGACCGAATCCCTTCTTGGATCGCCTGTAGAAATCCTGTTACCATGGAAATGAACCTCTTACCTGATGAGAGCAGTTCTCTTCCTTGGAGAGAGCTTGGATCTATTTCCCAACTCCTAGAGAGAACGTCGGCCAATGTGTTCTGAGAGCCCGGGAGATAAGTGAGAAGGAAGTCGAATTGAGAAAGGTAATACGCCCATCTGGCATGGCGAGAATTGGAGCATTCCATTTGTTGGAGGACCCTAAGGTTGCGATGATCGGTCCTCACTATGAATGGTTATAAGGAACCTTGTAGCAGGTGCCTTCATTCTTCAGAGGCCTGTTTGATACCAAGAGCTCCTTCTCCAGTACAGAGTAGTTTCTTTCACTGTTAGTGAGAGACCTGGGATAATAGGCCACCGGGTGCTCGAGATCATCAACACACCTTTGAAGGAGAGCCGCCCCAATGGCTAAATCTGAGGCGTCGGTTTCTAGTATGAACTGACCGGTCTGGTCTGGTTGCACGAGGACTGGGGCTGTAGTGAACAACTCCTTCAATCGCTAAAAAGCTTGTAATACCATAGGGTACATGTCGAACTTGACCCCCTTCTTTAACAAGGTGGTGATGGGGAGAACCATGTTCGAGAAATGGGGAATAAAGCAGCGATAAAAATTGGCCAAACACAAAAATCTCTGGACATCCTTCACGTTCTTTGGTTCGAGCCACCTTAATATCACTTCCACCTTGCTTGGGTCCATCCTGATACCGTTCCACACTGAACTGGCATTTTCCTGGTTTAACGAAGAGCTGATTCTTTTGGAGGCGACTGAGTACTTCCTTGACATAGATGAGATGCTCTGAGGACTAGACGAGAATACCAAGATGTCGTCAAGGTATACGACAACAGACAGAAACAGGCGATCAGAAAAAAGCTTGTTGATTAACCTTTGGAAAATGGCCAGGGCATTCACCAGGCCAAAGGGCATGACCTTGTATTCAAATAACCCTAAAGGTGTTCGGAAGGCGGTTTTCCATTTGTCGCCTTTCCGAACTCTGAGGAGTTGATACGCTCCCCTCAGATCTAGCTTAGCAAAAATGGTGGAACCTTGCACAGCTTCCAGGATGTCCCGGATCGAAGGCATGGGATAACGGTCACATAGAGTGACCCAATTCAGTCCTTGATAATCAATACATGGGCGTAATTCTGAGGTCCCCTTTTTAGGGATGAAGAATAAGGAAGCCCTGCCTGAAGTTTTGGACTCTTGGATTAATCCATTCTGTAAGTTTGCATCTAGGTGCTCTTTGAACGCCTTTCTTTCCAGAAGGGAGAGCGGGAAAATCCTGCCAAAAGGAACAGAGGCCCCTTCTTGTAGCTTCAGGGAACAATCTTCAGGTCTGTTGGGGGGGTAGAAGCCTGGGTAGCTTGTCTTCGAATACTTCTGAGTACTGTTTGTATTGCACAAGGATGCTAGACACCACAGGTGTCGAGAGTACGATCTCGTGCTTTACCTTTTCTTATTGAGACGGATGCTGAAGACAGTGTTCCTGACAAAAGTCTGAAGCAAAGCTCAAAGTGTTCTGGGCCCAATCTATATGAGGATTATGTCTCCTTAGCCAAGGAATTCCCAGTATAACTGGGAAGTGGGTGACTCTGATCACATCAAATGTGATGGTTTCCTGATACCTACCCATCTGTACTTGTATGGATCCTGTCTCCATCACAATGGGACCTGAAGAAAGGGGGGTACCAATAACCCCTTCAACCGGAATAGATCGGTGCTTGTTCAACACCATTGAACCTTTCTCCTGCACCCATTAATGTCTTTAAAATTGCTGGCTGCCCCACTGTCTAGCATAGCCAACACCTCTCCAGTCCTCTCAGGGTTCAATTGTAGCTGTAAAAGGAACACCATCAAACTGGAGTCTTCTGTGAGATTTACTGCTTGAGCATGGTTGCAGGGTCTTCTGCTAGATCCCCCAGTATCACCCGTGTGTTGACTCGTGGGGAGGTGTTACCTGTTTCCTAGGGCGACCTCTGTACAGTTGCGTAGCAGATGTTTCAAGGATCCACAATACATACAGAGACCTAGATCTCCTCTTCTGTTCCTTTTGTCTGGAGTGAGGGGTCCCCGTGCTGCCCCTATCTGCATCGGCTCATCCGGAGGGTGTTTGGATCTCGAAGAGTCTTTAGTAGGAGGCGAGAGGTCTGCCACAGGGGAGTAGGCCCATTGTGTTCTTCTTTCCTGACGCCTTTCCATCATACGGTATTCAATCTGTAAGGTCAGGGTAATTAGTTCTTGAAAGGTACCTGGGCGTGCAACCCGAGCCAGTCATCCTTGAGGTCTTCATGAAGACCTCTTCTGAAAATTGTCTGCTAAACCAAATCCGGCCAACCTGAATCTGTGGCAACCTTCTGGAATCTGGACACGTAGGTCTGGACATCAGAACTGCCCTGCCGGATGTCTAACACAGCTTCACATGAGGTAAACAGTACCTCTGGTCGGTCAAATCTGTTCCGGAATAGCTGGACAAATTGGTCAAAATTCTGTAAGGCCAGGTCATCATTCGTCACCAGAGGAGTGGTCCAGGCCAAAGCGTTTCCCACTAGGTTTGAAATAAGGAACTCGACTCGGGCCCTATCAGTCTCAAAAGTTCTTGGTCTGAACTTGAAATAGACCCGACAGGCATCCATAAATTCTTTCCAGGATTTGGCACTACCATCTTATTTACCAAAGGATAAAGGCATGGGAGGTAAATCCCCTTTTTCTTCGTTCCGTGCTGTAGCCTGTTGTCTAAGTGCTACGTTTTCAGCTTGTAGATTTTGCATCTGAGTGGTCAGGCCTTCAATGGCGGCCACCAACTCCTGGTATTGTTCCAACGAAGCCATGGGTATTTCTAGGCATTGTATACTGTCACGCCTGGCCAATACTGTGGAACTCTCCTGTGACCCCTCTTCACCTCTTTCTTCCGAAGAGTTGGTCGGGGTCTCCGTTGTCTCCTTTCTTCGGAACTTCTTTTCTCCTTGGCTCTTCTGGGTCTTGACTTTCTTTTTGCGCAAATAAGGACAAGCTCCACCGGAGGCCACCTTGGCAGAGGGTAAAACCCTGGCCAAAGGGGACCCCAGGGAGCCAGCCTCCGGAGCAGGGAAAAAGCTCTTAGCACCAACAAACCCTGCTGTTAGGTGTCTGGTGATTCACGAATGATGATCCTCTTGTTACAGCAAATTGTTCTGATTGTGGAGGCAGGACGATTCTAACAGCTTCAGACTGTTGAGTTCTAACAGCAGAGGATGGGTAGCAGATTCAAGGGCTTGGGCAGACCATAGGGATGCGGACTGAGCAAGGAGAATATTGGGTAATAGAGCGGAAATTAAGGATATATTGAAAAGGAACACCAGAACGGCTGCAGAAAGTGCAGAAGCACCAGAAAGGTACGAACATTCACGGACGATGAAATAAACACCTTTCCGTAGAGAAAATACAGAAAGGAGAGGTTAGCAGAAGAGCCGATGAAAGTAAAGAGAGAGAGCGTATCTTGTAGTGCGGGTACCAGCCGAGTCAGGACTCGGGTGAAATGGAAGCCTCATGAACAAGAGGTGGAAGGAGGAGACCGGAGACTAGTAAGGCAAGTCTTACTTGACACACGCACGCTCAGGAGCAGGACAGAACAGCTAAGAGAGCTGCAGTGGGTAGCAGGAAGTACGATACAATGCACCGAGCTGTGGCTACGGCGCGTTGTTATAGCAACACTGCAATGTGGCACCCATGGTGGAAGAGGACTAGACTGCGTGCAGTCTTTTCCGGATAGTTGTTCCCAAAACCTGATTTGGGACGTGTGATACAATGCATTCTCCATGTGTGCCAAAACCGCCAGGGCTGCCGCATGAAACAATAGGTTAGCTCAAAGGGTGACTTCATGTGTTCAGTACTATCAGTGACACCAGACCACCAAGAGGAACCAAGGGTTGATGTGACGATAGGAGGCAAATCTTTTTCTTTTCTAGTAGACACTGGGGCTATTCGTTCATGTATACAAGAGTGAAAATATCCAATGTCGGGAATTGCCCTGAATGTCCATGGTTCCCAGGAGCTACGAGTCGAGTTCCTTTTACTGATGAATTACCAGTCGCTATCGGAGGGTGTTCCATTGTTGTATTCAGGATAGATTACAGTTAACATTTTGGGAAGAGACTTGATGACAAAACGTAACATGACGATTTCATTTCCTGGCAAAGGGAGAGTGTGTTCCACTCCCGGAATACACTAGTTGAATGTGGTTGAATTTATACTGGCATTCACAGGGCAAGTGGCTCAGCAAGATGTACCAATAGAGCCAGAGATTTTTCTTTATGGGGCGAGCATTCTATTGACATGGTTACCTGGCTTAATGGGAAGAACCATGAGGATAGCTGACAAATTCTTGTTTAGAACGCAGATACCTATGGACAAAGAGGGGGGACAGGGACAGACTATCCCCTAGAATTAGAAGCAGCCATAGTATGAAGTGAAATGGCGATGCTTGAAGGAACAGATGATGAGCTTAGACCATGGAGAACAGTAATAGCTCTCGAAGAAGGGTGCAGGCTGACTGACATTACTGATGATGACATGTTTAGAGATGATCCAACAGATGATGAAGTAGTGTTCTTTATGAGCATTGCATACTGGATAGAAATAGAGAGAAGGGAATTCCCACACAAATGGTAATAATGCTGCAGCGCCCAGCATTCCTTGACGAAGACTTGGAAAAGGTGCGAAGTGTCCTATGGACTGCAGACCCTTATGATGCAGGCCTATTGAAGGGAAAAGGGGAAGTCAAAGTAAAGCTGAAGCCAGGGGTGATTTTTCCTCAAGCAAAACAGTACCCCCATATCTCGAGAGGCCGATAAGGGTATATTCAAGACTATCTCAGCACTGATGAAACAAGGTATTCTGGTGCCATCAGAAACATTGTGCAACACTGCAGTGTATCCTGTGAAAAAATCAAAGTGACGGTTGTGGAGATTCATACAGGACATGAGACCGATTTACCAGATTGTCAAGGCAGAGTTTCCTTTAGTTCCTAACCCGGCAATGATACAATGCAGTATCCCATTAGATGCACGATATTTCACAGTAATTGATTTGAAAAAATGTGTTTTTCTCAATCCCGTTGCACAAAGACTCATAAGACTTGACTTCATTTACATTCTGCTAGACTCATCTGAAACATACTAGGCTGCCTCAAGGGTTCTATGAGACTCCATCTATCTTTAACAGAGTCCTACAGATGGATTTAGGCAATATTGATTTGAAAAGTGCGGTGATACAGTATGTAGATGACATTTTAATTTGTAGCACTACAGAAGATGAGTGCAGGCAAGACTCGATTCAGTTAATGACTATCCTAGCAGACAAGGGATACAAGTAGACAAAGAGAAGTTACAGTATTATCAAAAAGAGGTGTTATGCATAGGACAGTTGATTTCACATGGGGAAAAGAAGGTGACACCTGAGAGGGCTGAGATGATTATGAAAACTGCAAAACCGCACACGGCGAAGCAGATGCAACAATCTTTGGGGATATGTAATTATGTTAGAGCCTTGGTGTTTGACTAAATTTTGTTCACAAGGCCCCTTTTACAGGATTTGAAAAAAGTACAGGTAAATTAAGTTACAATAGAATGGACTGAGGAGATGGAAGAAAGGTTTGGGAAGTTGAAAAAGAGGACTTGCACAGCTCCTGTTTTGGGAATCCCCAATTATGCCGAGGAGTTTTCTTATTCTCTCACACAAATGGGACAGTCATGACAGCGGTGCTTACACAGAGGACTACATTAGGGTACAAACCTCTAGAGTATTACAGTGGGATTCTAGACCCAGTTATGAGAGTACACTTTCCATACAGACAGTCATTGGCAGCAGCCGCATTCGCAATTGAGACATCTCCAAGTATTGTAATGGGCTGCTCTATGACACTTTGAAGAGGAGGAGTCAAGTACCCCCACCAAAAGCTCTGCCCCTGTTAGGCAGTACCCTTTGGGAACACCATACACAATTAAGTCTACAGGTGCAAGTACAAATTCACCTTTAATAGAAGTCTGTACTAAACAGTAAAGTGGTACCGATGGCTGTGCAGCCAGACCTATCTCAAGAGTAAAGTGAGCAGTATCAGAAGTTACACAAAGGACAGTAATTACTATGGTTCAAGCAAACACTGATTCAAGGTTTCTGAGTAAAAGAATATACATTTATTTACACCATCAGTTATACAAGTTCACTTATGTAAAGCAGCAGAAAATCACAATCTTAATACACTACAATAACCCCCAATCAATTCTGGACAGGTTAGGCTTAAAATGAAGTGTGAGCAAAATGGCACTCCAGCAATTTAAAAGGGAGGACAAGACAAGGTTATCCAAAATCAACAACACCAACAAATGATAAGCAGGGCAATCTAGAAAAGGCTTACTACACCTAGGATTCAAATCAATAGGCCTGGGCCAATGTTAATGGTTCAGAGTCTTTGCAGAGGATCACACAGTTCAGAGTAGTTTGCGGTTAAGTCTTTGCCAAGAGTTCAAAACAAAGTTGGTCGGAGGAAAAGTTATTCAAAGGAGAAGCGTTCAGAGAGGTGAAAGATTTCAAACACTTTCACCACGGTCGGACGGAATGAACGACCGGATTTGAACAGCACCTTAAATGAAGAAGAATGCTGTAGCTGAGGCGGTTGTTCCTGGAAGTTCCTGCAGGCTCACTGTTCCTGAAGTGACTGTCGTGGTGACAAGAAGGAGGAAGACTGGAGGGTCCTGCACTACCCAGGGAAGAAGCCAGCAGCAGAGCTAAGAGTCGAATAAAAGGTGCGCTCCTTAAAACCCAAACAGATTCCGTTCCTCCTGGCTATCCAGTTCACTGCAGCGATGCACAGCTAATTCGACCAAGAGAGGAAGGCCGGCATTTGGTGTTTGGCAAGCTGGTTGGTCCCACCAAGCTCAAGGGAAGAAGATGCCTTGCAGATCTTTTCTGTCATCGGAGTTTCGGGAGATTTGGACCTGCAGCAGGGCTTCACCGGGATGTCTAGAAGTTGCAGCAGTCGTCTTCCTTCAGCTCCTCATTGGTTCTCTCGTTCCAGTGGTGACTTTGCCTTCCAAGTCCCAGAGACTTACTTTTAAGCAGTTTTTCCCCATTCACACAGCCGGGCTGTCAATCACACAGCAGGGTGGCTGTCCTTGCAGGACAGCCTCCTAGCCAATCAAACTAGAGTGTGATGTGGGTCTCCAAGGAGACCCTGTGTAGGGGGCCTATAACCCCTCCCTCACATCATGTCCACCCAGACACTCAGGTACCTAAGGAGGACTTCTGTGCAGAAGCCCACCAAAGGACGGTGAACAAAAGAACCAAACCTGGTTGGCGCACAGATAGATGGTGAATAAACTCGACCGGAACCAAAATAACATCAGTGGGGTCCTGCGGGTTACAGTTTGAGGCTACCACCATAGCCTCTAACAGTACTGAGGCTATTTTCATAGCTTGCTGTAGAATAAGAATGGTAGATACCACTGGCACCAGCCAAATCTTAGAGAAAGGGGAACAAAATAATGTTCCATGAGAACAGACAAAAAGGGATAACTATTAACCCTTCCAGTACTCTATGGAAGATAGTTTGTACTGGGTCTGTAAATTTAAAAAGGCTAGTAAAGTCAATGGCAACTTTACATGTTATGGGAGACAGGAGTCAGTCCCTGAAAATGGAGTTTAACAGTGGGAAGTCTAAGTCTAAAAAGACAACCCTGTGTCACTGCACTAAATGTGCTATGAGACACACAGTAAAAAGATGATGCCTATGGAGTGGGTGAGACTCCATAGTCCATGAGCACCAAATGTACAACACACAGCAAAAACACATGTAAGAGTGGGAAAAAAGGCTCACACTCTTACCAGGGGAAATAAATAAATCCTAGAAATCCAACAAAGCTGCTGAGGGACTCAACAGGTAAGGGAAGTTAGCCATTCTGGAGAATTCTCCCTAACAGCCCCCATGTTGCGTATATGTTGGTAGCTGGAAATTGTGACACGTGCCATACCAGTGAGGATGCCTGTACCGCAAAGAATCCTTGAAACAAGTTATGCATTGAGAAAACCCGATATGCATTCACGGAGATATGATGGTCTTTTGGATAAAGTCCTGGAAGAAGTGTGAGAATGAGTGAAAAAGAAGAATGGTGATGTCATGTGGAGCAGAACTGACGCACCCAGAAAAGATACATGAGGCAAAAGAACATACGCATTCTATGAGATCTGAAGAAGAGGTACCAAAGATAAGCAACATTTCTGTCTCGAGATGAAGATGCTTATGCTACAGAAACGCTGGAGAAAATGCTAAATCAGTTTACACTTGTACAGATGCAGTAAAGAAAGTAGACAAAGTGATCTTAAGGCTGGCTATGTAGTGAATAGTTTGCAGCGATGCGCCAACGTATACACATAGGAATGTATAGAATCTGGATGCTCCACAATGTACTTTAGCAAGGCTTTAACCCTGGGAGTCGAAAGGGTTTTCAGTGTGGCGCAGTTGGAAAAAAGCTGATGGCGAAGGAGAAATTCAAGAAAGGCTTGGCTGGCCCAGCACCAAGAAGTCAAGGCCACCGTGAGCCTGGTTGTCCATCCAGTAGTTACATGAATGTGAAAAAGAAACAAACTTCTGTTTGAGGTGAAATGGAGTCTCCAGTCACATGGTCAGATCAAATTAGACATTGGGTCAAGCTACACCCAAACTATGGCATACACCCTTTTATTCTCAGGCACAGAGAGCTTCTCCAAGACAAGTTCAAAGCCTTAGTTGACTGGCAGACTTCATGAGTGATGATAGATTTTGGGCTCATTGGGAGGGGAGGCATGACCATGCTGACCCTCCCTGCACCTGGAGTGGTAGCCTGCATGCTGCTAGCGTGTGGAATATTCCAGAAGGATACCAGAGTGCCAACCAATTACAGAGGGCCACGTATTAAAGAGCCCTATAGTCTGTATAACCAATGGAGTGTTGTATATTTTGTGACTTGCTAAGAGGAGGGCTTAGTTGTCCACCTGATGTTATTGACTAAATCACTTCCGCCGTTAATATGGAACGTATACTTAGATGTTCCCGGTAAGCCTATCACATCCCTAAGTAGGTTTTAGTAGTTTGCCACGTAGTGTCACTTCACCGATGATGAGTTTTGACTATAAAAGTTATGTTTTTTATAGAATGCATTGAGAGAAATCAAGCAAACATCCATTGATGTACGTTGTAACTCCCTGTTTCAGATAATTGCAAATAAAACAGTACTAAGTTTTGCCAACTTTCTGAGTCAGTTGAATTCATTGATGTTTGAGGACATACTGCACCCCCATCCATCAGTAAGTATTGCTACCTTGTCTTAAAGGGCCATAGGCCTCAGGGTTCACATGGTAGCAGAGGATGGTTCAAGATCTGTCAACCAAGTATGCTTTTAAGGGTCTCGGAAATATCGGATGTCCTCCGCCATTTAGCTGCAGGACCGCAAGGCTTCCTGTGGATAGTGGCCGAAACAAGATCTTGCAAGACAGAGGAAGCAGGTGGGACGGGTCCCTCTCTAACGGAATTTCTTCCCGGTTTCTACAGGCAGCTGAGCAGACTGTAGACTAAGGTGGCCGGTTGAGGAGGAAACGATCTCGAGGGTCAGGAGCTGAAAAGTGAATGGTGAGTAGAATGAGAAAGTTGGCAAAAATAATTTTTTATTAAGTGGGGAAAGTGATGATGGGGAGAAAGTAACAGAGGGTTGGTGGGGTATTTAGTTCATGAAGAAGAGCGTCAAATAAAGATATATGGATGAGGAGCGATCCATAAGACAAGCCCAGAATATAGATCTGTTAAAGAAAACAATTCACACTCTGATCTGAGTAATTGTTGGGGTGAGAGTAGCCACGAGGAGCGTTGGCAGAGATATATTTTGGGGCCGGCCAGTCTGTCTGTTTGTCTATTGTATGTATTAAGGGAATGATGAAATGACGAAGAGTGACAATTAATAGATTGTGGTAAAGGGCTGAGAGTAGATTATTTATTTACTTGACTAAACAGGTAGACTGAAATAAAGTGAGACATAGAGGTTTGGAGCGGCAGCGATTGGTGCATGCTCATATTGTGTTGTTTTTCAGAAAAATATTTTTCTGTGTAAAATAACAGTAAATATTGACAGTCGATTGCGACTTGTCATGATGGAGGATGTTACTCCGCTCATGCACCTGTGCAAACAGCTGCCAAAACATGCACCCAAGCTTAAGCAGTATAGTACAGAATGGGTTAAAGGCACGGCAGATAAAATGTTCATGCCATGGCCACAAGGGGGATCACTGTCAAAAGCAGTTTTGCAACACATGACCACATACTTGCACGCTGTGTACACGGGAAAGAAGTTAGAAAAAAGGTTAGCGAGCCTATAGCTTTGGAAGATGTACCATGAGGAATGGGAAGACCCACCACCTGAAGACTGGATCCTTAACCAGTGTAAAGAGAGGGGTGTTGAGCCTTGTGCTCCATATACTGTGCATGAAGCAAATGGTGATAGTACAAAAGACGAATGAGTGTATCCATTAAGGGAGCTTAAAGCAGCAGCAGGATACAGTAATCTGACGCATTAGCCGCCTGTGTATAGAAGCAACGAGAGTCCAGAAAAAACTCCAGAAAGGGATGTGATCTCTAAAGTCTTGCGGGACAAAGAGAGAAGTGAACGACCGAGTATGACTCTAGATATAGAATGAGAACTTAAGGGATGGAAAGGAGAAAAGGACAAAGCTGACGAGATAGCGCTCGTACAGAACGAATGGATGGGTGGTCAGATATTGCTGAAACTTGATGGGAAGAGCAACGAGGAAGTACGGCATGGGGAAGATCAAGACGAGCAAGATAAATAAGACAGGGAACGAGAGAAGTGATTGTAAGAAGACGAGGCTAAAAGAAAGAGTAGACAAGGGGCCTCATTACAACCCGGGCATTAAGGGTTTAACGGCGCCGCCTGCGCCGTTAACCCTTAACGCCTGATTACCATTTTAACGCCTGCTTTTACCAGGCGTTAAAATGCAAGGTGCTAACCCGCCTTGGTGCTAATTACGGCACCATAATTTACGGTGCCGTAATTAGCGCCTTCCCCACTCCCATTATGCCCTATGGGGCAAAAATGGGAATGGGGAAGGGTAAATGGGGAATGGGGATTTTTACCACCCCACTCACCTTGGAATGGGGCGGTAAATCCGCCATCCACCATGGTGTAAACAGAGTTTACACCATGGTGGTAAAGTAGGGAACTTACCGCCTGGGTTGTAATGAGGCCCAAAGACGGGAACAAATGTATCAGGAAGAGCAGTTAAGAAAGGAAGAAAGATCGGAAGAGCAAAGAAAATATGACAATAGGCAGACAGCAATTGAAGAACGAGACAGGCTTGAAAAGAAAATGGAAGAAGAGGAAGAACAGAAATTAAGAGATACAACAATACAAAGACGCAAAGATGACGAGGTGCGTAGAGCAAATGAAAGAAGGGAAGCACAAAAAGACAAGAAGAGGAATGGATTCGGGAGAAAGTGAAGAAACAAAGAGAATTTGATGAGGAAAAGGAATGAAAGAGAAGGCAAAGGACACGCAACATTGATCGCATTGAAAGAGAATTCATGGAACCAAATCCAGAACCTATGCCAGGACCATCTAGAGTAAAACTAGAGGAGGATTTTGAGATAGGAAGCATCAGAGACAGAATCGAGAAGGCTTATCAGGAGATGAGAACAAAAAGTGAATCAAGAAATAAAGGGAAAGTTGATTGGTCTGAAAGTGCCCAGTCACAAGACAAGGAGGGGGGCCTGTTTAGCATCAACCATAGAACCCTGGGGTCATTACAACCCAGGCGCTAATTGCGCCAACTTTACCACCATGGTGTAAACTACGTTTACACCATGGTGGATGGCGGATTTACCGCCCCATTCCAAGGTGAGTGGGGCGGTAAATCCCCATTTCCCATTTTCCCTTCCCCATTCCCATTTTTGCCCCATAGGGCATAATGGGAGGGGGGAAGGCGCTAATTACGCCACTGTAAATTACGGTGGCGTAATTAGCATCATGGCAGGTTAGCGTCATGGATTTTAACGGCTGCTAAAAGCAGCCATTAAAATCAGAATAGGCGTTAAGGGTTAACGACGGCGTTAACCCTTAATGCCTGGGTCGTAATGAGGCCCCCTGTCCTTTATCAGGCTAACTTTAAACAGAGATGAGAAGGAGGACAGTCATACAAGTTGAGGACAGGACATGTCAGACGAAGACAGGGAAACCTTCCGTGGGGAGGAGGGAGTTAGTGCATGCGGTCCCAAGGGATGCTTTCAGATAGACAAGGAAGTGAGATGGTCAGATTTGGAACTGCCCAAAGAAAAGATGCCAGACCCTATATCGTGACCACAGCGACCTAAATGGCAACCTCTTAGTGAGAGGGGGGAATCGCCACAATATGTGAGCAGGCTGAGGTCATTACCAGGAAGAAGGTGATCAGGAACCATTGTCCCTGCTATGAACAGTCAGACAAAGGAAGACGATTGCAATTTTGGGATTTCGCAGTTTCCCTTGTTAGAAAAGGGAGGGGTCAGACCACAGTATATCCTGTGACCCCAGATGGATAAGGATAATTTAACGTGTAAGCTCCCGAGTTTGACTTCGGGCGCTGGGAAATGGATCTATGAATTGGAGAAAATGACAGGAGGAAACACGATAGCTATAGGGGACATCAAGGGTCTTCTAGAAGCTATTCTTGGGGAAAGGGCAGACGACATTTGGACGAGAGCAGGATACGCAAGTGTCACAGCACACAACACAGAACATGATGGAGCGCCGTTTAATAATTGTAGAGCGGCGGTCTGGAAACCGCTTAGAGTACAGTATCCTGATATGTCAGATATGGGTGCAATTATGGCACGTAAAATGCAGGAAGGGCGAAGATCTGCTTGCTTACATTCAGAATTTTCAAGAGCAGTGGTCTTTGGAAACACAGGAAACGTTGGGACAATTGATACCTGCATTCTATCATATTCTATGTCAGGGATTGTCAGACCAGGTACAGAGACAGCTCAGGAAGCTGGTGGGTATGGATGCAAAGCCATGGCCAGAAATACAGCTGACCATTGCGCACCATTGCCGATTGTGGCAAGAGAAAAATAAAAAGAGAAGATGCTAGAAAGATTGAGGAAGCTAAGTAAGTTCAATAGTAGCTGTCGAAGTATGCTAAATAAGGGGCAATGCTGACTAGTGGAGAAGGGGCAGGATCACAGCAGGTAACAGGTATACCGCAGGTGAATAATCAACGCAAGTCGGATCAAGGAGGAAACAGATTTATGCCGAGAGGCAGAAGAGGCTTCTGTGGAAGAGGAGGCTTCCAGAATAATCAAGGATGCTTTTAGAATAATCATGGAAACTTTCAGAATAACAAAGGTGGTAATACATGCATGAAGGAAGGGCAGGTGAGGAGATTCCCTCCTGCGTGTTGGACATGTGGAATGGCAGGACAGACTGCGCAAACATGGGGGAGCCAAGGATATGTGCAGAATGGGCAATTCTCAAGAGGGGGAACAGCTTATCCTCCAGCATATAGCTCACAAAGTATAGGGACAGATTCGGCCAAGATCAGACAGTGGATCAAGCACAAGTGCCCCAAACACAACAGGCTTTGCAACCACAGCAAGCACCATTGAATCCACCGCAAAGTCAGTCATAGCATGCACCCATGCAAATACAGCAGAGTGCAAACACAGGACAGATATTGACTCCTAGAGTAGGGTGTGTCACTGTCGTGAGAGGGAATCCATTTACAGTTACGGGAATAAGTTGCACCCACAATAGGAAAGATCACAGGGTGACTTGATGTGTTCAGTACTAGCGGTGACGCCCAATCCTTAAGAGGAACAGAGGGTTGACATTACCATAGGAGGCAAATGCTTTTCTTTTCTAGTAAACACATGGGCAACTCGCTCATGTATACGAGAGGGAACATTTTTGTTAACAGGAAATGCCATGAATGCTCATGGGTTCTCTGGAGCTAGAAGTAGAGTTCCTTTTACTGAAAGATTGCCAGTCTCTATAGGAGAATGTGATATGTCTGTCCCATTTTTGTATTCAAGGCAGACCCCTGTTAATATACTGGTCCGAGATTTAATGACAAAGTTAAATGTGATGACTTCTTTTACTGATGAAGGCATAGTGTGTTCAACGACAGGAATACATTATTTAAACGTTAGCAAATTTATCATGGCATTTTCTGGGCAAATAGCTCTGCGGGGAACGCTGTTAGAGCCCGAAGTCTTTCACTATTGGGTACGCATTTTGTTAATGTGGCTACCCGGTTTAGTGGGCAAGATTCTGAGAATACCTGATGAATTCCTGTTCAGGCCACAGATACCTATGGATGAAGAGAGGGGATGGGTTCGGTTTTTCCCTTGGAGTCACAAGCAGCCATAGTGCAAGGGGAATTGGCAATGCTCGGAGGTTGGTATAAGGGCAGGCCATGGAGAACAGTGATTGCTATTGGGGAAGGATGTAGGTTGACTGATGTCACTGATGACGATATGTTTAGAGATGACCCATCTGATGACAAAGTAGTGTTCAAAATGAGCCTTACGATTTGGATCAGGACCTAAAGACGAGAGGTCCCACAGTAAATGATGATAGTGTGGCAGCATCCCGCATTTTTTTATGAATACATGGAGAAAGTGCCAATTTCTCTTTGGACTCCGGGCCCCTATGACGCAGGCCTGTTAAGAAGAGTGGGAGAAGTTAAGATTAAGCTAATACCAGGAGCAATTTTACCTCGAGCAAGACAGTATCCCATGTTTCGAGAGACAGATGAAGGTATTTTTAAGACTATGGCCCTCATTCCGAGTTAGGACTTTAGCATGGAGTAAATAGCTCAATGGTTGGCAACCATGGAGCTATTTACTCCATGGAATACCGGCATGGTGAATGGAGTAATTACCGGTCCATTCCAAGGTTGGATGGACCAGTAATTCCCCATTCACCATAGCCCATCCCCATTTCTGCCCCCATAGGGCTCAATGGGAATGGGGAAGGAGGTAATTACGGCACCGTAAATTACGGTGCCGTAATTTACTCCAAGGTCACTTTGCGGGTCCCGTAATTTACTCTTGCTAAAAGTAGGAGGTAAAGAGGGACCCGCAAAGGGAACTCGGAATACGGAGGTAAGGGATTACCGCCATCGGTGCCCTTACAGGCGCCGGTAATCCCTTACCTCCAACCTCGGAATGACCCCCTATATCAGCTATGATGGATCAAGGCATCTTAGTGATGTCAGAGTCTCCATGCAATATTGCGGTGTATCTCATCACAAAATCAAAAGGGGGGTTGTGGCGTTTAATTCAGGACATGAGGCCGATTAACCAGATTGTAGAGGCAGAGTTTCCTCTAGGTCTGAATCCAGCGTCGATACTATGTAGTATCCCGGATGAGGCGCGGTATTTCAAGGTGATTGATTTGAAAAATGCATTTTTATCAATCCAGTTGCATCCCGGGAGGATAGCTCAGCGGCAACGTGCGTGCCTTGGAAGCAAGACGACACAAACAAACACAGGTTCAATCCCCGGGTCCGCGCTTAGAAACCTCTGTGTGTTTAAGCGCGTTATAAATATGCAACTAAGACAAAAACTATTACGCAACTAAATAAACAAAAACAATTCCTGTAACAGCGCCTCGATGCCTGTGGGCTGTGTGAGCGCTTTAAAAAATGTAAAAAAAAAAAGAAAAGGACTCCCAAGATCTAACGTTGTTGACGTTTCATCAGACTAAGCTGAAAAGTACACGTTTGCCCCAGGGGTACTGCGAGTCACCATCAATTTTCAATAGAGTCCTGCAGATGGACCGAAGCAATATTGATATGCCAAGGGTTGTGCTGCAATACGTAGATGATATTTTGGTCTGCAGCACATCAGAAGAAGGGTGCAGACGAGACTCAATTCAGCTAATGATTATTTTAGCAGAAAAAGGATATAAGGTGGACAAAGAGAAATTGCAGTATTGCCAAGCAGAGGTGTTGTACATAGGTCAGGTAATCTCACATGAAGGGAAGAAGGTTACACCTGAAGAGCTGAGGCGATTTTGAAAACATCAAAACCGCACACGATAAAGCAAATGCAACAGTTTTTAGGACTATGCAATCATGTTAGAGCATGGGTATTTGATTATAGTTCACACACAAGGCCCTTGTTGCAGACACTGAAAAAGGCACAGGTGAATCAGGAAAACATTGAATGGACTGAGGAAATGGAGGAGTGGTTTAATTAACTAAAAAAGGTGATTTGCACAGCTCCAGTTTGAGGGATTCCCAATCATTCTGAGGAGTTATTTTTATTCTCACATACGAATGCGACAGTCATGATAGCAGTACTCGCACAGAGAACTACATTGGGGAACAAACCCTTAGCATATTACAGTGGAATTCGGGACCCAGTAATGAGGGGTCACTTCCCTTTGCGAACAATCATTGGCAGCAGCTGGTTCGCTACTGAGAAGTCTGCCAGCATAGTGATGGGGTCTTCCATGATGTATTTGTTGAGCATGCTGTGTTTGCTGTTTTGAAGAAACCCAAGGGTACACTGACGTCTCAAAGAGCTTATGCTTATGAGGTAGTTATATCTAATACAGTGATCATAATAATCAGGTGTAAAATGGTGAATTCTGCTACGTGTGTAGCTGAACCACTGGCAGGGTATGAACAAGTGCATGATTGCTCAAATTATGAGGAATTCTATGACGAGATCACGAGAGTGAAGGAAAATGCTCTAGCACCTGGGGAGATTCTCTTTATTGATGGTTCTTCAAAGATCAATCAAACTGATGGAGAACGGCATTAAGGCTCAGCTGTGGTGAGACACAGAGCTAATGGGGAATTTGAGGTAGTACCAAGTGCAAGACTTCTGTCTCATTTGTCAGCAGAGGCTGCAGAATTGGTGCCGCTTATTGTCGCGCTCGAGAATCATGCAGACCAGGAAGTAACAGTGTACAGTGTCTCCGCCTATGTGACGTCAACCGTGCACGCAGGGCCAGGACGTTGGAAAAGGAGAGGCTACCTCTGAGAAAACGGCACTCCAGTGCAACATGCTGCATTATTGGACAGACTTATTCAAGCACTACAACTCCGAGTAGCCATCGCCATAGTTAAGTGTGCAGCGCACACTAAGAGAACATGCTTTATTTCATGCGGAAACCAAGCCACAGACAAAGAGGGCCAACAATTTGCTTATTCTTCTGATACTTTTAATTTTGATACGCTTGATGTGAAAGAGAAAATTTCTCGACCAAATGGTCCTTTTCACCATTTGCATATCGATTATGTTGATATGCTGCAGATCTGTAATGGGTATAGGTATATGATAGCGGTAGTGTGCCCCTTCTCAAGGTGGATTGAGGCTGGTCTATGCACACACCCTGATGCCACTTGCGCTGCGATGTTGATATACACAGACTACTTCTTGCTGTCTTCATATTCAAACTCAGAGTTTACTCTGTTCCTGTTGGAAGGATCACTGACATACGTACTTGTATCCAGGATCCTAAGAATGGCCCGACTATTATATGTTTATTGGCAGCAATTATAGAACAGATTAGACTATTGCCTGAACATCTTTCCGGACACACAGATGGTCCTATCTAACGACGATGCCCCCAAACTACTTGTTATGATCTTTTACTATTTGCTTCAAGTTCATCCTTATCTTGTTTGGCGAGACACCAATACTTTTGTGTTTATGCGAGATCCTATAAATCATCCAGCAATCAGCCATTTACTTCGGCAGATCCTAGAGCAAATTCAACAACTACCGGAGCATCTGATGAGTTTGCCTGAATAAAAATTGAGATTTTCCTTCCTTAAAAGTTATTACAGGCAATCATGTGGTCCATAGAGCGTATTGCCGGTCCAGAAAGTCAGCAAGGTCAACGATGTGCGGAAAGATATTGATGGTGGAGCCTCATGTATTTGAGCATAACATATGCCTGTTCTACGTTTATCATTGTTTTTCTGATTTTGCTAATCCACACTGTGAATTTCATTGGTCCCAAGAAAGCAGTGGTCCCTTTGATCCTTCCCACTCCAGTCACTGTGGCTGAACTAGACATTGTGAGATGGCCAAGGACTTATGTGATTGTCCCTACTCCAGTAGCTCACATAGACATACTTATATGTGTGACAAGTGACCCTAGGCTTCCCTTTGGAGGGAGGTCAGTTTTTGATTTACTTTACGGTCATTATAGAAAGAATAATCTGGCAAGAAAGAGACCTAAGAGAAGTGCAAGAGAGGATGATTATGAATGAAATAATTATTTAGACAGTACAGCACATTTGGGGAACAACATATGGTATCAGCACATGAAAGAGGTGGGAAAGAGTCTCTTCTGAGGAGGATTGCTATATTTGTGCACTCCTGACATATGCTATGGGTAAGTCTAAAATATTCATAGCTATTGAAATAGCTATTCAAACAGCTCATTGCCCTAATCGCCTTGCACCCTCACCTACAAGTGTTCAGTTTCAAGGCCGAACGACATATTCATATGGGTGACAGAATGGACAGCACCAGATGAAGATGATTATGTCCAGCATTTGAAGACAAGAACGAGAGCACACGCCAAAAATCATGTGATAAGATATGAACACCCTGGTATGAAAGGAGCTGGAATTAGATGGGAAGTAAACAGAAGACTAAATTGTCAATGGAAGACTGAAGAAGAAATTTGAAGCTGCAAATAAAGAGGCCAGATGCAAATCTGGGGAACAGTGCTTTGAAAAGACAGTTGGGAAGAAAGTGTAGTCATATGCAGAGGTGTGGCAGTAACTGCTCATCAGAAGCCAGTCATTGAGCGAGTGGAAAAAGGATGCAAACCTCTATGGCTGGGGTTGCAAAACTTCTGATGTGGGTTGAAGACAAAGGAGGTCCCTTGCAGATAGTGCCTCTGGATAGTTATGTTATGTTATGATATGTTATGTTATGTGATGTTACTTGGCATTTATATAGCGCCTTATGTATCATTGGTATGATCACAAAGCACTGGTAGGTTGAACACACTCGGGAACCGCAGTTCAGTCAGTAGAGAGATAGAGTGTGGTATGGTGTATGGGCGCACCGGATATGTGTGCAGCTGGTGTGGTTGTTGCATGTTAGCTGCTTCTTAGCGGTAGATGTGGTGCTGAGGAAATCAGTTGGATGTGTTCAGTCTGGAGGGTGTACACCCAGCCTGAGTTCTGGCTGTGTTAGGCCTGAGGAGACGCCTAAGCTAGCCGGTGTGTGCTCAGCTAGCTGTGTTTTATTAGAATGATGTGGTGTTCGTGGGGTCATGTTAGTATGAGAACAGCTAGACCAAATGTGTCATAGTACAGCTGTGTTCTAGTTGAATGATGGTGTATAGGCGAGAGTAAGCATAGTAGTGTGATATTGTGGTTCTCAGTAAAGTGCCTGCAATCAAGCACTAGAGCAGGACATTGGGTGTACATAGCCGCATACATATTTAAAGTGACATCCACTCCATCCGTTCCATTCTTTCCATCCACTCCATCCTTTCCAACCGTTCCATTCACTCCAACCGTTCCATCCGCTCCAACCGTTCCATCCACTTCATCCGTTCCATCCACTTCATCCACTCCATCCGCTCCATCCACTCCATCCACTCCATCCGTTCCATCCATTCCATCCGTTCCATTTACTCCATCCGTTCCATCCACTTCGTCCGATTCATCCAATGCATCCGTTCCATTCTCTTCATCTATTCCATCTACTCCATCCTACTTGTATCTAATTCAACTTTAGCACAATGACGCTATTAGGCACACTCGATGTTGTTAAGAGCACTTTTTAAATTCAAACCTTTAGCACATTGATGCTATTAGGCACATTCAGTAAAGATGGGAACACTTTCTAATTCACTCGAGTACAGTGACGCTATTAGGCACAGTCAATGAAGATGGGAACACTTTCTAAATTCAATGTTAGCACAGTGACGCTATTAGGTACACTCAATGAAGATGGGAACACTCTCCAAATTCAACTTTAGCACAGTGACACTATTAGGCACACTCAATGAAGATGGGAACACTTTCTAAATTCAATTTAGCACAGTGACGCTATTAGTCACACTCAATGAAGATGGGAAACCTTTCTAAATTCAACTTTAGCACAGTGATGCTATTAGGCACAGTCATTGAAGATGGGAACACTTGCTGAATTCAAGTTTAGGACAATGACGCTATTAGGTACACTCAATGAAGATGGGAACACTTTCTAAATTCAACTTTAGCAGAGTGATGCTATTAGGCACACTCAATGAAGATGGGAACACTTTCTAGATTCAACTTTAGCACAGTGACTCTATTAGGCACACAATGTTGGGAGCACTTTCTAAATTTGACTCTAACACAGTGATGCTATGAGGCACATTTTCTAAATCAATTTTAGCACAGTGATGCTATTAGGCACACTCAGTGAAGATGGGAACACGTTCTAAATTCAACTTTAGCACAGTGACGCTATTATGCACAATCAGTGAAGATGGGAACACTTTCTAAATTCAATTCTAGTACAGTGATGCTATTATGCACACTCAATGAAGATGGGAAAACGTTCTAAGTTCAACTCTAGTACAGTGACGCTATTAGGCACACTCAATGAAGATGGGAACACGTTCTAAATTCAATTTTAGCACAGTGATGCTATTAGGCACACTCAATGAAGATGGGAACACTTTTTAAATTCAACATTAGAACAGTGACGCTATTAGGCACACTCAATGAAGATGGAAACACTCTAAATTCAATTTTAGCACAGTGAGGCTATTAGGCACACTCAATGTTGTTGGGAGCACTTTCTAAATTCAACTTTAACAAAGTGACATTATGAGGCACATTTTCTAATTCAACCTTAACACAGTGGGGGTCATTCCGAGTAGGGCGGTAAGGGTTAACGGTCACCGTTAACGAGACCGGTGCCGTTAAACCCTTACCGCCCTATTCCGAGTTCCCTTTGTGGGTTGGTACTTAACGCCTGCTTTTTGCAGGCATTAAAAAACCAACCCGCAAAGGGACCTAGGAGCTAATTACGGCACAGTAATTTACGGTGCCGTAATTAGCGCCTTCCCCATTCCCATTGAGCCCTATGGGGCAAAAATGGGATGGGGAAGGGCCCTTGGTGAATGGGGAATTACCGACCCCGCCAACCTTGGAATGGGGCGGTAATTCCGCCATTCACCATGGCGGAGTCGGAAAAATAACGGTGTCAACCAAGGCGCTAATAGCGCCTTGATTAACGCCAGGGTCGGAATGAGGCCCAGTGATGCTATTAGGCACACTCAATGAAGATGGGTACACGCTCTTAATTCAATTTTGGTATAGTGACGCTATTTGTCACACTTTCAGACTGTACAGTTTCATCAAAGTGTGGTACATGCTGTCATTCACGGCTCTGTTCACATTCGGCCCAAGGAAAGTTAAGAATTCCAGCTAAGTGTGGCTAACATTAGTAAATGCATCTAGATGTGGCAGAGGCTAGAATTCACAAATTCATCTAAGCGTGGCACATGCTATCATTCACATTTCTATCTAGATGCAACACAGGCCCGACTTCACAGTTTCTCTAGTTAATGGAGGCTGGTGGTTACAAATCTCTCTAAGTATGCATAGGGTAAGTCTATGGCAGTCTGTGTTCAGGATGGTAAGGAAGAGTGGGGGGGGGCTTTTTGGAGTAGAGTAATTGCTCTACACCCCACCCATGCCACACTTACAGTTCTTGTTGGTGTATGTTTACTGCTGGCTTCATTGGCTTCCCCTGTGGACACCTGCTGACACTTCCTGGAGCTGCCTCTGTTGGAGCCGCCCTTTGCCTTGGGGCCCTTCTCCGCAGGGGCTGCCTGGGCAGATGGCTGCCCGGGCAGATGGCTGGCCTGGGAGGGTCGGTTATGGCTTGTGCAACACGGGCCATGGGCCCAATCAGAGCAGGGGGGTGGGTCGGGAGGTGGGAGGAGGGAGGGAGATCAGGAAGAGGACGCAGGGAGGAAAAGGAACGGCAAGGGGTGCTGGGGGAACTTTTTCAAACAAAATAATCCACTGTGGGCACACGGATGGGGAGACTCACCATGCCGGCTACCTCGATGTACTGAAGGAGCCGGTGCACACTTGGGTCGCTAGACCCATGCAACACGGGCTGCAGGCCCAATCAGAGCAGGGGGGGCGGGTCGGGAGGAGGGAGGGAGACCAGGAAGAGGGTGCGAGGAGGGAAAGGAACAGTAAGGGATGCTGGGGGCACTTTTTCAAACAAAATAATCCAATGTGGGCACACGGATGGGGAGACTCACTGCGCCGGCTTCCTCGATGTAGTGAAGGAGCCGGTGCACACTGGGGTCGCTAGACTCATGCAACATGGGCTGCGGGCCCAATCAGAGCAGGGGAGGTGGGTCGGGATGCGGGAGGAGGGAGGGTGACCAGGAAGAGGGTGCAGTGAGTAAAAGGAATGGCAAGGGGTCCTGGGGGCACTTTTTCAAACAAAATAATCCAATGTGGGCACACGGATGGGAAGACTCACCACGCCGACTTCCTCGATGTAATGAAGGTGCCGGTGCACACTGGGGTCACTAGACCCATGCAACATGGGCCGTGGGCTCAATCAGAGCGGGGGGCAGGATAGGAGGAGGGAGGGAGTCCAGGAAGAGGGTGCAGAGAGGAAAAGGAATGGCAAGGGGTGCTGGGGGCACTTTCTAAACAAAATAATCCAATGTGGGCGCACAGATAGAGGGACTCACCGCGCTGGCTTCCTAGATGTAGTGAAGGAGCCGGTGCACACTGGGGTTGCTAGACCAATGCAACATGGGGCACGGGCCCAATCAGAGCAGGGGGGTGGGTCAGGAGGCGGGAGGAGGGAGGGAGACCAGGAAGAGGGTACAGGGAGGAAAGGAATGGCAAAGGGTACTGGGGACACTTTCTAAACAAAATAATCCAATGTGGGCACAATGACAAATCTTTTCCACTTGTGGAAATAGCAGTGTCTGGTGTTAGGTTTACGTGCTTCTTTCAGGATGGAAGATTAAGGTGACCAAATTCTATGACTACAGGAGCCATGCTGCTAGGTTCAAAGAGTGAGGTTGTCAGTCTATCATTGTCCCCCCGTGCTGAGTCAATAGGTTGACCTAGTACGGGAGCTTGATGGGATCACACATCGCCAGTTTGCGCAGATGTAGATACCATGCTTGTCTCGCCCACATAGGAGAAACTAGGATGAATATTATTTGATCCTTGTGTAGCTTGTTCACTATTCTGCTGATTAATGGAGTCAAGGGAAAAGCATAAGCAAATTTCCCTGACCAGTTCATCCATAGGACATTCCCCTTGGAGTCTGGTTGTGGGAACCTGGACGCGACATCTGGACATACTTTGTTTTCACTTGTAGCAAACAAGTCTAGAGAAAGGTAGCCCCAGAGAGAGAAGATGTGGTCTACCACGTCTGTGTGTAGCTGCCACTCGTGTTCTTCTGGCAAAGGATCTCAGCTGAGAGAGTCCGCTAGAGTGTGGAGTACCCCTGGAACATGTTGGGAGGACAGGGACATCCCTCGTCTGAGTGCCCACTTCCATATTTTCTGAGCCAGTTTGGACAGATTTGGAGAGTGTGTACCTCCCTGCTTGTTGAAACAGAACATTGCAGTGGTGCTGTCTGTTAGGACTTGTACCGACTGGTTTGTCAGGTGGTTCTTGAAGGCTTGAAGTACCTTGAAAAATGACAATAGTTCCAGTACATTGATGTGTTTCTGTGCTGTCACTTGTGACCACAGGCCTTGTGCTGTGTGGTGAAGGTAGTGGGCCCCCACCCAGAAAGTGATGCATCTGTTGTGACAACGCTTGCACTTCCAATTCGTGAAAGGGTTTCCCATTGAGCAGATTTTCCCTTGATCACCAGCGTAAGTTCTGAACCAGTGTAGGCGAAACAATCACTAGATTGTTCCACTGATCACTTGCCTGAGGCCATTGTTTTGCCAACCACTCCTGCATTGGCCGCATGCGCAGGCGCGTGTGGGGGACCAAGTAAATGCACAAGGCCATCATACCTAGCAGACAAATTTCTTTGCATATGCTTATCCGGAGACCGGCTTGATACTGGGGCATTTGCCGAAGCATGTTTTGTACTCTTTCCATGGATGGGAAGGCTAAGCCTGTCTTTGTATCTAATATAGCTCCTAGGAACTGTTTGGATCTGTTTGGTACTAGACTTGACTTTTTCTTGTTTATTGAGAAGCCCAATTGGAAGAGAAGGTCTATTGTTCTCTGCGTGTTTAGCTTGCAAAATTGGTAGGTTTCTCCCATGATCAACCAGTCACCCAGGTAAGGGTACACTGGGATTGACTACCGGCGTAGGTGCACTGCCACCACTGCCAGTACCTTGGTGAACACCCATGGAGCTGAGGCTATCCCGAAGGGCAGCACCTTGAACTGGTAGTGCTGGTCTTGTTTACCTCGTTGTACGACACAACCTCGATGGTGTCTTTGAGGAGTAGAGCCTTGACCTTCTCTACCAGGATGAGTTGTTCTTCTTGTGATGGTCTTTTCTGGTGCGGGGGGAGGTTTGAAGGTCTACCTTGGAGTTCTATGCAGTAACCTCCTGTTACCGTCGACAACACCCACTTGTCTGATGTTATCCCCTCCCATGCCTGGGTGAAATGTGATATTCGTCCCCCGACTGGGGAGGCATGGGAGGGGACCTGTAGCGGGGCATCATTGTTTGGAGGGTGTTCCTCCACCTCTGGTGAGGGAGCCTCTCCCTCTTCTGCGATCTCTGAGCTGACCCCTGGGGTAACCCTGGGACGCCGGTTGACTATTGTTCCATGAGGCACCCTGGCTCTGACTGTTTCCGGTGCCTCTTTGCACATTTTGGCCACGAAAACGCAGAAAAATATTGCCACCCCTCTGGCTGGTCTGTTTGTCAGCTGGCCAAGGGATTTAAGTGTCTCGTAATCCTCCTTGGCGGATTTAAGGGTATCCTCAACTGTTTTCCCAAACAAAACATTTGGCTCAACAGGCATGAGCAGGGTAGCCTGAGATTCTAGTTTAAATCCCGACTGTCAAAGCCAGGCGTGATGTTTCAGGATAGTGCCCTCAGCAATAACTCACCCTGCGTTATCCGCTGCGTCAAAGTTTTTCTTTAGTAGGACGCCAGCTGTTGCTCTGCCTTCGGCAGCCACAGGGGAGAGCTTGGACTTAAGTGGTTATGCTGCTGATTCAGCAAGGGCTGGAACCTCGTCCCACTTTGTGCAGTAGTAGCTTGCTAGTAATGTAGAATTATTAGCAATACATGCTTGGTCGGCCGCTGAAGAGGCTATCTTCCTTCCCATATTATACAGTTTCTTACTTTACTTGTCTGGAGGAGCTTCGGACGAGGCCAAGGGGGTACCGGCTCTCTTGCAGGTAGTAGTAACTACCAGAGACTCTGGTCTAATACAAAGGGTCGGATGGCGCTGATCAAAAAGGTTTTTCGATTCTGGGGTTTACTGCCCTGGCCTGTTTAGGCATCTCTAGAGATGGCGGAATCCTTCTTTGTACAGGCTTGAGTAGGGGTATAAACTGAGAAGTCAGTTTCTTATACCCCAAGATGTTTTCTGTGAAATCCTTATCTTGTTGGGTTTCCTGTGTTTCAAACCCAAAGTGTTCAGCAGTCCTGAGAAGTATATCATTGACTACGTGCTGGTTGTCCACCAGGGAATCGGGTAGGGTAGGGTCTTGCGGGGGTGGAGAGTCCAAAGCAAAGACAACTGACTCTGTCATCCTAATCTTCCCTTGCATCGACATTGTCAATGCCGATGTCCTCATAATGAGGGTTATCCTCGTCTATGTATTCATCCTCTCCTGCAACCAGATCGTAAAGGTCAGAGGATATGCGAGATGTCTTGTGGTCCGCATACAAGAAGGAAATTCAGAAGGCGAAGGGAAGACATTATGATGACAGAATCACCAATGCCACCAACATACAAAAAGAAATGTTCAACATCATTAAAGAGATGATAAACCCACCAGGCTGCGACAACACCTCAACCCCCTCAGAGAAACTATGCAAGGACCTGGCAGACCACTTCAAGAAAAAAATCAATTACATCCGACAAATCATACAAAACAGACCAACCAACAACAACACACAACTAAATGAACCCAACACAGAACCACAGCACAAACTCCAAAACGTTCCTAAAATATTAGCAGGGCATTCGCCATGTTGGTAAAACACAGCAAGAAAGCAGGATCAACCATGGACCCCTGTCTCCGGGACATCTACAAATCAATCCTAGCACAAGGAACACCAGCAGAATATCACAGAAACCTTCATAATCTATCACTAGCAACAGGAACAGCACAAAGGACCTTTAAATCAGCATATATCAAACCACTTAAAAAAGACAAGTGGTGACGTAGAAGACCTCTCCAACTACAGGCTGAATTCAAACATTCCCTACCCTGCAAAACTCCTTGAAACCTACGTATACAAACTAACCCAAGAACACGTAGAAAAACACAACCTGCTAGACCAAGCTCAAGGAGAACAGAAACAGCCCTACTATCCGTCTGGGATGACCTGAAATCTAACATAGACTCAAATACAACTTCAGCCCTTATTCTGCTCGACCTTTCTGCAGCCTTCGACACAGTTAGCCATGACACCTTAACCAAAAGACTAGAAGACATAGGCATAACAGACACAGCACTACTCTGGACTAAATCATTCCTAGCAGACAGAACAGAAACCGTATGGATTAACCCCTTCAAATCCACCCCAAAAGTTAACATCTGTGAAGTGCCACAAGGATCCTCACTATCACCACTGTATTTCAACATCTACCAGACTCAAGTTATCAGAATCTTCAAAAAATACAATATTACATGCTACAACTACGCAGACGATACTCTAATCATCTACAAAATCGAAGACACCCAAGCCGATCACTCAATCCTAATCGAGTGTCTAAAAGAAGTCTTCAACTGGATGAATGCCAACAATCTGAAAATCAAGCCAGGAAAGACAGAAATCATGATCATATCCAAAGACCAAGAGAACGAAACCGCCATCCCGTGGCCAATGGAAATGGGAACCTCACCATCACCATCTATGATAGTAAAAAACCTGGGAGTCCTGATGGACAACACCCTAACCTTAGAACCACAAATAAATGCAACAGTCAAGAAAGGCATCTTCCTCCTCCACACGGCAAGAATAATCCTACCTTTCCTCTCCTTCATGCAAAAAACACTCACGATCGTCGCCCTTATCATGACAAGAATCGACTATGCAAACAGCCTCTACCTCGGAATACCAGAATACCTCCTGAAGAAACTACAACGGATTAAAAATTCAGCAGCCAGACTACTCCTCAAACTATCCAGAAGATACCACATCACGCCTGCCCTAAAAACACTACACTGGCTCCCAGTAAAACATTGCATCACCTTCAAAACAATTTGCATAATGCATAGAGCAATGAGTGCAGAACTATGTTTCAGAAACAATGGCACGAGAAAAGTTGGAGTGAATCAACAGTGCTGACAAGTCCTTGATGTACCAGGAATGAAGGATGGGACATTAGTGATAATGGATCACTATTGGGCCTGTGGATCCAGAGCTTACACAAAGCTGCAAAGAGATTGGGGAGGGCTGTGTTCAATAGTAATTGTGGATGTTCCAGCATTGGTGATTCCTAAAAGTGACATGAACATTGGCGAGTTTTCAAAAGCAGATGCTCACCAGAGGAAGAAGAGATCTGCTGAGCTCTTGAATCGAATAAAGAGGGAGAACTATTTCTCAGCTAAATCGATAAAAGCTTTTGATGCCATTCCATACGAGCAACGATTGTTCAGTAAGACTTCAGCAATATTCACAACAATCTTTATGCCTAGGATCAAGGTGATGATGAATTCCAAATGGTTACAAATAACCAAATGGGAGCTTCTGCATACGATTAACACCACCATAAAGGGATTCAATGCTATCAAGGAGGAGTGGAGAACCATAAGACTGATGACTCTTCAGAATAGATATGTCCTGGACATGATTACAGTGATGGATGGAGGTGTTTGTGCCAGAATCGGAGAATCATGTTGCACATTCACACTTTCTCATGACAACGAGAATGGCACCTTGATGGAGGCCATAACGATGCTGACAAACCTACACATCAAAATGGAGGACGAAGTGGAAGACATTGCTGATGACAATTGGTTTGCATCAATCTTCTCATGGGTTCCACAATGGATGGCGAACATTTTCAAGTTACTTGGAGCCCTGTTGGTGAAGATCATGTTTGTATTTTGTGTGATCAGGATAATAATCACACAATGCAAGTAGACTGCAAGGAAAGCAATGGAAATGAAGATTGTGAATGATGTCAAATCAGGATTTGAACCTAAAGAGCTGACAGATGAAGAAATCAGATACTGCGTAAAGGCCAGCATTCATGCACCTGAGGGAATGAAGTTCCTGTACCCGAAAAACCACAAGAAGTATGTGGGAAGATGGATCTACTGCAGTGCCTATGGACGATGCATGCTTATGATCAGAGCTTTGATGAGCATGTGAAATCAGCAGGATGCCTGAAAGGAGTCACAAAGATATGGGTCCCAGAGAAGCACTTCTTCACATGAGGATGTCTTGATGTGAAGACTGATGAGATAGTGGTTGATGAATTGCCCAGAGGGGGAGTGTAGAGGACGAGTCAAGTACCCCCGCCAAAATCTCTGCCCCCATGTTGCCTATATGTTGGGAGCCGGAATTAGCGACACATGCAGTACAAGTGAGGATGTCTGTACCACAAAGAATCCTTGAAACAAGATATCCATTGAGAAAACCTTAATGCATTCACAAAGATATGATGGTCTTTTGGATAAAATCCTGGAAGAAGTGTGAGAATGAGTGAAAAAGCAGAGCAGAACTGACACACCCAGAAAAGATATACGAGGCAAAAGAACATAAGTATTCTATAAGATCTGAAGAGGAGGTGCCAAAGATAAGCAACATTTCGGGCTCGAGATGAAGATGCTCATGCTACAGAAACACTGAAGAAAATGCAAAATCAGTTTACATTTGTACAGATGCAGTAACGCAAGTACACAAAGTGATTTTAAGGCTGGCTGCATAGTGATTAGTTTGCGGCGATGCCCCAATGTATATACATAGGAATGTATAGAATCTGGATGTTCCACTATGCACTTTAGCAAATGCTTAAAACCCTGAGTGAGTGTGGAAAGGGTTTTCAGCATGGCGCAGTTGGAAAATAGCTGATGCCGAAGGAGAAATTCAAGAAAGGCTTGGCTGGCCCAGCACCAAGAAGTCAAGGCCACCGTGAGCCTGGTTGTCCATCCAGTACTTCCATGAACGTGAGAAAGAAACAAACTTCTGTTTGTGGTTGAATGGAAAAACACTCAAGGCATCAAGAGTTTATCATTTAATAGTATTAAATGCAGCAAAGAGTTTGAAAACACGGTCTCCAGTCACATGGTCAGATCAAAATAGACATTAGGTCGAGCTACACCAAAACTATGCCTAAATTCCCTTTTATTCTCAGGCACAGAGAGCTTCTCCAAGGCCATGTTCAAATCCTTAATTGACTGGCAGACTGCAAGAGTGATGATAAATGTTGGCTAAATGGGAAGGGAGGCATGATCACGCAGACCCCCCGAAGCACTTGGGGTACCAGCTTGCGTGCTGCTAGCGTGTGGAATATTCCAGAAGGGTACCAGTGTGCCAACCAATTGTAGAGGGACATGTATTAAAGAGCCCTATAGTTTGTGTAACCAATGGAGCGTTGTATATTTTGTGACAATGAAGATGACTTGCACAAAAGGAGGGCTTAATTGTCCACCTGATGTTAGTATGGAGTGTATACTTAAATGTTCCCTGTAAGCCTATCACATCCTCAAGTAGGTTTGCCACGTAGTGTGACATCACTGATGCTGTGTTTTGACTATAAAAGTTTTTTTTTTTTTATAGAGCGCATTGTGAGAAATCGAGCAAACGTCCGTTGTAACTCCCTGTTTTAGATAATTGCAAATAAAACAGTACTACGTTTTTGCCAACTTCCTGAGTCGGTTTGATTATTGATATTTGAGTAAATTCTGCATCCCAATTCATCTCTAAGTACTGCCACCTCGTAATAAAGAGCCCTAGGTCTATGGGTTCAGCTTTTTGTGGAACATGCTTTGTTTGCTATTTTAGAGAACCCCATTGTACGTTGACATCTCAGAGAGCTTCTGCTTATGAAGTCATGATTTTGAATCCAACGATCAAAATTGTCAGATGTAAAATAGTGAATAATGCCACATGAGTAGCTGAGCCAGTGGCAGAGGGTGAGCATGTGCATGACTGTGTGAATAATGTTGAATTCCATGATGATATACCACGTGTAAAAGAGAATGCATTGTCAGGAGGGGAAATTCTCTTTGTTGATGGTTCTTGTAAACTTGATCAGACGAGTGGAGAAAGACATTCTGGCGCAGCTGTAGTAAATCATTAAGTGAATGGGGAATTTGAGATTGTTGTGAGCATAAGGCTACCATCTCACTTTCAGCACAAGCAGCAGAATCAGTGGTGCTTCTTGTCATGATTGAGAAACACGACGGCAGAAAGTGACAGTGTACAGTGACTCCGCCTATGAGACATCAACCGTACATGTAGGGCAGCACGTTGGGAAAGGAGGGGCTACCTCTGTGCGGACGGCACTCCAGTGAAACACGCATCCTTATTGGACAGGCTTATTAAGGCACTAAAGCTCCCAGCAGCAATAGCCATAGTTAAATGCGCAGCATATACTAAACAAACAGATTTGATCTCTTTCGGGAATGAAGACGCAGATGTAGAAGCCAAAAGGGTTGCATATTCTTCATATATATCGAGTTTTGATACTCCAATTATAAGAAAGTGAGTAACCACGACCATGTTGATGTGGGAAGGGTTTAATCATTTGCCAAAGACCCAATTAATGGAGATTCAAGGAAGTGCACTGCAGGAAGAGCAGGAATTATGGAAACAAAGGGGGTGTTCTCTATCCCCCAAAGAAGCATTATGGCTACAGAATAGCACTCGAAAGCCAGTAATGCCAGTAGCGTTATGAACAGCTGCATTACCCCACACATGTGATTAGGGAGACTCTTGCTCAATGATTGCAGAAGACTGGTTCAATCCGAATCTGTTAGAGCACGTTGCATTCTATGTAGTGAAATGCATCGTGTGTCAGAAATGTACAGCTGGGCCTACACTAAGAACAATTAGGGGAGTTATTCCTCGACCGAATGGTCCTTTTCAGCATTTACATATCGGTTATATTGATATGCTGCAGGTCTGTAATGGATACAGGTATCTGATAGTGGTGGTGTATCCCTTCTCTAGATGGATCTAAGCAGGTCTGTGTACACACCCTGACGCCACTTGCGCAGCAAAGTTTTTAGTATGTAAAGTCTTACCAAGATAGGGTGTGTGTGAAGTGCTGAGATCCGATAATGGGCCTCATTTTGTCAATGAAGTATTTGAACAGATAGGACTGTTGTTGAGCATTAAGCACATGTTTTCTTCTGCTTATTACCTGCAAGTGAATGGGATATGTGAGAGACTCAATGGCCTCCTTAAAGAAAGGATTCCCAAGCTCAAGCTAATGTTGAGAAAGCAATGTCTATATTGCTTGCCCTCAGCTTTATATGCCCTAAGGAATCAGCCTGGTTCGGACCACCAACTCAACCCCCATGAACTAGTAATTGGGAGGTGAATAAGATTGCCTCTTACACCTCCAGCCACAAATTTAGCCTTTTGTGTTGAAAATATCACTCCCTCAGCATTATACGTCCAATGCAGACAAGCTTGGCTTCATTTGAACGACGTGAAGTTGTACACCTGCGAGACCGCACTACCCCCAGCTGTCGATTCAGAAGCAAGACATGAAGAAGAATTTCAGCGTGTGCAGACTCGATCGATGACGAAGAGGGATGATAAAGCGATTAGTTGATTAATGCACATTTTGTATATGGGCTGTGACTCTTGTGGACACTCCTTATAGATATTATAGCGGGAGTGCAAACCCTTGCTGAGAGTCACAGGAATCTTTTGAAAAATGAACTTTAGAAAAGTATTGATGTAATACAAATATGCCTGAGCCCGATTTTGAATTTGAAGACTGGAAACGAGAGCAGCATCCAGACTTGTTTCTCACTGAGTATCTATTTGGTTAGCTCTATGGTTTTAACAAACAGAGATGTCCACAGATATATACTTGTTGTGTTTATATTTATCCTTCAAGCTTATCCTACTCTTACCAGAAGAGACGTTGATATATGCACTTTTTTACAAAATTGAAAGAATGGCCTTATAATCAGAAGACTGCTCATAGCAATAGTAGAGGAAATATTGCAGTTACCAGAGCTATATCAGTTGCCGGAGTAGAAGTGTTTTCGTTCCTTAAACAAATTGAAGTAAAAATGAGGAATGTGAAGCTGGTATGATTTTAGGGAATGAGCAAGGCCAACCAATTCCAGAATGCTGCAAGTGGTGGGGGCTAATAAGCTGGTATTGTAAAAGTTAATTAATTAACTAAATACAATAATTAAAAAAAAGTTGGTTTGTGATATACGTATGTGTGACTATACTTTGTGTCTTTCCGTTTCTCCTGTTTACCATTTCCTATTATGTTGATGTTCCTGTTCAGATAGAGACTACTATGGTTCACCCCAATACAGGAACTGCTCTTGATTTGTTTACTTCCTCTAAGGTAGAGGCCCCTATGGTCCTTCCGACAAGGATAACTCTTTTTGATACATTCCATGATTACTATGCAAGTACTGACATAGTAGTGGTGAGAAGTAAGAGAATTGCAGAAGAACATAATGAAAGGATAAACACATATCTAGATAAAACAGCACACTTAGGTAATACTGTGGTATCAGCACATGAGAAAAGTGGGAGAGAAAACATCTAAGGAGAATTGCTACATCTGTGCACTCATACCTTATGCGATGAGTACAGCACATACTTTCATTTCCAGTGAAATCCCAGAACACAATGCCAGATGCCTCATTCATCTTGCAGCATGCATGACAAAGGGCCAATTTCAAGGAAGTTTGGCCACTTTGCAATGGAGATGGAATTTTCATATCCATTCCAGGATGACTATATCACGACTACACAGATGGAAAAGGAACCTGTGAGAAAAGCAAGATGCGTACGTATCCATTGACAGGACAGATAGAGGTAGTAGTTGCAGAGATGAAGCGAGTGAACTGCCCTGATAAAGAAAGAAGTGGCTGGATGGCCTGGATGTTGGGAACAAACAGAGGTCTTGGTCTATGGATGAGTTAAATCCAAGAAGGGATGGGAAGAAGGACTGATGTCTTGCACAGCTCATTTATCAAAGTCATAATATTTACCAGAGGTGCAGAAAGTGAACCATGCCTGTTTAAAGTCATGGGCCCACCATGCCAAACTATTGACATCGGCAGAAGATGAATCAGGTCATATGGTTGTGATCTCATGGACGAATGCAACATTATGCTTTCAAAGAAAAGGAAAGAATTATGTGTGAAATAATAGAAGCTGTAAGACTTCAATTGACTTTACTGGAATGGGAGCAGGGACAGCGTCCTGATGGATCGATATTGGGCCTGTGGTCCCAGAGCCTACATGAAGTTGCCCGAGAACTGGGGAGGGATGTTTTCCTTGGTGCTCATCCATGTTCCAGCGTTAGTGATTCCACAGAGTGACCTGAACATTGGAGAATTCCCGAAAGTAGATGCCCATTTGAGACGGAGAAGAGCGCTCGAATTTCTTAATCGAACAAACAGGCAGAACTATTTCTCAGCTAAATCAATATAAGCCTTTGATGCTATTCCATATGAGCACAGATGGTTTAGCCAAACAGCTGCAGTATGCACAACTATCTTTATGCCAGGGATCCAGATGATGACAAATGCTAAATGGTTACAAATAACCAGATAGGAGCTTCTGTAGACGATCAACACCACCATAAAGGGATTCAATGCTATCAAGGAAGAATTGAGGGCAATAAGACTGGTGACCCTACAGAATAGATATGTCTTTGATATGATCACAGTGATGGATGGATGAGTTTGCACCAAAATCGGGCCATCATGTTCCACGTTCATACATTTGCACGATGGTGAGAATGGGACCTTGACAGAGGCTATATCGTTACTGACAAAAATGCACAATCAGTTCGAAGATGAGACAGAAGCCATTGCAGATGACAGTTGGTTTGCGGCTATCTTTTCATGGATTCCACAATGGATGGCAAACATCTTTAGGTTTCTTGGAGCAGTATTAGTGATGGTGATGTTTGGATTCTGTGTGATCAAAATAATGATTACACAGTGCAAGAAAAACGAAAAGAAGGCAGTGGGAATGAAGGTCATTATCAATGTCGAATCAGGGTTTAGATGCAAGGAGTTGACAGATGAAGATATCAGAAAATATGTAGAGGCCAGCATCTTAGCACCTCAGTGAATGAAGTTCCTGCATCCAAATAATCACAAGAAGTATGTGGGATGATGGGTGTAATGTAATCCGAATGGACAGTGCAGCTACATGACCTGGAGTGTAGATGAACATGTGAAATAAGCAGGATCCCTGAAGGGAGTAATGAAGATATGGACCCCGTAGAAGCACTTCTTCAAAAGAAGGAACCCAAATGTGGAGATTGGTGAAGGAGTGGTCGATGAATCAACCAGAAGGGGATTGTATAGAAGAAGCCGAATGCCCCTGCAGTAAGTCCCGCCCCCTACTACCTATATGCTGGAAGCCAGACGTCGTGCCATGCTTAACAACAGTGACTGTTCTGCAAAGAGCCTTCGAGCAAAGGTATCCACTAAGAAAATTCTATCTGATGTATCCCTGAAGAGATGAAAATCTCATGGAGGAGGTCCCCGAAGGAATAGGAGAATGAAAGAAAGAGAAGTTGGTGACATCACAAAAGATGAGCGTGATGCATTGAGAAGACTGGCTGAAGAAAAAAATGTATGGACCTTATAGAAACTATTGACGAAGTAAAGAATCACATAACCTTTCATATGCGAGATGAAGATTGCATGTGTGAAAAGCACTGAAGAAAATGCACACAGTATTATATAACTATATAGCTACAGATGCAGCAACACAAGTAGACTAATTAATATTAGGAGCTGGCTATATGTAGTGAATAGACTGCGGCGAGCTGCCATTATATAGAATAGGGATTTTGGTGTTACAACTTTAGTAAGCTCAAGCCCATGGAGAAAGACTAAAGCTGTGTTGCAGCAAACAAATACTGAGATCGTGGAAAGGCTGAGAACAGCTGCATAGCCTAGTGTCAAGGCTGAAGTAGCCAAGAACTGGTTATCTATCTTTGAAGAACAGTGAGCGTGAGACGCTGAATCATCCCTTGTTAAGGTGCAAAGAATGAACACCATGAGTGCCAAGTTTATTCATTTAATACAATTAAATGCTAGAAAATAGGCCGAATTACGGTGTCCTGCCACGTGGGCTAAGGATGGAAATAGAAGTGGGCATGCAGCTCCAGACTTATGATAGCACATGCTCGCGCTCCTATATATTCCCAGGGGCAAGGATACTTTGCAAGGCCAACTTCAAAGACAATCTGCATGGCAGAAGGCATGGGTAATGAGAGATGTTGGGCTAATTGGGTGGGGAGATGTGGTCAAAGTTCATCCACTGACACCAGAGGTACTAGCTCACTTGCTGCTAGTCAACTAAATGTTTCAGAAGAGCACAAGCATGCCAACCAATTGTAGAAGGCCATATAATGAAGAGCCTTATAGTCTGATAGCCAATGATGAACAAAGTATCTATTTACTAGTGAAGATGACTTGCATTAGGGGTGGGCATGATTGTCCACCTGACTCTAGAGACCCAAACACAAGCCGTTCCTGTATAGGAAGTATACTTAGATCTTCCCCTTAAGCCAACAACTTTTGCTTATTTACCACGTAGTGTGACATCACGTTTGATGAGTTTTTACTATATAGGTATACTTTTTTATGAAATGCTTCGAGTGAGATTATGCTGTGCGACGTCCATTGATGGCCATTGTAACTCCATGGTTTAGACAATTCATATTAAAACAGTAAACAGACTTTGGGCCTCATTACGACCCTGGCGGAACGGGTTAAACGGCGCCGTAAAAGGCTGCGCCGCCGTTCAACCCGTTCCGCCACATTACGAGGTCCCCTCGCGGGACACGTTAAGCACACCTGGGAAAACTAGGCGTGCACACCGGGTCCCGCGAGGGGAAGAGGGAGCAAACAACGGGCCATCTCGTTATGGCCCATTGTTTGCTCCCTCTCCCATTCCCATTCAGCCCTATGGGGGCTGAAATGGGAATGGGGATGAACCGTGTCTGTGTCCTCGAGTGAGGAATTACCGGGCCATCCGAACTCGGAATGGTCCGGTAAGTCCTCATTCCGAGGATTCAGACACGGATGCGGTTTTGCCGGCAGCCATGCCGCAAATAGCGGCATGGCTACCGGCATACCTCGTAATGAGGCCCATTGTCTTTTTCCTGAGTTGGTTTCATTATTTGGTGTAAGAGTTAGTCTGCATCCCACCTATTACACAATATTCTACTTATTTAAGGGCCATAAGCTCAAACGACAGACTTAAGCAACTGTTACTTTATCCTGGAGACAGTGTTCTACTTAGAAACTTTGTTCACCCCTGGTTTTAGCTATGTTCGAAGGGCCATAAACCATAGAGCACGCTACAGAACATGCAGTCCAACTGGTAGGGGAAATATCTGGAAGTACATCGGCGACATCAAGCCATGTCAAGGTGAGACCTCTTCCTGTTTGAGAGATGACCATTTGATGCAAGAAGAAGACAAAGGAGAAGAACCGCAACCGAGAATAACTCGAGCTAGACTAAGAGAATTAGGGATGGACATTGCAGACACTTAGACTAGGCACACGGTCTGCTCCTACACTAGGCATTCGTCAAGTAAGTAAGGACTGTCTGAACCAGGCCATCTTTAATGGACCTTATACTTTCCAGGATCAATTAATTTGTATCACAAAGACAGAGGGAGCAAATGTGTACCAGAATAATTATGGTGTGGGAAAGGTCATTTTTTTGCAGCACTTGCTCAATATTATTGGTGTAGGGCTTAATCTAACATACATTAACACGATAATAATGCATTTCTTAGCATTTTCAGGCGGGTTGCACAAGTACTAGTATCAACGCAAAAGAGCACCTGAGAGTTCAACATGGGGATTATAATACGTACTATTGTAATAATATATTGTGCCTTCTGCTGTATCTACCTCTTTAAGCTCCTTATTTTAAGAAGATTATTTCTTGCAACTGCTCAAGCTCTGAACCTTACTAACGTGCCCCCGATCCATTCAGTCTCGGAGGCCATGTCTGGGCAGACAGCAAACACTGCTAAAAAGACAAAGAGAGTTAGGCACGGTGCATGAAAAGATTTCAATCAGTGTACATTTCTACATAACTGGTTCGGCCCAGGTATTGAATGACATATGGTACAGCCAGATGGCCAAAATGGGGAAACAAGCCACCAAATAGAGCTGTCATGTCTGGGCTCTCGTGCTCTATGCTATGAGTGCATCCAGGACAGTTTTAGCAACTGAAATCCCAGTGGCAAGAGCACAATGCCTCATGCATTCATCACTATGCACGACGAGAGGAAGATTTCAAGGGAAGCGTGGTAAACTAAGGTGGATGTCCAAGAAAACGTTCCCATACGAAGATAATCATACAAACATAATTACATAAAGACCCAGGAAATGTTAGATGATTACTGGAACACAGATAAAAGCATAGAGTATATAATGGGGGGTGCACATAAAGCAGAGGGGCAGACTGTGACACAGAAGGAGTTACAGTGTCCCAAGACAAAACCTGCAGAAATAGGAAGAATGCCAGGGTGCTGGGAAAGACTGCAGATGCTGGTGTATGGAGAAGTATACACAACAGACGGATGGAAAGAAGGAGTTGTCGGGAGCAAAGCCCATATGCTCCTAACGGTTCCAGTGAAAGTAATAAAGCGGGAAAGTGATAAGTGATCCAAAGAGTGGGAAGCAAGTGCATAATTACTCACATAAGTAGAAAAAAAGCAGGGCCCATGCCCCTCATACCGCTCAAGGGTGCAGCCCTAAGTTTCCAGAATAGTGGAGAAGTAGAGGTTGGAGGGAATCAAGGGTGTAATATTTTGAGAATACCACATATGAAGGTTGGAACAGCGGTATTCATGGATCACTATTGGCCTTGTGGATTGAAGATATTTCTCCAGCTGCCACCTTTCTTGGGAGGAATAAGCTTGCTGGTACTTATGAATACTCCAGCATTGGCAGTGCCACAGAAGAACATACAATTTCGAATGGTTCCCTAAAATGCATAGTAACAAGAGGAAGAAAAGATCTGCGAACTGAGCAGAGTAAAGAGAGGACACTACACTTCGATAGAAAGGGAAAAGACATTAGATGCAATACCATCAGAACACAGGCTGTTCAGCAGAAGTGAAATGTTCTTTGCATCCATTGTTCCAGCAGACAAACAAACATGAATGCCAAGTGGCTCCAGATCATGAGGTGGGACCTAATGCAGATGATAAACTCAACCGTGAAATGGTTCAACTCAACCAAGGAGGAGCTGAGAGCAGTGAGATGGATGGCCCTCCTTAACGGGTATGTTCTGGATCTCCTCACAGCCATGCTGGGAGGCATTTGTGCTGAAATCGGGTCTTCCTGCTGTACATTAATTCCTGCCAATGATGAGGGCAATGGGCAGTTGACAGAGGCCATCATCAGGCTCTCTTAGCTTCACACAAAGATGGAGTGGGAAGCAAAAGGTGTTGGGAAGGATGAAGGTTGGCACTCTTACATATTCTCATGGATACCAACATGGATGGCAAATGGACTGAAGGTGCTGGTAGCAGCCTTAATACTGCTGTTGTTAACAGTTTGTTTCGTCAAGATAATAATTAGACAGTGTAAAAAGATGACTGAGAAGACTTTAGGAATGAAGGTGCTTGTAGAAATTGAGATGAAGAAAATGAAGAAACCAGGACACAGAATGCACTGAAGACGCAGCTGGCACAGTGTCATCTGTTGCTGGCAGAAATATCATTCCAGTGGCCATACAACACCCATGACTGCTGTGGGAGATGGGTCTGGTGCAATTGGGATGTAAACTGCAGCTACGTGACATGGAGCCTGGATGACCATGGCAAGTTTTATGGACATCTTGGAGGGGTAACAAAGGTCTGGCTCCCACAACTACAGATAAACACAGAGATTGGTGTGGATAGTGTGGTCGTCAGGTCAACCAGAGGGGGGATTGTAGATGGGGGACTGAATCTGACCCTCATGCCCCCCACGCGATCCTCAGCACGTAGGCAGATAAACAAAAGATGAGCCTCACTTTTAGGCCCATCACCACAAATTTCAATGTATCGCAAGTGTGAGAAACGTTACTCACTCTGACAACCTTTCAGACCATACCCAGTCGATGATCTGGACGATATAGAATTGACCTCGATCGTGCAAGTCGACTGAATACAAGGCCAGAAACAACTGACATCACAATGTAGCCCTACTATACACAAAGAACATACGCATCGATTCATGAAGTTACACAAACATCCATTAGTTTATTGCATAGAGACATGAAGCACATGCTTATGACCCCTGTAGGTAAGAGGGCAGATACAAATATATATTGCTGAGTTAATTTCTTTCATTAAAGATGCTTGACTGCTACTAACATGGAGAAGCCATAAAGAGTAGTATAGAAGCTATAGGTCTGTGAGAGGGATGACAGAGAGGAGATAGGCTTCGAGCACATGGAGCGGCTGACACAATTGCCGCAGCCAGAGGCGAGCAGAACCAAGGCACTCAGCAAAGGACAAATGGAGACAGAAAAGTTCCAGTTACAAAGACAATAAGCTTCCTGCAGAATGTTAGACTAAAATCCTCACAATCACAGGCGAAAGGGCTTCATTTTGTGGTCTCAACACATGTGACCCATCTGAAGGAGACAATGCCCATTCAACCAAGGCGGACAAGGGGAGCCATTCCCATCGACTAAGGAGAGAAGACGTTACAAGTGCTGCAGCTGGGTGTTCAACTGAATGCACTCTCACAGGCCTAGGTGATCAGAGAATGGCAACATTAGGAACATTTTGCACCCACGTTCCCATTCCCTTTGACTTAAAAAGGCACAATCAGTCTGGTAACTGTCCAGGATTCCAGGCATGGGAGGACACACACTGATCAATCTCGATGTAGCTCTCACAGGGGGAATAATTTGTTGCAAGAGCCAAAGATATCTCTGCAACCCTACAACATTGTAGACTAGCACTAGCAGGGACGGTCTCATTAGGCACTCCTAGACATGGCTATTCAATCATAGTACTAACCTATAGCCTTTCCATATGTAACCAGCTCAAGCTGACCAATGTAGTAGGCTGATTGGTTTGTGGGACAAAACCTGAGTTTGTAACGTCATAGCTGTACAAAACTATGCAAGGTAGGCACGAAAGTCGAGAGCTCTGCAGGATACTTGTTTTCAGGTGCGATCCCTGTCTATTTCTGATGGCTAATAAAAGACAGTGGGCCTCATTACGACCCTGGCGCTAAGGGGTCTGCGCCAGCGTTAGCTGCGCGGACCCCTTACCGCCAACTACGAGTTCCCGGAGCGCCATGGTCATTTTTCCGCCCGCTTTTTGCGGGCGGAAAAATCCATGGCGCTCTGGGACCTTGGTGTTAATTACGCCACCGTACTTTACGGTGGCGTAATTAACTCCTTCCCCACTCCCATTGAGCCCTATGGGGCCGAAATGGGAATGGGGAAGGGTAAATGGGTCAATGGGGACTTACCGCCCCGCCGACCTCGGAATGGGGCGGTAAGTCCGCCATCCGCCATGGCGTAAAGGGACTTTGCGCCATGGCGGAAAAGTCCGCCGATGGCGGAAAAAATCCGCCAGGGTCGTAATGAGGGCCAGTAACTTTGCTCCATAGCTGAGTCTTCTGTTCTTGTGGCAGGGTAAGTTTTGATGTGTCCAAGTGTTCTCTGCAATTAATCGGGGTGAAGGATAGAAACCCTGCCCACATTTAACAATACACAATATGACAAGTGTCCTCAACAAATTATAGGCCAATGGACCTTTTCCAGAAAGAGCCATCCATGCAACCATGGATGTTGAGTTGCTCTGTACCTATATCCCCTATCAAGATGGAATGGCAGCCTAGAGGAAATTCCTGGAACAACACGATGAACCCGCAGATAGAGTAAGCAAATGAAAATAAGTTAAACTGACCCAAAATATTTCTACAAAAATAGTTACATCCGCCGTCAAAAAACAAAAATTCCTCTGGGTACTAAAATATCACCACAGTATGCCAATATTTTTAGGGTATAACTGGAAACAAGTTGCCTTACAACCAGCCACATAAAACCTCTCATTTGGCTACACTACATATTTGTCCCTCTCCTACTTTGAACTTTGAGTGAACAGGACATTTTACAGCTTTACTGAATTCCATCCAACTAAAAACCTTAAACTCACTCTCACACTCCCCAAAAGCGGTTCACCTTTTAGACAACTATCAGAATAAAGGACAGAAAAATACAGACATCAATATATTGCAAACCCACCTGTTACCTAGAGTGAAAGCTTCCACCCAAAACAAATGAAAATTGCTACCATCTTTAGTTAAATTAATTGGTACAATTAGATATGTTCTTAAAAAGCAGATAGCTGACAATACCTGTTCTAAAGTGGGAGTTCATAATTTGTGACTAGAGAAGCATAGAATTGCACAAGACCAGTTCCCCAGAGCTACAGTGATATCCCACAATGATCTGCAGGGATAAAAGCAAAAAGCACACAATTACCGTGTCCCTTTGATTTCTACCTAACATTGTGACAAGGGTAAGGTGTGGGAACCCCCATCAACCAGAATCAAGAACCCTTGGGAGACATCCAAAGCCAGTCTTAATCCTGAGGACAATTGATACTAAAAGGGTGCCAGTTCCAGCACCATTTTTTGCCAGTATGTGTTTTTACAGTCTACACTGAAATCAAACTATGCCTCCACTACAAGATGCTTGTCAGTCTTTCTCTTATGTTTGCAGATAAAAGTAATCTGATTGAGAAACCCATCGGAAAGATTGTCAAATGTATCCTGAGCCAGTGCCTGACACCATGCACATGCGAGCAGTGCTTCAGCCCATGTATGTACCAGAAAATAATCAAAAAGGCACAAAATAATCTGCAACACCTGAGCACACCTGCACTGCTGATTCGACTAACAACCAGGGAACGACTCATGCCCTGGAACACAAACTATAACATTGCCTATCCCAGGCCACCATCGTTGTTACTCCATAGTAAAGCTGCACGGAGGAAGTGGCAGGCCTTATCAATTTTATAAATGTTTTCTGAATCCAAACCATCAGAAGGTGGTGAGACAGGGCCGGATTGGCCAGGGGTTGAGAGAGCCAACCCACAGAGAAACTGGGCTACATAATGGGACCACAGGAAGCAGGAAGTGTGAGTTACTCAGGTGAGGTCAGAGGGGGTGGAGGTGGATGGCCAACACACCAACAGGAGGGAGGAAGGAGCGAAGGTGTGTGAAGATGTTTGAAACAGGTGAGATTTTGGTTGTTGAATGGAAGTGATACTGCAATGCCAGTGTGTGTGTTTGTGTGGCAAGTGTGATAAGTAGAGTTTGTGTAAAAAGTGACTGTGAAGTGAATGGTGCAGAGTGCAAGAAGGGTGTCTGAGTACTAATATAGTGGAGGAGGGAGTACTATAGAGTGAAAGAGGAAGTAGTAGTGGGAGGAGGGAGCAATGGGTGTATGGGGGAGTAGCAGAGAAGAGAAGTAATAGTAGAGTGGAGGAGGTAGTAGAAATGTATAGGTGGGAGTAGATGAGTAGAGGAGGTAGTCGTGTGGAGGATGAAGAAGTAGTGGGAGGAGGAGAGAGTAGAGTGAGTGGCAGTGTGTAGAAGGGGGGATCAACATCGAAGTGAGAGACATCAGAGGAACAAGCAATAGGAGGAAAGAAAGTGAGGAGAGGGTGAATGCTGGAGATGGGGAATAGCAAAAAGACAGTAGAGTGAGCATGATAGAGTCCAACTGAGCATCTGTAAGACACAATTCCCTATTCCCTGTAGAACACTAACAACTGGATAGAGTGGGATAGTTGGGAAGTCCCTCAGGGGGTTTATGTAGACGACATTTAGAACATCACCTCTAGTGTAAGTCAGCTTCTTTACAGTATGGGATAATATGCTATAGCACCAACCTGCGGTTAAGTGCTCCTGGGTTAAGGAAGAAGCTTGCAATAAGACGAGGGGGGATGGACAACCCTAGGGCCCATTGAAGGCTCAATATAAAACCTGAACCAGCTAAGAGCGTTGGAGTGATTATTTGCAATCCATGACAACATCCACAACTGGAAGCCCTCCCAAGATGACCAGCAACTGTCAGCTAATCCTACAGGATTATTAAAGGTTGTGAGAACTATTCCCAGAAACGCATTATTCGTCTTAAAACAGCCTAAGAAATTGAAACAAATTATTCTCATTAGCACACTTGGAAACCAAACAACAAAACAGACCATGCAGTCCTGTCAAACAAAACAATGCAAAACCTGCACACATTGAAACATTGAACAGAATCAACATACAACATGCACAAAGTGCCCAGCTGGGATTTTCTATGTTGGCTAAACTGGGCAGACACTCAGACAAAAGATGAATACACATTACTAGAGAATTACCCGCTTGAATAAAGACCTTCCTGTTGGGGAAAATGTTTCTGACCCAGGACATGACATCAATCATAGGACAATTAACACCTCACTATCCTCTTGGATGTGTGAAGCTTAACTGCAGGACAGTAGCAAGTCCTCCCTTTTTAACTACATATTCATTCCCCTGCAATGTGCTCTGATATGCAAACCTGTCTCTTCCTTATCGGTGTCCACGCGCTATGAACCTGCTCGTCCCCAGACATAGAATTTGCACTTCACTAGCTCACTGTTCCAGGGAGTTATGTCTGGGGACAGTTGCATTTGACATCATTGTGCTAATGTATATTAAATCGGTAGCTTCTTCACACACACTGCAATATGCATTTTAGATGGATGGGTCAAACAGCAATCAGAACGTTTTTTTTTAATTTATTCGCCAAAGTCACACTACCCTTCTACGCACCATCAAATGCAAAACAAGTCTTCTTTTCCTGCGCCAGCCTGTACACAAGCTTCCCTATAAATGAAGGTTCTGTTTCAGTTGTACAATTACTGCTCCCACCTGAGGAAAAGACCCATGCTGCCTTAAAAGCTATCAGACTAAAATACAGAGCTTGCCTAATAAAGGTATCATTGCTACACAAGCCACTGTTGCTGTTTTTTTGTTTTGTGCCTGTTTAAATAAGCATTCTGCAATTAATTACTGTAAGGTCGCCTGCAGGAAGTTGCTACTTTAAATAGTGTAGAAAGGTTGGTGGAGGGGTAAATCCGGTGCATACATGCCTGCTGTTTGAACTGTTTCATTGAGTGCCATGTTAAGTGCAAATATCAAGCCCTGGGGCCTAATCAGGGACTGTTCAGATTTCTTAAGCCCCGGCAGACAGAAATCGCCCATTTTACTTCTATATTTATTATTTATTTAACAAAGACCTTAAAATGGGGGGCTGTAAATCTTGATCCTAGATCTCAGGGTAAAGCATGAGCCGACCTTTATTCCCTGCCCTGTTTAGTTTCTGCAGGTCTTGAATGGACAGGAATTAATTACACTGGCAACGCAAGACAGACTGTGATCGTCTTCATTGTGTTCTTTTTTTATTTTTCATGTGTTCACATTTGTTACATTTATTCATGAATACATCATTAAACGCATATGCAGATATACATTTGAATTACCCAATTCGAGCACATGTCTTTCCAATGTATACTTTTCTTTTTCAGATGGACTTGCACAGTAAATAATCCACCACTGCTCTCATCAAATGTATGTCACTGAGACTGGGCAGTTCTTTTTTATTTGCCCTCCTTAACATCTTTTTTCAGATATGTTTCTACTCAGATCAAGTTATGAAGTCTAATTTCTCTTGCAGAGCTGGGTGAAGGTATGCAGCGTTAGTGGGTTTTATACTGAGGGCAGTTGCAGACTGTGGACATTCTTACTTTTCTTTTATCCTTGGAAGATGTAGCCTTGGAATTTGACTGCATACCGGCATGCTGTCCTTTGCACAGGAGAATTCCTGGTGGAGTTATTGGTGGGAGTAAGGGTTTTCCAGGAACAGCCTGGTCCAGTAGTCCCATTGACCAGAGGACCCCCACGTATCCCTGCCTTCTTCCCCTGTTTCTGTTTTATTGTTCAGTGGTAATAGAATGGTGGAAGCACATGGAAAACAGAGGCGTAACTAACATTGCAGCTTTTAGTTGACTCCTAAGGACCCGCTACACTCTCTAGCCTTGCAAGAACACGACACCCACCCTGACACCATGGTCAGTGATATCCGTATCCTTCAGAGGTGGTTTCATATTACAACCTTCATATCTTAGCTATGCTTGCTATCTCTGCCCAGCTACCCATGCCCACCCTGAATTCACCATTGTCATTTGCTCCAAACTTGCACTTGGTTGTGTGGTGCAACATCTGGACTTCACTGGGCATGGCAGTACGGCACCATACTGCACTGTGAGGTCTGTGGTCTATGTGTGCCTGGTTCTGAAGCTGCCTTGTTTGGATATTTACGGCCGTGGCTCGGGGTGGGCATTCTTTTTCCTGATCATTACCCTGCTGCAGTGTCTAGTCCAGCAAGAACTTGAAATGATCACTATTGGCTGCACATTAAACCACGCCCTTGCCACAATTAGGCTGTCAAGATGAATTGTCAAAAAAAAGCAAACCGACTGAATTTCTGTATTTTCACCTGTGCAATTAGTGAACGTTATCTCCGATCCCACTTGATCATTTGTATTCTCAAAGATTTTGCATAGTTTATGGAATGCACGCGTCTGATATCCAAAAATACCTGGGCACAAGGGCAAATCATGAGAAAGACAATAATGTTCTCTCGAAGCTGGACTACTGTAACAGCCTCTATCTAAATCTCTCTGCCTCTACTCTCCCCCCTCTGCAACTCATCCAGAACAGGACTGCGAGACTTGTCCTTGGCCTCAAGCCCAGGGACCGTATCTCTCCAGGACTGAAATCGCTACACTGGCTCCCTGTGGCTGCGAGGATTAAGTTCAAAACCCTCTGCATTGTCCACGAGACCTTCTGAGGCCTGGGGCCAAATTACCTTCAACTCTCCCTTCCTAAATATCTTCCTTCCCAAGCACTTCGCTCTTCCGCCTTCAACTCCCTCCAGGTCAGCCGCTTCTTCAAGCAACGAGTTGGGGGTGATCTCTCTCCGCAGCTGGGGCCTCCCTCTGGAACAGCCTTCCTGCCTCCCTGAGACTTGAGGAGAACCATCTCCGGTTCCGGAAGCACCTCAAAACTTTCCTCTTTGCTTCTGCTTTCTCTCTCCCTCTCCCCTGCTAAATCACTGAAACTGTACTGAATCAGCAACTGGGCCACTCACCAATCTCGGTCCTTGGCCCAGCCACTCTCCCCTGCACTGCCTTCCTGGCAACCCTTGCACTTGCGGGACTGTCTCTGTATGCCTACAGCCCCCCTTCCCAGCACTTGACTGCACTTATCTTGCACTTGCCACCAGCTGGCCCTTATCATTTATCTTGTTCATTACTAACCCTGTACTGCACTTTCCCCTCTCCCTTTCCCCCTTGCACGTTCCCGTCCCCCCTACCCATGCACTTGCACGATCTGAATGACACCTGGCCTAGTAGGATCGTTGTCTGTCTCCCCTTGTTCCCCCCTCCCTGCCTCGTCGCGCCTTGAAACACTTGTGTATAGGCGCGTTACAAATGGCATATCATATCACATCAATGTAGTGCTTGACCGCTGCAACACTGGGGAATTCACCTTAGACACAGATGAAACATGCATAGTGTTTAGTGTAATCGAAATAAGGTATTAGATTTTTGCAATTTAGGTTTACCTGGAATTAAATACCTGTGAGTAAAATGTAAACTTGTCTTTATATCTCCAAATACAACTTTGCTACAAAGTTGCATGGGGAATTATTCAAAAGATCGTATTGGGTCATCACAATTGCTGCCCATTGATGATGAATTTATTGGGCACCAATAGATAACTCATCAAAGATAGGCAGATTATAGATAGTTTACTAGACATGCTTACATTTTCTACTCCAGCCTGAACTCTGCAGTGAACTCCCTCGATGAGAGATTGCAGAGGGACTGTGTGGTTTTGAAAGACCAGGAGTTCTGTATCCTTCCACTTAACAACCAAACATGGAGTGGCAATGGTTGAGAAGGAGTGGGGGCTTTGTCAGCCACCCTCTCACTCCTCTGTAAAATAAACTTCACCCCTAATCGCCCCTTAATTACCACTCAAGCATCCATCCTCTCACATCCTAACCTCTGCTGCTTCTCATAAGTGTTGTCAGACACCGAAAGGCCAACAATCATTCCTGTAATTACTGCACAATGCAATCAACAGTCTCATTACAAGAACTCATTTATGATAACTCATTCTCCAACACTTCCTTGTTCCCTGATTGCAGGTGTAGCTGCTTGGTGTAAGTGTAATGTTAATTTGTTGGTAGTCACCTGTCACCGTACCAATGCATGACACTTTTATCGGACTCTACATGATTGACCATAAACTAAAACAATAGTGAACAGTCTTTTTGAAGGGACCTTTTACGAACCTTTTTCCTTGATTTTTTCAGGTTTTTAGATGAATGTTAAAGTTGTTTTGCTTTTAAATATCCTATAATTTTTATATAAAAACGTTCAAGTTTTCTTGTGATCTTCGCAAAATGACCACGATTGCTTTTTACCTTTGGATTCTATGTTGACTATTTGATGTCCCTCTCTCTACAATAGGTTCTTGCACTACACCCAAGCAAGGACGTGTTTTAGCAGTCGGTGTGCACTTAGTTGTATGAGTGTGGCAGTGGTCTTATGTTTGTGCATTTGAATTTTATTGATATGTGATGGTGGCTTCTCAGCTTCCTTCCTTTCTTTTTGACGTTTAATTTTTGGAGAATCTTTTCATCACGCTATCAATTTTGGTCATGTGTAGGTGACATCTGCAAGTGTTAATGTTGTTGTGTCTGTTTGTTTTTTTACTTTCTGTCTCTTCCTTATATATCTTTAGGGGCATGATTAACACATTAGATATGTGCATTCATGTTGCTGTGCATGTGTGCACTTTCTATTCATGTTCATTGAGCGAGAAATAATGCATAAAGGAAGCTGTCATCACTGTTCTATGTTATAATATCCCAAAGAAAGGAGCAGCACTGAAAATGAAGCATTAGAAATGATGAAGAGGTAAAGGTAACTTAAGTTTCATTTTAAAAAAAGGTAAAAAAACAAATTTGAAATTAACTCAGTAAAAATGGCTAAATGTATGTATGTACTTTTTTTCTAAAAAAAAGCTAATTATTTGCATTAGGCTTCTGTTAAAAAATATGTCTTTGATTTCTGATTGATTTAGCAGTAACAGAGAACACCCAGCATATCACTCCTACCCAAATCCATCAACCCATTATTTGCCTGTTTACAGCTATGGTGGTATACTGTCAAAATTGGGGAACATCCTCCATTCCTCCCTGAAACCATTTCACCCCTTCTCTAACCTTGTTACCAGGCATAATTCACACTGATTCAAGCCTGGAGTTCTTTTATTTTTGTTTGGACCTATTTTATGAGCATTTTAATTAAGGGGGTAATTCATAGAATTTAGCGCACAAGTGGCACGTGCGGCTGGCGCACAGTGTGCGCGTGCGAATCCCTGCGTCAGCCGCGTGCACCAAAACCCATTTCCGCGCACAGCGTATTCATGGATTCCAGCTACCAAAACCAGCCGTGGCGCACAGTGGCGCAGCGACCCTGCAGCAGCGCCAGTTACGCCCCCAAGAACGCCTCTCGCGCAGGGAAAAAAGGGCTGTGCTAACCCTGTACCAGCACGGCAAGCGGGCTACGTGTATCACTGGGGTGCGCGGGAAGTACCTCACATCATTTCAGCTGGGTACGTGTATTTCAGGGGTGCGCTTGAAGTTCCACACGCGATTCCATCAGGGTATGTGTACATCAGGGGTGCGCGGGAATTTTCAGAATTGAATCCAGCAGGGTACGTGTATATCAGGGGTGCGCGGAAAGTTCCACACGCGAATGTCCTGGCTACGTGTATTTCGGGGTGCGCGGGAAGTTTCACACGCGATATCAGCAGGGTACGTGTATTCCAGGGGTGCGCGGGAAGTTCCACACGCGAATGTCCTGGCTACGTGTATTTCGGGGTGCGCGGGAAGTTCCACACGCGAATGTCCTGGCTACGTGTATTTCGGGGTGCGCGGGAAGTTCCACACGCAAATCTCCTGGCTACGTGTATCTTGGAGTGCGTGGGACGTTTCACACGCGAAGTCAGCAGGGTACATGTATATCAGGGGTGCGCGGGAAGTTCCACACTCGAATGTCCTGGCTACGTGTATTTCGGGGTGCGCGGGAAGTTCCACACGCGAATCTCCTGGCTACGTGTATTTCGGGGTGCGCGGGAAGTTACACACGCAAATCTCCTGGCTACGTGTATCTTGGGGTGCGTGGGAAGAATCACACGCGAAGTCAGCAGGGTACATGTATATCAGGGGTGCGCGGGAAGTTCCACACGCGAATGTCCTGGCTACGTGTATTTCGGGGTGCCCGGGAAGTTCCACACGCGAATCTCCTGGCTACGTGTATTTCGGGGTGTGCGGGAAGTTACACACGCGAATCTCCTGGCTACGTGTATCTTGGGGTGCATGGGAAGTTTCACACGCGAAGTCAGCAAGGTACGTGTATTTCAGGGGTGTGCGGAAAGTATCACACGCGATTCCATCAGGGTACGTGTATTACAGGGGTGCGTGGGGAGCACCACACGTGAATTGCACGTGTGGGTCCTCCCAGGTGTTCCCTCTACACCCTCCACGGCCCCTGCAGGTGGCTCACACCACAGGGGCCTACCCTGCACATGTCCTGCAGGCACCCCATCCACCATGGCCATGCCCCACAGCCAACCCATATGTCAACTTGCACTCCTGCCCACCAACGCATGTCCCCCTGCACCCCCAGCCACCAGGAGCAGCCTCCACCAGGCCCCCACCCATGTCTCCCACCACCCCCACCCCCCAGCAGTGCAGGAGCAGCCTCCACCAGGCCCCCACCCATTTCTCCCATCACCCCCACCCCCCAGCAGTGCAGGGGCAGCCTCCACCAGGCCCCCACCCATGTCTCCCACCACCCCCACCCTCCAGCAGTGCAGGGGCAGCCTCCACCAGGCCCCCACCCATGTCTCCCATCACCCCCACCCCCCAGCAGTGCAGGGGCAGCCTCCACCAGGCCCCCACCCATGTCCAACTCATGTTCCCCACCACCCCCACCCCCAGCACAGTGGGGCACCTGCCAGCAGGCCCCCACCCATGTCCAACTCATGTTCCCCACCACACCCACCCCCCAGCACTGTGGGGCACCTGCCAGCAGGCCCCCACCCATGTCCAACTCATGTTCCCCACCACCCCCACCCCCAGCACTGTGGAGCACCTGCCAGCAGGCCCCCACCCATGTCCAACTCATGTTCCCCACCACCCCCACCCCCCAGCACTGAGGGGTACCTGCCAGCAGGCCCCAACTCATGTTCCCCAGCCAACATGTCATCACAATCTAGATCCCTGGTCCCTATGGTCAGCCTCCAAATGCAAAACACCCACCCGAGTATTGCATCCACCCACTCAGAAATGGCAATTACATGACAGAACACCAATTGCAAGTTTCGAAACAAACACATGTTCCTCACATACACCCAATGGGTGTCAGTGAATCTCAAAACCCATATCATGATATGTATGAAACCACTGAGATGATACTACACATTGAAGTTCGATCAAAAAATATGTATTAAAGGAAACATAAATAGATTCAAAAATAAAGAAACGAAATGGGAATGTACAAAAATGAAAAGAAGCATGTCCGTGAAAAAAAGCAAAACCAAAAATCATAATCCAAAGGAATGGTGTCCAAAGTCACAGTCCACAAAAGAAAATCCAATGGAAAATTATAATTAAAAGCCATTGCTCCATGGGTAAATTGTGAAAGAAAAAGAAAATCCAACAGTGAACTATGTACAGACGAACAAGCCAGGGTCCATTATCCCAACAAAAGAAATGAAACCTATCTAACAACACTAACTAATAAAAAAAACTATATACAAAAATGTGGCCCGTTGTCCAAAAGGTCCAAAATAAATTAAAAAACATAGGAAACCTAACACTAACTACATAATTATGTACAAGGGCAGCGGGCTAGTCTGACGGCTCACTTTTGGATGTCCCGGGCCAGGGCATCATCGAACTCCTGCTCAATGTCCCAGAGGCGGTCCTCCTCCATGGCCCCGAGGGTCCGCAGGGCCGTCGACGTGTCCACCTCCAACCCCCTGCGGATTGCCTCGAGGCACTCGGCCCGCCTCAGGGCCCTCCGTATGGAGTTCTCCGCCCTGACCATTGTGAGCCGTGCCTCTTCCGCCCGCTGCCGCTCCGCATCTATGGCGTGGCCCAACCGCTGCCACACGGAAGACACTCTCTGTCCTGGATCCTCCTGCCCTCCGGCCGATGCCTGCCCCTCCGATGTTGAAGGCCCCGAGCCTTCATGGCTCCCACCACGTTGCTGCTGCTGCTGTGCCTCTGCCCGTGCACTGCCTCCTGCTGCCTGCACATCCTCCGCCGGCTGGGGTGCAGTCGTTGATGTGGCCACCCCTGCTGGACGTCCGACTCCCGACTGTGGCAGGGATGCCTCCTCCACCAGCCTGGCCGCACCGTCAGAGGCAGCTCCACAGGGCACCCAGGTGACTGATGGGTGGGAAGATGGCACGGAGGACAACTGGCGCGTAGGGGGTTCAGTTGAGGAGGGGGTCGTAGCAAGCCCCATCAAACGGAGGAATCCGGCCTGGGTGACCTGTCCCAGTAGGCTGACGCAGTCAACGAGCCATTCGAGATGACGTGCAGTCTCCTCATGAAAAGACTGCAGGTCACCTTGCATGGCCTGTTGACGCAACGCCACACCAGTCAGGACAGGCTCAACCCGGACCCGGATAGCCACGTCCGCAGGCAGAGGAAGGCCAGTTGTCGTTAGCTCATCCCCTGCCTGAAAACGGGTCTGGACATAGGCATCCCTACTGGTGCAAGATGATGCAGGGACAGGGTCAGGGACAGGATTGCACGCAGGCACCTCCGCGGCGGCCTGTGCTGCCTCCTGTCCCTGGTCCTGCACTGCACCACTAGCACCGGTGGGATCCCCACCTCCAGACCCCGTCTCTGTTGCTTGGCCTCCTCCTCCACCAAACCCCCCACCAACCTGGATGACTCTGTGCCATCTTCCCCCGTTGGGCCCTGTGGGGTCCCAGCTGCCCCTTCTGCTGCCGAGGAGTCCAACTCCAACCTCCGCCTCTTGGACCTCCCCCTGGCAGCTGCGGCCTGGGACGCGGCACCGGACTCCTCACTCCCCGACGAGATGACAACATGGGAGGGGAGCCGGGCCTTGCGTCTCCGGCTGGTGGTGGGATCCCCGCCGCTGTGCTCCACAGCACCTTCTCCGCCCTCTTCATCAGTTGACGCTGCAGACAGGGAAAAATAAAACACAGGCATCAGGGCACTGTACAATGGACACATACACACATGACAGTTGTACATGAGTGGCATTGGCAAACCTCAGACATGCCATCACAATTCCCAACACACATGTCATTTCAACTCGCACACATGAGCCATACCACAGCCATATCGCAACTGCCAGCACCATCCATACACATACAACAGCATGAGCAGGCAAAGCTGAGCCAGACATCACATGCAACACAGGAAGTGCACTACACATGTACACACACCACCACACTTGCATGCATGTGTACACCTCTGCCAAGTGTCGCAGTGTTCAGATGGGCATCCATGTCACATCTGCCAATCAGGCTTCCACATCCCGCTGTCACATGCATCCATGTTGCATCACTGCTGCACCCTTGTCAAATACACACAAATGCACATGTACACAGTGCTGATACATGCAGCTGAAAACAACATACATGCGTGACATCACGAACATGTCTACTTACATACACATTCATCCAAACATGTGTGCCCACACAACTGCATTTGGCATGCAAGCCTACACACTCAAGCATCATCCATGTCTCACACATTACAGCCCTCGCATGTGTTAGCCTCACGGCTCTATACACCCCCACCCATACTCGACCCCATACAAACAGATGTGCAACCTGCACACTACTGAAACATCACCACACGCACAGCTCACAATCATGACGCATGTACACTTATCGCTCGACTCCAGACGGGTCTGCCTCTCAAGGACCTGGACGTGGAGTGCTGGGGATATGCGTTCCAGGACCCTCATCTGATCTTCTGACAAGTGGCCCCGGCGCCCCTTAGCATCCGCTGCCTTCAAGAGGCGCAGGGCCTTTTTCAGGGTCCTGGACCTGAAGTCCTCCCAGCGCTTCTTGACATGTTGTAAGTCGCGGACTGCCACCCCCTCCGCGTTGATGGCAGTCACGATGTCAGTCCAGATCCGAGTCCGTCCTTCCTCGTCGGCGCGGGAACTTCCGAAGAGGGCATCATTCTGCCCCAGGACTTGCTCCACCAGGACACCAACTTCCCTGGCACTGAAGCTGGTGGCCCTCTGCCTCTCTGGCCGGGGGTTGTCAGTGGTGCCAGATGTTGCAGTGCCCGACATGACAACCCCAGAGGCAGGAGTGGGTGGGCAACTGGGTCCTGGGGCTGGGCTGTGGAGCGATGGAATCCCAGTCGGGAGTCTTTGGTTCCAGGAGGGGTGGTCACAGCAACAGCACCCCTGGCTGATGTGCAGGCAGCAAATGGCAGGGCACGTGGGCAGCAGGCAGTCAGGCAGCAGCAGATGGCAGGTGGGATCGTGCTCGGGGCTCTGGGGGGCAGTAATTCGGCCTTCTGGGCAGGAGCGTGGTCTTCCGTGTGCTTACGCGTGGCCAGCTTGATACGGAGTGATTTGGCACGTGAAAATTCTGCACGTCAGCGTGTAATTCGAGGAAAGGCCCTTAGCGCGTAAGTGCGTCTGCACGCATACGCAATTTCATTGGACAGAAGGCCCCTCAAGCGCAAGCGCCCCTGTGACGTGACGCGCACAGGCGTGCATGGGCATTTCAGCGCGCGTGAAAAACTGCACGTCCGCGTGTAATACGAGGAAAGGGCCCATGCGTGTAAGTGATGTGACGCACGCGGGCGTTTCCCTCAGCAGGGGTTAAAGGTGAGCGGGCCCAGCAGTTCGCTGTACGTGCCTTTCGTGGAGACCGATGTGTGTTGCTGCTTCCTGTTGTTTCGCGCGCCATCACAACTTCACAGCTATCAAGGATGTATCTCTTCTTTTGGCAGGGGTATTGGCTACGCGTGTTTTTCTGCATCGCGCTAGTCAGACGGTGAGTCGCAAACACTCTTTTTCCCACTGCGGGTGCCCCTGTAATCGCACCCATTTCCGATGTCATAGTAGCCTGCGTGTCCCACGTGTACGCGTAATTCGTGTTACTGGGTGCCTCCGCGTACTGCGGGAGTTTGAATCCACGCACATAGGCTGCAGGGTTGCGTGCACGGTTTTACTGCAGTTTTGGGGTGCCTGAACGTTGCGTGACCCGTCACTACATCACCGGGGTCACATACAGCCTTGCAGGTGCAGGGGGGCTGTTAACATCTTGCTTCCTACCCCCTTCATCCCAATTGCCCAGGTCAATAGTGGTGTACACCTCCCATTGACACCACTCCATCTGTGCCGGCACTATTACATCTGTGCCATGGTTGGGAGGCCACCAAAGGTGAGGGGCGCCTCAGCTGGGTGTACTCCTCGTGGCGGGCGTGGTCGGGGACGTGGCCGTGGTGACCAGGGAGTAGGGGGACTCCAGGGTGTCCAGGGCAGCCACAGAGGGGGAAGAGGCAGGGGTGCGCCACTTGAGCACAATGTTGTGCCATGTGTCGGTGCAGTCATGCCACCACCGCCTGTGGTTCCGGGGGATGCACCTTCTGCATCTGGCACTGGCGCCCGTGTGACCCGGCAGTCCGTTCCATCGACTGCCACGGGCCCAAGGGTAGTGGTAGCTGCAGGTGCAGCTGTGGACACCGCCACCCAGGCTCGGGGTCTGCCAGCGCAGGCTGCGTTGGCACTTGAGGAGACCTTGGTAGATCTCCAACAGGCGAGGGGGGAAACCATAGGGGCCGGCCGGGCTGCTCAGACCAAGACAAGTGTCCCTGGGGCAGTCATGTCATCTGCTGCCCCGAACAGCCGGGTGTTGGCAAGTGCAGGGGCAGATGCACCCAACAGCACCCCGGTTGTGAGTCTGCCAACCAGGACCGTTGCGGTCAATGACCCTGCCACAGCTGATGTTGCTGCGCAGGGTCCATTAGTGGGCACCCAGCTGCCACTGACACAAGTCAGGCCTTTGGTCATCCCTCCACCTGCCACTCCCTTGGCTCAATCAACCGTACCCACTGGCCATACTGGTCAGGGCGGCATTATCCAGCCAGGGTCTGTGCCACAGTCCAAGAGGAGGAAGGTTGCACCTGCAGCACAGGCTGGGACCCCACACACAGCCACGACCTCCTGCACGTCGAGGAAGAAGCCTTTCTGTAAGCAGGAACTGGACTTCCTCGTGGACTACGTGCCGAGCCACAGCCATGACATGCTAGTGGGTGCAAATAGTCAGACTACGGCTGCCCAACGTGACACCCACTGGAAGCATGTTGCGGAACATGTCAGTTCATTCGGCCATGAGGTGCGCACGGCGCAAGAGTTCAAAAAGCGTTGGAATGACATCAAACGCAGCACTAAGACTAAGCGTGCCTCTAATTACAACTTGACTCTGGAGACTGGCGGTGGGCCTGCACCAGAGGAGGAAGAGCTCACTCCGCATGAGGCACTCGTTGCGGAGTTCATACCACCTGAATTGGTCGAAGGAGTGGGAGAGATGCTGGACTTTGATGCCCAGTCCAGTGAGTTTTGATGCGTGTTTGTTGAGGACGTGTGTGTTTCACTTGTGGGATGTGTTGTGCATGATTGCCGCTACATGTGACGTGTACATGGTTCTGATGTGTAAGTAATGTAATGCTTCCGTCATGCATGTCTCCTCTGCCTGCATGCAGGGACTCCATGTAGGCATGCTCCTTTGCCCCTCCTCCGCCACTCTGCGCCCCAGTTCCACCTTTGCACTGGTGTTCTTCAATCTTGCCAATGTGTACTTTCTTGTTCATGCGTCCTGTGTAGATGCTCACTGCCAGCGTAGAATCTGCCAAACATATGCCGTGTGGTACAGCCTTAGTACTTGATGCAGGGTATCTCACTTGTACTGTGCATAGGTCAGATGTCCCGCAGGGACATGAGTGCCCATTCATGCTCCATGTGCATTGCACGCATGCCCCTATGTGTCCTTGACTGGATGATCACTATAATACAAGTCCTTGGTTACATACATTACCTGCCATCTCATCAGCCTTCCCATGTCAACTGTGGCTCAGTCCTGCGTTGCACACATGTTTAGGGTCTGACAATCTGTGTGGCTCACAGGCCTAAGCCTGTTCAATGGCCAATGACTCAGTCCAACTGTTGTTGTGTCTTCTTCACACATGGGCGGAATCCAGAGTTTTCATCATGTGTCCTGCTTACTGTCCCAGCATCATTTGCAGTGTTGTCACTTGAATCACATTACGCTGTTGATGCCAGTCAACACTGCCTGTCAATACACAGGTGTATGGTCAGCCTTTTGATACCATGCTAGGCATCCCTGCTTTGGTACTGGGGTGGAGGGGTGCTTGGCTTCTAGATATGGTACACATTGAAAGCACAATGCACGTGATGTCTGAATTTGACATTGCACTGCCTTCACATTTCCTGGCACACACCATGGAGTCCTTGTACATGTAGGTAGTGAGTGGCGTACACATTTTCTGCACTGCATAGACCCACTTCCATGGAAACTGCCACGTTTCAACAGGTCTGATCACAGAAGCAATTCAAAGTTGACCCAGCATGCATGCCATGTTATATGTTGTGTGTCACATGTCTGCCTGATGCGTTTGCTGTCGGTGTGTGTGTGTGTGTGTTGTGTGCTTCTGACATGTGTAGTGACCTTTTTTCTCTCTATTTTTCAGGTGATGACGCAATGGAGGCGGAGGATGGTGTTGTCATGCCAGACACAGGGTTGTTACCACTACATCAACCCGGCAATAGTGGGGGTCGTGGGGTGGTAGGCCACGAAAACCCCCAAGTGCTACAGTCCATCTTGTCTCTGGCTGCCTATGAGTCCAGCCTTGATGACGACTCTGACGTCCATGTTGAGTTGGATGAGCATCAAGTCCATGTGTCAGGGGTGAGTGATTCTGATGTGGACACTCCTCTGTCTGCGACACCTGCACTGAGGGATCAGACAGTCTTGGTTCCTCCGCCTGTGGTGGATCGGGACACAGGGTCACCCTCCACACCAGTCACTGATGTGCCTGGGACATCACGTCGACGGGGGCATGTAGTCGTGCAGCCGCGGGCGGTGCCAACACAGCGAGGACCCCCGGTCCTTGGGTCCCGCAGGGGTCAAGCCCGGCAACGCGGTCGCCGCGCGCAACCGCAGTATACTGAGTGGGAGCAAGACATGACTGCCAATTCAGAACGGCAGGGGGCAGCAATGGAGAACATCGCTGAGAGCATGGAGCGTGTGGCCCGATCTGTGCTCCCCCCTGCTAGGCAGGTGCTTCTCCAGCAGCAGGCGGCACTGTCCATGGCCCGCTCGCTCAGGCTGGGCATGGCGGCCTCAGACAGGGCACGCCAGGCTGAAATGTCGTCTCTGCGTCAAGCAATTGCTGCTCACGCAGAGGCGCAAATGGATGCCCTGAAAGAGGAGTATGCTTCCCTAAAATCCACTCTGGGTGTCCTTATGATGTCCCAGAGGCAGCAGGCAGAGGAGTGGTTTGCACACCTTGAGCGTACCATCTCGGCTGAGCTACAGGCTTGCCGGGAGGTGCAGCGGTTGTCCAGCCAGGCCTTGCAGGAGGAACTCCGTGTTACACGTGCTACCTTGCAAGAGGAAGCACGTGTATCACGTGAGGTTCTGCATGCAGACCTACGTCACTTCGCCACACAGAACCAGGCTCACCCGTCCGGCAGACTTGCTGCTGACGAGGGGCAAGCTGCGGCTAGGCGTGGCCAGGCTACTGTGCCACGTCCTCCTTTCCAGGATGAGCCAGACTCGGACGACCATCTATCTCCCACAAAGGTCGGGCTGTGCAGGCGTTGAGCCCATGGAGGTTTTTTTTTTTTGGCTCAGCATCATCGCATGTGGATGTTGAGCAGCACCCTGTACCTCCCCCCTCCTGGGTGCCTCCCCTCCCCCCGGGTCGTATGTGGCCATTTTTGATTTTTCTTTTAGCTTAGTTAGTTAAGTTTCTGTTTGATAGTTAGTTTAATTAGGTAATGTAGGTTTTCCATAGTTAGTGTAATTAATTAATATAGTTTAAAATTGCTTGTCTATTGTGCTTTCATGTGACTGTGCGGTGCTTTGTGGCTTTTGAAGGCATCCACTGTCTGTTCCAGTTGGGCCCTTCAGGCTTGTCTTGTGTATGTGTTTGGTGCTTGGACTCCTTGACTCACATATGCCACTCCTGCCTCCCTTATCCATGGGCTCGCAAGGATGGTTCGGTGTCACAAACTTTTACACAAGGGCTTTGGACTGTCATATCTGTGGCATGTCTGGTGCTGTGTGACTTGTGTTTACACCCCTAGTGGGGATGATTTTGGTGTTATTGTCCACTGTTAAGCTTTTGCTAGATGGGGTGTTTCATGATTAATGTGTACATTAATTTCTATGCATTGCGTAGTATGTTTCTTATCTTTACTGTACATGTGCTTGTTGCAATTCATGCTGTAGATAGTGTTCCACACTTTGGATGTGAAAGACGGACTGATGGTGTGATTTATGCTGTGACTCTCTGACATGGTCAAGTAATGAGATGCCTGAAGAGACACACACAGATGACTTTGAAGCATTTATCATGTGTTTCATGCCCTTTCTGCAGGGGGATGAGCCTCCAGAGCACCTTTGCCAGCAGACATGGCCCATTGGACGACGGAATTCTGGACATGTTTGTTGGTGCCCACATGCACATGTGTGCACAAGCAGAGGCACAGGGATTGCAGACCTACATCCTAGAACTGCTGACGTGTTCCAAGGAACTCCAGGCAAGGTGAGCAGCACAGGGGGGCCACAACACAGCAAAGCTTGCACCAGGCGAGTTGCACATGCAGGCTTAGTCACAGCACTGAGGGTGAGCTTGGACGGATATTGGTGTTGAAGCACACAATGCAGCTCAGATGTGTTGGTGGACTGATGGCTGTTGATTGTAAGGTTGTCTGGGAAACCTGCAGGGACAGTGGCACATACCCTCCGGTACACCAAGGTCCATCGAGGCACTTGTATCAACCATGTGGCCTTCCGAGACATGGGAAGGGGCAGCTCACAGGGACATACAGCAAGGGACATGCTCGGGTGCAGTGCATTTCATTTCCATGTACTTTATGATGAATGCACTGCCTGCACTGCCAACTTTGTTTCGGTCATGGTGGTATGCAACTTGCTCTGAAGTCATGGCTTGCTATATGGGTCTGTCTGCTTACCCAGGGAACATTGCATGTTGTGTGAATTGTGACACATTGGTGTTCCATTTGCCACGCACCCACCGGCAGCTGACTTACTGCATTGACTGTGTATGACCCGTCACAGGGGTAATGTTATATATGGGTACGAAGCATCTACACCAGATTGTCTGTTTGTAGAGTAGTTTGTTGCTATGGGGCATGTTTGGTGGTGTGTTTTTGTGTAATTGGCACGTACAGGTTGTTGACTGTGGCTCTCTTTGCAGCATTGCAGTGCTCCTGTAACCGGACCTGAGAGTGCGCAGGCAGGAGGCCAGCACTCAAAACCAGAGCTAAGTGTCTTGTTGTTTTTCTTTCAAACTGCTCTGCATAGGCTTGCTGGGGGGTGCACTAATGCATGGATGTATGTGTGATTCAATTTGGTATGTTTTTTCCCCCCTAATCACCCAGAATCCTATGCAATTTTGAACCCTGTACCCTCTACCCGGTGTTCCTGCTTCCTGTACCTATCCAAGCAACGTTCCCTAACCCTCTTTCCCCGCTGGGGTTGCGGATGCCTGTGTAAGCCCCGAACTTGCAGGCGCCAAAACCCTAGAGGGGGTGGTTGGTTCGTACCACTCCTAAGCCTGGACTACAGAAGGCCATGACAATGATGTCCAAGTTTGTTTGGATTGTGTATGTGTTCATGCAGGTAGTACATTTTCGTGCATTCCCTACTTTCATGTGTCATTCCTCCTCCCCTCTCCTGCCACTCATTCCAGTTATCCAGTGTGCCAACACCTATCCCAACTGCATATGCCTGACCCTCCTTCCCCACCAGGGTCTCGGGGGCCTGTTTGAGTTTGACCTTGCAGGCACCCGGGACACAGTGGGGGTGGTTGTTTCGTGACACTCCCGCGCCTGTACACGGGACCTGTGACAGTACACATCCGTTCATGGTGCATCATCCTATGTTATGTACCACACATGGTTCACATCCTGTTGTGACATTGTTTTACTGTGCTACCTTGGTTGTTGCATCATTGTGGTAGTACTTGGCGTTTGTGAGGTACTGCTACGTCAAGTCATCTACTGGAGGGTGTTCTGGTTTGTTTTTATGCCTTGGATTTTGTGATTTTGGAAATGAGTGTGGATTCTGAGGGTGCAGGCACCTTTTTACACACAAGGTGGGAGATGGTGACGAAGGGTAAAGGTGATCCTGCGGCCAGGTGGAATTGTGGGTTGAAGGCTCCATGACCCATGTGCAGTTCAGTGGGTCATGGTCATTTGTGAGGGGGGGGGTTGTTGTTGATAGTTGCCTTGCCCTGCAGTGTGATGGGAACTCTGACATTGTACTGGTGGTATCCTATGTACATGTTGTTTTCTGCTGATCAATGCCTGTTCATGTGTTGTGTTTACCTTTCAGGTGCGAGGGGATAGTTGTGGTTTGACATGCTGGGGTGTACACATGGTGAATGTTCACATGTTATGTGTAGAGAACACTGATGGTCACTTGATTGCACATGCATATGTTGAGTGCATGTCCTTGCAGACCCACACACTTGCACTCTGATGCACTACACGTACTCCCACTCTTGCATATCCACGTGTACACTGTTTGCCTTCTGGTGCCCACTGTGTCCCTGAAGCACATGTTCTGTGACCAATTATGGATCCTGCACATGCCTAATTTGCTTTTTGATGTGGTCTGTCACTTCGATGTAATGCTCAGGGTGTGCATCACACACAATGGCTGTTCACCGTGCTGTGCGCTGAGCAGGGTGTTGCAGGAGTAGGACACAGCACACAGAAGCTGCAGTGTTGATTTTGCAGTGCACAATGTGCATGTAGACAGGCATTCATTGTTATGTTACGTCTACAACTCTTGTAATGCATTTGGAAATGACTTATTTTGGGTGGGAGGTTGTTGGTCTGTCATTTCATCTGATTCCAGGTCAGGCATCATTGTCTGATGCCACTGTACATTTTGGACATGGCAATGTGTACCTTATTGTTACTGTGTTGGTGTGTGGGTATTGCTTGCCATGTCATGTTGTGGTTTGGGAGGGTTTGAGTGACATAACAGTGATGACCATGGCCTGTTTTGCAGGTGTGTGTGATGCACACCTTGCATGTCAGGGTCATCCGCTTCTCAGAGCAACTAGCTGGGGGTAGATCTCTCTCCGCGGCAGGGCCCTCCCTCTGGAACAGCCTTCCTGCCTCACTTGAACTTGAGGGGAACCATCTCCGGTTCGGGAAGCACCTCAAGACCTTCCTCTTTGCTTCTGCTTTCTCTCTGCCTCTCCCTTGCGAAATTCTTCACTGGAACTGCACTGGATCTGCAACTGGGCCACTCTCACCGACCTCGGTCCCTGGCCCAGCCACTCTCCACTTGCACTGCCTCCCTGGCAACCCGTGCACTGCGGTACTGTCTCTCAATCCCTACAGCCCCCCCCTTCCCAGCACTTGTCTGCCCTTACCTTTGCAGCTGCCACCAGCTGACCTATGTATTTGTTTTTTGGTCTACTTCCCCTGTACTGCACTCCCCCCCTCCCCTTCCCCTTGCACTTTTCCCTTCCCCCTACCCCTGCACTTGCACAATCTAAATGACACCTGGCCTAGTAGTACCGTTGTCTGTCTTCCCTTGTTCCCCCCTCCCTGCCTCATCGCACCTTGAAATACTTGTGTATAGGCCATATCATGTCATGTCATATGTGTGCCTTTTGGTCACACAGGAGAGCTTGTGTTTAAGTAGCTAGGGATGCAGACAATGTGGCACTTCCATGGCAACTATCTCAGGGTGGTAGGGTTGTGACAGTTGACTGTCTCTTTGTCATCATTGATTGTCACCTGGTATGTGCCAGGCCTGTGTGCACTCCGCAGGGGTGGGAGTTTAGGTGAAAAATGTGTCCACAAGCTGGGTCCGGGCTTCCTCGCCACGTGCCCTGTCCCCTCCCATGGGCAGCGCCTGTGCCTGTGGTTGGGGATGTGGGGGCACCACCATGTCCACCGGGACGCCCTGCCGTGTTGCAACATTGTGCAGGACACATGCTGCCACAATGATCCTACACACTACTGGTGGTGCATAGAGTAGCTGCCCGCCAGAGCGGTCAAGGGAGCGGAAACGTGACTTGAGCACTCCGAATGTGCGCTCCACTATGGCCCTGGTTGCAATATGGGCGGCGTTGTATCTTACCTGGGGTGGTGTGGTGGGGTTCCGGATTGGCGTCATCATGTGGTTGCTCAGAGGGTAGGCACTGTCCCCTGGGGAGGTGATAATAGTTGAGATTATTAGGGTTTGGGTATTTGTCTGTGTGTGACTTGCATGCATGTGCAAGGGCATTTGTACTCACCTAGGAGCCAGGTGTCGCCATGCTGCCCAGCTTCCAGGGCCCGGCTCAGGGAGGACATTCTGTATATGAAACTGTCATGGGTGGAGCCAGGGTAGTTTGCATAGACAGAGGTGATGATTCCCTTTGCATTGCATACCACCTGTACATTGATGGAATGCCAGTGCTTGCGGTTTCGGTAGATGTGCTCAGTTGCCCTAGGTGGACTTAGGGCCACATGGGTGCAATCTATGGCACCGAGCACTTTGGGGAAGTGTGCCACCCTGAAAAAATCCAGGACAACGGCCTGCCTTTCTGCGGGTGTTCTGGGCATGTATATGTGCCTGCGGACTGAGGGGCGCGCTGTCATGATTGCCAGTACCTGGTGTAGGCAGCGTGACTGCGTGGCCTGTGGGACCCCCCCCACTATGGCAGTAGTCCGCTGAAATGACCCAGTGGCCAAAAAATGCAGGACATTGAGCAGCTTCTCCAAGGGGCTCAATGCTTGGGAGCAAAGGGTGGGGGATGTAAGGTCATCTTCCCACTCCCTGACCAGGTCTAGGATGATGTGGGGTGGAAACCTATACCTGCCATAGACCTGGTCGTCAGGCATCCCAGAAAGGCTTGTCCGTGGTGCGAAAATGAGTGCCCTGGCTATTCTCCTCCTCCTGCGGTGTCCCACGATCAGTGCTGCGACAAATGGGGCATTCATCGTAGCTGTATATACATGTTTGTTGTTTGCGCACACTTTTGTACTGTGCGCATGGACGCTTCCGCCTGCCTTTGTGTGGCGGACGCGTTGACGCCTGTGTGCGTCTTTTGCCGTGCGCGGGTTTCCCATATTCGGATCCATGAATACGGGTTGTTCGCGTGCGTGTGGGCGTTCCGTGTAGTTCCCTGCAGTACTTCCCCAGTTACGCCCCCTTTTTCACGTGTTATTCCCCATTCCGCGTGTTACACCCACTGTTCCGCCCACTTTGGTTGTGTGCGCCGCGCTATGTGCGCTTTTGCTGTGCGCGTAGCGCACGCCGTGTATGCCTGCGTGTGCCATGGCTGGATTGGGCGCACGGACAGCGGGAAACACGCGCAGCGTCTTCCTTGAATCGCACACGTGCGCGTGCGCTGCGTTTCTCGCGCTTGCGCTACCTTGCGCCTGCTTGCCCATGGATTTTCGGCGCACGTTTGTTCCATGAATCAGCCCCTTAATATTAAATGTGGGGTGTTTTTCTTGTGTTCATGTTTACCTTAGTTGTTTTTAGTAAAACATATTTTACCATTTCATTTTCAATTTTTGACATTTCTGCAGAGTTCTTTCTGCTGTGACTGTTCCACATCTGTGCCTCCTCGTCCCAGTCCTTTGCATTTGGAAGGACACCCACCTTCTCCCCATTCCCTTCTATTGCAATGTTCCAGTTACAGTTATTACAGTCCCCATGGAAATAGAAGCTGTCCTGACACCATTGTAAACAAGGTCTGGCAAAATTCAACCTGGTGAGGCCAGTAATAATGCTGAACATTCCGGCCGTTCCTCGATCCGTCAGTACAATTCCTGGAACTCATCAGTGAGGTCCTGCCTGGTGTAGGGTGTGTAGGTTGAGGAACACAGTGAACGAGGAGCAGCTGCATTAGTTCTCCAGCTTATCAGTTGAATGCCATATTGCTGCCTGCTCAGGAGATATTGGCAAATGAGCTGTCAGATGCCATAGCACAATGCCAGTCTCTGTTGCTGTGGGAAATAACAAATCCTCACCCCTGAGAGCGATCCAATTTTCCCATGAATCTAGGAATTGGAATTCGGGCTGGTTCCTTCCCTTCGGTCAGCACTTTTTCCTTTATATCTTCGATGTGAGGGAAATCCTTCTGTGAATCCTAATTATGTGCTGTGATATGTAAACCAAACAGAGAGAATCACAAAGACACAGGAATAGGTTGTTTCAAAGCAAAATGCAACTTTATTGGATGCAATGCAAAAATGTCACTAATCTCTATACAAGCAAGCAATCATCACTCTTTAGCTATGAGTGCAACTACCCCAACCCTCCCAGCATTAGCAAATAGCAAAACCCCTACTAGCTCTCAGCTTTTGCGCTACACCCCTTCACAGCCAGCTCTCTGCCATAGGACTGTGAGACTGCTCCCTTCTCTCTCAACCTGCTAATGAGACAGCCCACTCCGCCTCTGCTAGGCTTAGCCCTCTAAGTCTATCTCTGCATCCCCTATTGAATTATACTGAATCTAATGAACAGGACAGCCACTGTTATACATTAGCATTGTGGCTATGACACATTTACATTTCTATGGCTACGTGTGCGTATTCTATCATTTTCAGCGTAGCAAGCATAACAGTACTGTACTAGTTCATGGTGACATGTCCCTGCATTATTCTAAGAACAGAACAAGCAATCGCTAACAGTCTCTCTCACCTCGAGACTGTCTCATGCGGAAACATAAACAAGCATTTCTCTGCAACTAGCAAGGTCTTCCCTAACAGTCTGCCGAGAACCACTTTTGTTATGAAAACATTTACACTGTGTTCGGCATTTCTTTCCACGCTCAGAATGAGCCAGATTCATAATGGACAGAAACACAAAGCAGATCTCTAGCACCAAGAAGCACACAACAATGTGATATACATAACAAGTGTACATAATTACATGGCTCTCAGCAAATATTGAACCATGATATCTTACAACAAACTTATAGTGCTTAAACATGGCCTATACTAAAATGGATCCAAATGAATGCACCTATACATTAATGAATAATTAATGGATTAGGCCATGCTAAATAAACCATAGAAAATTGCAGATTGACACTTCTGGACCGTTATCTTGAAGCCTGTTGGCCTAAGCTTACAGGAAGACTCTGCTTCCAAGAACTCTGGGAGCAACATCTTCCATCACTGTAGGGACCTCACGAGATTACGCAATGGTATAGTCTCGCGAGATTTCGAGCGGCAGCCTAGAAGAGCTGCGAAAGTCATGAAGTAAAGCTCCTGATGGCGCCAGCAGGTGGAGCTCCCGGCACTCCTCCTTACCAGAGACCCAAGACTGCCCCTGTGCCTGAGGGGAGCCCAGGATACTGTTGTCCAGCACCATAGTAACTTCCTTGTTTATGGACATTCAAGGAACCTTGTTCTCAGTTCATTGCAAGCTATTTCCTTGACAAATAAAGTTGTCAACTACATCTGGCTGATTCCTCATTTATTATACCACAATCATCTTCACTAAAGCCTCCTGATCCAGGCATTTTTTTCCTTTGGAGTCTTCTCTTCCTCTGCTGAAGGACTTGAGGCTGAGGAGACAAAAGAAGTAGAAGAAGAAGAAGAGGAGGAATCCCTCCTGCGCTGTTGCTTAATGTTGCTCGTTTTTTGTCCATTTGCTCCTTCTGCAGTGTTTCCCTGATTAGGGCCTTGAGTTTTGATTTGGAGCCCTCTCTCCAACTGGGAGATGACTGGGAAGAGGAGGAAGGGAAAGACAATGGGGAAGACTCTCTACATCATTGTTTCGCTTTCTTATGGAAGCCCATGCTGGTATGGAGAATCAGAAGGCCAACTCAACACCAGCATCCACATGTCCTCCAGTGCTCTTACCTGATGCCTTTTCAAGCCCCCAATCCAGGGAGGACAACCCTTTCGAACCGTTTCCTTCTGCACCAGGACTTGGAAAGAGGCCCCACCTTCCTGAAGTCTTTCCTGGCCCATACAGTCGTCGGTAAAGCCCGCCCAGCTACCTGGCCATGGCCCACGCCTGGGGAGCCCCTTGAAGTGAGGTCCCAAGGCCCAGCCCAGTATCCCTATGCTCGAGCATTACCTGAGGCACACCACGCATCCTGATCCACTGCACCAAGCCCAGAAGAGCCGCAACAGGCCCTGGGGCTACGTAAATGCTGCAGGTCAGCCAAAGAAGCAGAACGATGCTGATGATTGCTTTCATATCCCGGGGTGGGTTATCGAGGGCACCGAGCAATGGCAATTTAAGCGTAAAAGGAGCCCTTCTATGGAAGAGCCTTGGGTGAGAGCCGGCGTTGTTTAGAATGTAAAGGACCAGGAGCCGCACACTTGGAGGTTATGCCGGCTGGTGCTGAGGTACCTGATTTTCAAATTCCACGTGTGTGTGTTTTCCTACAACTATGAACTTAAGTGTGACGTATGCTGCGGTAATGCAAGAAAGATTTGATTTAAAAGTCAAGTTTGTGTCTACCAACCTACCCACGCATATTAGAAACATTCATTACACTTAAGCCGTTCATTATATGAACCTCTTTGTTTCTTTTTTTCGTTGGGAACATTTATTTCAAAAGCACAAGGGACAAATGGGAAGAAAACTGGTTCACTTACTGTTTATTTGTAGGGAGAATCATATTGTTGTGAAGGTTTCATTAACTCCTTTTTATACAAAACACATTAATTTTATAATCAACAGCAGCACCTACCAATTTGCCGAAATGTGAAAGAACCTGTGTCTGTGCAGCCAGTTGTGGACGCGCAGTTTCGCCTCTGTTTCGGTGTAAATGGCATTTATATGTGTAGAAAGCTCCCCCCACCCCCTGTTTACATTCATTACTGTCATAAATGTGAAAAGGAAAAAAACAGAGGTCGCGTAACAGAGGTTACTTTTCATGCAAAACACCCTCTGGTAGCTGTCAATCATGACTACTTAGTCACCGCCCTCAGCCATGTATTAGCAGGGCTTCCGGTCATGACCTTTAGTGGCATTTGGAATCCCAGAACCTCTGATTAGTGCAATATTTACATATCCTTCAGTTAAAATGTTCGTCCATAGAAACGCATGAAGTGTTGTAAACGTGCTTGGCCTTTCATCTGAAATGCATAATTATGAACTCAGAGCTTGAATTCAAAGCAGGGGTGTGTGCATTAAAATACATTTGTTTGCCCGGCTCTCGCTTCGAAACTGTGGCACGAGTTAACCCTTTAAGGGGGGAGCGCGCCCTTTTGAAAACGTGTTTGTAAGTCGAGCCCAACCGGAAGGCGGCAATTAATAGCAGCTGTGTACGTGAGCCACTTTTCAGCCACCTTGAACTCTCGGATACGTTATTCCTTTATCAGGGGACACATCCACTACTGCACCAGCGGTGATTTAATGCTCTCGGCAGGGTTCTAAATGGTGGAAATTTACTGGAAGTGATAAGCAGCTTATTGAATTATGGCGTCAGCACATTCTAGGAAGGTATCACCAATCATGCGCTTTCTGATCTCCAATAACACGGGGACATCTTTCACCTGCGCTGCAGAATCAATAATGTTACCTTTTTTTGTCTGAATTTCAGAATTAGGCCACACTACGGCAGCCTGCCGCGCAGCAGGGCCCGCGTTGTTTGTTCCAGTGACGGACTGGCCGTTTGATTTGTTGGGTTCCTTCATTCGAGAGGAGTGTAATGGAAGGCCATTTTAAACCACCCAGCGCCCAGAGATAACTTCTCGACCTTAAAGTATAGGAACAATGATGACAAGAAGTAGGCCAGCCCAACAAATCAGGTATGTTTTTTTTTTTTTTAGATTGCCCTATATCTGAACCATATGCTTTACAGCTGGTGACTAAAGGTTGTGTGTCCAACCGTGTAAACAGTAAACACACATACAGGGTGCTTCTAAGGTGATTTATAATATTTATCGCCACAAAGTCATATATTGGTTCTTATTTCTTTAATAAAAACATCTATAAAAATCCATAATATTAGAGGTCACGTGCAAAGGTTCAATGGTGTTTCAGCATAGTTGTTGAGGTAGTTCAGTGGGTTAATGCTCCTGTCACAGAGGGTTCAGTACTATGGTGACCAACCGTCGAGTATTTTGTGGGACTGTCCCGGATTAATGCTCTGTGTTCGTGTCCCGGTACCAATTTTTTCAGGATTGGGGAAAGTCTAGACAAGTCCATCGCAATCAGCAAAGCACATGAAGGTGGTTCTCAGACCATATAGCTGCGTCTGTCCAAATGATTGAACTTGTTATGGAGCAGCAGCTGTGGGGTGAGTAGCGTTCAACCAAGCGCTATGTGTACCTAAAAGTCAGTGTTTGGAGATTCACCCAAAAACGTGCTCTCCATGGTTAAATAAATTGTTTTAAAATTGTACGAGTCTATTGACATCATTAACCAGAACAATTGTCCCAATTTACATAGGCACAAACACTTTAAGTGTGAGTGTTAGTAAAGACTTGGCGTCAACTACATATAATTTACTAAGTCATTCAAAATTTCCATACAACTGACTTTATTAACAGACAAGAGAAAATAAAAAGAATGCCAAAAGCATGGCCACTAGTTTCGCACCTTCTGGGCTTTATCAAGGCAATACATCAAATCAATAAAGATATTCAAAGTAGAATGATTTTTCACACAGGTTGTAGAGAGTTATCAAGGGTCTTTTCCAATCATGTCTTTAATACAAATGGGGCTGGTTGCTGCATGAATAGCAGATTGAAGGCATTCCGTTCACGCCCTATCACGTGTGCTGGTTCCCATGAGTGCTTGATATGGTACAGTTTAAGGTCAGTCCATTTCATGTCGGAGGCCAGGTGGCACAGTTGCCTTGTTGTGCAAGGCTGCTCTCAGCTCACGTTGAGCACATCACAATCTGTGTTCATGGCCTGCCCAGTGTTGTGAGGCTTGAGTGAATGAGCTGTTGTTTTCATGCCATATTACAAGTGAAGGGAGGCACAGCGGCTCCCCCCTGTGATCCAATGATATCTTATTAACAAGTACCTTAGTTTCTGTAGAGGATTACAACTAGCTTGATTAGTGGTAGATGGCCAGGTGACATTGTGAATACTGTTTGAATTACTGAATATAAGGAGATGACATTCTAACATGGGACAGAAGTACCTGCTGGCAGGCTAAGTGTGCCTAGCAAAATTAATTGAGCTGAACTTATATACCATGACCAGCGAAGGGGTGGTGTAACGGTCACAGCCACCCCTCGTTTATACAGCCTCATATATGTGTACATTGTATGCACAGTCAGTCAATATTCCAATCCGTTTCATGCTCAACAATAGCAACTGACAGTTGATCATGAAATAGAGGAGGAACCCTAATTGTTATTGCCCCGGCACTATTTCGATGACAATGGCAACTGTAGAGTAATAAAGACATTGAATAAAGGAACGCAAACCACCAAGAGGAGGCAGAGGAGGTGACCGCAATGGCACCAGTGTTCAAGTGAACTAAAATTCACCAATGTCATACCGCACACTCTTGCTATTGACATGCAGTAAATAGAACATTAATGAGCAACATTTAACACGGTATGTTCACTGTTGACAGCACCAGGACACACAGCCCTTGGTAAATCACAAACAACAACGTTATGTAAAGTAATATTCATGCACATGCTGTAAAATCGGATAGGCGTGTCTCTTAAAACAGTCAAATGTTTAAATCGCCCTATCATTTAAAACATTGACTTCGCCAAGAGGACCCGCTGGGTCTCAGACCTGTGGCCTTCATGACAAGCGAGATACTTGCAATGGAATTATTAGTCTCTCGATCCACTGGTCCAACTGTATAAAACCTAGTTGCATCTTCTGGAAAGATGTAGGTCAACATTCGAAGGCCAGCCTCAAACGGAAGATCAGAATTACAAAATACCTTACTGTGTAGAGATCACCAAACACCATCAAAGTTATGGCGGGTTTAACAATGTATGAAAAAGACACTTCTACTTGAGATGTTAAAGTGGAATTATAAGACATTTCAGCTAACAAGTACCCAAGCCACAGACATTACTGGAAGTTTACCTGCTGTTCTTAATCTCAACCACTGAGCAATTCGTTGTGGGTATATATTTTTGCTCCAAGTGTCTTTTTCTCATATGGAAAAAAGTATTTGATGCATAGTTTTATCAATTCAAGCAACAAAACCCCACATACGCATATCAATCTCACTGGGTGTTGTCAATGTGGGGTAGGTGATTAGAGAATTGGGCATGTTTAAACAACACCATCAAAGTTATAGTGGGTTTCAAAAATATATAAACAAAACCTTCTACGTCACGTGTGAGAGTAGAAAAGTTCATTTCAGCTAACAAGCATACATGCCACAGCCATCCAGTGCCCATCGCTGGAAGTTCACCTCCACTGCTGAACCACTAAGGAATTAATTGAGTGTATGCAAATTAGGTGAAAAGTATACAGGTTTTCTCCATGTGAGAAAAGTGTCTGTGTCTTATAGGGTAGCCCTTTTCTATACATAGCTTGTTCAACTCAAGACAGACAGCTCTCAAGAATGCAGTGCAAGGATTGCTATCATTGAAGACCTCATTGATTATAAATAGAGTGAAATACTGGTGAAGTTTAGGAGCAGGGAATTGAATGTACTTGTACTGGGAGTCATCATTAAACTGGGCCTAAATATCTCAAACAGCACAAGCAGGCAACGACAGTGACACCTACCATTATAGCAGCTCACAGAGAGCCATTACAATTTAATTGTAAGAATATAGCTACATTCCAACCTAGTCAGGAATGCTCTTTGGCAGGCGCGTATGGATATCTTTGCCCTGGGGTTTGTGTTGGCACGTGATCCTGTCATGATGGGTTATAATGGTGTCCAACGATTAGCAAGTATGCATACCTCAACTGCATCTGAAAAACAAAACGTAAATACATCTCATGTGAACACATGTAACATGAATCAAGGCACACGCACTGAGTCGCCTGGGAGGACGCATGGCTCCGATTTATAACTAATAGCGAAGAATGGTACTCATGCAGTTTCTTTATGAATTGGCACTTATCCTACTGGGCAGCTCTCAATCTCGATTTACTTATGGCAAAAATATCTTATCTTGGGGGCGAGATTGCCATTGTTAATATGTATTGGAATCCGAGCGGGATCACTGAGGATGCATTCTTTGCGGACTTGGAAAATGTGATGAATATTATTGTTGAGTCACCGGAAATAACCTGTAGTATCTCCCTTGTTTGAGATGGACATCATTATTACAAGATAGAGGGATGTTGATGTGTAGCGGGGCACTACCTCTTGACACCCCTGCCCAGGCCACTTGGCGAAGAGGGTGCAGTGAATCAATAACTGATTATGTATATGTCGATCCATGCACGTTTGATGCGGCCACAAGCTTCAAAGTGATTACTCAGACCCGTAGTGATCATGAGATGTTGAATTTAATTTGGAATGAAAAGCGTGTGTTGACAGATTTAGTCTGTAAAATCTTTCCACAAGCAATGACTGTAAATAATGACAGAACACGTTTTACTTTGAATATTCACGCTCTAGCCTCCTTCAACAACAACGTAGAGAACAGCTATCACGATGGCTTTGCAACAAAGAGAGACTATACATCCTTTCTTCATTTGTATCACACACAAGTTCAAACGAAATCTATGATATTTCACAAAGCAAGGCATGAATTTGATCCATTGGTACAGAGTAAAAAATCTATTCTGTGCAAGCAGAATCAGCTTGTCGCCGCCTGAAATAGCCCGAATAAGAGCGAAAAGTTAAAATCACTCCAATGCCAATATAAAAATTGGCTTCGCTCACATCGAATGATCATGATGCCATCTGATGGGGAGGCCATGCTGCGCACTATTTCCCAAAAAAACACTGCTCAAATATGGTCTCTCCTTAACATTGCAAATGGTGCTGCTCAAAAGCCGGTGCACTTGAATGGGGTGAATGAGAAAGATTGGGTGATTTTCTTTTCTTTACATATCTATACATGAGAGCGCCATGTTATAAAGACAAGATTATTACTAAGGATTACAACTATGAGGACTTACAGATCCTAGAGGAAGACATCTTATTTTTTATTAAAAGATGAAATAACTCGCGGGCCCCTGGCCCGTATGGGTTATGGGATCTAATGGACAAACAGAACCCAATCCTCTGGTCGAAGATTCTGTGCACTGTATTTAATCAAATAATAACAACCAATGAATTGCCTCAGACATGGCGCTCGTCTGTGATAGTTCCCATCTTTAAGAAGGGCGATCGCGCGTGTCCAGGCAATTACAGACTGATTGCGCTGTTGGACGCCCCTGGTAAGCTCTTCTCCAAGTTCATCATGAGGGATTTCAATAAAAGGACTCTACACCATTACAAGAGAGACCCCTTTCAGATTGGATTTATTCCAGATATGGGGTATCTGTGTAAACCTTTTCACCCTCACTTCAATCAATGTACACTGAAGAGAATCTTTTGTCAATAAATTTAGACAAAGATTATGCAATTTCATCCAGCCAAAACGCACATTAGGAAATCTTTCAATTGGACTCTTGGGGGCACTCAATTGCAAACTGTGCACTACTACACCTACTTAGGCACTACAATTGCAAGCCGAGGAGGCACCCAATTGTATCAACATATACTGCAAGACAAGGTAATGACTTACCATAGATGTTAAGTATGGGTACGGTATATAAGGGAGTGGATGGTAGAAGTGGTGGCTGTAGGCCCCCCTGCTTTCTGTGGTAAAAAAGAGGAAAAAACAGAGGCAAAAAATTCAACAAAGTTGACTATTTGACAAAGAAAATTGACAAAGCCTCATAGATCCAGCAAATTTCCTTAGGCAGCAGGATGGCTCACTGACGCTGTCTAGGGGTATTGGTCTAATGCCTCATTTTCCAATTTCGTTTTTGTATGGTCTTATTACACATTTTTTGTAGTGTAGAATTGTGGATGACAATAGCGTTCCAATGATTTGTGTTTGGTGAATTTTGAAATACACTCATGTCTTATTCATCTAGTGCATTCGTGTTCCACATTCAGGTACAATCCAGCTTAATATTTAATTTCACAAAAACGGCTTCCTAGTGGCGACAAGTGGCAGGTCCAGGACGCCAGATTAGATCATTGCAGGTTTTTACATGTCCTGCCTATTGTTGCTAAAACAGTCAGTGGTTTGGGGGCCTCAGGCTATTCATAGGTACAGTTTATTCATGAAACCTGGCAACAGTTTACTCTGTACATCAACCCAGAGGAATACAGGTGAATGTATTTGTCTCGACCTGATTCGATGTGCCAAGGTGGAAATTCCTGTCCATTCATCATTCTAAAGGTCCCATTATCATTCCTCTCCAGTCTTACCTACCAGTTGGAGCTATATGGGTCCTTGTATATCTACAACATTATAACAGAGTACTCTCGTAAATAGGTATTTGATAGCCAACAGTGGAGCCATAATTAAATGAATCCTTCTTCAATACTTAATCAGGCATTCATCATTCGGATCATTGGCAGAGTACACTTGTGTACTGAGTTTTCTTGTAACTCGGCAAAAGCATATAAGACACTTCTTGCTACGTCTTCATGTAGTAAGAACTTTGTTGAGACTAGAATGAATGGGAGGTAAAGGCAGTCCTCATTAATCCAGATCCAACCTTCTCCTCACAGTCCTAAAGCCCCACGCTTCTATTTCTTCTAGGTTTGTCTGCCTCCTTGTCTAACATTGATAAAGCACAGGCAACGGTTAATGAGGGCATATATTTTATACTCCCATTAGTGAGTAGGGAAAAATTCCAGAAATGTTTGCCAACTTTTTTGGTTTTCGCCTGGAAGGCAGGGGGGCTTCATTTAGTAAGGACTTCAATTAGATGGATAGACAAAGGGCAAGGAGGAATATCATACAGAATCTTCTATTTTCTTTAACTCTGTCTGTTGACCTTGATAATAGCGTTACAACACAAATTAATTATTCAGTCTTACAAGACTTTGAATGTTGCTACTGTAATCTGAAATTCAGTATAGAGAGAAAAAACTGTGGTCAGAATTCTTTTGCCCAACATTTATCTGTAAGAATGTATATATTATAAGGTCAGTTCTGCATGTGGTTTGTGTACTCTTCAATGCATCAATTACCTAAGTGAGGATTGTAACCAACACCATAACAAATATTTGTTTAAGTGAGAGCTGGGAAGATATGTGATCAAGTGCCTGAGTTGGAGACTTAACAGAAATTCTAGCTTCACCGCTTAACCAAAGTTTGCTAAACGGATTGCAAATACAGCATCATTCTGATGATTCGACATGTGTGATATCATTGAGGATGCAAACCAAAGAACATTTTATTATAAGTTCAGTGCCATTACAAAGGGAATAAAAAGGTGAAGATTTATTAAATCAGAACAGCCATTCGAAATCACAAAGGAATTTTAGTTCTCTGTTGATAGACCAACAGTTTGCTCAATTATTATTAGATGAATTACATACATACATCAAACCTTTCCTCTTATAAATGTAACATAATGCACCCCATGCAGCCTTGATACCCTGTGAATTTGGACACTATGCACTTCAATTGAACTGAAACAGTGTGTTGTGCAAAGCATCCATCAGTCAGATTTCCCTATATGAGAATGTTCAGACACCAATTCACCTATATAGATCATCGCATTAAAGATAAGCAAAGGAGCTATGTGTTTAAAGTTAATGTCTTTTTTAGAAGCTAGAAAAATTACTTGACAATACAAGCATTATACCTAAAATAAGTCCAAAACACAGGCTTGTATATAGTATGCTGAGCCCCAGAAAATTATTAAATTGAAAAAATACAATTTCATTGAGAAATTTGCTTCATTTTCAGAAACAGAAGCCCCACAAAGAATGTGCACTTGTTTGTTAGGATTTGGTCAATGCAGACTAGATCATTAAATCATTCTTGTGGCAAATTACATATGGTTCTAAGCATCAGTTGGCTGCTATTGATCATGATGAAGCCAAATATATGAAACTTAGCCGATGCATAGTATATGTCGAATCCATGAACAATGAAAAGCAGATTTTCAACTGTAACTTTTAAATTTCGAACAGGACAGAACCCAGAACGGATTTCCAATTGAACCAAATGGGAACAAGAGCAGGGGATGATCTTCTTATCTGGATCTTAAGGGGCTAAAGAGAATTCGATGACCTGGATAACCAGTGACTTTCCAATTTCAACCAGGGGACATCACCAGCCACATAGGGGCCCTGATACTTCCCAGATACCTTATTCCTGTACATGTGGTTTAATTCAACAAGTCAAAAATGCAATTGAATATCTGGCCACTCCGTATTTAAATATAATTCCCTTTGCACCAGAAATCTGAAGGGGGTTATTTCTTGACCAAAATGAAATAAAATACCGAATTCCCAGGTCTTTTTTCAAAACGTGCAGCACCTTCCGGAATCCCTGGTTTCTTGGTCCAATTTCAGAAATTTGGCAAATAAATAAAACCATCCTATGTGAAACTCTCATTTTTAAAATGAAGTGTTGTGCAGTAGAATAATTCATAAATAATGCAGAGTATTGGGGATTCTGATAGGAAATCTGATTAAAATTCACCTGGTACTCAGTGTATCGTATTCCATGCAAGCTTCCCTTTTAAAAGAAAGAAAGACCATTGAAAATGACCCCTTCATTCCTCAAAGATATAATGAAGCCATGTGAATTTTTGTTTTGGTCCTGAATATGGTATAAGTATTTACTGATAGCATTTCTTTTGCACAGCCCAATAGAATACTTCACTCATTTCTTCAACTGCTTGTTTGAGATCATAATTCCAAATTACTTCTTTTGTATAATATGAGTTCCTCTTTGAAAACAGTATTCAAGTGAGAATTTTATAAAAATCTGAGCACATTTTCTATAATAATCATTTATATATTTTCTTATGTATGAATGTTTGTGTGAATATATAAGGTAAACGGGACCATTTATGTTAAATGAACATGTTAGTGAGACAAAATATGCAGGCCGCTGTGATTTCATTATAATTTTACATAGAATTAATATGTAGCTTTTGAGGGGACTTCCCCAACATTGTGAGGTAGGGGATCGCCTGTACTTCTCTGATTTATTATTTTAAATTAAACAAATATATTATTAATATACGGGTTGGGATTGTTGCAGTGGGTGCATTGGATTGGTGATATTTCTCTGTAATAAATGAACAAAGGTAAATATACAATCCTTATACATTCATTACAATTGAGGAATCATAGGCAAATTATTTAATCTCACTGTTTCTTTGCTGCAAAACTAGTGAGTCAATAGAAGTGATTTATTGTGTAGCTTATGATGTTAAAGAAAATAAAAGCCTTACCTATGGTTTACTTCACTATAGGTTGTTTCACATATAACAATGGTAGTAGCCGTTCTAATATTGCCCACTCCAAAGGTTTTTGTCTCTAGGATTAGGGCAACTTCATGTAATGGCACTTCCCATAATACCCTTGAGTATCAGATACTGATAACACTCCTTGCAATGCCCTTTTCTCTGATGAGACTTCTAAAGGTGTCCATATGTAGGTAAGTTGAGGCTGTGCATGCCTTTTACTGTGCTAGACCTCAAAAGCCCAAGGACCAGCTCTGTTTTCATTAAAGCGTGACCAATCAAGTGATTGCCATGGAGAAGCAGGACTCACAAATGAGCATTGTGCAAAGGTAGAAGCAAAGGAGTGTGTTGCACTTCTCCCTGAGAGGACATGGTGACAGGAAGGCCGGCCCATAGCAGGTAAGTTCCAGACCAGGGAAACTGGAAGGGACGTGGCAGAGTCATGTGCAGGGCACACACAGCATGAAGGGGCATGTTGTTGTGGCCCAGTGAAAGTGGTGTGGCGGGAGGAGGCAGAGAGTAGCCCTGTGAGAGGTAGCATTCATTGGGCAGCCCCTTCACCATGTTACTCTTACATGTGCAACCTTTGGACCTACATCCGCTTAATACTGATTCATGTTGTTGTTGTTGTGCTGTGTATGTGGTAAAATGTAATTTCCCACTAATTTTACCAAAAGGTTGATATGGGAAAAAGAGGGGCACAAAGGATTCTATATGGAATCACATGTACCACAGAATGTCTCTGATATGCTTTATGTGTGAAGTGACCTCCCAAACAATTCTTTAAAGTTGGCCACCATAATACAGCGTGAAAGGTCTCTGGTTTGAACCAGATCAGATCTCCTTGACCTTTCATACTTCACTACACTTTAAAATAAATACCTTTGCTTGATAGTAACATCTTTAATTTTTGCCACTTTAAGGCTCACTAATATATGAATACAGAAGCTAACATGAGAGTCCAGTGCCTTCCTCTAACTCAGTGGTCTTCAAGACTTTTTGGACTTGGCACTCCCTGAGCAAAATTTGGGCAGGCCAAGGCCCCCAAAAATGCCAAATGGACAGTATGTATTGCGCACCGTCACCACACCCTACTCCCAGTATATTCCCTGGGCTCCCCCACCTGCTCCCATCACAGTTGCTGGGCTCCCTCATCCCACTCCTACCCAGTCCCTGGCCTCTCCCCACCCCATTACACTCCCTGGGCTCTCCCCACCCTGCTCCCACCATTATCCCATGGTTCATGCCCATCCTGCACCCACCACAGTCCCTGGGCTCCCCCCAACCCATTCCCAACACAGTCCAAGGGCCAGTGGCATCTGGTTAATTTTTTTAAGTGGAGGGGCATAACTATTTCCCCCAAAAATGCCATAGAGACCGAGCATAGTGCGGGAGCCCGAACCAATCAAGGGGGGTTTGCAGGGTTTTCTCCATGTGAATTATTTTAAAAATAATGGGTTAAAATGTTGCATTGGAGAGCATAGTTTTAAAAAAAATTGGTAAATATCCAAACACTTTGCAATTGGTGCTGGGGGGGGAGGCTTGGGGCAGGCATGACATTTTTACTGGACATCTATGATAGATGTCGGGCCCCACTGGGCCTAACACAATCAACATGATTATGTGTGTATGCAAGGCACTGGGGTGCCAAGGGGGAAAGCATGGTATTTTTGACTGGATATCTATGATAGAAATCCAGTAAATACCATCCCTGTCCCCTGGGCTCCTCAGCACCTTAGAAGGAGAGCTGATTTTGGCCGGTGGGTAGGGGGATTGAGCAACAAAGGCATTTAGGCATTTTTAAAATGCCTTTGTTGTTCAACTTATCTTCCCCCCTCCATCCACCACTTGCCAAAATCAGCTCAAAGGACCAAAACAAACTAACACACACACACATTAATACAGCAATCACACCATCATTCACACGAGCATCGATCACCATATGCTCACTCATAGCACAAGCATTCACGCATCCATACACATGTTTCAATAAAAACAAATTAACATATACGTACCTTTTGCATTGGCCTCCATGTGGTTGTTGAAACGCCCTGTTCCAGGCTGCTCTATCCGTATGTGCGAGGAGGCGCAGGAGCTCCCCCTCGCACATACAGACATGCAGTGCCCCAGCCAGCATTTCCAATGAGCTATGTAATGCTGGCAAAGCAAAATGCCCCAGCCTTGCATGGCTCAGTGAGCATGTGCGCTGGGGAACTGAACTGTCAAAGGGAAATCGGGTTTCCCTTTGACAGTTCAGCCAGCCCAGGAACAATCCCTCAGCTGTAAAAAGCAGCTGAGGGAGTGTTCATTGTTTCACTGGGCTGGCTCCTTAGCTGCCCCATAAAGGGTAAGGGGGCCACTGGGTGGGCGTCCCCTCGCCATTATGGATGAGCAGCCAGGCTCAGACTGGACTATAGGGCAATGCCTGTACCAAAAATGCAAAATTCTAGTGTGGGACAGTCAAAATGGGCAACCTTTCTGGCCAATGTGGGCAAGTTTGATGAGTTACTTCACTATGCAGTCAGTCATTTTGACCATTGTTGCTGAATAACTATTCTATAAATATCACAATGTACTTACCTTTTAACACAAAGCACCCCCTTGCGTACTATTCAAACAGTCTGTGACTAAAGGAATGTATATCCATTCACATCTGCGGGCCACTTTTTCATTCGTGCCTGAGACAGTTTCATGCTTCAGCCGACCATGTGAGCCACCCCTGCCCATTTCTTCCAATCTTAAAAAAATAAATATATATATATATACATATATATACATATATATATATATATATATATATATATATATATATATATATATATATATATTCAATGAAAAAACTTTGTTAAAAGGGACGTTATGGTTAAGTTGCGCTACTAAAAACCTATCAAATTCAGTAAAAAAACGTTGTTAAAGGGGCGTTATGGTTCAAAGTAAAACCGAAAACCCCCTGAAATTCGCCAGTTATGGTAAGCTAAGCAACCATAACTCACGCCACTTTGCACTGCTAACACTAACACCCAGGACATCAAAGATGACATCACAAATGTCATTGATGACATCACTGATGACATCACATGGCTGGCTCTCCCTTTTTTTCCTTTACTGACATATCTAAGCCACATAGTTTTCTTCAGTAACAGTCAGGAAGTAAAAATTGAAAAGGTACTATATTTGTAGACTTAGGGTCAAGTCATATCAAATGAAACATATATATAGCAGAAGACACAGGCTTGAAAGAGAGCAATCCTTTCTGTGCATGAAGATAATCATTAGAGTTATCAGCACTTTCTCATAGTTTTATTTTTATTACTATACCTTCCCTGTATATGCTCATATTTGTATACATTGTACTCACACTCCTTTCCTTAGGGTTCACTGACATCATTTGATACACATACATACAGTAAGTAGCAGCTTTGAAACAGAGCAATCATTTCTCTGCATAAAGATAATCAGTTAGGTTATGAACTCTTTCTGCTACTACGTCTTCTTTTTTGCTTACTTCTCTGTCCCTGTATATACTCATATTTGTATGTGTTGTCTCTTTGTGTTTTGTCTGTAATAATGTAATTATGTATTAAGTGGGTTTTATTAGCTACTTATTACTTGTTTCACAGTACGCAAAACTCTAATAAGAAAGCAGTTATCATTTCATTATTCTACATGGCAAGATTATGAATATTGCACCTTCATCATGTATACTGCACACACTGCCTAAGTTTCTGCATGAGTTGCTTAGTATACTGGATAAAACTTCATAATAGAATGCAATCTATATCAATGCATTGCTTAATTCACTAATTAGCTCATGATATTTATTCAAATGATCCTTGACACTTTTTGGTCAACATTATAAGAATCCCTCCTACAGAGTTTTCATGAAAAGTAAATGCACATGTGATGTCATCAGTGATGTCATCAATGACATTTGTGATGTCATCTTTGATGTCCTGGGTGTTAGTGTTAGCAGTGCATGGTGGCGCGAGTTATGGTTGCTTAGCTTACCTTAACTGGCGAATTTCAGGGGTTTTTCGGTTTTACTTTGAACCATAACGTCCCTTTAACAAAGTTTTTTTACTGAATTTGATAGGTTTTTAGTAGCGCAACTTAACCATAACGTCCCTTTTAACAAAGTTTATTACTGAATTTCATATGTTTTTAGTAGCACAACTTAACCATAATATCCCTGACTTTATATACATGTAACATAGAACATACTGAACCCCTAGCTAGTGATTTCGATGTCCGCGGACTACCGCCATGTCCGCAGACATATCGAAAATCTGAGCGTGGTGAATGTAAATTTAAATAGTGTGCCCCATTTCCCCTTTGTGGTTGGCTCTGAAAAGAGCCATTTTTTTTGTTTTTTTTGCAGATGCTTGACAGACACCTGTTATTTTGTATTTGTTTTTTTTAATTTTTCTTACTTTACTCCTAAAATCTTCACATAACCTTCTCCAAAGCAACCCTTACATTCCAAAACAGAATGGCATTTCCCATAAAAGATAAGAAAATGCCATCTTCTTTAAAATAAACAGCATTACTGGAATCAATATTCTCATTATTACAGAAGAACATACCAGCTCTAAGCAAGAAGGCACACATGCCTCGGTTGATTACACACCTAGCATTGTTTTGCTGAGGACAAAAAACTGAACTATTGTCCCATATTGCCCTAGGTACTAATCCAGAAAATATTACTTTGGCATTTGGAAGGATGTTCATTACTGCTTGAACCAAGTGTTCCAAATCTGCCAACAAAGTAAGGGCACTGACATAGCCCAAATGGAAAGCAACATAGTGCAAAACTACCACATGGGGACTGTTCATCCTGCCCATATCTTCACAAACTTGTACAATTCCCTGTACATTGCAATCAGGCACAGTGCTCCACACCACCTCCACTCCTTTAACATCAACATTCTTTGTAACATGCCTGCATTGAGCATACTGTTGTAAACCATGCACAAACATATCTCCAAGCACCAACACCCTGACTTTCTCCACTTCTGCCATCTCCACTACACACAGTCTCTTTGAACACAAATCCACAACCCCAACATCTGATTGTCTGATCCCTACAGTCTTCTTTCCATGCTGGATTTGCTGGACAACCCTGGATGTAGCACGCCCTGTCTGTGGACTGCGTAACTCTTAGACAGCCCTTCTACCATTTCCACTTCACTCTCTGTGCCATTCCCTCATTGGATACAGCTAAGCAGGCACACAATACGGAGAACATCCTCAGAACACCACCATTTTGTTTATTTTCGAACATGTCAGGACACCGCGAGTGTTCTTAGAACACATTCAACTTGCCAGCGAACAATACAGACAACGTCCTCAGAACACCCCCATTTTCTTTATGTATGAACATTTCAGGACACCGCGCGTGTTCTTAGAACACTTTCAGCTTGACAACGAACAATACAGAAGTCTTCAGGACACCCCCTGCGAACATTCCAGGACCCCACGAGTCTTCTTAGAACACTTTCAACTTGACACTGAATCCATTCTGTTTATTTACGAACATTTCAGAACAGCAGTGTTGTCCACAGAAAAATCGAACACAACAAAAGCGTCTAGCACATAAAAAAACAGACCATTGAACCTATCTCATACTCTCCCACCCTCCCCAAACACTCTTACACACCAACACACTCCACTAAATACAATTGTTAATCCAAGTTTCACCACTCTGTCCGCGGTCGTCGGCGAATGCAAAATAGCGGGCGCCACAAAAAATCTTACACGCTCCACGCCCCATGCCGTCCAATCAGCGAACACGTCGCATGTCCGCGGACATCACGCAAGCCGCCCGGCCAATCAGGGCACTGTCTGCGGAGCGAACCGGGAAGTCCGTCCGCGAAGCGAACAGAGTTATCACAAATTTTTTTGCCTTACATTTTGGTCATTTTTAAAAAACTACTGGACGGATTTACACCAAATTTGCAAAAGCATGCTTTTGGGAGCAAGCCCCCGCTCCTACCACAAATTTGGTGTAAATCTGTCCAGCGGTTTGGGCTGTAGGCGTGCGCAAAGTTTTTTCCCCATTATGTCTATGGGAAGAAACAAAATTTTTGCGACCCCCCCTATAACTTTGCCCCCCCGGACCAAACCTCTCGAAACTTTGAAGTGGGCCATATAATTTTTTTGCAAAGTTTGGTGAGGATTCGTCCAGAGGGAGCGAAGTTATAAGCCACCCAAAAAATGCTCTTCCTATGGAAACACCAACTTAACCATAACTACATGGACGCTACAGCGTCCATGTAATATATATATATATATTTTTTTTTAAAATTTATTTTACATTTCATGCTGGCCTCTCACAGTCCCCCACAGATGCGGCAGCGGCCTCACAGTTTGAATACCGCTGCTCTAACTGAATCACCAATGCCCCCACATCCAGACCAGGTTGTCCACCAGCAACTTTGTGGAATTTACCCTGAAGCTTACACCCTTGGAGCTTACACCCTGCGTCAAGTCCGTAAGATTTCACATAGACAACCACTTCTACAAAATACAAATATCAAATGATATACTGATAGTATGGTGCATAGTAGTGTGAGCGGGCACCACAGTTTTAAACAAAAATAAAAACAATTATTGTCAAAGTGTATCAATCATAAACAGTATTTGGGGGCAACCAAAACCTGGAATGCACTGTTCCAGGGAAATAACTAATATCATCTGGAGGAATTGTTCTACCACGGATGTGGCACACAACATTATCTAGTTCTTCAGTTACCAGCACAAAGTCTGTGCTGATGTGAGTTGTATCCATTACCAGACATAGCCCTGAGAATGGACTGTTCTAGTCCAAAATGCATTGGTTTTTGGGTTTTGCACCTGTGAATGGTTTAAAAGAAGGCAGATGAAATGCCAATAAAAGACTGTTAACAGAGCAATTCAATTTGAAAAAATGTCTTATGTTCCAAAGAGATATATTGTATCAATAAGCTTATGCTTTAATTGAATCAAGACTGCAGTAGCGATTGCTACATAGGGAATCACCAATTCTGATTAATTAGATACACCAGTCCACTTGGATACCAATAGCATTGCACCAACTAACCATTCTGTAGGAAATCATGCCTTTTCTACCAGACAACAGCTTCAAATCCACCGTACAGGGCTGGGTTCAATCTCACCAAAAGAGGCGAAACTCACTGATCTGTCCACCTTCAGCCTAGCAGCTATGAAAGCCATCCTCCATACTGGTGACTGCCTCATCAAATGTCATCGACTACAATTACAAGCACTAATCAACTTCATAGCCAGCTCTATTGTATACAGAATTGTCACCAGGTACACTCCCACCTACTTGAATTGACATTTATATACTCAAAACTTTAATTAGCTAAGTGAAAAATTAGCTTATATCTAATGTAAGCACTGTTGTCATACATGATGTTATTAGTGATGTCACCAGTGACACCATCAGTGATGTCATCAGTGATGTCATAGATGATATCAGTGATATCACCATTGATGTCATCAGTGATTCCATCTGTGATGTCATCATTGTGGTCATAGGCTGCCCAACTGGGAGAGCGAAGTTAAGGGGGCTTGAGCTGAATTTCAGGCGTTTTGTTGTAAATAATGTTCAACTTAAAATCCCTGCAAATATAGATTTTTCTCTCAATTTCAAGGGTTTTGTTACTATGTGTTACTCGCCTTAATGTCCCTGCACCTAAGGTTTTTTCCTGGGAATTTCAAGAGTTTTGTTATGCCATAGCAAATATATTTACTTTATTATATATTTACTAAAAAATACTTTGAAAACAATGAAACACTTAGGGGCCGATTCATGGAACAAACGTGCGCCGAAAATCTTTGCGCAAGCAGGCACAAGCGCAAAAAAAAGGCGCACGCGCACGCATGCGATTCATGGAAGCGTGTTTCCCTCGGCATGTGCGCCAAACCCGTGCATGGTGCACACGCCACTACAACATCCCGAAAGGCGTGCGCGAAGCGCACAGTGAAAGCGCACAACCTCGGCGCATACACCAGAAAGTGGGCAGAACACGGGGCGTAACGCGCGGAATGGGGAACAACACAAGAAAATAAGGGCATAACTGGGGATGTATGTCATGATCTCTGCTTCCAAAAGATCAGGACTTGCCCGACTCCCTTGGAAGCAGACCCATAACCCCGGTTCCGAGTGCCAGCCAGTCCCAATTGGGACCTTTTGGACCCTGTCCTGGCGCCAGTGGCACCAGGCTCATAAAGATGCCCAGTCCCAGCGCTGGAAGCGCCGGGCTCATAATGCTTGGGTGGACTTACCTGCAGCAGACCATGCTGCTTACTTACCTGCCAGTTGAACCCCTGATCCTCTTCTGTTTGGGACTACTTGTCCTGTTGGGTGGGGCAGGAGCCACTCCCTAGGTTCAGAACACTGGAACTCTTCTGGAAAGCAGGAACTCTTTTCTTACCTAGGCGTGGCTGTGGAAGGAGACACCTAAGCACTACAGGAGGCTATTTAAACCACATCCGATGGATGAATCTTGCTTTGCGTTATTCTGCATTCTCTGCAGCAGAACGCTCATCGTGTCTTCTGCTTCTGATCCTGGGCCTAAGGGAACAAAGGCTTACCATCCTGGAATCCAGTCTTCAGCAGCACCTGTAAAGACAAAGAAAGAACAGGTTAGCACTACGTTCTTCAGTGGCAGCGCATCTCTTACCTGGTCCATCGGCTGTCACCAACGCCTCGCGCTGCATTCCGGCATCTGAAAGAAAAAGGCTTACCTACTCTTCGCATGCTCCGGAGGTCTTCGCACTGCATTCCGGCATCTGAAAGACAAAAGCTTACCAGCTCTTCGCACGCTCCGGAGGCCTTCGGCGCTGCATCCCGCATCTGAAAGACAAAAGAAGGTGCGTTTAAAGACATTGGGCAACTTTATTACTCACGTGCCATTACTCCTTCCCACGCCGAATCCAGTGGGTATTCCAGCACCCTTCAGCTTCTCTAAAGCTCCGAACTTTTACCTGCAAGATAAAAGGGACAGTTAGTGCGCATCGTGAAGCAGGCTACAAGCGCTTACTTACGTGCTTCCAGGCGCTTCTATTCCTCACACGGGTTCGATCCTCAACTCTCATCAGCCCGCCATCCGCCTTCGCCGGAACCCTGCAAAACAAGAGATATCATTACAAAAGACTTTTAAGACATTTGAAGTGCCCAGAACTTACCGTTCGTGCAGTTAACGACGGACAGCAGTCCTCTGAGGTCAAGAGGCCTGCACCCTTATCCAGTGAAGAAACTGGTTACGGCATCCTGCCCCGAGGCAGATGGAGAGCTCGGTGTTCACTTACCTAAGGTGAGGGTGTTAACCTTTGGGGTTCTACAGGAGAAGAGAAAGGGAAGAGGAGAGAGGCATCCAATAACCCCAGTTCATTAATCCCATATTTTCTATCTGCAGACATCTTACTCTTCGAGTCAGACATACAGTGCACAGAGGTCCAGCCCAAAGAGCCAACCGTGTGTTACACATCACCTTTGAAGATACGGCATTCACCCAGTCAAGACCGGCGCCTCTGCGGGAATCAGGTGAGCGTTACAGAACGCAAAGCCTATCGCAAAACTCCCACCCAGGCGCTATGGAAACCTCGGATACCGACCAGCTAGCCCAGTTACTTGGGGAACTAAGAGCAGAAGTGCATGCAGCCCGTCAGGAAACGAATGCTCTAAGAAGGGAACTGATTATTTCCAAGGAGCGAACAGACGATCTCGCTAGACAATTGCTACAGTCACAAGCCGGACAAACTCCGTTACCCGCATCAGGGGCAAATCTTCCTTCAACATCCTCTACGAACCCAGTGCAGATCAACCTACCTGGGAATGTACCTCTGGCTCCGCCCGAACGATTTTCTGGTGACCCAAAGAGGTTTGCAGTATTTATTAATCAGTGCCGGTTGCACTTCTTATGCCGGCCAGCAGCCTTTCCAACTGATCAAGCTAAGGTAGCTTTCGTGCTTTCGTACCTTAGTGGCAATGCGGCAGACTGGTCGATCCCTCTAGTTAATCAAGATGATCCGGTTCTCCATGATTTTCAAGCTTTTCAGCTCAGTATGGAAAAACTGTTTGCAAGACATTCACAGGGGCAGGCCTTGGACAATGAGCTCCTTTCATTGCGACAGGGTAATCAAGACCTTTTGGCTTATATTGCGTCTTTCAACAGACTGATAGTGGAAACTCGATGGCCTGAGGACAAAAGGATTACGCTGTTTTATAGAGGTCTACGTGGAGAGCTCAAAGATGTGTTAGCCCAAGTAGTGAATCCCCCACAAGACTGTTCGGACCATATTGACTTAGTCGTTCAAATTGACCACAGACTGCAGAACAGGAAGGCCGATCGTTCCAAGTTTGATGCTCGAGTATTTTCCAAACCACCAAATCCTACCAAAGGAGTAGACTCCGGGGAACCCATGCAAATAGGGGGCCTGAAAGGACCACTAACACAAAAGTAGCGGGAAAGGAGAAAACAGCTGCAATTATGCCTCTATTGCGGAAACTCGGGGCACTTTCTTCGAGACTGTCCGGTGAAACCAGCCAAGAAGGCAGTAGGAGCTGCAGTTACCAGGGTCACAAACTCTGAGCAGGGAAACGACCTCGCCCGACAAGAATAGAGGTCCTCTTGCCGAGCGTTAAAACCAGTTCCTTGACCTCGCATTTCGTGATACCTATGGTCCTCATTAGCCCTGAACATCCGGATCGATTACATGCGATTGAAGCTTACGTCGACAGCGGTGCCATCGGCAATTATGTGGATCATGAAATGGTTTTGAGGATGAATCTGACTCTTTGTCCAAAGGCTGTAAAGGACGTCATTACTACGGTGGATGGTATGGAGATAGTCTCTGGACCAGTAACGCATATGAAGAGGGAAAATCGAGACCAAACCCATGCCCCCTCACCCCAAGCGCATATATAGAAGAACAGCAGGAAGAACAAGGAGCGCACTTATCATTTGAACCAGGCCCCAGCGCACCCATGGGTGACAAATATGCTGAAACACCCACTTCACCAACAGTGCAACTTCCATGCTACATTAGAATCAATGCTGCAATATCAGAATCTACAAACACAAAAATCCCTGTTTAAAGGCTTGCAAATGCCTATATGAGTTAACATGGTCTAAATGCACAGTGTAAAGCCATGTTTCAGGAAAATTACAGCCAAGTTCATTTCACTCACTGAACACTGGCTGCGGGAGCCTCATCAACATTCCTCGCAAAAACCCCCGAACTGCCAAGGCCGCACATTCAAGATAAGACTGCCACAAATGCGAATAAATCACGGCAACCCAGTGTGCTTTTTTTTCTTTCCGTGAAAGAAAAACATTTTCTCAAGGACTCGCACAACAATGAAACATGAATTGTAACAACAATGGCGCAGCCCAGCGCCCAGAGCCCAGGTGCGAACTGCTTGTTCAGCTAAAAAGTTATGGGAACAAAGTCACATTGCAACAAGTTAGAATTAGGTAATGGGGGCTGGCACAGCTAAATCAACCCACTGACGCAAGAGGTTAATATCCAATTATCAGGCTCTCTATAAGGGCTACATAGGTAACCTACCACTTTGCAACCAATAGCAGGAGGAGATAGGTTTCTGGGAGCTGATCCAATTCTGTGAGGTCAGCCTGCAGTGTGATTATAAAGCTGGCTTGCAAGCCAGCCCCGGGGGGAAGACGGCGCCTGAACTCGCGATGTGCACGATGCTTTGTGTTTTTTTTTTTCCTTTTTTTCTTTGCCCAGAAATAAATGCAGTTTGAAACATGCTGCTGCCTGCTTGGGACTCTGTTGCATTTCTGGGGGCCATATGGGAGGTGTTGGGGCCTCCCATAGCTGGTGAGGGTATGGATGCTGGCCCCCCACTGCCCTGGGGGGGGGTCCAGCTTCTCCCCAACAAGTTGGTGCCCTCTGTGAGGCTCATTGCTCATTGTAACATGGGTAAATGAGCACTGCCTGCGCAAGCCCTGCGTTGACCTGAGCTCCCTGCCGCCGACTCAAGGAAGCTGTGGGACCCTCGCCTGCACCTGAAGACCACCGGAAAACGCGTAACCGGCTAAAGGCTTCGGGGGCCACTTGGAAATACCCCGCTTGAGGGCAGGTGAGAGCCCTGCAGGAGAAGGGGTCCGGTGAAGCGCATTGAGGGGGTGTCCAGCAGCGGTGCAACTGCCAGTGCAGCATAGGAAAATGTAAGTCAACCAGCAACATGGGCTTTGAGGGGGGGAAATGTTTAAAGTATTATGATGCATTGTTGATCAGTATGTTGCAGAAATGTTAAGTTCTTTTGTTTGGGTAGAAACTGAGGGAGGGATTGTAAATTGGGTGGTGGGTGATTGTACATTGTCGCAAAATTCAGCGCATTGGTGGTGATCGGCACGTGAATTGTAGTTGGGACTGGGGCGGTGGCAGTGGTCCCTTCTTGTGTTTTTGAGCCTATTGGGTGGGGTAGTGACTCCCTACATATAGAACAGGAGTGCCGCGCTGATTGGTCTGGATGGTGATTTCATGTACGGGGTCTGGATTTCCTATGAATTGACGTTATAGATCAATGAGTAGATGAGGTTCCCTGCTAATTGAGCGTTTTAGTTCAGTGAGTGGATGATGTTTCCCCGCAGGAGGTAGCTAGATTGTTCCCGAGTGCGGAAGATAGTTGGCTGGTTAAGGTCCCCTGGTGAGGAGCGTATCACACGCTAGGCGACGCAGCGTGTGCAGTCCAATTATAAGAGTTTTATTGTGGTTTACCTTGTTCCAGTTGAGACAGGAAGACAGCTGTGGGGATTGTGGGGTTTTATGTTGGGATTTTTGTGGGGTTGGGAGAAATGGGTTATTGTTCTGTGTATGCACATTTGTCTGTTCATTTGCACTGTGTTTTTAGTTTGGTGACGTCACCTTCAGATTGATGCATAGGACACAAAGTTTTGATGGTGAGGAGATAGTGGTGTGGTTTTGGATTTGGAGAATAGGTGACCCAGAGGCGGTGTGTGGAAGACACATGCGCAAGATTGTGGGGGTGTGCCGGAGAAGGCAATGGTTTGGTGAAGATGGGCTGCACGTGGAGTGCACTGGCTAAGGTGCGGAGCCAAGAAGGCTCACAGAAGTTGAAAAATGTTCAATTATCTTCTAACTTTTGCCCCCTGAACAGCGGACTATTGAAATTTTCGAATTGAATAGAGGTAAAATGTATCACACAATACAGAAACGATTCCCCTTCACCTGTTGTGAAGCTTCCATGCACACAGCTTCCATGCCGAAATAAGTCAGTAAAACATAGTGTGCAAAGATTCAAAAGTACTGAAGGTAAATTAAAAAGACCATGGTTACTCATAGGCGGCTTCTCCAGAAGCGTGCAGCAATCGCTAAGGACACACATACACAGCACTTACACGGGAATAGCTTTAAAAGCACATGGCTACAGTTGAACTGTGTGCACGAAGGAAAGGGAAGATGCGAGGGGTCAGCTGATGCTGAAACAGCGCGAGCAGAGGGAAGAGGGGACTCACCCTTCTGAACCTCCGAGAGTGTAATATTTGATGACACAGGGGCAGAGAAAGGCAGATGAGGATAAGTAGGCACAAAATAAATTATTAAAGTATGCAATGGGAGGGGCAGTTAAAAACAGCCCCAACACACACGCACAAGAATAACAATAGTAGTGTCAACAATCACCACAATATGCACCGCCCATGTGGGGAGGATACATGGGGCAGGATGGGATCATTTCTGCAGACACCACAAGCACCAACGCAGGTACTGTTACCACTACATGTACAGACACAACAAATGACAGCACCACTACCCCAGGACTGACTAGAATCACAACACAGGGGCACTGCACAGCAGCCAGCACCCATACAGAACACTGACACAATAGCAATGGTACCGGTTACATGACTGGGAGGGGTCTTCCTGATGGGGAACAAACTTTTCAAAGGACATAGATTGACATTATACCGCTAATAGGACAGCCCAAGGCAAACTTGATTTGACTCACTCTGCCACACACACTCATGCTCCACCTCCCCGACAGAGCGGGCGAGACGCGCGCCGACACACACACTCACGCACACTTAATAATGCAGAGGACAATTGCATAGGGGTGGTGATAGGTATCAAAACATTTTCTTTCCTGGGTGACAGTGGGGCGACTAGGCCATGCATTAGGGAAGAGAGATTTGTGACATCATGAGCAATGTGGATATGACCACCTTATTAACAGAGAAATCCATAACTTGTGAAACACCAGACATACACATGTTGAAAGTGAGGAAGATTGTTTAAGCATAATGGGGGTGCACGGTACAGAGGGGGGTGCATAATGATAGCGCATCACAAGAGAGTACATTCAGCTACATTTTGAGCACACATCTTTCAGTGAGGAGACTGGGCTCATGAATACACGATTAACACAGAACAATTAAATGAGACACACAAGGTGGAAGAAGGTGCACTTGAGGGGGGAGGCCTACATTTCATTGACAGTTCACCACAGGAGGAGAGAAATAGGGGTAAAGGGTGGATGATCGATGTTCCCAACAGAATTAATTTGGCGACAAAATGACAGTGCAAGTGGTAATGACACTAGCGCTTTTGAAAATAGCACTGGCACAAATGCATTAGCCAACACACATAGGGAAAGAGGTCATTGCTGCACGAACTGGAGAATGATGGTTGTATTAAAATTTGAGAGCAGATATTGGGGGGAGAAATATATTGTTTAAATGTAACAGTAATTACAGTAGTGGAGTAATAAAATACTAGACTAAATGAGTAATTAACAGAGTAGGTAGGGTTTAAAAAGTGGACATGGGGTGGGATAGAGAGAGTGGGAGTAAATTGTGAGGGTTGGGTTTGGAAGAAAAGAGGAAATAAATAAATAAATACAAAGAGGGGGGAGAGACAGGTAGCGAATAATTGGTAGCGGATTTCATTAGTACCAGCTTAAAGTGCCTGCAGTTCACTGCGAGGCACGCCCTGAGAAGTGAGAGAGGAGCCATAGAAAAAAAAGGATTTAAAAACCCTGCGATTATCTTAACTAAGTAACATGGTGCACTTAATTTAGAAACACAGCCACCCTATATGACAAATTTACCACCCTGATGTTTCCCTATTTAGCTTGTCAGTGCCTGATGCCCCACGGGACAAAGGCACGCACTATAAATCGCTTACAACAAAAGCACAGTAAATATAAAGATCCAAAGGCCCATTTGTACACTAGCACCCAAATTGCATATATATGATTGAAGTGTGTAATGAGTATCTTCACATAAATTAAGTGCCTACCCATTTTCTGGGCACATTCCGAATTGTGTAATAATTTACAGTCAGACCGCCATTGAACGCCACCAGGTGGTGACAGGATGGTGCATAGGTGTACCATTGGCTCCTCCCACTAGGACACTGAATAGTGTGAGAGTAGTGCAGAGAGGTTAGGTCAAGAAATTGAAGAATATGTAAATTCTCAGGTCTCAAGCGCTTCCATTTCATTTCTCGCCAGATATAAAGGACCCAGGGCAGGCCTGAAGACAATGGACAACCAACACCCAATGGCTATGGACTACAGTGGGACATTTTCCCCTCCTGACAGACTTTGTTAGAAGTGTAAGGCGTCAAGCCCTACAAAGCGGTGGCCACCCTGGCAACGAGGGAGCAACGATCAACAGGGCCAACGCAAGAGATTTTCATGAACTGCAAAATAGCACGAACACTCCCGAGTTAGGGAAACATGGCCATCCTATGGTCCAACGCACACTAGCAACTAGAATAGGGACTTACACACGCATTTCCAAAGTTTAATTGAGTTTCATATTACATTTTTTGCACCTACAGCTGTAACACTGTTTTGTTTCTTCTCTTTTCCCCGCACATGCAGGTTGTTGCGTATGTATGCTGTTAGAAATGTGTAGGAAATTTCCTTAATGTTATCTTCCATTAGAAACTGTGAGGCCTACTGATTAAAACATTGTGTAGCATTCCCCACTCAATTGCCCACCCTATCAAGAACCTCAGACCCCTTAGAGCATGTTTCCCTGAAGTATATTTCTTTGCTTCCATTGAATAAACAGCTCAAGATTTTCCCTAACCATATTAAGAAATTCTGAAAACACGAAATGTCCAGGGGGAGGTTTGATTTTTGCCCTTAGTGATTGTTTAGTTCGCGGAGCTTGAGGTTACTAACAAGTACTAACGTATTAACGCCTTTCTTGCGATTTTCAGGCGGGCAACTTTATCATCTCATCAGCTGCAAGGACCCAGCAGCATAAGTGGTTATGGGCACGCAAATAAGGACTTTTACCTTCACGATGGGACTATTAATGATGAACGAAATAATGGGGGTGGTACTTTGAAAATTATATGTAATAGTGAGCATTACCGCTGTATCCCCCGCTAACATTCCCTAACCTAAGCAGGAAGAGTTACGGCGTCAGTGGGTGAGGAAAAGCTGCTGCTAAAGTAAGGAGAGTTAAAGGCAGACACAAAGGGAGTAAAACATACACATAACACACATATCAGAAGTGACCAACAACATGCACACATGTACAAAATTGGTAGGGACACCACTGGAGAGAGCTGTCCTGACTGTTCTTTAACATATGCCGGAAGAGAATTGATTACAACAGAAATTACTACAGCAGAGCACGACGCCCATGTATGACAATGTGCGAAGAAGATTGCAAGGGAAGACAGCAACATTGAGATTGAAAAAAATAAATAAATAAATAACTAAATAAATAATAAAAGAAGAAAGAAAAACAAAAAGAGAGAAGAAAAAAATAAAATAAAAGAGACAAAAATATGATAAGTGCCTAACGGAGTGAGAGAAAGGAGCAAAGATGGTCACTGAAGAAGGACGTATAATGTTAAGGTACCAACGTTATGTTACCAGCACATCAGTGACAAGAAGTGGACAATAATTCTGGATGCGAGAAGGTTGAGAGAAGTTGCGAGATGAGAGCAGGAACATCACTGCTTATGGACTACTATTGAGCACATGCATCCAAAGATCAAGAGAAACTACCACTGAATTGGGGAGGAGAGTGTTCATTGGTGCGCATCAGCATGCCCTTGTTGGTGATGACCAAGGAAGATGTGAAGAGTGACACATTAACAAAGATGGAAAACAACAGAAGAAGAGAAACAGACAGAGAAGTAAAAAGAGGGGGGAATTACTTCTCGAGCGAGACAGAAGAATGATTGGGTGAAGTACCAGCATACCAAAGAATGATCAGCAAAAAATGCATCTGAAAAGAGAAAGCAAAGAACTAGCTAGTGCTTGCATGGTAAGGGATGACATCATGACTGCCTGGTTAATTGAAGGTGATAACGGAAGGACTAGTACCGAGCACAGCACCATTGTGCAAGATAGAGATACATTACAAGAGAACAACAGAAGAAGTTATCGGAATGCAAATAAGAGACATGGTGAAAGCAAGAGCCGGACTAAGGGAGAAGATAGCGGTGTGCAACATGGTTCCAGCAGTAATAAAGGTGGCCACTCCCTGCGATCAGAGGAAGTACGAAGGGAAGTGAGTGTGGTGGAACACAGAAGGAGAACACTCATATATGTACTGTTCATCAACAACAATGCAGAAAATTATGGACACTTCAAGGAATTGACAAAGATATGCAGACCGGAAGGAGGTGAATGTTGCTTGGTGGTGTGGTCGACAAAGTCGACCAGAGGGGGGACTGAAGAGGGAAAATCGAGACCAAACCCATGCCCCCTCACCCCAAGCGCATATATAGAAGAACAGCAGGAAGAACAAGGAGCGCACTTATCATTTGAACCAGGCCCCAGCGCACCCATGGGTGACAAATATGCTGAAACACCCACTTCACCAACAGTGCAACTTCCATGCTACATTAGAATCAATGCTGCAATATCAGAATCTACAAACACAAAAATCCCTGTTTAAAGGCTTGCAAATGCCTATATGAATTAACATGGTCTAAATGCACAGTGTAAAGCCATGTTTCAGGAAAATTACAGCCAAGTTCATTTCACTCACTGAACACTGGCTGCGGGAGCCTCATCAACATTCCTCGCAAAAACCCCCGAACTGCCAAGGCCGCACATTCAAGATAAGACTGCCACAAATGCGAATAAATCACGGCAACCCAGTGTGCTTTTTTTTCTTTCCGTGAAAGAAAAACATTTTCTCAAGGACTCGCACAACAATGAAACATGAATTGTAACAACAATGGCGCAGCCCAGCGCCCAGAGCCCAGGTGCGAACTGCTTGTTCAGCTAAAAAGTTATGGGAACAAAGTCACATTGCAACAAGTTAGAATTAGGTAATGGGGGCTGGCACAGCTAAATCAACCCACTGACGCAAGAGGTTAATATCCAATTATCAGGCTCTCTATAAGGGCTACATAGGTAACCTACCACTTTGCAACCAATAGCAGGAGGAGATAGGTTTCTGGGAGCTGATCCAATTCTGTGAGGTCAGCCTGCAGTGTGATTATAAAGCTGGCTTGCAAGCCAGCCCCTGGGGGAAGACGGCGCCTGAACTCGCGATGTGCACGATGCTTTGTGTTTTTTTTTTCCTTTTTTTCTTTGCCCAGAAATAAATGCAGTTTGAAACATGCTGCTGCCTGCTTGGGACTCTGTTGCATTTCTGGGGGCCATATGGGAGGTGTTGGGGCCTCCCATAGCTGGTGAGGGTATGGCTGCTGGCCCCCCACTGCCCTGGGGGGGGGTCCAGCTTCTCCCCAACAAGTTGGTGCCCTCTGTGAGGCTCATTGCTCATTGTAACATGGGTAAATGAGCACTGCCTGCGCAAGCCCTGCGTTGACCTGAGCTCCCTGCCGCCGACTCAAGGAAGCTGTGGGACCCTCGCCTGCACCTGAAGACCACCGGAAAACGCGTAACCGGCTAAAGGCTTCGGGGGCCACTTGGAAATACCCCGCTTGAGGGCAGGTGAGAGCCCTGCAGGAGAAGGGGTCCGGTGAAGCGCATTGAGGGGGTGTCCAGCAGCGGTGCAACTGCCAGTGCAGCATAGGAAAATGTAAGTCAACCAGCAACATGGGCTTTGAGGGGGGGAAATGTTTAAAGTATTATGATGCATTGTTGATCAGTATGTTGCAGAAATGTTAAGTTCTTTTGTTTGGGTAGAAACTGAGGGAGGGATTGTAAATTGGGTGGTGGGTGATTGTACATTGTCGCAAAATTCAGCGCATTGGTGGTGATCGGCACGTGAATTGTAGTTGGGACTGGGGCGGTGGCAGTGGTCCCTTCTTGTGTTTTTGAGCCTATTGGGTGGGGTAGTGACTCCCTACATATAGAACAGGAGTGCCGCGCTGATTGGTCTGGATGGTGATTTCATGTACGGGGTCTGGATTTCCTATGAATTGACGTTATAGATCAATGAGTAGATGAGGTTCCCTGCTAATTGAGCGTTTTAGTTCAGTGAGTGGATGATGTTTCCCCGCAGGAGGTAGCTAGATTGTTCCCGAGTGCGGAAGATAGTTGGCTGGTTAAGGTCCCCTGGTGAGGAGCGTATCACACGCTAGGCGACGCAGCGTGTGCAGTCCAATTATAAGAGTTTTATTGTGGTTTACCTTGTTCCAGTTGAGACAGGAAGACAGCTGTGGGGATTGTGGGGTTTTATGTTGGGATTTTTGTGGGGTTGGGAGAAATGGGTTATTGTTCTGTGTATGCACATTTGTCTGTTCATTTGCACTGTGTTTTTAGTTTGGTGACGTCACCTTCAGATTGATGCATAGGACAAAAAGTTTTGATGGTGAGGAGATAGTGGTGTGGTTTTGGATTTGGAGAATAGGTGACCCAGAGGCGGTGTGTGGAAGACACATGCGCAAGATTGTGGGGGTGTGCCGGAGAAGGCAATGGTTTGGTGAAGATGGGCTGCACGTGGAGTGCACTGGCTAAGGTGCGGAGCCAAGAAGGCTCACAGAAGTTGAAAAATGTTCAATTATCTTCTAACTTTTGCCCCCTGAACAGCGGACTATTGAAATTTTTGAATTGAATAGAGGTAAAATGTATCACACAATACAGAAACGATTCCCCTTCACCTGTTGTGAAGCTTCCATGCACACAGCTTCCATGCCGAAATAAGTCAGTAAAACATAGTGTGCAAAGATTCAAAAGTACTGAAGGTAAATTAAAAAGACCATGGTTACTCATAGGCGGCTTCTCCAGAAGCGTGCAGCAATCGCTAAGGACACACATACACAGCACTTACACGGGAATAGCTTTAAAAGCACATGGCTACAGTTGAACTGTGTGCACGAAGGAAAGGGAAGATGCGAGGGGACAGCTGATGCTGAAACAGCGCGAGCAGAGGGAAGAGGGGACTCACCCTTCTGAACCTCCGAGAGTGTAATATTTGATGACACAGGGGCAGAGAAAGGCAGATGAGGATAAGTAGGCACAAAATAAATTATTAAAGTATGCAATGGGAGGGGCAGTTAAAAACAGCCCCAACACACACGCACAAGAATAACAATAGTAGTGTCAACAATCACCACAATATGCACCGCCCATTTGGGGAGGATACATGGGGCAGGATGGGATCATTTCAGCAGACACCACAAGCACCAACGCAGGTACTGTTACCACTACATGTACAGACACAACAAATGACAGCACCACTACCCCAGGACTGACTAGAATCACAACACAGGGGCACTGCACAGCAGCCAGCACCCATACAGAACACTGACACAATAGCAATGGTACCGGTTACATGACTGGGAGGGGTCTTCCTGATGGGGAACAAACTTTTCAAAGGACATAGATTGACATTATACCGCTAATAGGACAGCCCAAGGCAAACTTGATTTGACTCACTCTGCCACACACACTCATGCTCCACCTCCCCGACAGAGCGGGCGAGACGCGCGCCGACACACACACTCACGCACACTTAATAATGCAGAGGACAATTGCATAGGGGGGGTGATAGGTATCAAAACATTTTCTTTCCTGGGTGACAGTGGGGCGACTAGGCCATGCATTAGGGAAGAGAGATTTGTGACATCATGAGCAATGTGGATATGACCACCTTATTAACAGAGAAATCCATAACTTGTTAAACACCAGACATACACATGTTGAAAGTGAGGAAGATTGTTTAAGCATAATGGGGGTGCACGGTACAGAGGGGGGTGCATAATGATAGCGCATCACAAGAGAGTACATTCAGCTACATTTTGAGCACACATCTTTCAGTGAGGAGACTGGGCTCATGAATACACGATTAACACAGAACAATTAAATGAGACAGACAAGGTGGAAGAAGGTGCACTTGAGGGGGGAGGCCTACATTTCATTGACAGTTCACCACAGGAGGAGAGAAATAGGGGTAAAGGGTGGATGATCGATGTTCCCAACAGAATTAATTTGGCGACAAAATGACAGTGCAAGTGGTAATGACACTAGCGCTTTTGAAAATAGCACTGGCACAAATGCATTAGCCAACACACATAGGGAAAGAGGTCATTGCTGCACGAACTGGAGAATGATGGTTGTATTAAAATTTGAGAGCAGATATTGGGGGGAGAAATATATTGTTTAAATGTAACAGTAATTACAGTAGTGGAGTAATAAAATACTAGACTAAATGAGTAATTAACAGAGTAGGTAGGGTTTAAAAAGTGGACATGGGGTGGGATAGAGAGAGTGGGAGTAAATTGTGAGGGTTGGGTTTGGAAGAAAAGAGGAAATAAATAAATAAATACAAAGAGGGGGGAGAGACAGGTAGCGAATAATTGGTAGCGGATTTCATTAGTACCAGCTTAAAGTGCCTGCAGTTCACTGCGAGGCACGCCCTGAGAAGTGAGAGAGGAGCCATAGAAAAAAAAGGATTTAAAAACCCTGCGATTATCTTAACTAAGTAACATGGTGCACTTAATTTAGAAACACAGCCACCCTATATGACAAATTTACCACCCTGATGTTTCCCTATTTAGCTTGTCAGTGCCTGATGCCCCACGGGACAAAGGCACGCACTATAAATCGCTTACAACAAAAGCACAGTAAATATAAAGATCCAAAGGCCCATTTGTACACTAGCACCCAAATTGCATATATATGATTGAAGTGTGTAATGAGTATCTTCACATAAATTAAGTGCCTACCCATTTTCTGGGCACATTCCGAATTGTGTAATAATTTACAGTCAGACCGCCATTGAACGCCACCAGGTGGTGACAGGATGGTGCATAGGTGTACCATTGGCTCCTCCCACTAGGACACTGAATAGTGTGAGAGTAGTGCAGAGAGGTTAGGTCAAGAAATTGAAGAATATGTAAATTCTCAGGTCTCAAGCGCTTCCATTTCATTTCTCGCCAGATATAAAGGACCCAGGGCAGGCCTGAAGACAACGGACAACCAACACCCAATGGCTATGGACTACAGTGGGACATTTTCCCCTCCTGACAGACTTTGTTAGAAGTGTAAGGCGTCAAGCCCTACAAAGCGGTGGCCACCCTGGCAACGAGGGAGCAACGATCAATAGGGCCAACGCAAGAGATTTTCATGAACTGCAAAATAGCACGAACACTCCCGAGTTAGGGAAACATGGCCATCCTATGGTCCAACGCACACTAGCAACTAGAATAGGGACTTACACACGCATTTCCAAAGTTTAATTGAGTTTCATATTACATTTTTTGCACCTACAGCTGTAACACTGTTTTGTTTCTTCTCTTTTCCCCGCACATGCAGGTTGTTGCGTATGTATGCTGTTAGAAATGTGTAGGAAATTTCCTTAATGTTATCTTCCATTAGAAACTGTGAGGCCTACTGATTAAAACATTGTGTAGCATTCCCCACTCAATTGCCCACCCTATCAAGAACCTCAGACCCCTTAGAGCATGTTTCCCTGAAGTATATTTCTTTGCTTCCATTGAATAAACAGCTCAAGATTTTCCCTACCCATATTGAGAAATTCTGAAAACACGAAATGTCCAGGGGGAGGTTTGATTTTTGCCCTTAGTGATTGTTTAGTTCGCGGAGCTTGAGGTTACTAACAAGTACTAACGTATTAACGCCTTTCTTGCGATTTTCAGGCGGGCAACTTTATCATCTCATCAGCTGCAAGGACCCAGCAGCGTAAGTGGTTATGGGCACGCAAATAAGGGCTTTTACCTTCACGATGGGACTATTAATGATGAACGAAATAATGGGGGTGGTACTTTGAAAATTATATGTAATAGTGAGCATTACCGCTGTATCCCCCGCTAACATTCCCTAACCTAAGCAGGAAGAGTTACGGCGTCAGTGGGTGAGGAAAAGCTGCTGCTAAAGTAAGGAGAGTTAAAGGCAGACACAAAGGGAGTAAAACATACACATAACACACATATCAGAAGTGACCAACAACATGCACACATGTACAAAATTGGTAGGGACACCACTGGAGAGAGCTGTCCTGACTGTTCTTTAACATATGCCGGAAGAGAATTGATTACAACAGAAATTACTACAGCAGAGCACGACGCCCATGTATGACAATGTGCGAAGAAGATTGCAAGGGAAGACAGCAACATTGAGATTGAAAAAAATAAATAAATAACTAAATAAATAATAAAAGAAGAAAGAAAAACAAAAAGAGAGAAGAAAAAAATAAAATAAAAGAGACAAAAATATGATAAGTGCCTAACGGAGTGAGAGAAAGGAGCAAAGATGGTCACTGAAGAAGGACGTATAATGTTAAGGTACCAACGTTATGTTACCAGCACATCAGTGACAAGAAGTGGACAATAATTCTGGATGCGAGAAGGTTGAGAGAAGTTGCGAGATGAGAGCAGGAACATCACTGCTTATGGACTACTATTGAGCACATGCATCCAAAGATCAAGAGAAACTACCACTGAATTGGGGAGGAGAGTGTTCATTGGTGCGCATCAGCATGCCCTTGTTGGTGATGACCAAGGAAGATGTGAAGAGTGACACATTAACAAAGATGGAAAACAACAGAAGAAGAGAAACAGACAGAGAAGTAAAAAGAGGGGGGAATTACTTCTCGAGCGAGACAGAAGAATGATTGGGTGAAGTACCAGCATACCAAAGAATGATCAGCAAAAAATGCATCTGAAAAGAGAAAGCAAAGAACTAGCTAGTGCTTGCATGGTAAGGGATGACATCATGACTGCCTGGTTAATTGAAGGTGATAACGGAAGGACTAGTACCGAGCACAGCACCATTGTGCAAGATAGAGATACATTACAAGAGAACAACAGAAGAAGTTATCGGAATGCAAATAAGAGACATGGTGAAAGCAAGAGCCGGACTAAGGGAGAAGATAGCGGTGTGCAACATGGTTCCAGCAGTAATAAAGGTGGCCACTCCCTGCGATCAGAGGAAGTACGAAGGGAAGTGAGTGTGGTGGAACACAGAAGGAGAACACTCATATATGTACTGTTCATCAACAACAATGCAGAAAATTATGGACACTTCAAGGAATTGACAAAGATATGCAGACCGGAAGGAGGTGAATGTTGCTTGGTGGTGTGGTCGACAAAGTCGACCAGAGGGGGGACTGAAGAGGGAAAATCGAGACCAAACCCATGCCCCCTCACCCCAAGCGCATATATAGAAGAACAGCAGGAAGAACAAGGAGCGCACTTATCATTTGAACCAGGCCCCAGCGCACCCATGGGTGACAAATATGCTGAAACACCCACTTCACCAACAGTGCAACTTCCATGCTACATTAGAATCAATGCTGCAATATCAGAATCTACAAACACAAAAATCCCTGTTTAAAGGCTTGCAAATGCCTATATGAATTAACATGGTCTAAATGCACAGTGTAAAGCCATGTTTCAGGAAAATTACAGCCAAGTTCATTTCACTCACTGAACACTGGCTGCGGGAGCCTCATCAACATTCCTCGCAAAAACCCCCGAACTGCCAAGGCCGCACATTCAAGATAAGACTGCCACAAATGCGAATAAATCACGGCAACCCAGTGTGCTTTTTTTTCTTTCCGTGAAAGAAAGACATTTTCTCAAGGACTCGCACAACATTGAAACATGAATTGTAACAACAATGGTGCAGCCCAGCGCCCAGAGCCCAGGTGCGAACTGCTTGTTCAGCTAAAAAGTTATGGCAACAAAGTCACATTGCAACAAGTTAGAATTAGGTAATGGGGGCTGGCACAGCTAAATCAACCCACTGACGCAAGAGGTTAATATCCAATTATCAGGCTCTCTATAAGGGCTACATAGGTAACCTACCACTTTGCAACCAATAGCAGGAGGAGATAGGTTTCTGGGAGCTGATCCAATTCTGTGAGGTCAGCCTGCAGTGTGATTATAAAGCTGGCTTGCAAGCCAGCCCCGGGGGGAAGACGGCGCCTGAACTCGCGATGTGCACGATGCTTTGTGTTTTTTTTTTTCCTTTTTTTCTTTGCCCAGAAATAAATGCAGTTTGAAACATGCTGCTGCCTGCTTGGGACTCTGTTGCATTTCTGGGGGCCATATGGGAGGTGTTGGGGCCTCCCATAGCTGGTGAGGGTATGGCTGCTGGCCCCCCACTGCCCTGGGGGGGGGGTCCAGCTTCTCCCCAACAAGTTGGTGCCCTCTGTGAGGCTCATTGCTCATTGTAACATGGGTAAATGAGCACTGCCTGCGCAAGCCCTGCGTTGACCTGAGCTCCCTGCCGCCGACTCAAGGAAGCTGTGGGACCCTCGCCTGCACCTGAAGACCACCGGAAAACGCGTAACCGGCTAAAGGCTTCGGGGGCCACTTGGAAATACCCCGCTTGAGGGCAGGTGAGAGCCCTGCAGGAGAAGGGGTCCGGTGAAGCGCATTGAGGGGGTGTCCAGCAGCGGTGCAACTGCCAGTGCAGCATAGGAAAATGTAAGTCAACCAGCAACATGGGCTTTGAGGGGGGGAAATGTTTAAAGTATTATGATGCATTGTTGATCAGTATGTTGCAGAAATGTTAAGTTCTTTTGTTTGGGTAGAAACTGAGGGAGGGATTGTAAATTGGGTGGTGGGTGATTGTACATTGTCGCAAAATTCAGCGCATTGGTGGTGATCGGCACGTGAATTGTAGTTGGGACTGGGGCTGTGGCAGTGGTCCCTTCTTGTGTTTTTGAGCCTATTGGGTGGGGTAGTGACTCCCTACATATAGAACAGGAGTGCCACGCTGATTGGTCTGGATGGTGATTTCATGTACGGGGTCTGGATTTCCTATGAATTGACGTTATAGATCAATGAGTAGATGAGGTTCCCTGCTAATTGAGCGTTTTAGTTCAGTGAGTGGATGATGTTTCCCCGCAGGAGGTAGCTAGATTGTTCCCGAGTGCGGAAGATAGTTGGCTGGTTAAGGTCCCCTGGTGAGGAGCGTATCACACGCTAGGCGACGCAGCGTGTGCAGTCCAATTATAAGAGTTTTATTGTGGTTTACCTTGTTCCAGTTGAGACAGGAAGACAGCTGTGGGGATTGTGGGGTTTTATGTTGGGATTTTTGTGGGGTTGGGAGAAATGGGTTATTGTTCTGTGTATGCACATTTGTCTGTTCATTTGCACTGTGTTTTTAGTTTGGTGACGTCACCTTCAGATTGATGCATAGGACACAAAGTTTTGATGGTGAGGAGATAGTGGTGTGGTTTTGGATTTGGAGAATAGGTGACCCAGAGGCGGTGTGTGGAAGACACATGCGCAAGATTGTGGGGGTGTGCCGGAGAAGGCAATGGTTTGGTGAAGATGGGCTGCACGTGGAGTGCACTGGCTAAGGTGCGGAGCCAAGAAGGCTCACAGAAGTTGAAAAATGTTCAATTATCTTCTAACTTTTGCCCCCTGAACAGCGGACTATTGAAATTTTCGAATTGAATAGAGGTAAAATGTATCACACAATACAGAAACGATTCCCCTTCACCTGTTGTGAAGCTTCCATGCACACAGCTTCCATGCCGAAATAAGTCAGTAAAACATAGTGTGCAAAGATTCAAAAGTACTGAAGGTAAATTAAAAAGACCATGGTTACTCATAGGCGGCTTCTCCAGAAGCGTGCAGCAATCGCTACGGACACACATACACAGCACTTACACGGGAATAGCTTTAAAAGCACATGGCTACAGTTGAACTGTGTGCACGAAGGAAAGGGAAGATGCGAGGGGTCAGCTGATGCTGAAACAGCGCGAGCAGAGGGAAGAGGGGACTCACCCTTCTGAACCTCCGGGAGTGTAATATTTGATGACACAGGGGCAGAGAAAGGCAGATGAGGATAAGTAGGCACAAAATAAATTATTAAAGTATGCAATGGGAGGGGCAGTTAAAAACAGCCTCAACACACACGCACAAGAATAACAATAGTAGTGTCAACAATCACCACAATATGCACCGCCCATGTGGGGAGGATACATGGGGCAGGATGGGATCATTTCAGCAGACACCACAAGCACCAACGCAGGTACTGTTACCACTACATGTACAGACACAACAAATGACAGCACCACTACCCCAGGACTGACTAGAATCACAACACAGGGGCACTGCACAGCAGCCAGCACCCATACAGAACACTGACACAATAGCAATGGTACCGGTTACATGACTGGGAGGGGTCTTCCTGATGGGGAACAAACTTTTCAAAGGACATAGATTGACATTATACCGCTAATAGGACAGCCCAAGGCAAACTTGATTTGACTCACTCTGCCACACACACTCATGCTCCACCTCCCCGACAGAGCGGGCGAGACGCGCGCTGACACACACACTCACGCACACTTAATAATGCAGAGGACAATTGCATAGGGGTGGTGATAGGTATCAAAACATTTTCTTTCCTGGGTGACAGTGGGGCGACTAGGCCATGCATTAGGGAAGAAAGATTTGTGACATCATGAGCAATGTGGATATGACCACCTTATTAACAGAGAAATCCATAACTTGTTAAACACCAGACATACACATGTTGAAAGTGAGGAAGATTGTTTAAGCATAATGGGGGTGCACGGTACAGAGGGGGGTGCATAATGATAGCGCATCACAAGAGAGTACATTCAGCTACATTTTGAGCACACATCTTTCAGTGAGGTGACTGGGCTCATGAATACACGATTAACACAGAACAATTAAATGAGACACACAAGGTGGAAGAAGGTGCACTTGAGGGGGGAGGCCTACATTTCATTGACAGTTCACCACAGGAGGAGAGAAATAGGGGTAAAGGGTGGATGATCGATGTTCCCAACAGAATTAATTTGGCGACAAAATGACAGTGCAAGTGGTAATGCCACTAGCGCTTTTGAAAATAGCACTGGCACAAATGCATTAGCCAACACACATAGGGAAAGAGGTCATTGCTGCACGAACTGGAGAATGATGGTTGTATTAAAATTTGAGAGCAGATATTGGGGGGAGAAATATATTGTTTAAATGTAACAGTAATTACAGTAGTGGAGTAATAAAATACTAGACTAAATGAGTAATTAACAGAGTAGGTAGGGTTTAAAAAGTGGACATGGGGTGGGATAGAGAGAGTGGGAGTAAATTGTGAGGGTTGGGTTTGGAAGAAAAGAGGAAATAAATAAATAAATACAAAGAGGGGGGAGAGACAGGTAGCGAATAATTGGTAGCGGATTTCATTAGTACCAGCTTAAAGTGCCTGCAGTTCACTGCGAGGCACGCCCTGAGAAGTGAGAGAGGAGCCATAGAAAAAAAAGGATTTAAAAACCCTGCGATTATCTTAACTAAGTAACATGGTGCACTTAATTTAGAAACACAGCCACCCTATATGACAAATTTACCACCCTGATGTTTCCCTATTTAGCTTGTCAGTGCCTGATGCCCCACGGGACAAAGGCACGCACTATAAATCGCTTACAACAAAAGCACAGTAAATATAAAGATCCAAAGGCCCATTTGTACACTAGCACCCAAATTGCATATATATGATTGAAGTGTGTAATGAGTATCTTCACATAAATTAAGTGCCTACCCATTTTCTGGGCACATTCCGAATTGTGTAATAATTTACAGTCAGACCGCCATTGAACGCCACCAGGTGGTGACAGGATGGTGCATAGGTGTACCATTGGCTCCTCCCACTAGGACACTGAATAGTGTGAGAGTAGTGCAGAGAGGTTAGGTCAAGAAATTGAAGAATATGTAAATTCTCAGGTCTCAAGCGCTTCCATTTCATTTCTCGCTAGATATAAAGGACCCAGGGCAGGCCTGAAGACAACGGACAACCAACACCCAATGGCTATGGACTACAGTGGGACATTTTCCCCTCCTGACAGACTTTGTTAGAAGTGTAAGGCGTCAAGCCCTACAAAGCGGTGGCCACCCTGGCAACGAGGGAGCAACGATCAATAGGGCCAACGCAAGAGATTTTCATGAACTGCAAAATAGCACGAACACTCCCGAGTTAGGGAAACATGGCCATCCTATGGTCCAACGCACACTAGCAACTAGAATAGGGACTTACACACGCATTTCCAAAGTTTAATTGAGTTTCATATTACATTTTTTGCACCTACAGCTGTAACACTGTTTTGTTTCTTCTCTTTTCCCCGCACATGCAGGTTGTTGCGTATGTATGCTGTTAGAAATGTGTAGGAAATTTCCTTAATGTTATCTTCCATTAGAAACTGTGAGGCCTACTGATTAAAACATTGTGTAGCATTCCCCACTCAATTGCCCACCCTATCAAGAACCTCAGACCCCTTAGAGCATGTTTCCCTGAAGTATATTTCTTTGCTTCCATTGAATAAACAGCTCAAGATTTTCCCTACCCATATTGAGAAATTCTGAAAACACGAAATGTCCAGGGGGAGGTTTGATTTTTGCCCTTAGTGATTGTTTAGTTCGCGGAGCTTGAGGTTACTAACAAGTACTAACGTATTAACGCCTTTCTTGCGATTTTCAGGCGGGCAACTTTATCATCTCATCAGCTGCAAGGACCCAGCAGCGTAAGTGGTTATGGGCACGCAAATAAGGACTTTTACCTTCACGATGGGACTATTAATGATGAACGAAATAATGGGGGTGGTACTTTGAAAATTATATGTAATAGTGAGCATTACCGCTGTATCCCCCGCTAACATTCCCTAACCTAAGCAGGAAGAGTTACGGCGTCAGTAGGTGAGGAAAAGCTGCTGCTAAAGTAAGGAGAGTTAAAGGCAGACACAAAGGGAGTAAAACATACACATAACACACATATCAGAAGTGACCAACAACATGCACACATGTACAAAATTGGTAGGGACACCACTGGAGAGAGCTGTCCTGACTGTTCTTTAACATATGCCGGAAGAGAATTGATTACAACAGAAATTACTACAGCAGAGCACGACGCCCATGTATGACAATGTGCGAAGAAGATTGCAAGGGAAGACAGCAACATTGAGATTGAAAAAAATAAATAAATAAATAACTAAATAAATAATAAAAGAAGAAAGAAAAACAAAAAGAGAGAAGAAAAAAATAAAATAAAAGAGACAAAAATATGATAAGTGCCTAACGGAGTGAGAGAAAGGAGCAAAGATGGTCACTGAAGAAGGACGTATAATGTTAAGGTACCAACGTTATGTTACCAGCACATCAGTGACAAGAAGTGGACAATAATTCTGGATGCGAGAAGGTTGAGAGAAGTTGCGAGATGAGAGCAGGAACATCACTGCTTATGGACTACTATTAAGCACATGCATCCAAAGATCAAGAGAAACTACCACTGAATTGGGGAGGAGAGTGTTCATTGGTGCGCATCAGCATGCCCTTGTTGGTGATGACCAAGGAAGATGTGAAGAGTGACACATTAACAAAGATGGAAAACAACAGAAGAAGAGAAACAGACAGAGAAGTAAAAAGAGGGGGGAATTACTTCTCGAGCGAGACAGAAGAATGATTGGGTGAAGTACCAGCATACCAAAGAATGATCAGCAAAAATTGCATCTGAAAAGAGAAAGCAAAGAACTAGCTAGTGCTTGCATGGTAAGGGATGACATCATGACTGCCTGGTTAATTGAAGGTGATAACGGAAGGACTAGTACCGAGCACAGCACCATTGTGCAAGATAGAGATACATTACAAGAGAACAACAGAAGAAGTTATCGGAATGCAAATAAGAGACATGGTGAAAGCAAGAGCCGGACTAAGGGAGAAGATAGCGGTGTGCAACATGGTTCCAGCAGTAATAAAGGTGGCCACTCCCTGCGATCAGAGGAAGTACGAAGGGAAGTGAGTGTGGTGGAACACAGAAGGAGAACACTCATATATGTACTGTTCATCAACAACAATGCAGAAAATTATGGACACTTCAAGGAATTGACAAAGATATGCAGACCGGAAGGAGGTGAATGTTGCTTGGTGGTGTGGTCGACAAAGTCGACCAGAGGGGGGACTGAAGAGGGAAAATCGAGACCAAACCCATGCCCCCTCACCCCAAGCGCATATATAGAAGAACAGCAGGAAGAACAAGGAGCGCACTTATCATTTGAACCAGGCCCTAGCGCACCCATGGGTGACAAATATGCTGAAACACCCACTTCACCAACAGTGCAACTTCCATGCTACATTAGAATCAATGCTGCAATATCAGAATCTACAAACACAAAAATCCCTGTTTAAAGGCTTGCAAATGCCTATATGAATTAACATGGTCTAAATGCACAGTGTAAAGCCATGTTTCAGGAAAATTACAGCCAAGTTCATTTCACTCACTGAACACTGGCTGCGGGAGCCTCATCAACATTCCTCGCAAAAACCCCCGAACTGCCAAGGCCACACATTCAAGATAAGACTGCCACAAATGCGAATAAATCACGGCAACCCAGTGTGCTTTTTTTTCTTTCCGGGAAAGAAAGACATTTTCTCAAGGACTCGCACAACATTGAAACATGAATTGTAACAACAATGGCGCAGCCCAGCGCCCAGAGCCCTGGTGCGAACTGCTTGTTCAGGTAAAAAGTTATGGGAACAAAGTCACATTGCAACAAGTTAGAATTAGGTAATGGGGGCTGGCACAGCTAAATCAACCCACTGACGCAAGAGGTTAATATCCAATTATCAGGCTCTCTATAAGGGCTACATAGGTAACCTACCACTTTGCAGCCAATAGCAGGAGGAGATAGGTTTCTGGGAGCTGATCCAATTCTGTGAGGTCAGCCTGCAGTGTGATTATAAAGCTGGCTTGTAAGCCAGCCCCGGGGGGAAGACGGCGCCTGAACTCGCGATGTGCACGATGCTTTGTGTTTTTTTTTTTCCTTTTTTTCTTTGCCCAGAAATAAATGCAGTTTGAAACATGCTGCTGCCTGCTTGGGACTCTGTTGCATTTCTGGGGGCCATATGGGAGGTGTTGGGGCCTCCCATAGCTGGTGAGGGTATGGCTGCTGGCCCCCCACTGCCCTGGGGGGGGGGTCCAGCTTCTCCCCAACAAGTTGGTGCCCTCTGTGAGGCTCATTGCTCATTGTAACATGGGTAAATGAGCACTGCCTGCGCAAGCCCTGCGTTGACCTGAGCTCCCTGCCGCCGACTCAAGGAAGCTGTGGGACCCTCGCCTGCACCTGAAGACCACCGGAGAACGCGTAACCGGCTAAAGGCTTCGGGGGCCACTTGGAGTGGGGGGGGGTCCAGCTTCTCCCCAACACATACCACCCAAGAAGTGACGCTAGTAAGTCAAGATGGACACCATGAGAAGATCGTGTTCGATGTGATCAAGGCCCCTCAGTTCCAGATTATTCTAGGAATTCCTTGGTTAGAGAAGCACAATCCTCAGATCGATTGGTGAGCAAGAACGGTTCAGTTTCCAGAATGTGTCTCTACTTGTCACCCTCGACCTGGTGTTGCACTGGCAGCAATTTCCTCGGAGGCTCCTCAGTTACCTCCTGAATACCTAGAATTCCAAGATGTTTTCCGGAAGGATCAGGCTAACTCTCTACCTCCTTATAGGTCTTATGACTGCCAGATAGACCTGATACCTGGATCTACTCCTCCTTGTAGTAGAATTTATGCCCTCACCGAGCCTGAGAATCTTCACCTCCGACAATACCTGGATCAATACCTAGCGAATGGGTTTATTCGTCCTTCCAAGTCCCCTGCTTCCTCAGCTTTGTTCTTCGTTCCAAAAAAAGAAGGGGACCTTAGAACTTGTATAGATTATCGCGCCCTGAACCAGATCACCGTTAAGAATAGATATCCGTTACCTTTGATCCCTGAACTCCTGGACCAAGTCAGAAAAGCATGCATATATACAAAGCTGGATCTTAGAGGAGCCTACCACTTGGTACGAGTAAAAGAGGGCGATGAATGGAAGACGGCCTTCCGCACCAAGTATGGGCTATTTGAATATCAGGTCATGCCCTTCGGACTTTGCAATGCCCCGGCCGCCTTTCAATATTTTATGAACGATGTCCTCAGAGAGCTCATAGATGTGTGTGTTGTTGTTTACATTGACGACATCCTCGTTTATTCTTCATCGGAAACTGAACATCGGAAACACGTGAAAATGGTCCTCGAGAGATTGCGTCAACACAAACTTTTCGCTAAGTTGGAAAAATGTGTTTTCAACGTGACTGAAGTTGAATTCTTGGGATTCATATTATCACCTAGCGGAGTGCGTATGGATTCAAAGGTCGATGCAATTCTCAAATGGCCATCGCCATCCTCCGTAAAAGGTGTTCAAAGCATGTCAGGCTTCGCTAACTTTTACCGCAGGTTTATCCCCGAATTCTCTCGAATAGTCCAGCCCATCACCGCCTTGTTAAAGAAAAACAAACGTTTTGAATGGTCTACCGAGGCGGAACAAGCTTTCCAGAATTTGAAGACTAGATTTATCTCTGCACCGATCTTAAAACATCCTCGCCCAGAACTCCCCTACATCGTTGAAACTGATGCTTCGAGCCTTGCCATGGGGGCAGTTCTATCACAAAAGGACCCAGTAACCAATCAGTTGCATCCCGTGGCATTTTGGTCCCGCAAATTCTCGCCTCCTGAAATCAATTACACTATTACTGATAAGGAATTTCTAGCTATCAAGTCTGCCTTTAAGGCTTGGCGGCATTATCTTCTGGGGGCCGGACACACCGTTACTGTGATTACAGATCACCGAAACCTGCAATATTTGAAAACCGCAAAAGCTCAATCCTCTAGGCAACTCTGTTGGGCACTATTCTTTGCCGAGTTTGACTTCATAATTACCTATCGACCTGGTACAAAAAACGGTAAAGCTGATGCCCTTTCTCGGATGGGAGTGGAAGAACATTTGATCAATCCTAAACCTGTACCTATCATTCCCGAACAAAGAATTCTAGGTGTAATCGCCACACAATCCATAGAGGAAGTTAAGGATAAAGCCAGGCTACTGGTAACTCCAGCAGACATACAGAATTGGCATCTGCAGGGAAAGGACTTTACGGTGAAGGACAACCTATTATATTTCCAAGACCGGTTATACCTGCCCAGCACAGATTTACAGAAAAAGGTAATCTCTTGTTATCACGATTCTTTAATGGAAGGACATCCCGGTACGACCAAGACCTCGGAAAAGATCAAGCGCTACTTCTGGTGGCCGTCTTGGAAAAAAGATATCAGAGACTTTATAATGTCCTGTGGAGTATGCGCCCAAAACAAGAGTCAAAAGGAAAAACCAGCCGGCCTCTTACGCCCTATTGACATCCCGCCTCGCCCTTGGCATACGCTTTCTATGGACTTCATCACCGATCTACCTCCATGCTCCGGATACAATACGATCCTAGTAATCGTGGACCTATTCTCCAAGATGGCGCATTTCATTCCACTCAAAGGCTTACCAAGGGCAGCAACTCTGGCCCGAGATTTTCTCGAAAACATCGTCCGACTGCACGGTTTTCCTTCAGTTCTAATTTCGGATCGAGGTAGTCAATTTATTTCTCATTTTTGGCGAAGTTGCTGTCGGTCGGCTCAAATTGATGTGAGACTTTCGACCAGCCACCACCCTCAAACCGACGGACAAACCGAGAGGACCAATCAAACTCTGGAACAGTATTTGCGCTGCATGCTACAACAAACTGAAAAAACTTGGAAAGATATCCTTTGGATAGCCGAATATGCCTACAATAACTCTGTCCACTCGGGAACTGGGAAGACCCCGTTTTTTCTTTTATACGGTAGTCACCCTCGAACCTCGGAGTTGGATCCACTCCAAGATCTTGGAACACCAGCAGTAGACCACCTGCATTCTACAATCACCCAAGCCTTTAAGGAAGCCGTTTCTCACCTTCAAAGGGCTAAAGAACAATACAAGAAAGGAGCAGACCAACATCGGAAGGAAGCCCCCCAATATCAAGTAGGAGATCAAGTCTGGTTATCCACCAAATATCTACCTCTAAAAGGACCACGCACATTCAACCCAAGATACCTTGGTCCCTATTCCATCACTACCATAGTAAATCCAGTAGCGTTCAAGTTGGACTTGCCCCCTCACATGAAGATACATCCGGTCTTCCACGTCTCTCTATTAAAACCCGTGCAACCTCAAACCCGACTAACTACATCTCCAAAACCTATTCTAGTTGATGGAGAACTCGAGTTTGAAGTCAAAAGCATCCTGGATTCCAAGATCTCCAAACTTAAACTATTTTACCTGATTGACTGGAAAGGCTACGGTCCCCAAGAAAGATCCTGGGAACCTGCAGAATATGTCCACGCGCCTCGTCTAATCAAAAGATTTCATCGAACATTTCCTAACAAGCCTAAACCCCCGGAGAGGCCCGGTTTGGGAGGGGCCTTGAGGGGGGGTGCTGTCATGATCTCTGCTTCCAAAAGATCAGGATTTGCCCGACTTTCTTGGAAGCAGACCCATAACCCCGGTTCCGAGTGCCAGCCAGTCCCAATTGGGACCTTTTGGACCCTGTCCTGGCGCCAGTGGCACCAGGCTCATAAAGATGCCCAGTCCCAGCGCTGGAAGCGCTGGGCTCATAATGCTTGGGTGGACTTACCTGCAGCAGACCTTGCTGCTTACTTACCTGCCAGTTGAACCCCTGATCCTCTTCTGTTTGGGACTACTTTTCCTGTTGGGTGGGGCAGGAGCCACTCCCTAGGTTCAGAACACTGGAACTCTTCTGGAAAGCAGGAACTCTTTTCTTACCTAGGCGTGGCTGTGGAAGGAGACACTAAGCACTACAGGAGGCTATTTAAACCACACCCGATGGATGAATCTTGCTTTGCGTTATTCTGCATTCTCTGCAGCAGAACGATCATTGTGTCTTCTGCTTCTGATCCTGGGCCTAAGGGAACAAAGGCTTACCATCCTGGAATCCAGTCTTCAGCAGCACCTGTAAAGACAAAGAAAGAACAGGTTAGCACTACGGTCTTCAGTGGCAGCGCATCTCTTACCTGGTCCATCGGCTGTCACCAACGCCTCGCGCTGCATTCCGGCATCTGAAAGACAAAGGCTTACCTACTCTTCGCATGCTCCGGAGGTCTTCGCACTGCATTCCGGCATCTGAAAGACAAAAGCTTACCAGCTCTTCGCACGCTCCGGAGGCCTTCGGCGCAGCATCCCGCATCTGAAAGACAAAAGAAGGTGCGTTTAAAGACATTGGGCAACTTTATTACTCACGTGCCATTACTCCTTCCCACGCCGAATCCAGTGGGTATTCCAGCACCCTTCAGCTTCTCTAAAGCTCCGAACTTGTACCTGCAAGATAAAAGGGACAGTTAGTGCGCATCGTGAAGCAGGATACAAGCGCTTACTTACGTGCTTCCAGGCGCTTCTATTCCTCACGCGGGTTCGATCCTCAACTCTCATCAGCCCGCCATCCGCCTTCGCCGGAACCCTGCAAAACAAGAGATATCATTACAAAAGACTTTTAAGACATTTGAAGTGCCCAGAACTTACCGTTCGTGCAGTTAACAACGGACAGCAGTCCTCTGAGGTCAAGAGGCCTGCACCCTTATCCAGTGAAGAAACTGGTTACGGCACCCTGCCCCGAGGCAGATGGAGAGCTCGGCGTTCACTTACCTAAGGTGAGGGTGTTAACCTTTGGGGTTCTACAGGAGAAGAGAAAGGGAAGAGGAGAGAGGCATCCAATAACCCCAGTTCATTAATCCCATATTTTCTATCTGCAGACATCTTACTCTTCGAGTCAGACATACAGTGCACAGAGGTCCAGCCCAAAGAGCCAACCGTGTGTTACAGTCAAGACTGGCGCCTCTGCGGGAATCAGGTGAGCGTTACAATGTACTGTAGGGAAGCAGACGGAACGCCCACACGCACTCGAACCACACGTATTCATGGAATCGAATAGGGCAAAGCCACACACAGCCAAAGACACGCACAAGCCGAAACACGTCCGCCACACGAAGGCAGGCGGTAGCGTCCCTGTGCATTACAAAAGTGGCAACATACAGCAATTGGGCCTGTGCGAGTGGGGCACGTGTATTTCGGGGGTGCGCGGGAAGTTACACACGCGATTGAGCGGGGTATGTGTATTTCAGGGGTGCGCGGGAAGTTACACACGCAATTGAGCGGGGCACGTGTATTTCGGGGGTGCGCGGGAAGTTACACACGCGATTGAGCGGGGTACGTGTATTTCGGGGTTGCGCGGGAAGTTACACACGCGATTGAGCGGGGTACGTGCATATCAGGGGTGCGCGGAAAGTATCACACGCGATTCCATCAGGGTACGTGTATTACAGGGGTGCGCGGGAAGTTCCACACGCGAATGTCCAGGCTACGTGTATTTCTGGGTGCGCGGGAAGTTACACACGCGATTGAGCGGGGTACGTGCATATCAGGGGTGCGCGGAAAGTATCACACGCGATTACATCAGGGTACGTGCATTACAGGGGTGCGCGTGAAGTTCCACACGCGAATGTCCAGGCTACGTGTATTTCGGGGTGCGCGGGAAGTTATACACGCGATTGAGCGGGGTACGTGTATTTCAGGGTTGCGTGGGAAGTTACACACGCGATTGAGCGGGGTACGTGCATATCAGGGGTGCGCGGAAAGTATCACATGCGATTCCATCAAGGTACGTGTATTACAGGGGTGCGCGGGGAGCACCACACGTGAATTGCACGTGTGGGTCCTCCCAGGTGTTCCCTCTACACCCTCCACGGCCCCTGCAGGTGGCTCACACCACAGGGGCCTACCCTGCACATGTCCTGCAGGCACCCCATCCACCATGGCCATGCCCCCCAGCCAACCCACATGTCAACTTGCACTACTGCCCACCAACGCATGTCCCCCTGCAACCCCAGCCACCAGGGGCACCCTCCACCAGGCCCCCACCCATGTCTCCCACCACCCCCACCCCCCAGCACTGTGGGGCACCTGCCAGCAGGCCCCCGCCCATGTCCAACTCATGTCCCCACCACCCCCACCCCCAGCACTGTGGGGCACCTGCCAGCAGGCCCCCACCCATGTCCAGCTCATGTTCCCCACCACCCCACCCCCCAGCACTGTGGGGCACCTGCCAGCAGGCTCCCACCCATGTCCAACTCATGTTCCCCACCACCCCCACCCCCCAGCACTGTGGGGCACCCTCCACCAGGCCCCCACCCATGTCTCCCACCACCCCCACACCCCAGCACTGTGGGGCACCTGCCAGCAGGCCCCAACTCATGTTCCCCAGCCAACATGTCATCACAATCTAGATCCCTGGTCCCTATGGTCAGCCTCCAAATGCAAAACACCCACCCCAGTATTGCATCCACCCACTCAGAAATGGCAATCACATGACAGAACACCAATTGCAAGTTTCGAAACAAACACATGTCCCTCGCATACACCCAATGGGTGTCGGTGAATCTCAAAACCCATATCATGATATGCATGAAAGCAATGAGATGATACTACACATTGAAGTTCAATAAAAAAATATGTAATAAAGGAAACATAAATAGATTCAAAAATAAAGAAACAGAAATGGGAATGTACAAAAATGAAAAGAAGCATGTCCGTGAAAAAAAGCAAAACCAAAAATCATAATACAAAGTAATGGTGTCCAAAGTCACTGTCCACAAAAGAAAATCCAATGGGAAATAATAATTGAAAGCCATTGCTCCATGGGTAAATTGTGAAAGAAAAATAAAATCCAACAGTGAATTATGTACAGACGAACAAGCCAGGGTCCATTATCCCAACAAAAGAAATGAAACCTATCCAACAACACTAACTAATAAAATAAACTATATACAAAAATGTGGCCAATGTCCAAAAGGTCCAGAAAAATCAAAAAACAAAGGAAACCTAACACTACCTACATAACTATGTACAAGGGCAGCGGGCTAGTCTGACGGCTCACTTTTGGATGTCCCGGCCCAGGGCATCATCGAACTCCTGCTCAATGTCCCGGAGGCGGTCCTCCTCCATGGCCCCGAGGGTCCGCAGGGCCGTCGACGTGTCCACCTCCAACCCCCTGCGGATTGCCTCGAGGCACTCGGCCCGCCTCAGGGCCCTCCGCATGGAGTTCTTCGCCCTGACCATTGTGAGCCGTGCCTCTTCCGCCCGCTGCCGCTCCGCATCTAGGGCGTGGCCCAACCGCTGCCACACGGAAGACACTCTCTGTCCTGGGTCCCCCTGCCCTCCGGCCGATGCCTGCCCCTCCGATGTTGAAGGCCCCGAGCCTTCATGGCTCCCACCACGTTGCTGCTGCTGCTGTGCCTCTGCCCGTGCACTGCCTCCTGCTGCCTGCACATCCTCCGCCGGCTTGGGTGCAGTCGTTGATGTGGTCACCCAACTGGACGTCCGACTCCCAACTGTGGCAGGGATGCCTCCTCCACCAGCCTGGCCGCACCGTCAGAGGCAGCTCCACAGGGCACCCAGGTGACTGATGGGTGGGAAGATGGCAAGGAGGACGACTGGCGCGTAGGGGGTTCAGTTGAGGAGGGGGTTGTAGCAAGCCCCATCAAACGGAGGAATCCGGCCTGGGTGACCTGTCCCAGCAGGCTGACGTGGTCAACGAGCCATTCGAGATAGGACTGCAGGTCACCTCGCACGGCCCGTTGACGCAACGCCACACCAGTCAGGACAGGCTCAACCCGGACCCGGATAGCCACGTCCGCAGGCAGAGGAAGGCCAGTTGTCGTTTGCTCATCCCCTGCCTGAAAACGGGTCTGGACGTAGGCATCCCTGCTGGTGCAAGATGATGCAGGGACAGGATCAGGGACAGGATTGCACACAGGCACCTCTGCGGCGGCCTGTGCTGCCTCCTGTCCCTGGTCCTGCACTGCACCACTAGCACCAGTGGGATCCCCACCTCCAGACCCCATCTCTGTGGCTTGCACCTCCACCAAACCCCCCACCAACCTGGATGACTCCGTGCCATCTTCCCCCGTTGGGCCCCGTGGGGTCCCAGCTGCCCCTTCTGCTGCCGAGGAGTCCAACTCCAACCTCCGCCTCTTGGACCTCCCCCCGGCAGCTGTGGCCTGGGACGCGGCACCGGACTCCTCACTCCCCGACGAGATGACAACATGGCAGGGGAGCCGGGCCTTGCGTCTCCGGCTGGCGGTGGGATCCCCGCCGCTGTGCTCCACAGCACCTTCTCCGCCCTCTTCATCAGTTGACGCTGCAGACAGAGAGAAATAAAACACAGGCATCAGGGCACTGTACAATGGACACATGCACACATGACAGTTGTACATGAGTGGCATTGGCAAACCTCAGACATGCCATCACAATCCCCAACACACATGTCATTTCAACTCGCACACATGAGCCATACCACAGCCATATCGCAACTGCCAGCACCATCCATACACATACAACAGCATGAGCAGGCAAAGCTGAGCCAGACATCACATGCAACACAGGAAGTGCACCACACATGTACACACACCACCACACTTACATGCATGTGTACACCTCTGCCAAGTGTCGCAGTGTTCAGATGGGCATCCATGTCACATCTGCCAATCAGGCTTCCACATCCCGCTGTCACATACATCCATGTTGCATCACTGTTGCACCCTTGTCAAATACACACACATGCACATGTACACAGTGCTGATACATGCAGCTGAAAATAACATACATGCGTGACATCACGGACATGTCTACTTACATACACATTCATCCAAACATGTGTGCCCACACAACTGCATTTGGCATGCAGGCCTACACACACAAGCACCATCATGTCTCTCACTTTACAGCTCTCGCATGTGTTAGCCCCACAGCCCTGTACACCCCCACCCATACTCGACCCCATACAAACAGATGTGCAACCTGCACACTACTGAAACATCACCACGTGCACAGCTCACAATCAGGATGCATGTACACTTACCGCTCAACTCCAGACGGGTCTGCCTCTCAAGGACCTGGACGTGGAGCGCTGGGGATATGCGTTCCAGGACCCTCATCTGCTCTTCTGACAAGTGGCCCCGGCGCCCCTTGGCATCCGCTGCCTTCAAGAGGCACCGGGCCTTGTTCAGGGTCCTGGACCTGAAGTCCTCCCAGCGCTTCTTGACATGTTGGAAGTCGCGGACTGCCACCCCCTCCGCGTTGATGGCAGTCACAATGTCAGTCCAGATCCGAGTCCGTCCTTCCTTGTCGGCACGGGAACTTCCGAAGAGGGCATCATACTGCCCCAGGACTTGCTCCACCAGGACACCAACTTCGGTGGCACTGAAGCTGGTGCCCCTCTGCCTCTCTGGCCGGGGGTTGTCAGTGGTGCCAGATGTTGCAGTGCCCGACATGACAACCCCAGAGGCAGGAGTGGGTGGGCAACTGGGTCCTGGGGCTGGGCTGTGGAGCGATGGAATCCCAGTCCCGGGAGGAGTATGCAAGTCATCACGTCGGAGAGCACCGTGCCGACGTGGCCCAGTTGGGATCGGCCATGGTCGGGGGTTTCCTACATGTGTCGGCCAATCTGGCGACCCTCTCCTCCTCTGTGGAGACTATGCACCAGTCGTTCTCCATGCCGTCTTCCGGCCCAGATGCCACCAGGGCCCCCTGTGGACCTGCCCCGACCAATGCAGCCGGCTTGGTGGGGATCCCATCACTGCCACAGTCGGGAGTCGGAGGTCCAGCAGGGGTGGACACACCAGCAACTGGACCCCAGCAGATGGAGGATGTGACGGCATCATCGGGCAGGGCACGTGCACGACGGCGTCGGTGGATTCCATCAGCCTGGATGCCGTTGTGCTGGCACAGGCAGTTGCGTCGGAGGCAGCGGCAGGCTCGACGTGGGAGGCATCATGGCTCGGGGCCATCAACATCAGGGGTGCAGGCATCGGCCGGAGGGCAGGAGAACCCTGGAATGGGAGTGGCTTCCGTGTGGGAGCGGTTGGGCCAGCAGATAGGTGCGGAGCGGCAGCGGGCAGAGGAGGAACGGCTCACAATGGTCAGGGCGGAGAACTCCATGCTGAGGGCGCTGAGGCGGGCTGAGTGCCTCGAGGGTCTTCGCAGGGAGTTGGAGCTGGACACTGCTTTATCCCTGCGAGACCTCGGGGCCAGGGAACATGCCCGCCTCCAAGCCATTGAACAGGAGTTCGATGAGTTCGATGATGCCCTGGCCCATGACAACATCCAGTGAGCCGTTGGACTAGCCCGCTGCCCATGTAAATAGTTATGTAGTTAGTGTTAGGTTTCCATTGTTTTTTGATTTTTTTGGACCGTTTGGACATTGGCCACATTTTTGTATATAGTTTATTTTATTAGTTAGTGTTGTTAGATAGGTTTCATTTCTTTGGTTGGGACAATGGACCCTGGCTTGTTCGTCTGTACATAGTTCACTGTTGGATTTTATTTCACTTTCACAATTTACCCATGGAGCAATGGCTTTCAATTATTATTTCCCATTGGATTTTCTTTTGTGGACAGTGACTTTGGACACCATTACTTTGGATGATGATTTTTGGTTTTGCTTTTTTTCACGGACATCCTCCACCACATTATGAGTTCTGCTTGCCGGTGCCGGACTGCACGCGTGGTCTGACCAGGCGTGCAGAACGGCACCCGCGAGCAGAACTCGTGATTGCACCGGCAGCGTTATTAACGGTGCCGGTGCAACCATGCTCCCGACCCGCATTCTGCCCTATGGGCAGAATGGGGATCGGGAGGCCGGCCATACCGGCACCCACGAATGGACAATTAACGGCCCATTCAACTCGTGATGGGCTGGTAATGGGCCATTCGCGGGCGCCGGGGCCAGTAGCGAGTTTGGCGGTAGCCGTGCCCTTTATACCGCCAAACCCGTTATGAGGCCCTATGTTTTACAATATTTCTTAACTAACATTTTCTTTTTCTACTCCATTTTGTGAGCTTGCTCACCAAGACATCTGTAAATGAAAATTGAATATATGTCTCAAAGGAAGTATAAAAAAACAGTAGTAACTTTTTTAAATAATAGTTCTGTATGCATAATGAATATATTTTTAGTACTCAACCAATTAAGGTTGTGACTATTCATTATTTGATTGAAAAGGAAGAATCTTCTCATTGGAGCGAAAAACACCTCGACTCACTAAAATCTGTGGTTAAATCTTACTTTTACATCAAATCTGTTTTCTATTTTTCCAATATTAATTATCTAAAACAATATTATTAATCCTCATGATTTCATTCAACATTTCCTTAAAAACATTACTACTATATACAAAAACTACTGCTAATACATCCAGTTTCTATACATGATTTTCCTTACTAAAAGTATTATTTACACACTAATTAGATTCTGTCTATCATCGGTCCAGGTCCAATACTCTGAAACACACAGCCTCTACATTTTAACTAGTTGCAATCCAAAAAACGCAAATAAAAAATGAATGTTTATTTGGAAAACAACACAGAAAACAAACCAAAATGTGTGAAACCCTGAAGGCAAAATACAGGAATTTATAACTATGGATTAATTCCAGAAGAGAAGTAATAATTGAATAAATGTGACTCGAATCCAAGTGTGATACGACTATCTACAATACACATTTGTTTTACCATGATTTTATGTTCCAACCTACTAAATGTCTATTCTTTCATTTTTAGAAATTACTTATTACCTATTTTACCTTTTTAAATGTCCTATTTATATTCACAATGAATATACAACATACTTTAAAACTTAGGTTCTAGCAACATTAAGTAAGCATTCTTTAAACCCTTTGGCAATCTAGCTTGGTGTGCTACTATAGAGTCATTGCACACAAGCCATCTATTTCTGTACACTCCCATATTATAACATGTCCACAGTGAATGGATGTCCCCTCATGAAAAATGATTGCACATGTTTTAAATATTTTTTGCAAATGGAAACCTGACTATTTACAACGTTTAACAGAGCAGGGATAATGTTCTTACCATCTATACTATATTGTTGAAACATTATTAAAAGGTACTTATTATAAACTTGTTTTTGCAGTGTTAATTGTAAGTTATAACAAACATTTACCAGAAGCAGCAGCCCCAGGAACAGAAGCTCCCAACCCCTGCAGGAGCAGTGGATAAAATCCTCTCAGGGTCCATGTCCCTGCAAAGGTAAGCCTGTGGGCTTTTATGGAGCAGACTTCAACATCAACAACCATTACTATTGAAAAATCGCAGATTGCATGCTTATTAACAAACACGCATCTGCTATCTTGCATATTGATTCTGCAGCGTTGTTTTTGCTGCACTCTCCTGCCCTGATCATTGTCTTCGCCCCAGCGTGTGAGGAAACACGAGGGCACTCACTCTCAAAAATGGCCGCCGTTTAATACCAGGCTGTCCATCCCCTCTACATTCAGCCAGCCACATCATCATTGTGTCCGGATTGGCTGCACAGGACTATTTACTTTGCCCTTATTTGCCGGGAGGCGAGAAGCCGGGCCACCTCCAAAGGCCAGAGTTGCCAGTCGCCAAAGCTAGGCACTCTGCCCGTCTCATGACCTTTTTCCAATTGCCACCACAACGCCCTGTTTTTAGCAGGCCCACCTATGAACACTGTCATCCTTGGACTTATTACAGCTTTGTCATCCAAATCATTAGCTCTGCCGGTAAGCGCTGCTTCCTCTGCTTAGAACTTGTTTTCAACTATACTGTTGTGCATTCTAAACACTCTAAGTAGCTTATCCATGCATTCATCATCCCTGACTAATCTGTGCAACGGAAAGCGGCACCCCCCTACTACATGTATATACCTTCACTGCCTATCTCCCTCTCATGGCTTATACGCCTGTGTAAAGTCAACACGCATTCCTTTGGTTCCTTCTAATCGTTCTGAGACTGGCGTGCCATGATTTTGCTTAAACGCGGTACGGTCGGCCGACTCTCGACCACTACCAACTGCTCATGTGTACTCCACACTGGCCTCTTGCTGCGACCTATAACAGCTCCATTATGTATGGAAAAGTTGTTGAATTGATAAGTGGCTTAAATAATCTTGAGTTACGCGCTCAATGATTCAAATTACGTGCTGCCAGGCATTCCGTTGCGGGCATCAGCCACGTTAAAAATATGAGAGGGAATCCAACCTGTAATATCTGAGGAGTAGGAATGACAACTGAAACATTTCAATTGTTGTAAGCAACACTTTCATTGAGCGCGTAACTCAAGATTATTGAAGCCATTCATCAATTCAACAAGTTTCCCATACATAACGGACCTGTTGAATCCAAACTACAGAATCACTTTATACGGAAAGATCAGTACTGCTATATGAAGCATTCGGATATGGTGGTCACTCCAGACCTAGTGACAACACGTTACTCCCATCAAGGGACTGGAATATTAATGATACTAGTGTGCCTTGAAAACGATGGGGGGTCAAAACACGTGGCGGCTGTCTACATTCTGAAGAATAAAACATCTATTTACTAATTATCTGAATTATTGCAGTGATATCATTTTTATATCAGTTGACTATCAAAAACATTTGGGGGTGTTTAAAGCGCGAGTTACCTTCCCAAACCTGATTTTCTGTTACTCATTGACTCCAATCTCTGTGGGAAGTTTGTGGGAAGTAGTCCACTCGCAGCCACCTGTGCCATAATTATTTATGTAAATGCAATCGAGTACTACTAATTAGTAAGTGGTAACTAGCGCACAGCCAATAGATCGATCCCACAACAGCAATCCCAATATAACTGAATGTGCCTTACACATCTGCAAGTAACTGTCTAGCTTGATTTTAACTCATAACTGCTGGTTGTGCCGCACTAACGTTGTAATTTAATCTTGATTTGATGTACATTCTTTTATCTTTGACTCGTGTCATCTGCATATAATCTATCCACATGCTAACTCGCGCTGCATTACACTTGCGCGGGGTCCTCAAGAACGTGGCCCCTCTAGGACACTGGAGTTAACCTGCTTTTTCATCTATTGAGTTTATTGCTGCTACTTGCACTATGGAACTGTGACAGCATTGCGTTTTAACCCACATTACTGCATAATGTCTCTTTTCACAACATGATATGGGATTTTCGTACTATTGAATGCTCCCTCTTCTATGCTATCATCCTTAAGTCCACCATCGTAACATTCCACCTTAACGATGCATGCCTCCACAGATTTGCTGCTAATACTACTGTGTGCTGTAAAAGCCGTACAACAGCAAGCCACAATCATAGGCGCCAACTGCATAGGCCAACATTTTCTGACCATGACAAACAAAACGTCCTTTGCTGGGATTAGACCTGCCCTTTTCCTTCCCCCGCTAGAAATTGACCTTCAATCACCGGTTATTAACCCCACGAGATTCTTACCCATGCTGCATCTAGATATTAAACCTCTCCAAGCACTCTAGCGATACGAACATCCCCTCACCCTCCCACCCCATGACTAACCCCGCCCCATCAAATCTCACAGACCATGCTCCTTATCCACTAGAAATAACACTCTTCGTGCCAGACTACCACATCTATATGAGCCACCAATCAGTACCCTAGCCAACACACGCCATCCTAATAAAGGGACCAACCCCATACCCAAAACTAACTCTAGAAACAACAACTTCGCTACTCCAACCACACAGAATCCCACAATACACAATACCATGAGTAAAAAAGTAAGCCAGAGCAAAGATATTGTCTGTCAGACAACTACTAACACCCCAAACATTAAGGGTGTCCTAATTAACGCCAGATCACTGGTGGCGCACACCTCAGAGATAGCGGACCTGATCATGGCAGATAACCTTGACTTCTTAGCAATAACAGAATCCTGGTTACATGCAGCTGCAGGCCCTGCCCTTCCTCTAGCAGTACATGACAATTACAATATCATATATCATAAGAGCAGGCAGAGTTGACTCTAGAGGCGGAGACAGTGACCTCATCGCCAAATCTAACTTAGCTATAAGAATAGCCCCCACACCACTAGTCAAATACTGTGACCTCCTCATGGCTAAACTACCCATCTCCAGTTCACGGCCATTAACAATACCTCTAGTGTACAGACCACCTGGGCCCATTGGTTCTTTCGAGGAGGATATCTCTGTAATACTATCTGAAAATACTAAAGAGTCTTCTCAAATACTACTGTTGGGGGACTTCAACCTTGGCTTTAATGATCGCAAAGACCAACAAGCTCTTGCAGTGTCGAATGCACTCACTGAATTTGGACTCATACAAAGAGTGACTCAGCCTACCCATGTCAAAGGCAGAACCTTAGACTGGGTGGCTGACCTAAACTGCAAAACCTCAATTACACCTATTACCCCTCAATCATGGATAGATCACTTCTTGTTGTCTTTTACCTTAGCATCCAACAGCCCGACTACTAAAACAAACCCAATTGCACCGCCATTCCTCACCAGGAACAAAAAGAATATCACGGTGGATAAGATTATTCCTCATATTGTCCCTACTCTTGACTCATTGTGATCCAGACACCCAAGTATATGCCTATAATGCCACCATGACTAAAGCCTTAGACTTAATCGCCCCACTAAAGATGCTTAAAAGTAAACCGAGAGCTCACATGACCACCTGGTTCACTCCACAACTGAAATCCCTTAGAGCAGTGGTCGAAGTGTAAGAAAAGAAGTAGTGGAACTATGTTTCCCTGCTAGCCTGCCCTGCTCCTCGCAAACCCCATTGCCCTGCCCTCTCCCACACACAATACAAACCCCCAAACACGCTTGCCTGCTGTTTAAGGGCATGCTGAGTGCAGTGCACTGAAAGTGCACGTTTCAACTTCTTCCTACACTGTTATTTTAAAATGAAACCATTGCAGAACGGTTTCTTTTTAAAATAAAAGTATAGGAGCGGCAAAACTTAATTAAAAAAAGTAGAGGAGCACCGCTCCCAAACGCTCCCGCTCACTTCGACCACTGCCTTAGAGCTGAAAAAAGAAAACTGGAAGTCACTTGGAGACTGCTACCCTCGGAGGAAAACAAAACAAACCTGCTTAATACTTCTACCACTTACAGAAACAATACGTACTAAAGAGCATACCTTTAACAAGAGGATCAATAAAGCAAGCTTAAATACCAAGGAGCTATTTGTGATCTTAAGAGAAATGGAAACTCATATCCCTCCTTCAGACTACTGTTTGAAGGACAAACATTGGTGTACTATCCAGAATGTCTTAATAAATACAATTGCCCTACTACAGAACCAAATTGTGGATAAAAAAGTGAACCTTCCCAACCCAGACATTCACGCCAAAACTCCAGCTCACTCCACAAAACCACCACAACAGTTCAGATTCTCACAAGTCTCCATCCCCGAGTTAGAAAAAATCATTACCTCTCTCAAATCTACTAGATGTCAGGGAGACTGCTGTCCCACTCAGATAATCAAAGACGCTGTCAGAGACCTGGCGCTGTTTATCTCTAGACTAATTAACGCATCCTTCTCATCAGGTACTGTCCCTAGCAACCTAAAAGAATCATGGGTTTTACCCCTTCTAAAAAAAAATCCCTGGACACAACTATTCCTACAAATTACAGGCTGATTACAACTGTACCATGTCTGCTTAAAATACTAGATAAAGTGACTTTACCATCAGATACAGGAGTATATAGAGACTAACCACCTCCTAGGTGCCAGCCAGTCGGGCTTTAGGCCACAACATGGTACAGAAACGACAATGATCGATCTAAGGACCCAGATAGATGAATTTAAGGATCAAGAGAAAACGGCCATGCGACTTCTCCTTGATCTGTCGGCCACCTTTGATTTGTTGGATAATAAAGTACTCTGTAAATACTGGGCCTCTGCGACCCACTTCTCCCAGGACGCCATAGCATGGATCCAATCCTTTCTAAACAATAGGACCATGGGAGTCTTCTCTTTGACAGCGGCTGCAGACCCCATCCCAACAACCTGTGGCGTACCGCACGGATCCTGCATCTCACCAACAATGTACAACATATTCACAAAGCCATTATTTGATGATCTGGACCATCTGAGTGTCATCTATACCAATTACGAAGATGACACCCAGATCCTCATACCTCTCTCTGGAAACTATGACAAGGACATGTCCTTAGTGAATAACGTTTATCTCATCATCCAGGTATGTGCTATGCCTGAATGATGATAAAACGGAGCTCCTGATACTTGGTACCGTTGCTAACCTGAACAAACTTAGCACCAAATATGCATCATTTAACATCAACAGGAATATTATTAAAGTTGTAAAGGAGGTAAAAACTCTAGGTTTTTACTTAGATTCAGCTGTAACCCTAAGCAAACAAGTGAACGCTATGGCCTCCACCACTGCTTACACTTGCAATTTAATTAGGGCCTTCAAGCCATTCCGATCAAAAGAAATTTGCGCCATCCTAGCCAGTGCCCTCATCCTCTCGAAGTTGGACTACTGCAATGCCTTGTACTTGGGTGCAAGTAAGTACATTGTTAACAAAATCCAAATCCTCCAGAATAATGCCCTTAGAACTGCACTTGGCCTATCTAGGAAAAAGCACATCTTGGTGCTGAGGAGACAAAACAAATGGCTGTCCATCAATGACAAAATTCTGATGAAAACGGTCTCATTAACCCATAAATACCTTAACAATGCTGCACCACTTTACCTCACTGAGAGAATGGTAAAAAAATCCACATCACGCCCTACCAGAATAGTCAACTATTTTTGTCTGGTAGTGCCCAGATTCTAACTAAAAAAGCATGTGAAAGCAGTTTCACAGTTATGGCGGCGCAAACTTGGAAAGCACTACCTCATGCCTTGAGAGTGGAACAATCATTCCAATGCTTTAGGCGCAGTACTCCAAACTGGCTCAGAACTAATAACATATGACTCCTCGGCTCACCTGCTGACACTCGACCCTAACATTGTAACCTCTGCCTCTGTCAGCCCAAGTGTGTTCCCTTTTTCCTGCTTCTCACTGATTATCCTTCGCACTTTGTATATTAACCTCATCATGTACATGTATCAACTTGTGTGTAACCGATACAAATTTTGTATATTCTGCTGTATCATTATGTACATTCTCCATGCAAACTTCTGTAACCTCAAGCCTAATGTATACCTGTAACCTCTTGCGCCCAGATACCCTCGGGTTTGGTGCACCATATAAATAAATAATCAAATAAACAACCACACTCACTGCATCTCATTTCATGGTATGCTTTTTTTACTAGATCAGAAAAATGTACACATTTCTGATCTGGGGCTGGAAGATACAGAAATGTTCTCTTGCACTTTCTGCAGCCACTACATTTTGGATTGGCATTGCCGAATGTATGTTTTGTGTGGTCTTTCATCTACTGATACTTTAAGAATAGAAAGTTCTCTGCGTACCTTTTCTCTACCGTTGAAGCTATTTTATGCATGTATCGGTGGTGTTATTTGAAACAACATGCTCAAAGCTACATTGCAATAACATTCAACCCTTGTTTTATTACTATATCTACAGTGGGAGTATGTCATATTTGATTGACTTTTCAACACTGGTAGATTGTCTTCTCTTGTAGACTTAGGAGTAACCTCTTTGTTTGAATGTAGCTTTACCTGTTGCTTATGTTTTCTTGTAATATGCTTTGCAAGAACAAGAAGGTCAAGGTGAGGAGCATACAGTAAATGTAACCTATCATATTCTTCAATACATGAAATGTCAACTGTAACTTTACATTTGTCAAAGTTTATCAAAATAAACCTTCAATATTTATTACATGTGAGAGTGCAACATATGACATTCTTTCTTTAAACACTGTGTGACTAATGTCAATCAGTGCTGCTTCTAAAGTCAATCCTTATGATGTATTGCCACATGCCAGGTAGGGTTAAGACTCAAGGTTCGTTTGGGGCCCCAAGGGCCTTGTACTATCCTTATGGACTCTCCTGGAATCAGTCCTGGCGCCTTTGGCACCAGGCTCATGTTCAGATTGGAACATTGTCTTGAAGTTACTACTTTTTCATTGGAGGCCTGCAGCCAACATGGAGGCACCCACAAAGCCTAGTTCCTAGAACCAAACTGTGAGGTGCAGTGTTTTGGGTGTGGTAGCCCAGACTACTTTACCTGGACTACTTTACTAGATGGCTATATAAACCACACCCAAGTTACTAAACGTGCTTCGCGTTATTCTGCAGCCAGCAGCGTGACGCTCATCGTGTCCAGAGACCAGAATCCGGTGATCCTTGAACAGCAGACCTGCAGAGGAGACAAAAGAACATCATTAGCAGCCTCAGCATACCTGCAACTTTCCATCCGTCGATTATCCGTCTTCCTGCTGCTTGCAGTCTTCCAGCCAGTCGGCAGCATCATCGGGATACCACGCACGCATCAGAACGAAGCACCTGGAGGGAGAGAGAAAGAAGGGCAACGTTAAAACAGGTTACTCTCGGCATTTACGGCAGTAATCACGAGAACCTCACCTGGCTGGGCATTTCTTGGCCGCTCCGCTCCGGAAATCTTCACACGCCCAGAAAGACCATTGCGACCTGAAAAGGAATAAAGAATACAAGTTAGCAAAAGAAGACATTACCGCGCTGCACTTCGCGCTTAACCTACCATCCATCATGCGCTCCTGCGTCCATCATCCTGGTAGGAGCCCGATCCAAGCTGCGCATCCACTGAACCTCTGTGCACCTAAGGGGGAATAAATAAGGAAAATACATTAATCACAATAAAGGAAAGCAAGGACATTTTAAGACTGCTATAACCAGACTTACCTCCTTAAAGACACTTGAATGGGTTAGCACCAGTGAAGTTAACTCGGTCGCTCAAACCCACAGAGAACTATGTGCCCCTGCACAGAAGGCAGGACGGAGAGCACGCCAGACATCACAACAAGGTGAGGAGTGGGCCTTCAGATTGAATCCAGGGGGCAAGGGGGAGGAAACGAAATCTGTTCCTAAATCCAGTCCTCCTGTGTTTTCAGGCCTGACCTCCATAGAAGGCGCTATCTGGAATCGGGAAGGGTCCAGGGTCAATCCGGCAACCAGGGCAAAAGGGCGTCCCCCTGGATACCAGGGGAGCATAACAGAACGCGAAGCCTCCATAAAATTATCCACCTGGGCGCCATGGAGACTTCAGAAATAGACCAACTGGCCCAGTTATTAGGACAATTACGTGCCAAAGTTCATTCGGCTAGGCAAGAGACTAATACCCTGTGAAGGGATCTTGTCGTCACCAAGTATTGCACCGAAGAAATCAGCAGGCAATTACTGATATCACAGGCCGGACAAGCTCCATTACCCGGGAATAATCCACTGGCACAGGCAACCACGTCATCTGCCGCTCCAGGACAAATCACCTTACCCGGAGCAATACCGTGAGCACCGCCAGAACGGTTTTCAGGTGACCCAAGGAAGTATGCTGCATTTATGAATCAATGTTGTCTTCACTTCCTCTGCAGACCGGGCACATTCCGTAACCATCAGGCACGAGTAGCATTTATTTTATCATATCTGAGCGGTAGTGCAGCAGACTGGTCAGTGACGCTTGTGAGCTATGATGATCCGTTATTACGTGACTTTGGGGGTTTCCAAAGGGAAATGGAAAAGCTCTTTGCTCGACACAACCATGAACAAGCTGTAGACAACGAACTCTTATCACTCCGGCAGGGGAATCAAGACTTACTAACATACATAGCAACCTTCAATAGGTTAGTGGCTGAAACCAGGTGGCCTGAAGACAAGAGAACCACATTGTTTCACCGAGGCCTTCGAGGGGACTTGAAGGATGTCTTGGCTCAGGTGGTTGATCCACCTAGAGACTGTAGTGAATTTATCAACCTGGTGGTGCAACTAGATTATCGACTACAAGATTGGAAAGGAGATTGTCCAGATCAGATACACGGGCCGTGTATCTTCGAACCAAGGATGCAACTCTACGCACGTCAGAGAATACTACAGAGCCAATGCAAATCGGAGGCATACGACCACTGTTAACAAAAGCTGAAAGAGACAAAAGAAGGCAACAGCAGTTATGTTTTTACTGCGGACAATAAGGGCACTTCCTAAAAGACTGTCCGATAAAACTCCCCAAGCGAATTGTGGGAGCTACAGAAAAGCATGAGAGTAAGGAGTCATAAAACTGCCTAGCTCGACAAAAGTAGAGGTCAGTTTGTCGAGTGAGAAGAATGAGCCACCGACCTCACATTTTGCAATATCAGTGATCCTAATCAATCACCAACAACCTTCAAGGATGCATATCATTGAAGCTTACATAGACAGCGGAGCAGTTGGGAATTACATTGATCGAGATCTGGCCGCACAGATGGGGCTTCCCTTATTTTTTAAGCCGAACACAGAAAAGGTAACCACGGTGGATGAGACAGAAATTGCTTCCAGACCAGTAACCCAATGTACAGCAGGAATAACCCTGCTGTGCCAGGATGGACACTGGGAATCAATTTCCTTTGATCTCATCAAGGCACCTGAGTTTCAGCTAATATTAGGGATGCCATGGTTAGTTGCTCATAACCCTCGGATAGATTGGCGTGCAAGAAAATTGACTTTTCCTTGTGATTGCGCTTCCACCTGTTATTTCCAAGAAAACAAATCCAGTTTCAATGTTCCCACGAGACCTAGAATTGGCATATCTACACTTGGCGCAAATAGTACTCTACCTGAAGAATACCAAGATTTCTACAATGTGTTCCAGAAGGAACAAGCTAATACATTACCACCGCACAGGTCCTATGACTGTCAGATTGACGTCATACCTGGTGCACAGATCCCTTGTGGCAGAATCTATGCGCTCACAGAACCAGAAAACCAGCATCTAAAATCCTATCTGGACCATTACTTGACAAATGGGTTCATTCGCCCATCTAAATCACCGGTAGCCAATCCCCTATTCTTCATACCAAAGAAGGAAGGGGACTTGAGAACCTGTATTGACTATCGCGCATTGAACCAGATCACCGTGAAGAACCATTACCCCCTGCCACTTATTCCCGAAATGCTGGATTAAGTCAAAGATGCCCAGATTTATACTAAGTTAGACCTCAGAGGAGCGTACCACCTGGTCCGAGTTAAAAAAGGAGCTAAATGGAAAAAGGCCTTCCGTACCAAATATGGGTTGTTTGAGTACCAGGTAATGCCTTTCGGACCTTGTAATGCCCCGGCGGTGTTCCAATACTTTATGAACGACATCCTAAGGGAATTGATCGATGTTTGCGCCCTGGTCTACATAGACAACATCCTAGTGTATTCAACCTCGAAACAAGACCATGTCAAGCATGTCCGCGCTGTCCTTGCCAAACTGCGCCAACATCGACTATATGCAAAACTTGAAAAATGCTTTTTCCACGTAACCGAAGTAGAATTTCTTGGTTTCATTCTTACTCCGAAAGGCATCCGAATGGATGTACACAAGGTGGATGCCATTCTTAAATGGCCTTCTCCGACCTTGTTAAAAGGGTACAGAGCATGCTGAGCTTTGCAAACTTCTACTGTCGGTTCATTCCAGACTTCTCTCAGATTGTGCATCCGATCACGTTACTTCTACGAAAAAACAATAAAAAATTAATGTGGACAGAAGACGCTGAAAAGGCCTTCCAAGAACTTTCACTTCAGCCCCCGATGTTACGACATCCTCGTCTGAATCTTTCTCATATCGTGGAAACGGATGCTTCTCAGAGGGACCCTGAAACTGGCCAACTGCACCACGTGGCCTTCTGGTTGTGAAAATTCACACCCCCTGAACTCAATTATGCCATCACCGATAAGGAGCTGCTTGCTATAAAATCTGCCTTCAAGGCATGGCGACATTACCTCTTGGGGACCAGGCAATCACAGGTCACGGTAATCACAGATCATCGGAACCTACAATATTTAAAAACAGCAAAAGCACAATCCTCACGCCAATTACGATGGGCCCTTTTCTTCGCCGAGTATGACTACGTGATCACTTATCGACCAGGCGTAAGAAACGGAAAAACTGACGCACTATCTCGCATGGGCATCGATGAGGAAGTATATGCAACCTCAGATCCAATATCCATTATTCCTGAGGACAAGCTCTTAGGCCTCACCACAGCTTTAACACAAACTGAGCTTAGAAACTTGATCCAACGTGAAATAACCCCTAACGAACTACTGGAATGGCATACCAAATGAAAACAATACACCATTAAAAATCAACTGCCATATTTTGATGAACACCTGTATGTGCCTAAAACAGAGCTACAACAACAAATCATTTCAGACTATCAGGATTCTCTGATAGAAGGTCATCCCAGAATTGCCAAAACCCTAGCCAAAGTGAAATGCAATTATTGGTGGCCCACTTGGTGTCGAGAAGTCATCCAATATGTTCAATCCTGTGGGGTGTGTGCAGAAAACAAGTCACTAAAACAAAAACCAGCTGGCCTCCTGCAACCATTAGAAATTGCTCCTGCACCATGGCACACACTTTCTCTCGACTTTATTACCGATTTACCTCCCAGCCAAGGGTTCAACACCATTTTAGTAGTAGTAGACGTATTTGAAAATGGCACACTTTATCCCTTTCAAAGGACTCCCGGATGCATCCCATCTAGCAAAAGTGTTCCTGGAAAACATTATCAAACTGCATGGATTCCCTTCAGTCCTGGTCTCTGATGGAGGCAGCAAATTCGTATCTAGCTTCTGGAAAAAGTGCTGCTCTATGGCTCAAATCGACATCCGACTATCCACCAGCCATCACCCCCAAACGGATGGTCAAATAGAGAGGACCAACCAGACTCTCGAACAATACCTACGGTGCATGCTGCACCAAGTCCAAGGAACCTGGAGAGATCTATTATGGATAGCCGAATATGCTTACAACAATTCCTTGCATTCCAGTACTGGTCAAACACCTTTCTACACCCTCTACGGCAGACATCCATGTACTTCCGAACTAGACAGCCCTGACCAACATCGGAAAAAAGCCCCTGACTATCAGGTAGGAGACAGTGTTTGGCAAGCCGCAAAATATATACCTCTAAAAGGAACCCAGACTTTTCGTCCTCGCTATTTGGGACCTTATTCTGTTCAAGCCATCATCAACCCAGCAGCTGTTAAACTAGCATTACCAGCCAACATGTTATTTACCCAGTATTCCACGTCTCACTTCTGAAACAAGTACAGCCGGGTACAAAAGTTAAGCCACCACCTGAACCCATAATGATCGATGGAGAACCCGAATTCGAAGTGGAGGAAATTGTGGATTCTAAATATACCAGATCCAAACTATACTATCTAGTTGATTGGAAGGGTTACGGCCCTCAAGACAGATCTTGGGAACCTAGTGAGAACATTCATGCACCGCGTTTGATTAGACATTTTCATCGAAATTTTTCAGCCAAACCTGGACCAGGCAGGAGAAGGGAATATTTTCTTATCTGTAACTCCATTTCTCCAGCATTGGTATCTTTCATGGATTCACATGCTTAGATTTCATGGATTCACATGCTTAGAATATTCCCCGTCGTCAGACTGGGACCCCTCGGTACACATATATAGCCTTTTCCAATAGGAAAACTTCCGACACTTTTGTGTCCTATCTACGTCCTTTTAGGACCCGCCTACGCATGCTCCGTAGGACGTCCCCGTATAAGAGGCCCGCCCCCGCGGCTCCCCTTCAGATTTCGGCCCCTCCAAAGTAGGAAGGGTTAAATTTATCAATTAAATACATTACATTCCGAGGAGGTTGGCGGGCACATGTGAATCCATGAAAGATACCAATGCTGGAGAAATGGAGTTACAGGTAAGAAACTATTCCCTTCTCCAGCATTGGATCTTTCATGGATTCACATGCTTAGAATAGATTGTATAGCAGTAACACTTGAGACGGCGGTGAGAATGTAATGTAATATACCCTCAACATACTACACAATGCATATGTATAGTAGGAGTAAGTTACCGCATATAACCTTATCCACCTAAAACAAACTATCATTAAAAAGGTAGACAACAGATTCTCCACAGCGTGGAGCTTTCCTTATTGAAAGAGATGGCGCAGGACAGCTCTTCCCATCTGCACCTCGTCCGCATGCTGCCTGGCAAGGCAGTAGTGGCGGGTAAACGTGTGGGGCACTGACCATGCCGCAGCTTGGCATATGTCCGTCAACGGAATTCCTGCCCATAATGCTGTTGAGGAGGACATCGATCTTGTAGAATGGGCTCTAGGATGTCCTTGCAGTGGCCTTCCGGCCTTAGAGTGACAAAACGCAATCGTCGATGAGACCCATCGAGCCAATCCTTGTTTAGAGATTGCTTTTCCTCTCGTCGACGGACCATATGCGACGAACAGTTGTCTAGTAGACCTGAATTCCTGTGTACGATGTAGGTAAAATTTCAGAGCCCTCTTAACGTCCAGGGTATGAAGAGCTTTTTCTGCTGCCGATGATGATGTGGCAAAGAAAGTAGGGAGAACAATGGACGAGTGTTTGTGATACACTGTCAGAACTTTTGGGACGAACATAGGATTAGTTGCCAGGACTACTTTGTCCTTAAAGAATCTTAGGTATGGCGGGTCTACGACCAGCGCTTGCAGTTCCGAGATTCTTCTAGCTGATGTGATAGCAATCAAGAATGCCAACTTCCACGAGTTGAATTTTATGTCGGACGTGGACACAGGCTCAAAAGGCGGTTTCATTAAGCCTGCCAACACTGTGTTGAGAATCCAAGTCGGGGGGAAGCGTTTTTCCGGGGGAAAAACTCGAAATAAACCCCTCATGAAGTGTTTTACAAGTCTGTCGCTAAATAGAGGAGACGACTGCCTTTTCCTTGTGAACCTCGAGATGGCCGCCAGGTGCACCTTTATCGATGCGAAGGATAATCCCCTCTCCGCCAAAAGGAGCAGGTAAGGTAGAACTTTTTCCGCCGTTACCGACAACGGTTGTAGGCCCTGTTGTCCCCTACACCATTCGCAGAACCTCCGCCACTTATAGGAGTAGGATTTGTTTGTAGAAGGGGCTCTAGCCGCCTGCAGAATTTTTTGACAATCTTCCGAAACGTCTAAAGCACCGAACTCCGAAAAGTCAGGAGCCAGGCTGTAAGGTTGAGACTGTCCGGGTCGTGATGCCACACCGTGCCTTTGTCCCGGGATAGTAGGTTCGGGGCTTTCGGAAACCCTATGGGATGTTCCAGCGACAGGTGAAGCAGGTCGGAGAACCACGGTTGCCTTGGCCAGTATGGTGTCACTAGAATTACCCGGCAATTGTATCTGCGTATCCACTGTATTGTCCTCCGTATGAGGGGGAACGGGGGAAAAGCATAGAGGAACATGTCCATCCATGGGAAGGAGAATGCCTCCCCCCTGGAGCCCTCTTGAGGCCATCTGCTTGCGAATTGCTCGCATTTCTTGTTGTCTTTGGTCGCGAAGGCGTCCAGAGGGGGGTGACCCCATTTCTCGAACACTTTCATCAGGTGACCTGTGTCCATTTCCCACTCGTGTACCTGGGCCATGCTTCTGCTGAGGGAGTCTGCTTGGGAGTTCCTCACTCCTGGAAGGTGATGAGCCACGATGGAAATTTCGTGCTTTAATGCCCAATGCCATGTTTTCTGGGCTTCTATGGAAAGAGTTCTTGATCGCGTCCCTCCTTGTTTCCTCAGATAAAACATGGCCGTTGTATTGTCGGTCAGTATTCGTACTCGCGAGCCCTCATGTGATGTCTTATATTCCGCCAGTTCCTGGGAATTGGCACATTGCTACTCTTGTATCTGACGCTCTGTAAGTTTGTTCGTAGGAATCTTCCAATTTCTACTTCCTGCATCATCATATGCTTATCTGTCGTTCTTGTTTGCAGCTCTTTTGACTTCACTTTCTTGTCCGCTTCAGACTCTCAGTCTTCCCACTGGCGCAGTACCTCTTGCCAGTCTATGTCCCCAACATGGAAGTCCCGCTTCCATTTCCTCTCATCTTTCAAACTCAGAGACGCAAAATCCTGGTAGGGAACTTTACATGCGATTCTTACCTGCTATCCTTGATCGAGCCGAAAAGCTAAACTATTTATATCCGCAGGCACTTCATAGGAGAGGCCTGTGCCTTTTCCGCTAATCATCACTCAGCCCCTGCTGAACTGCCTAGCCTTTCTACCGAAGTACACCCGTAAGTATAATAGGGGTGAGTAGCCATAGATCAGAGTGAGGGAGGTCTGATCTCTTACAAATCTTCTGTTTCCATTTAGCCATCTCTTATTGGAAATGGAAAGTTCCGCACCTTCATAGCCTCAGCATTTGCTGAATAGAGATTGTTTAAGTCAGAGTCTAGAAGCTAGTACCTGCTCCCACCATTGGAGAAACTAGTCCGGCACACTCCATCCAGAGGTCCAAACATAGAAGAAATTCCACAATCTTCGATCGCTAATCCAGAATAGGATTTCTTTCCCCCAGAGGGTTTCCCTGTTGATTTTGCAAACATCTGAATCCTGTTCTCTTGAGGCGGAGGTTTGTAAAGGTCCCAGGGAGATTTTCCTGTCGTCAAGGACTTGGCTTCTGCTCAGGTTAGCAGAAACTGCATATTTGTAGTCCAACTTGTCACACCAGACTACTTTTTACCAAAAATGAGTTACACATCAAAACTGCAAACTTATACTAGCCACCACCATCAGAAGTAGATATGCAGATTCACTAGGTCACAGGGAATTGGACAATCCAATCGCTGACTCTGTACGAGGTTGCATCGCCCTTTGGCACATTTTCACAATTTTTATATAATGCATAATATTTAAAATTCTGCCAATGACTACAGGTATTCCCAATAACAAACTGCATCTTCTCACCTAGTTTCATATTCATTCCATTTATAATCCACCCCGAAATGCATCTTTCATGGCCGTTTCAGTTCAACCAAGTGCTAGAAACATGTACTTAGTCTCTTTACATTCACCAAAAAATCAGATGGAAAACTGGCATACTACAAAATTATTACTTATTTAGGGTGCTGGGAAAAATATCTTAAAATACAGGAGTTCTTTAATGTCAATTGGGTGGATTTGTCACATGTGTGGGCGGTGCTGCATACCCCCACAGCAAACTGTCCCTGCCAGGCTTGGCTTACAACAAAGGACTTTTATGATGCCCTTTGAAGTTTGACAGTTCCTCCTTCAGGGTGGGTGCAGGAGGAAATTGCACCTCTTGGTTAAGCACCAGCCATACTGGCTTTCATTGTTCCTTCTCCCAGGGCTGCCTGCTAGTCTAGCAGGGCAGTGAATCCTCACACTCTGTGCCTTTTCATTTGTCATGGTGGGCTGGTTCATTTATAGATGCGACTTCTTTTTCAGTGGGAGGCAACACTGGCCATTGAATTCAGTGCCTGGGCCAAAAACCCAGCTTTCCTGGTTTCTGAGTCTTTTCTAAGAAACCAAGTCTTTTGAGGACAAATATAATGTAAATTATATAACCCAAACCCCCACCCACATATTCAATCACATTTCTGTGCGCACAAAAGCTGTCATTTCACACTTAAGTTTTAGACGGCATTTTATGTATTTTCAAAAGAGCAGACTCACATGTGTGTTCATTTCCTTTCATTTCAAGTTAATAAATGCGATTTCTGCCACGCACAGGATTGACTTTCAATTAATCTTCTGGGGGGTTTTGCATATACTGTTGGTTTATAGACACAAAAGCATGCTGGACAGAATGTCTTTGATGTTGACATAGAAAAAGACACACCACGTTATTTCTTTCATTTACTGCAATTTGACCGCGATGGAAATGTTGGAAAAATGTATTGAGTCTAAGTATGGTCACGTGGCACTGTCTGGAAGGTCCACGGTGATGTCAGACTTTCACAGAGGTCGACGGAAGCACAGTTGAAAAAGTATAGAAGTGTTAAAAATGACGCTAGAAGGATGAGAAATGCCAGAGTTTCAAGGTGAAATGGTGTAAATTGTACCCAAACGTTGCTATATTGGGGTAAGTAAGATATTAGTAAGTTGTAGGAAAATAGCATGCACTGGTTAAAAACCCATGGAATTCTCTGAGAAAAACTTTGTTAAAGAGACATTATGGTTACGTTGCACCAATAAAACAATTCAATGAAAAGACGTTGTTAAGGGGACGTTATGGTTAAGTTGCACTAATAAAAACCTATGAAATTCAAAGGAAAAATGGCTCCGGACCATTATCCTCCATTGCAGCCCCTGCAATAATGGATAAAGGTCATTATAAAGAGCGTTATAAATTCCATATCATATCATATCATAATGGTCATTAGCACCCCTGGTTCCCAAAGCGAGAACCCGGGGTGCTAAAAATAGATTTTTCTTCCTACAGCGGCAGCGTCCCGCTGTAGGAAGGAAAATCATTTTCCAAAATGGCCACCATGGAAAGAGAATCATCTTCAATCTATACATGGAACCCTTGGGAATTATCTTTAATGACCCCATCCATCAGTACGCTGATGACACTAAAGGTCAGTGGCCCACAGGACATTGCTCACCTCCACAAATGTCTGGCTACTATCCAAATATGGATGTCAAATGCTTACTTTAAATGGAACCCGACAAAGACTGGATGTGTCCTCATCACCCCCCTCGACAAAAGAGCAACTAGTGCATCAGTGACAGGACTGCATGTGCTTTGAAGGATTCACCCTTCAAATGTCAACTCGGCCAAATCCCTGATCTTCATTGTTGATAGTAGCTTTTCTTTACAAAAGCACATAGCCGAAATGGCACAAACCACATGATTACAGATAACACCCGCAAAATCAAGCTCACATTCCCCCAAACGAATTCCGTACGCTGGTCCAAGCTCTCATTATCTCACACATCGATGGGGGAAATGCCCTCCTTTTTGGGCTTGCAATCGCACAATTGGCCTCCCTCAAAGCAGTACACTATAATGCAGCCTGCCTAATTACAGGGGCTCGCAAATTCGACTGTATCTCTTCAACACTGCCCATGCTTCTCTGGTTCTCCCTCCCAGTCAGGATCATAAAGAAAACTGCATGTATCACCTGCAAATGAGTCTCAAATAGAACATCAATATACTTGGCAGCTAAACTCCACACCTCTATGGCTCTCGCACCTCATGTAGAAAAACGATCAACCATTTGGAGTCAAAGCTAACGCAAAAAGAATAGACTTGTAAGCAATTGTTCTCCTGTCACACCCTGACCATCTGGAACTCAATCCCGGTAGAGCCTCGAAATGTCCCTAGGATCCTCCATTTCCACAAAACACTGAAAACATGGCTCTTTAAGCAATACCTGCTGGATGAATAAAAATCCCTCTCTCCTACCACCTATTGTATTGTGTTAATATATAAAATGCCACACCAATCCCTCCACCTACTGTACTATGTTAATATATAAAATGCCACACCAATTCTGGCACAATCCTGTTGTAAAGAACTCTGCTGCTCTTCAGATAGGTTTGTGCTATAAGCCATAAAATAAAAATAAAAGCTACAAAAACTGATAGTACCAAGGAAACAACCAGTGACAATACGATGGCATATGAATAAAAAGAGCACAACAAAATATAATAAACAAAGAAAGGCAGAGGGATGCTTAGCATCTAAAGGAGATAATTTGTTTCTACACAGGCGTGGGGATGACAGGCAGCCACTGAAACGGCTGGGCTACCAAAAGTCAAATATCCGTTTTCAGGACAAGGAGCAGAGGCACATAACAGATGGGATTCTGATAGAAAGCGGTTACTCTTACTGGAACTACCGTTTGGGTTTTTCTATGGGAAAGAGGCAAATTGGAAATTGTAGAAAGGCACGCAATACATTGGCAAATTCGGTTTTTGTTAGACAACAGCTAGTTTTGTTGAGACTATATTTTAATGGCTATAATTATTAAACAAAGGCACTTGACATGAGGTGGTTGATTTCGAATGTCAACCAACCCACCGTGAATCTGTTGATGGGGGAATTAATTAATGTACTTACAAATAATGCTAGGCATTTATACAGACTTTTGAAAGATTTATGAAAAGGGATGCACTAACATACACAGGCTAATACAGATTAGTCTGTGAAAAGGTGAACGGATTATACTGGCAATTTGGGACTAGGGTGGGATTTCAATGGGATGTAAGGGCCAATAGAGTGGGATATGCAGTTAGGCGAACTGGGGTTATGCGCTATTTAGAATGTAAGCTTGAGTTTGGGATTCCGGAAAGCCAGTGAGGTCTCTGGACAGCTAGGACATGGGATCTGGTCACTCTGCATGGCTGGGCCAAGAGATCTGCTCACTGGCACTGCTGGGTCAAGGGATCTGCTCACTGGACTCTCTTGGATGGAATGCTGGACAGCTAGGCATGGTCTGGTCACTGCACTCTCTAGGAGGGGATGAGCTGCCTCCTCTTCTTTCTCCCTGGATCTGGATAAATGGATAGATCTGCCTGGATGGATGTATCTGGCTTCCTGGATCTGGAATGGATTTTTATTCTTGAGTGAGTCAGTCTTGGGAGTCCCTGGTGTTTCTCTGTCTCCCCCTTATATAGCCAAAATTACATCATCACATTTACAATCTGGTGGGAAGTCCCTGGACTTACTCCTACCCTGTGATAGGACAGCCTACCAGCCCTCTCCCTCCCCCTGAGCCGATTGGTTCAGGGGAAATAACATCATGTGGGTGTTTGCATTTATGACCTTTCTTTGTCTCTCCAGCTGTTATGTCTCATTACAGCCACTGGTCATGGTGGTGCCGAGGCCATATTCGATTCACTGGTAGCATATGGAAATCCAACATGGCCACTGGGCCCTGCCGGGTCTGTACGGAGGTTCGGTCCACTCTTGCTTCGGAAGGGACTCTGTCTATCTGGGATCATGTGATGTCTTATATTCCGCCAGTTCCTGGGAATCGACACATTGCTACTCTTGTATCTGACGTATCTGACTGTAAGTTCGTTCGTAGGAATCCTCCAATGTCTACTTCCTGCATCATCCTATGCTTATCTGGCTTTCTTGTTTGCAGCTCTTTTGACTTCACGGTCATGTCCGCTTCAGCCTCTCAGTCTTCCAACTGGCGCAGTACCTCTTGCCAGTCTATGTCCCCAACATGGAAGTCCCGCTTCCATTTCCTCTCATCTTTCAAACTCAGCAACGAAAAATCCTGGTAGGGAACTTTACATGCGATTCTTACCTGCTATCCTTGATCGAGCCGAAAAGCTAAACTATTTCTACTCGCAGCCACTTCATAGGAGAGGCCTGTGTCTTTTCCGCTAATCATCACTCAGCCCCTGCTGAACTGCCAAGCTTTTCTACCGAAGTACACCCGTAAGTAGAATAGGGGTGAATAGCCATAGATCAGAGTGAGGGTAGTCCGCTCTCTTACACATCTTCTGTTTCCATTTAGCCATCTCTTATTGGAAAGAAGTTCTGCACCTTCATAGCCTCAGCATTTGCTGAATAGAGATTGTTTAAGTCAGAGTCTAGAAGCTAGTTCCTGCTCCCACCATTGGAGAAACTAGTCCGGCACACTACATCCAGAGGTCCAAACATAGAAGAAATTCCAGAATCTTCGATCGCTAATCCAGAATAGGATTTGTTTCCCCCAGATGGTTTCCCTGGGGATTTTGCAAACATCTGAATCCTGTTCTCTTCAGGCAGAGGTTTGTAAAGGTCCCAGGGGGATTTTCATGCTGTCAAGGACTTGCCTTGTGCTCAGGTTAGTGGTAATTGCATATTTGTAGTCTAACTTGTCACACCAGCCTACTTTTTACCAAAAATGAGTTACAGATCAAAACTGCAAATTTATACTAGCCACTACCATGAGAAGTAGATATGCGGATTCACTGGGTCACAGGGAATTGGACAATCCAATCGCTGACTCTGTGCGAGGTTGCATCGCCCTTTGGCACATTTTCACAATTTTTATATAATGCATAATATTTAAAATTCTGCCAATGACTACACGTATTCCCAATAACGAACCAGATCTTCTCACCTAGTTTCATATTCATTCCATTTATAATCCACCCCGAAATGCGTCTTTCATGGCCATTTTAGTTCACCAAGTGCTAGAAACATGTACTTAGTCTCTTTACATTCACCAAAAAATCAGATGGAAAACTGGCATACTACAAAATTGTTACTTATTTAGGGTGCTGGGAAATATATCTTAAAATACAGGCTTTCTTTAATGTCAATTGGGTGGATTTGTCACATGTGTGGGTGGTGCTGCAGACCCCCACAGCAAACTGTCCCTGCCAGGCTTGGCTTACAACAAAGGACTTTTATGATCCCCTTTGAAGTTTGACAGTTCCTCCTTCAGGGTGGGTGCAGGAGGAAATTGCACCTCTTGGTTATGCTGCACCAGCCATACTGTCTTTCATTGTTCCTTCTCCCAGGGCTGCCTGCTAGTCTAGCAGGGCAGTGAATCCTCACACTCTGTGCCTTTTCATTTGTCATGGTGGGCCGGTTCACTTATGGATGCGACTTCTTTTTCAGTGGGAGGCAGGGCTGGCCATTGAATTCAGTGCCTGGGCCAAAAATCCAGCTTTCCGGGTTTCTGAGTCTTTTCTAAGCAACCAAGTCTTTTGGGGACAAATATAATGTAAATGATATAACCCAAACCCCCACCCACATATTCAATCACATTTCTGGGCGCACAAAAGCTGTCATTTCACACTTAAGTTTTAGACAGCATTTTATGTATTTTCAAAAGAGCAGACTCACACGTATGTTCATTTCCTTTCATTTCAAGTTAACAAATGCGATTTCTGCCAGGCACAAGATTGACTTTCAATTAATCTTCTGGGGGGGCTTGCATATACTGTTGGTTTATAGACACAAAAGCATGCTGCACAGAATATCTTTGATGTTGACATAGAAAAAGACACACCACGTTATTTCTTTCATTTACTGCAATTTGACCGCGATGGTTCACAGCAAAAGGAACCAAAAAGCTGTGTTGAGTGAAAAGCAGAACTCTCTGCCTCTCGTCTGATTTTTTAGTAGACAATGCGGTTCTTAAAGGTATTGCCTAACTTTTTGGCAATCAGGTGAAATAAAGCATGCAGGGGTATGTTTCAATGGGTGCACAACTTTGTGGTGTTTTAAATGAAATAACAAATTGCAGGGCACAGCTTTAGGATTTCAGAGGATAGAACAGCAAATGTAGAGCCATTCTGAATGCAGGTCTTGTCCTTATGATGCAACTTAAAAGTAAAGCAAATGAAGAGCCATTCTTTGGGTGGCAGTGTACAATGCTCACCACACATGTGCCAGGAAAAGAAAAGCACAGCCGCTTTTGTGGCAATATTTCAATGCGGTTTTTGTTTTGAAGGGGGTTTCTGTCTAGGGCATTAAACGTACCCCACAGAATATATTGATACAATTTGTAATTATTCATATATATGATTGTGATATTGATTGTAATAATAAATCATACAATGATGGTAACACAGAGGGCCTCATTCCGAGTATGGAGGTAATCATGGCGCTATTTGCGCCATGACTACCTCCCATACCGGTACCGAGTCTGACCTGGTTCAATGGGAATTTACCAGTCCATTCCAACCTTGGAAGGACTGGTAAGTCCCCATTGAAAAAACCATTCCCCATTCCCATTTCAGCCCCCATAGGGCTCAATGGGAATGGAAAAGTAGCTAATAACGGGACCCGTTATTAGCTCCGAAATCCCTTAACGGGTCCCATCCATAACGCCTGGTCAGACCAGGCGTTGAGGGAGGGACCCACTACGGGACCTAGGAATAGGGTGCAAAGGGATTACCGGCACCGGTGTCCTTACCGGTGCCGGTAATCCCTTTGCGCCCACCTCGGAATGAGGCCCAGAGATGATAAAGTGGAAACAAAATATGAAGAACAATTACACATATCTGAGGGAGTTGATAGGAGCTGTAATATGTAACAGGATAAATAAGGATGAATGGAGAGGCAGATAACAATATTGTCATAAAATGTAAATGGACTATGGACCAGAAAACAAGGTGTCACTCTTTACACCAGGATACACACTCAGAAATGTGTTTATATTCGCTTTGCAGGATACGTAAGTGAAAAGAAAGAGAATCATCTGTGTGGTTAACTTGTCTGTAGGGAAGAAGGATATAAAATTCATATCAACCTAGGGAGTTTCTATAATTTTCTCTAAAACATTGCAAGAAAAATATATTGTCATCAATGTCAAGAGAATCAAGATAGATCCTACTTCAATGGATCAACTGATATATATGACATGATTATCATGATAGCCATCATCTATCATTCCAATACAGTTGATTCCACCTGCTTTGATCAAAGACAATTTGAGTTAGCAGCATGTGGTTCATGCAGAATATTCAAGGCAAGGCAAGAGCTAGTAATACGTTCGATTTCACCCTATGGATTGATGGGTATCTGGAGGTACAGTCATAACAAGTCTAAATAATATGATTTTTTGCTTGAATCATCATAGGACCTATTCAGGAATTGACTATGCATTGTTTGAGCCTTTGAAAAGTCTCTAAGAACTGAGGTGGAACATTTTTTTCTAAACAAATAGTAGCTCTGCTTCTTCTTCCATTATGTGGGATTCCCACAATGCATGCGTGGGCTCTCTGTGTTGTATTCCGTTGGGTGAGGAAGAAGGGGCGTACATTCAGGGAGATGCCCTTAATAAAGGTAACAGATTTGAAGCTGGCTTTAATGTAATCTTTAACCCACGCAAAATTTCAACAAGTCCAGTTACAGAAGGCTTTCAAATGTGCTAAACAAGAATGGATTGATCTGATATAGACCAAACACACACAATAGAAGGATATGTTATGAGTAGGAATTGACGAGTGATGTGAAATATCTGATACACCCTTCACTTGGAAAGCGAATGGACAGCAGATATTAGTGATCATACATCTCTGCTCCTCGGGCCAAGTGGCAATATGAACCTGCCAAATAAAAGAATCGTTTTTAGATGATATTCAGGAATTATGATTTTAGGACACTGAGACCAGGGGGATCAGAAAGAGGAAATAGTAGTTTCTAATCCTCTGTTTTCAGATCAGGTCAGCCTACGTTTTATGGTGCAGGAGCAGTATATCTGGTAAGGATAGATGTTAGTGGAAAAACGTGAGAAAAATACTAAAGACATTGAAGAATGGATTTAGTACTGAATACCATAGAATTGCCATTGGTATCCCCCCCTTGCTCAGAATATGGAGGCTTTTTAATAAGGTCATTAATTGGGAACTGCCCATGCTTCTCTGGTTCTCCCTCCCAGTCAGGATCATAAAGAAAACTGCATGTATCACCTGCAAATGAGTCTCAAATAGAACATCAATATACTTGGCAGCTAAACTCCACACCTCTATGGCTCTCGCACCTCATGTAGAAAAACGATCAACCATTTGGAGTCAAAGCTAACGCAAAAAGAATAGACTTGTAAGCAATTGTTCTCCTGTCACACCCTGACCATCTGGAACTCAATCCCGGTAGAGCCTCGAAATGTCCCTAGGATCCTCCATTTCCACAAAACACTGAAAACATGGCTCTTTAAGCAATACCTGCTGGATGAATAAAAATCCCTCTCTCCTACCACCTATTGTATTGTGTTAATATATAAAATGCCACACCAATCCCTCCACCTACTGTACTATGTTAATATATAAAATGCCACACCAATTCTGGCACAATCCTGTTGTAAAGAACTCTGCTGCTCTTCAGATAGGTTTGTGCTATAAGCCATAAAATAAAAATAAAAGCTACAAAAACTGATAGTACCAAGGAAACAACCAGTGACAATACGATGGCATATGAATAAAAAGAGCACAACAAAATATAATAAACAAAGAAAGGCAGAGGGATGCTTAGCATCTAAAGGAGATAATTTGTTTCTACACAGGCGTGGGGATGACAGGCAGCCACTGAAACGGCTGGGCTACCAAAAGTCAAATATCCGTTTTCAGGACAAGGAGCAGAGGCACATAACAGATGGGATTCTGATAGAAAGCGGTTACTCTTACTGGAATGACCGTTTGGGTTTTTCTATGGGAAAGAGGCAAATTGGAAATTGTAGAAAGGCACGCAATACATTGGCAAATTCGGTTTTTGTTAGACAACAGCTAGTTTTGTTGAGACTATATTTTAATGGCTATAATTATTAAACAAAGGCACTTGACATGAGGTGGTTGATTTCGAATGTCAACCAACCCACCGTGAATCTGTTGATGGGGGAATTAATTAATGTACTTACAAATAATGCTAGGCATTTATACAGACTTTTGAAAGATTTATGAAAAGGGATGCACTAACATACACAGGCTAATACAGATTAGTCTGTGAAAAGGTGAACGGATTATACTGGCAATTTGGGACTAGGGTGGGATTTCAATGGGATGTAAGGGCCAATAGAGTGGGATATGCAGTTAGGCGAACTGGGGTTATGCGCTATTTAGAATGTAAGCTTGAGTTTGGGATTCCGGAAAGCCAGTGAGGTCTCTGGACAGCTAGGACATGGGATCTGGTCACTCTGCATGGCTGGGCCAAGAGATCTGCTCACTGGCACTGCTGGGTCAAGGGATCTGCTCACTGGACTCTCTTGGATGGAATGCTGGACAGCTAGGCATGGTCTGGTCACTGCACTCTCTAGGAGGGGATGAGCTGCCTCCTCTTCTTTCTCCCTGGATCTGGATAAATGGATAGATCTGCCTGGATGGATGTATCTGGCTTCCTGGATCTGGAATGGATTTTTATTCTTGAGTGAGTCAGTCTTGGGAGTCCCTGGTGTTTCTCTGTCTCCCCCTTATATAGCCAAAATTACATCATCACATTTACAATCTGGTGGGAAGTCCCTGGACTTACTCCTACCCTGTGATAGGACAGCCTACCAGCCCTCTCCCTCCCCCTGAGCCGATTGGTTCAGGGGAAATAACATCATGTGGGTGTTTGCATTTATGACCTTTCTTTGTCTCTCCAGCTGTTATGTCTCATTACAGCCACTGGTCATGGTGGTGCCGAGGCCATATTCGATTCACTGGTAGCATATGGAAATCCAACATGGCCACTGGGCCCTGCCGGGTCTGTACGGAGGTTCGGTCCACTCTTGCTTTGGAAGGGACTCTGTCTATCTGGGATCATGTGATGTCTTATATTCCGCCAGTTCCTGGGAATCGACACATTGCTACTCTTGTATCTGACGTATCTGACTGTAAGTTCGTTCGTAGGAATCCTCCAATGTCTACTTCCTGCATCATCCTATGCTTATCTGGCTTTCTTGTTTGCAGCTCTTTTGACTTCACGGTCATGTCCGCTTCAGCCTCTCAGTCTTCCAACTGGCGCAGTACCTCTTGCCAGTCTATGTCCCCAACATGGAAGTCCCGCTTCCATTTCCTCTCATCTTTCAAACTCAGCAACGAAAAATCCTGGTAGGGAACTTTACATGCGATTCTTACCTGCTATCCTTGATCGAGCCGAAAAGCTAAACTATTTCTACTCGCAGCCACTTCATAGGAGAGGCCTGTGTCTTTTCCGCTAATCATCACTCAGCCCCTGCTGAACTGCCAAGCTTTTCTACCGAAGTACACCCGTAAGTAGAATAGGGGTGAATAGCCATAGATCAGAGTGAGGGTAGTCCGCTCTCTTACACATCTTCTGTTTCCATTTAGCCATCTCTTATTGGAAAGAAGTTCTGCACCTTCATAGCCTCAGCATTTGCTGAATAGAGATTGTTTAAGTCAGAGTCTAGAAGCTAGTTCCTGCTCCCACCATTGGAGAAACTAGTCCGGCACACTACATCCAGAGGTCCAAACATAGAAGAAATTCCAGAATCTTCGATCGCTAATCCAGAATAGGATTTGTTTCCCCCAGATGGTTTCCCTGGGGATTTTGCAAACATCTGAATCCTGTTCTCTTCAGGCAGAGGTTTGTAAAGGTCCCAGGGGGATTTTCATGCTGTTAAGGACTTGCCTTGTGCTCAGGTTAGTGGTAATTGCATATTTGTAGTCTAACTTGTCACACCAGCCTACTTTTTACCAAAAATGAGTTACAGATCAAAACTGCAAATTTATACTAGCCACTACCATGAGAAGTAGATATGCGGATTCACTGGGTCACAGGGAATTGGACAATCCAATCGCTGACTCTGTGCGAGGTTGCATCGCCCTTTGGCACATTTTCACAATTTTTATATAATGCATAATATTTAAAATTCTGCCAATGACTACACGTATTCCCAATAACGAACCAGATCTTCTCACCTAGTTTCATATTCATTCCATTTATAATCCACCCCGAAATGCGTCTTTCATGGCCATTTTAGTTCACCAAGTGCTAGAAACATGTACTTAGTCTCTTTACATTCACCAAAAAATCAGATGGAAAACTGGCATACTACAAAATTGTTACTTATTTAGGGTGCTGGGAAATATATCTTAAAATACAGGCTTTCTTTAATGTCAATTGGGTGGATTTGTCACATGTGTGGGTGGTGCTGCAGACCCCCACAGCAAACTGTCCCTGCCAGGCTTGGCTTACAACAAAGGACTTTTATGATCCCCTTTGAAGTTTGACAGTTCCTCCTTCAGGGTGGGTGCAGGAGGAAATTGCACCTCTTGGTTATGCTGCACCAGCCATACTGTCTTTCATTGTTCCTTCTCCCAGGGCTGCCTGCTAGTCTAGCAGGGCAGTGAATCCTCACACTCTGTGCCTTTTCATTTGTCATGGTGGGCCGGTTCACTTATGGATGCGACTTCTTTTTCAGTGGGAGGCAGGGCTGGCCATTGAATTCAGTGCCTGGGCCAAAAATCCAGCTTTCCGGGTTTCTGAGTCTTTTCTAAGCAACCAAGTCTTTTGGGGACAAATATAATGTAAATGATATAACCCAAACCCCCACCCACATATTCAATCACATTTCTGGGCGCACAAAAGCTGTCATTTCACACCTAAGTTTTAGACAGCATTTTATGTATTTTCAAAAAAGCAGACTCACACGTATGTTCATTTCCTTTCATTTCAAGTTAACAAATGCGATTTCTGCCAGGCACAAGATTGACTTTCAATTAATCTTCTGGGGGGGCTTGCATATACTGTTGGTTTATAGACACAAAAGCATGCTGCACAGAATATCTTTGATGTTGACATAGAAAAAGACACACCACGTTATTTCTTTCATTTACTGCAATTTGACCGCGATGGTTCACAGCAAAAGGAACCAAAAAGCTGTGTAGAGTGAAAAGCAGAACTCTCTGCCTCTCGTCTGATTTTTTAGTAGACAATGCGGTTCTTAAAGGTATTGCCTAACTTTTTGGCAATCAGGTGAAATAAAGCATGCAGGGGTATGTTTCAATGGGTGCACAACTTTGTGGTGTTTTAAATGAAATAACAAATTGCAGGGCACAGCTTTAGGATTTCAGAGGATAGAACAGCAAATGTAGAGCCATTCTGAATGCAGGTCTTGTCCTTATGATGCAACTTAAAAGTAAAGCAAATGAAGAGCCATTCTTTGGGTGGCAGTGTACAATGCTCACCACACATGTGCCAGGAAAAGAAAAGCACAGCCGCTTTTGTGGCAATATTTCAATGCGGTTTTTGTTTTGAAGGGGGTTTCTGTCTAGGGCATTAAACGTACCCCACAGAATATATTGATACAATTTGTAATTATTCATATATATGATTGTGATATTGATTGTAATAATAAATCATACAATGATGGTAACACAGAGGGCCTCATTCCGAGTATGGAGGTAATCATGGCGCTATTTGCGCCATGACTACCTCCCATACCGGTACCGAGTCTGACCTGGTTCAATGGGAATTTACCAGTCCATTCCAACCTTGGAAGGACTGGTAAGTCCCCATTGAAAAAACCATTCCCCATTCCCATTTCAGCCCCCATAGGGCTCAATGGGAATGGAAAAGTAGCTAATAACGGGACCCGTTATTAGCTCCGAAATCCCTTAACGGGTCCCATCCATAACGCCTGGTCAGACCAGGCGTTGAGGGAGGGACCCACTACGGGACCTAGGAATAGGGTGCAAAGGGATTACCGGCACCGGTGTCCTTACCGGTGCCGGTAATCCCTTTGCGCCCACCTCGGAATGAGGCCCAGAGATGATAAAGTGGAAACAAAATATGAAGAACAATTACACATATCTGAGGGAGTTGATAGGAGCTGTAATATGTAACAGGATAAATAAGGATGAATGGAGAGGCAGATAACAATATTGTCATAAAATGTAAATGGACTATGGACCAGAAAACAAGGTGTCACTCTTTACACCAGGATACACACTCAGAAATGTGTTTATATTCGCTTTGCAGGATACGTAAGTGAAAAGAAAGAGAATCATCTGTGTGGTTAACTTGTCTGTAGGGAAGAAGGATATAAAATTCATATCAACCTAGGGAGTTTCTATAATTTTCTCTAAAACATTGCAAGAAAAATATATTGTCATCAATGTCAAGAGAATCAAGATAGATCCTACTTCAATGGATCAACTGATATATATGACATGATTATCATGATAGCCATCATCTATCATTCCAATACAGTTGATTCCACCTGCTTTGATCAAAGACAATTTGAGTTAGCAGCATGTGGTTCATGCAGAATATTCAAGGCAAGGCAAGAGCTAGTAATACGTTCGATTTCACCCTATGGATTGATGGGTATCTGGAGGTACAGTCATAACAAGTCTAAATAATATGATTTTTTGCTTGCATCATCATAGGACCTATTCAGGAATTGACTATGCATTGTTTGAGCCTTTGAAAAGTCTCTAAGAACTGAGGTGGAACATTTTTTTCTAAACAAATAGTAGCTCTGCTTCTTCTTCCATTATGTGGGATTCCCACAATGCATGCGTGGGCTCTCTGTGTTGTATTCCGTTGGGTGAGGAAGAAGGGGCGTACATTCAGGGAGATGCCCTTAATAAAGGTAACAGATTTGAAGCTGGCTTTAATGTAATCTTTAACCCACGCAAAATTTCAACAAGTCCAGTTACAGAAGGCTTTCAAATGTGCTAAACAAGAATGGATTGATCTGATATAGACCAAACACACACAATAGAAGGATATGTTATGAGTAGGAATTGACGAGTGATGTGAAATATCTGATACACCCTTCACTTGGAAAGCGAATGGACAGCAGATATTAGTGATCATACATCTCTGCTCCTCGGGCCAAGTGGCAATATGAACCTGCCAAATAAAAGAATCGTTTTTAGATGATATTCAGGAATTATGATTTTAGGACACTGAGACCAGGGGGATCAGAAAGAGGAAATAGTAGTTTCTAATCCTCTGTTTTCAGATCAGGTCAGCCTACGTTTTATGGTGCAGGAGCAGTATATCTGGTAAGGATAGATGTTAGTGGAAAAACGTGAGAAAAATACTAAAGACATTGAAGAATGGATTTAGTACTGAATACCATAGAATTGCCATTGGTATCCCCCCCTTGCTCAGAATATGGAGGCTTTTTAATAAGGTCATTAATTGGGAACTACTATGAGGTGCATCCCGAGAAGGAGGTTAATCTCTGAGCCAGCTACAGCCTCCTTTCTCATTTCACCATATGTCAACCTTCACTGTGGTCTCCATCTCAATCTTCAAATTCAGGAAAACAATTAATCTGGGGCTATGAAACTCTGCTGAGCCTCATTTCAAAAAACAATAGGTGAGCTGGCAGCAGCGCTATGAGTGCATCCTGAGCCTGACAGCCAAGTGGTTTTAATGCTTATAAGCTGACACTGCAGGAAGAGATCTAGGGCCTCATCACGAGTTGGGCGGTATCCTAAATGGGATACTGCCCAACTGTATTTGCGTTACCTGCCACCCATCTGGTGGTATTACTGCCGGATCACGGGTTGGGCGGTAAACGTAATTCCCTATTCCCCATTGGGTCCATTGGGCAATTTTCGGTGCAATTACCGCCAGCAGTATTACTGCACTGTAATTGCGCTGAACATCAGCATTTTTCCGGCACATTTACCCCAAGCTTATAGCTATTTAGCTTTTATAGAAAAGTACATGCACATGTGATGTCATCAGTGATGTCATCAATGACATTTGTGATGTCATCTTTGATGTCCTGGGTGTTAGTCTTAGCAATGCACGGTGGTGGCGCAAGTTACGGTTGCTTATGATATGATATGATCGTTTATTTATATAGCACCTGTACACAATGTGTTTCAAAGCGCTTCAAGGCAAGGGAAGGAACAAGGGAAAATACAACCACATTCTTACAGGCCATGAACAGTAAGGATGTGAAATTAACTATCGTACTCGGCCTGACGACATTTCAGATAGTGCAAGAGCTAAGACATAGATAAGGAAGGGAGGGGGAGAGTGGGAAGGAAATGGAAACAGACAGGCAACTACCGTACTAGGCCTGACGACATTTCTGGTAGATGCTGGAGAAAAACAAAAGGTGAGGGAGAGGGGTGCAGAAAGGGAGGGGAGGAACAAAACAAGCGACTATCATAGTAGGCCTGACAACATTTCAGATAGTGCTGGAGGGGAGGTGGGGAGCAAAAAAAAACAGTAATGGGAGGGTGGAGGAAACAGGCGAGGTTGCTATCATATTAGGTCCAGGGACAATTCGGATAGAGTAAGTGCATAGAAGAAAGTAAGGGGAGGAGATAGGAAAAGAGAGAAGGGAAAGGAGGTGAGAACAGAGAGTAAGCATTCAAAAGGAGTGGAGAAGCAAGAGTGGAGAGCGTATCCAATTGCAGAAGTCAGTAGTAACACATAATGTTGCAAGCCAGGATACAAGATGAAGATGGGAACAGCATGATTCAGGGCCACCATGAGTAAAAGAGGCAAAGGAAGTCCAGCATGAGAGTTGAGAAAGAGTGACACACCATGAATGAATGAAGTCCATAAAAGTCAAATCCAGCATTGGCCACAAGACGGTGATGGTGAAGGAAGGCACCAGGTGGGCGGGGCTTGTTAAGTGGTGAAAAAGAGCAGCAGGCAGGAAGGCACCAGGTGGGCGGGGCTTAGGCCAGGTGACATAGATCCACTTGCACCTGCTCCCCATCTGCAAAGGAAAAGAAGCTGGAGGGCTCCTTAAGTAGGGAAACAGAGCGGCAAGCAGAAAGGCACCAGGTGGGCGTGGCTTGCTAAGTTGTGAAAAAGAGCGGCAAGCAGGAAGGCACCAGTTGGGCGGGGCTTGCTAAGTGGTGAAAAAGAGTGGCAGGCAGGAAGGCAGCAGGTGGGCGGGGCTTAGCCAGGTGACCTAGATCCACTTGCACCTGCTCCCCATATGCAAAGGAAAAGAAGCTGGAGGGCTCCTTAAGTAGGGAAACAGAGCGGCAAGCAGGAAGGCACCAGGTGGGCGTGGCTTGCTAAGTGGTGAAAAAGAGTGGGAAGCAGGAAGGCACCAGGTGAGCAGGGCTTGCTAAGTGATGAAAAAGAGCGGCAGGCAGGAAGGAAGGCACCAGGTGGGCGGGGCTTAGGCCAGGTGACCTAGATCCACTTGCACCTGCTCCCCATCTGCAAAGGAAAAGAAGCTGGAGGGCTCATTAAGTAGGGAAACAGAGCGGCAAGCAGTAAGGCACCAGATGGGCGTGGCTTGCTAAGTGGTGAAAAAGAGCAGCAAGCAGGAAGGCACGAGGTGGGCGGGGCTTGCTAAGTGGTGAAAAAGAGCAGCAAGCAGGAAGGCACCATTTGGGCAGGGCTTGCTAAGTGGTGAAAAAGAGCGGCAGGCAGGAAGGCACCAGGTGGGTGGGGCTTAGGCCAGGTGACCTAGATCCACTTGCATCTGCTCCCCATCTGCAAAGGAAAAGAAGCTGGAGGGCTCCTTAAGTAGGGAAACAGAGCGGCAAGCAGAAAGGCACCAGGTGGGCGTGGCTTGCTAAGCAGTGAAAAAGAGCAGGAAGCAGGAAGGCACGAGGTGGGCGGGGCTTGCTAAGTGGTGAAAAAGAGCGGCAAGCAGGAAGGCACCAGGTGGGCGGGGCTTAGGCCAGGTGACCTAGATCCACTTGCTCCTGCTCCCCATCTGCAAAGGAAAAGAGGCTGGAGGGCTCCTTAGGTAGGGAAACAGAGCGGCAAGCAGGAAGGCACCAGGTGGGTGGGGCTTGCTAAGTGGTGGAAAAGAGCAGCAAGCAGGAAGGCACCAGGTGGGCGGGGCTTGCTAGTGGTGAAAAAGAGCAGCAGGCAGGAAGGCACCAGGTGGGCGGGGCTTAGGCCAGGTTACCTAGATCCACTTGCACCTGCTCCCCATCTGCAAAGGAAAAGAAGCTGGAGGGCTCCTTAAGTAGGGAAACAGAGCGGCAAGCAGGAAGGCACCAGGTGGGCGTGGCTTGCTAAGTGGTGAAAAAGAGCGGGAAGCAGGAAGGCACCAGGTGGGCAGGGCTTGCTAAGTGGTGAAAAAGAGCGGCTGGCAGGAAGGAAGGCACCAGGTGGGCGGGGCTTAGGCCAGGTGACCTAGATCCACTTGCACCTGCTCCCCATCTGCAAAGAAAAAGAAGCTGGAGGGCTCCTTAAGTAGGGAAACAGAGCGGCAAGCAGGAAGGCACCAGGTGGGCGTGGCTTGCTAAGTGGTGAAAAAGAGCGGCAAGCAGGAAGGCACGAGGTGGGCGGGGCTTGCTAAGTGGTGAAAAAGAGCAGCAAGCAGGAAGGCACCAGTTGGGCGGGGCTTGCTAAGTGGTGAAAAAGAGCGGCAGGCAGGAAGGCACCAGATGGGTGGGGCTTAGGCCAGGTGACCTAGATCCACTTGCACCTGCTCCCCATCTGCAAAGAAAAAGAAGCTGGAGGGCTCCTTAAGGAGGGAAACAGAGCGGCAAGCAGGTAGGCACCAGGTGGGCGTGGCTTGCTAAGTGGTGAAAAAGAGCAGGAAGGCACCAGGTGGGCGGGGCTTGCTAAGTGATGAAAAAGAGCGGCAAGCAGGAAGGCACCAGGTGGGCGGGGCTTTGGCCAGGTGACCTATATCCACTTGCACCTGCTCCCCATCTGCAAAGAAAAAGAAGCTGGAGGGCTCCTTAAGTAGGCAAATAGAGCAGCAAGCAGGAAGGCACCAGGTGGGCGTGGCTTGCTAAGTGGTGAAAAAGAGCGGGAAGCAGGAAGGCACAAGGTGGGCGGGGCTTGCTAAGTGGTGAAAAAGAGCGGCAAGCAGGAAGGCACCAGTTTAGCAGGGCTTTCTAAGTGGTGATAAAGAGCGGCAGACAGGAAGGCACCAGGTGGGCGGGGCTTAGGCCAGGCGACCTAGATCCACTTGCATCTGCTCCCCATCTGCCATACCATACCATAGTTTACCATAACTGGCGAATTTTAGGGGTTTTTCGGTTTTACTTGGAACAATAATGTCACTTTAACAAAGTTTTTGTTACTGAATTTCATAGGTTTTTATTAGTGCAACTTAATCATAACGTCCCTTTATCAGAGTTTTTTTTACTGAATATACATATACATACTATGGATTTGATAGATATTTACTAGGATTCCCTTACTTTATATACATATAACATGCTGAACCCCCTGTTAGGGATTTTGATGTCCGGGGAGTGTGCACGTGTCTGTGGACGAACCCAAAAACTCAGGGGGTATCTTAGATTGTTCTATCATACCATATGAACACTGAACAAGTTGAAAAAGCAGCACATAAACACATTATATATAAAACAATAAGTAAGAAGTGCAGCCTATATATGTAACATATCAACCGTCCATTTAAATACCATGTGTATTAAAATGGAACATACCAAAATAAAAAAGATATGCTTCCAGCATAATTACCTCACAAAAACTTCATTTATTTTCCATATTTCTAAACTTTCTGTATTTGGTACACTAAAAGTAATATATATATATTTTTTTTACACAGAGATGTCCAGCACTTTGGAATGGAATGGCTTGAAGAACATTTTCCATGTGAGCAAATGTCTGAAGACAGTGATACTAATGGTAGACAATTCTCTATATAACAAAATTAATAATCATTAATTTATGTGTACTTAACATATATATTTTTTTTAACAGACCATACAAACATTGAAAATAATACAGCAAAAGAGACATTAGAAAATACTCTAAAGTGCATGGAACAAAAAATGAATATGCTTATGGAAAATTTCAATCTTTTGAAACATTTTGTAGAGGACCACATAAAAGAAAAAATGTAATATCATTGTCCTACATGCACCTGTTCCCCCTCTCCATGTCCCAGTCAACTATCCCCAAACCCTTATCACCAAGAAAAACGTTATGATGAGATTTCCATCCCTTCATCCTCTCCCATCAATCCTCTCCAAACCCCTAATTCCCCTGTTTTTGTGTCAGGTTTTTGCTTCTCCCTCTATTTAATAAATGTTATACTTTTATATAATAATAAAATATTATATGTGTTGTTACTTCATTCCTTTGTGTCTTATTTTTTTTAAAAAGGCTGTTGGGGTGTCCGCAAACAGCTCGGGTGTCCGGAATGTCCGCAATTTACCAAAATGGAGGTGTTCTAAGGACACTATACCTGCCCGTACTGTTTTCGCAGGCAAGATGAAACTGTTCTTAGAACATAACAGGTGTCCGGGATGTCCGTAATTAACCAAAATGGAGGTGTCCTAAGGAAATTATACCTGTCCGTACTGTTCACAAGCAAGATGGAACTATTCTTAGAACACGTGCAGTGTCTGGGATGTCCATAATTAACCAAAATGGAGGTGCCCTAAGGACACTATACCTGTCCGTACTGTTCGCAAGCAAGATGGAACTGTTCGTAGAACACGCGTGGTGTCCGGGATGTCCGTAATTAACCAAAATGGAGGTGTCCTAAGGAACCTATACCTGTCCGTACTGTCTGCAAACAAAATGGAACTGTTCTTAGAACACGCACAGTGTCTGGGATGTCCGTAATTAACCAAAATGGAGGTGTCCTTAGGACACTTTACCTGTCCGTACTGTTCGTAATTAAAATGGAGGTGTTCTGAGAACACAGCCGGGTCCGGAATGTTCGCAATTAACCCAAATGGAGGTGTTCTAAGGACACTATGTCTGTTCGTACTGTCTGTAGAACATCTACGCACATGCGCACCACACCCATAAGTCCTACGAACATCGCGCCTGTCCGTAACTGTCTGTCTCATTTGTGTCGCACTTTTAATTAGTTTGAGGACCCGAACACTGTCTGTAGAACACCTGCGTGCATGCGCACAACTGTTCCTGTACATTTGGTGTCCTGCGGACACCTGTTTCCTTCGCGGATGTGTTCATGACATCATCATGTGAACGCACCCACGCTGAGCGTGTGTCCTGATTTACGGACACTGTCCGGGTCCCCAAACATTTTACAAGTACTTTTTCAGACAGTATTTTACAATAAAAATTCACCATTACACATGTCCAGACTATGACCCTGGCTTTCTACATACTTTTTGGAACCTTTTAAACCTTTTTAGGGTGTTCGATCTGTCCACAGCCGGCGCGGCTGTTCGCGGAGTGCGCACCTGCACCCCTATAAAAGGCCACATCCTAGAGCTCATCTTCATTCTGTCTTTCTACTATTGAAGATTGACATGCTTTTGCTGCCTTTGCTGTTGCTGTTCCATCTTCAAACCTGATGGCTTCCATGGCTGCTGTTCTTCCAGCTGGTGCTGCTTCTGCCTCAGCACCACCCCCAGCCCCTCCATCACCAACACCTCCCCAAGGGCCTGCAGAGGGTAACAGGTGTGAGGATGTAGAGGAGGAGGATGAAGAGGATGATGAGGCTGAGGTAGTGGAAGTCCCTACTACAGCACTCGCCGTGAGTCTTGGGTGTGGTGGTTGTTTACCATTCAGGGTGACGTACCAAAAGCACATGCAAACAAGGTCATCTGCAACCAGTGCAAAATGGTGCTGAGTTGTGGGAGGCCTGGTTCGTACAGCTTTGGTACAACAGCCATGAAGCGACACCTAAGGTCGTTCGACGGTGGGGCCATTCGCAAAGTTGTACCTTGTGATCAACGTAGTAGGTTGAGTTCCTCTACCACATCCTCTGTTTCTGCTCCTGTCACCACAAGAGACACTGCTGTGGGACAGCGCATCCCTCCAGCTGCCTCACAGGGCATCTATGATGCTGTTGACCTTTACCTTTCGAGGGCCACAGTTTTGTGTATGTACTGCGACGCAGTACTCTGCAGGGGGGAGAGTCTTCGGAGTGCTTTCGAGACTACGGTCAAGATGCATGAGAAGGTCTGCCCACTACCTAAATAAGGCCCACCCTACATCTTCCTCTTTGCACCTGCCCTTTCTTATCCCTGTGGTTGCTGCCCCTTCCTTACCCTCCTTTCCCCTCCTCTCCTAGTGTGTCGTTTGTAAAAAAACAAAAAGAATATAAAACAACAAAAATAAAAAAGGCTCTTTTCAGAGCCACCTTTCACAGTCTAAAAATAGAAGTGGCAAATAAATGGATCAGGCCCCTGTGTATTTTGTAGAAGTCCGCAGACAGTTCGCGGACATCTCAAATTTTGGGGTGCTACCCTATCATAACCATTGCACTTTTCTCTGGAAGGAAGTGGTGGCTCTGAAAAGAGCCTTTTGGTGGTGTTTTTTTGTGTTTGAAAAACTTGAAATGGTCAACACCTACTGCAAAATGGATGGCTATAATTCCAAAAAATGTTGCAATGCATTTTGTACATTTCTCAGAAAAATCTGATTGCCAGTATAAGTAAGATAGACTCCATATCTGCGAAAAATATATGTGCTATGAAACATAATATGTTAATTGTGAAAAGAGGACATGCCAACATCTCTTAGAAAGGCACAAACAGCCTTATTGACATTGTGCCTCGCTTTCTTCATTTGTGGACCAAATGAAGAAGAATGCAGCCACATTTGTCTCTGCGCAATACGAGAAAAAATTATTTGACAAACATGTCCATAACCTTCCCAAATCCTTCTTTCATTGCAAATTGCAATGAAATTCCAGACACATGTCCTAAACTGTTCCCTCCACAGTGAATTATAATTATGTCTGGATGATGCTCTGTCTCCAAACTAGCACAGAGAGGTACCAAGTCCAGCCACTTCATTCCACGCAATCCATGCCAGTGCACTTCCACATGAGGGAATCCAAGATCTGAAGCTACTCCACAGCGTTCTGCATGCACCTCCAACCAATGTATCCACGAGTCTCCCAAAATCCATGTAATCTTTTTTCTGAAACACACAGCCATACCTATCTGTTCTTCTCTCAGGAAAAATACTTTCTGACAAACTCTCTCCTTACAGAACACACCCAGTAAACTTTACTGACCAATCCCTTGCTTTGCTCATTCTCATTTGCATGCCTCTCCACCCCAAAATCCCCGTATGTAATACGCGGTGTGCACGGACTACCCCCATGTCCGCGGACATATTGAAAATCTAAGCGTGGTATATTTAAATTTAAATAGTGTGCCCCATTTCCCCTTTGAGGTTGGCTCTGAAAAGAGCCATTTATTTTTTGTTTTTTTGCAGATGCTTGACAGACACCTGTTATATTCTATTTGTTTTTCTTTTTTTTCTTGCTTTACTCCTAAAATCTTCACATTACCTTCTCCAAAGCAACCCTTACATTCCAGAACAGCATGGCATTTCCCATAAAAGATAAAGAAATGCCATCTTCTCTAAAATAAACAGCATTACTGGAATCAATATTCTCATTATTACGGAATAACATACCAGCTCTAAGCATGCCTCGGTTGATTGCACACCTACCAATGTTTTGCTGAGGACAATAAACAGACCTATTGTCCCACATTGCCCTAGGTATTAATCCAGAAAAAATAACTTTGGCATTTGAAAGGATGGTCATTACTGCTTGAACCAAGTCTTCCAAATCTGCCAACAAAGTAGGGGCACTGACATAGCCCAAATAGGAAGCACCATAATGCAAAACTACCACAAGCGGACTGTTCATCCTGCCCATTTCTTCACAAACTTGTACATTTTCCTGTACATTGTAATCAGGCACAGTGCTCCACAAGACCTCCACCCCTTTAACATCAAAATTGATTGCCACATGCCTACATTGAGCATACTGCTGTAAACCATGCACAAGCATATCTCCAAGCACCAACACCCTGACTTTCTCCACCTCTGCCATCTTCTCTACACACAATCTCTTTCAAAACAAATCCACAACCTCAACACCTAATTGCCTGATCCCTACAGTCCCCTTTCCATGCTGGATTTGCTAGAAAACCCCGGTTGTGGCACGCCCTGTCGCGGACAGCCGCGGTGTCCGCGGACCTCGTAACTCTTGCACAGCCCTTCTACCCTTTCCACTTCACTCTCTGTGCCATTCCCTCATTGGATACAGCTAAGCAGTCACACAACTATCCGCCAATCACATCCAAGACCTGTACATCTAACTCCATCATCAGAGTTCAGCATTTCAAATGTACTGTTGATCACTCTGAGTACAAGTCTCATATCATTGGAAAGCACCTACTACAAAAACTATTGTACACGTCTCCAAGATTAAGATTTCTACTTACAGCTGCATGCATATCCACATGAATGAATACAAACTACAGGTATGCATACTTTCTGCACAGTACATGTACAACTCTTATGAATGCACATAAACAGAGTAACTGCCACTTAACCTGTATAACCTATAAAATGAATTTACTGTCATTTTTCTCATCTGCTATAATAAACTGTCACTTCCAAACATGTCTGCTATATATTAAAAAAAATGTACACACACAGCTATCTAAAAAATCATAATATTAAAAGATGGGAGAAATAACAGTATAATTGTAGAAAAACACTTAGTAGTTTATTATAAAATTACACTTTCAGGATAAGGTCATGCATCTTCATACACTCACACAGATAGACACTATCATTGAAAACCTCCCAGCTGAAATAACACCACTGCCTGTAAATCACATCCTTCTGCTTTATTACCCATAACTTCACAAATGCATACATTCCATGCTTTTCTATACACTTTCTGCCATTTATTTTATAAAAATTGCAAAATAAGTATATCATTATTTCTTCTATTTCCTAACATTCAATAACACAGCCTTAACAAACCAAGTGAGTTTCATACACAAAGGGGGTAATTCATAGAATTCAGCGCACAAGTGGCGCACGCGGCTGGCGCACAGTGTGCGCGTGCGAATCCCTGCACCAGCCGCATGCGCTAAAATCCATTTCCGCGCACAGCGTATTCATGGATTCCAGCCACCAAAACCAGCCGTGGCGCACAGTGGCGCAGCGACCCTGCAGCAGCGCCAGTTACGCCCCCAAGAACGCCTCTCGCGTAGGGAAAAGCCATCAATATACCCAATCCAGCGCAAAGGGCAGCGCTAATCCTGTACCAGCACGGCAAGCGGGCAACGTGTATCACTGGGGTACGCGGGAAGTACCTCACGCGATTGGCCCCGTGCGAGCAGGGTACGCGTATTTCAGGGGTGCGCGGGAAGTTCCACACGCGATTTCCGCAGGGTACGCGTATCTCAAGGGTGCGCGGGAATTTCCACACGAGATTGGGCCCGTGCGAGCAGGGTACGCGTATCTCAGGGGTGCGTGGGAAGTGCCACACGCGATTTCAGCAGGGTACGTGTATTTCAGGGGTGCGCGGGAATTTCCACATGCGATTGGGGGTACGCGTATCTCAGGGGTGCGCAGGAAGTGCCACATGCGATTTCAGCAGGGTACGTGTATTTCAGGGGTGCGCAGGAAATTCCACACGCGATTTCATCATGGTACGTGTATTTTGGGGTGCGGGGGAAGTTTCACACACAACATCAGCAGGGCACGTGTATTTCAGGGGTGCGCGGGAAGTTCCACACGCGATCTCATCAGGGTACGTGTATTTCGTGGTGCGGGGGAAGTTTCACACGCGACAGCAGGGTACGTGTATTCCAGGGGTGCGCGGGAAGTTCCACACGCGATTCCATCAGGGTACGTGTATTCCAGGGGTGCGCGGGAAGTTCCACACACGATTGGGCCCGTGCGAGCAGGGTACGCGCATTTCAGGGGTGCGCGTGAAGTTCCACACGCGATTTAATCAGGGTACGTGTATTACAGGGGTGCGCGGGGAGCAGCACACGTGAATTGCATGTGTGGGTCCTCCCAGGTGTTCCCTCTACACCCTCCACGGCCCCTGCAGGTGGCTCACACCACAGGGGCCTACCCTGCACATGTCCTGCAGGCACACCATCCATCATGGCCATGACCCCCAGCCAACCCACATGTCAACTTGCACTACTGCCCACCAACGCATGTCCCCCTGCACCCCCAGCCACCAGGGGCACCCTCCACCAGGCCCCCACCCATGTCTCCCAGCACCCCCACCCCCCAGCCACCAGGGGCAGCCTCCACCAGGCCGCCACCCATGTCTCCCACCACCCCCACCCCCCCAGCACTGTGGGGCACCCACCACCAGGCCCCCACCCATGTCTCCCAGCACCCCCACCCCCCAGCAGTGCAGGGGCAGCCTCCACCAGGCCCCCACCCATGTCTCCCAGCACACCCACCCCCTAGCCACCAGGGGCAGCCTCCACCAGGCCCCCACCCATGTCTCCCACCCCCCCACCCCCCCAGCAGTGCAGGGGCACCCTCCACCAGGCCCCCACCCATGTCTCCCACCACCCCCACCCCCCAGCTACCAGGGGCAGCCTCCACCAGGCCCCCACCCATGTCTCCCACCACCCCCACCCCCCAGCACTGTGGGGCACCCACCACCAGGCCCCCACCCATGTCTCCCAGCACCCCCACCCCCCAGCAGTGCAGGGGCTGCCTCCACCAGGCCCCCACCCATGTCCAACTCATGTCTCCCACCACCCCCACCCCCAGCCACCAGGGGCAGCCTCCACCAGGCCCCCAACCATGTCTCCCACCACCCCCACCCCCCAGCCACCAGGGGCAGCCTCCACCAGGCCCCCACCCATGTCTCCCACCACCCCCACCCCCCCAGCACTGTGGGGCACCCACCACCAGGCCCCCACCCATGTCTCCCAGCACCCCCACCCCCCAGCAGTGCAGGGCAGCCTCCACCAGGCCCCCACCCATGTCCAACTCATGTCTCCCACCGCCCCCACCCCCCAGCACAGTGGGGCACCTGCCAGCAGGCCCCCACCCATGTCCAACTCATGTTCCCCACCACCCCCACCCCTCAGCACTGTGGGGCACCTGCCAGCAGGCCCCACCCATGTCTCCCAGCACCCCCACCCCCCAGCCACCAGGGGCAGCCTCCACCAGGCCCCCAGCCATGTCTCCCACCACCCCCACTCCCCAGCACTGTGGGGCACCCACCACCAGGCCCCCACCCATGTCTCCCAGCACCCCCACCCCCACCCCCCAGCAGTGCAGGGGCAGCCTCCACCAGGCCCTCACCCATGTCCAACTCATGTCTCCCACCACCCCCACCCCCCAGCACTGTGGGGCACCTGCCAGCAGGCCCCCACCCATGTCTCCCAGCACCCCCACACCCCAGCACTGTGGGGCACCTGCCAGCAGGCCCCCACCCATGTCTCCCAGCACCCCCACCCCCCAGGGGCAGCCTCCACCAGGCCCCCACCCATGTCTCCCCTCCCACCACCCCCACCCCCCCAGCTGTGCAGGGGCACCCTCCACCAGGCCCCCACCCATGTCTCCCACCACCCCCACCCCCCAGCCACCAGGGGCAGCCTCCACCAGGCCCCCACCCATGTCTCCCACCACCCCCATCCCCCAGCACTGTGGGGCACCCACCACCAGGCCCCCACCCATGTCTCCCAGCACCCCCACCCCCAGCAGTGCAGGGGCAGCCTCCACCAGGCCCCCACCCATGTCTCCCACCACCCCCACCCCGCCAGCAGTGCAGGGGCACCCTCCACCAGGCCCCCACCCATGTCTCCCAGCACCCCCACCCCCCAGCCACCAGGGGCAGCCTCCACCAGGCCCCCACCCATGTCTCCCACCACCCCCCACCCCCCAGCAGTGCAGGGGCACCCACCACCAGGCCCCCACCCATGTCTCCCACCACCCCCACCCCCCCAGCCACCAGGGGCAGCCTCCACCAGGCCCCCACCCATGTCTCCCACCACCCCCACCCCCCAGCACTGTGGGGCACCTGCCAGCAGGCCCCCACCCATGTCTCCCACCACCCCCACCCCCCCAGCACTGTGGGGCACCCACCACCAGGCCCCCACCCATGTCTCCCACCACCCCCACCCCCCAGCCACCAGGGGCATCCTCCACCAGGCCCCCACCCATGTCTCACACCACCCCCACCCCCCCAGCACTGTGGGGCACCCACCACCAGGCCCCCACCCATGTCTCCCAGCACCCCCACCCCCCAGCAGTGCAGGGGCAGCCTCCACCAGGCCCCCACCCATGTCTCCCAGCACCCCCACCCCCCAGCCACCAGGGGCAGCCTCCACCAGGCCCCCACCCATGTCTCCCACCACCCCCACCCCCCAGCACTGTGGGGCACCCACCACCAGGCCCCCACCCATGTCTCCCAGAACCCCCACCCCCCAGCAGTGCAGGGGCAGCCTCCACCAGGCCCCCACCCATGTCTCCCACCACCCCCACCCCCCAGCCACCAGGGGCAGCCTCCACCAGGCCCCCACCCATGTCTCCCACCACCCCCACCCCCCAGCAGTGCATGGGCAGCCTCCACCAGGCCCCCACCCATGTCCAACTCATGTCTCCCACCACCCCCACCCCCCAGCACTGTGGGGCACCTGCCACCAGGCCCCCACCCATGTCTCCCAGCACCCCCAACCCCCAGCAGTGCATGGGCAGCCTCCACCAGGCCCCCACGCATGTCCAACTCATGTCTCCCACCACCCCCACCCCCCCAGCACTGTGGGGCACCTGCCAGCAGGCCCCCACCCATGTCCAACTCATGTTCCCCACCACCCCCACCCCCCAGCACTGTGGGGCACCTGCCAGCAGGCCCCCACCCATGTCCAACTCATGTTCCCCACCGCCCCCACCCCCCAGCACTGTGGGGCACATGCCAGCAGGCCCCCACCCATGTGCAACTCATGTTCCCCAGCCAACATGTCATCACAATCTAGATCCCTGGTCCCTATGGTCAGCCTCCAAATGCAAAACACCCACCCGAGTATTGCATCCACCCACTCATAATTTGCAATTACATGACAGAACACCAATTGCAAGTTCCGAAACAAACACATTTCCCTCACATACACCCAATGGGTGTCAGTGAATCTCAAAACACATATCATGAAATGCATGAAACCAATGAGATACCACACATTGAAGTTCACCAAAAAAAATATGTATTAAAGGAAACATAAATAGAATCAAAAATGAAGAAACAGAAATGTGAATGTACAAAAATTAAAAGAAGCTTGTCCGTGAAAAAAAGCAAAACGAAAAAATAAAATTCCAAAGTAATGTTGTCCAAAGTCAATGGGCCTCATTACGACTCAGGCGGTAAGGGTTTTACGGCGGCGTAAACAGCGCCGACCCTTACCGCCTGAGTACGAGGTCCCTTAGCGCCATGGCGGACTTAACACCTGCTTTTAGCAGGTGTTAAAATCCATGGCCCTAAGGGACCATGGAGTTAATTACGCCACCGTAATTTACGGTGGCGTAATTAACGCCTTCCCCACTCCCATTATGCCCTATGGGGCAAAAATGGGAATGGGGAAGGGTAAATGGGGATTGGGGACTTACCGCCCCGCCAAGGTCGGAATGGGGCGGTGAGTCCGCCAACCACCATGGCGTAAACGTAGTTTACGCCATGGTGGTAAAGTCACGGCCCAGGCGGTAACTTACCGCCTGGGTCGTAATGAGGCCCAATGTCCACAAAACAAAATCCAATGGGAAATAAAAAAGAAAGCCATTGCTCCATGGTTAAAATGTGAAAAAAAATACAATTCAACAGTGAACTATGTACATGGGAACAAGCCAGGGTCCATTATCCCAACAAAAGAAAGGAAACCTATCTAACTACACTAACTAATAAAATAAACTATATACAAAAATGTGGCCAATGTCCGAAAGGTCCAAATAAAATCAAAACAAAAATGAAACCTAACACTACCTACATAACTATGTACAAGGGCAGCGGGCTAGTTTCATGGCTCACTTGTGGATGTCCCGGGCCAGGGCATCATCGAACTCCTCCTCAATGTCCCGGAGGCGGTCCTCCTCCATGGCCCTGAGGGTCCGCAGAGCCATCGACGTCTCCACCTCCAAACCCCTGCGGATTGCCTCGAGGCACTCGGCCCGCCTCAGGGCCCTCCGCATGGAGTTCTCCGCCCTGACCATTGTGAGCCGTGCCTCTTCCGCCCGCTGCCGCTCCGCATCTATGGCGTGGCCCAACCGCTGCCACATGGAAGACACTCTCTGTCCTGGGTCCTCCTGCCCTCCGGCCGATGCCTGCCCCTCCGATGTTGAAGGCCCCGAGCCTTCATGGCTCCCACCACGTTGCTGCTGTGCCTCTGCCCGTGCACTGCCTCCTGCTGCCTGCACATCCTCCGCCGGCTGGGGTGCAGTCGTAGATGTGGCCACCCCTGCTGGACGTCCGACTCCCGACTGTGGCAGGGATGCCTCCTCCACCAGCCTGGCCGCACCGTCAGAGGCAGCTCCACAGGGCACCCAGGTGACTGATGGGTGGGAAGATGGCACGGAGGACAACTGGCACGTAGGGGGTCCAGTTGAGGAGGGGGTCGTAGCAAGCCCCATCAGACGGAGGAATCCTGCCTGGGTGACCTGTCCCAGCAGGCTGACGTGGTCAACGAGCCATTCGAGATGACGTGCAGTCTCCTCATGAAAAGACTGCAGGTCACCTCGCATGGCCCGTTGACGCAAAGCCACACCAGCCAGGACAGGCTCAACCCTGACCTGGATAGCCACGTCCGCAGGCAGAGGAAGGCCAGTTGACGTGAGCTCATCCCCTGCCTGAAAACGGGTCTGGACGTAGGCATCCCTGCTGGTGCAAGATGATGCAGGGACAGGATCAGGGACAGGATTGCACACAGGCACCTCCGCGGCGGCCTGTGCTGCGTCCTGTCCCTGGTCCTGCACTGCACCACTAGCACCAGTGGGATCCCCACCTCCAGACCCCGTCTCTGGTGCTTGCACGGCCTCCTCCTCCACCAAACCCCCCACCAACCTGGATGACTCCGTGCCATCTTCCCCTGTTGGGCCCTGTGGGGTCCCAGCTGCCCCTTCTGCTGCCGAGGAGTCCATCTCCAACCTCCGCCTCTTGGACCTCCCCCCAGCAGCTGCGGCCTAGGACGCGGCACCGGACTCCTCACTCCCCGACGAGATCACAACATGGGAGAGGAGCCGGGCCTTGCGTCTCCGGCTGGCGGTGGGATCCCCGCCGCTGTGCTCCACAGCACCTTCTCCGCCCTCTTCATCAGTTGACGCTGCAGACAGGGAGAAACAAAACACAGGCATCAGGGCACTGTACAATGGACACATACACACATGACAGTTGTACATGAGTGGCATTGGCAAACCTCAGACATGTCATCACAATCCCCAACACACATGTCATTACAACTCGCACACATGAGCCATACCACAGCCATATCGCAACTGCCACCACCATCCATACACATACAACAGCATGAGCAGCCAAAGGTGAGCCAGACATCACATGCAACACAGGAAGTGCACCACACATGTACACACACCACCACACTTGCATGCATGTGTACACCTCTGCCAAGTGTCGCAGTGTTCAGACGGGCATCCATGTCACATCTGCCAATCAGGCTTCCACATACCGCTGTCACATGCATCCATGTTGCATCACTGTTGCACCCTTGTCAAATACACACACATGCACATGTACACAGTGCTGATACATGCAGCCGAAAACAACATACGTGCGTGACATCACGGACATGTCTACTTACATACACATTCATCCAAACATGTGTGCCCACACAACTGCATGTGGCATGCAAGCCTACACACACAAGCACCATCCATGTCTCACACATTCCAGCCCTCGCATGTGTTAGCCCCACGGCCCTGTACACCCCCACCCATACTCGACCCCACACAAACAGATGTGCAACCTGCACACTACTGAATAATCACCACACGCACTGCTCACAATCAGGATGCATGTACACTCACCGCTCGACTCCAGACGGGTCTGCCTCCCAAGGACCTGGACGTGGAGCGCTGGGGATATGCGTTCCAGGACCCTCATCTGTTCTTCCGACAAGTGGCCCCGGCGCCCCTTGGCATCCGCTGCCTTCAAGAGGCGCCGGGCCTTGTTCAGGGTCCTGGACCTGAAGTCCTCCCAGCGCTTCTTGACATGTTGTAAGTCGCGGACTGCCACCCCCTCCGCGTTGATGGCAGTCACGATGTCAGTCCAGATCCGAGTCCATCCTTCCTTGTCGGCGCGGGAACTTCCGAAGAGGGCATCATACTGCCCCAGGACTTGCTCCACCAGGACACCAACTTCGGTGGCACTGAAGCTGGTGCCCCTCTGCCTCTCTGGCCGGGGGTTGTCAGTGTCTCAGATGGTGTTTGCCCCGACATGACAACCCCAGAGGCAGGAGTGGGTGGGCAACTGGGTCCTGGGGCTGGGCTGTGGAGCGATGGAATCCCAGTCGGGAGTCTTCGGTTCCAGCAGGGGTGGTCACAGCAACAGCACCCCTGGCTGATGTGCAGGCAGCAAATGGCAGGGCACGTGGGCAGCAGGCAGTCAGGCAGCAGCAGATGGCAGGTGGGAGCGTGTTCGGGGCTCTGGGGGGCAGTAGTTCGGCCTTCTGGGCAGGAGCGTGGTCTTCCGTGTGCATACGGAGTGATTTGGCACGTGAAAAATCTGCACGTCAGCGTGTAATTCGAGGAAAGGCCCTTAGCGCGTAAGCGCGTCTGCACGCATACGCATTGGACAGAAGGCCCCTCAAGCGCAAGCGCCCCTGTGACGCGACGCGTACAGACGTGCATGGGCATTTCAGCGCGCGTGAAAAACTGCACGTCCGCGTGTAATACGAGGAAAGGGCCCATGCGCGTAAGCGCGCGTGGAAAACTGCACGTCCGCGTGCAATACGAGGAAAGGGCCCATGCGCGTAAGCGCGCGTGAAAAACTGCACGTCCGCGTGTAAGTGACGTGACGCGCGCGTGCGTTTCCCTCAGCACGGGTTAAAGGTGAGCAGGCCCAGCAGTTCGCTGTACGTGCCTTTCGTGGAGACCGACGTGTGTTGCTGCTTCCTGTTGTTTCGCGCAAAATCACAACTTCACAGCTATCAAGGACGTATCTCTTCTTTTGGTGGGGGTATTGGCTACGCGTGTTTTTCTGCATCGCGCTAGTCAGACGGTGAGTCGCACACGCTCTTTTTCCCACTGCGGGTGCCCCTGTGTATCGCACCCATTTTCGATGTCATAGTAGCCTGCGTGTCCCACGCGTACGCGTTATTCGTGTTACTGGGTGCCACCGCGTACAGCGGGAGGTTGAATACACGCACGTAGGCTGCAGGGTTGCGTGCACGGTTTTACTGCAGTTTTGGGGTGCCTGAGCGTTGCGTGACCCGTCACCACATCACCGGGGTCACATACAGCCTTGCAGGTGCAGGGGGGCTGTTAACATCTTGCTTCCCACCCCCTTCACCCCAATTGCCCAGGTCAATTGTGGTGTACACCTCCCATTGGCACCACTCCATCTGTGCCAGCACTACTACATCTGTGCCATGGTTGGGAGGCCACCAAAGGTGAGGGGCGCCTCAGCTGGGCGTACTCCTCGTGGCGGGCGTGGTCGGGGACGTGGCCGTGGTGACCAGGGAGTAGGGGGACTACAGGGTGTCCAGGGCAGCCACAGAGGGGGAAGAGGCAGGGGTGCGCCACTTGAGCACAATGTTGTGCCATGTGTCGGTGCAGCCATGCCACCACCCCCTGTGGTTCCGGGGGATGCAGCTCCTGCATCTGGCACTGGCACCCGTATGACCCGGCAGTCCGTTCCATCGACTGCCACGGGCCCAAGGGTAGTGGTAGCTGCAGGTGAAGCTGTGGACACCGCCACCCAGGTTCAGGGTCTGCCAGCGCAGGCTGCGTTGGCACTTGAAGAGCCCTTGGTAGATCTCTAACAGGCCAGGGGGGAAACCATAGGGGCAGGCCGGGCTGCTCAGACCAAGACACGTGTCCCTGGGGCAGTCATGTCATCTGCTGCCCCGAACAGCCGGGTGTTGGCAAGTGCAGGGGCAGATGCACCCAACAGTAACCCGAATGTGAGTCTGCCAACCAGGACCGTTGCGGTCAATGACCCTGCCACAGCTGATGTTGCTGCGCAGGGTCCATTAGTGGGCACCCAGCTGCCACTGACACAAGTCAGGCCTTTGGTCATCCCTCCACCTGCCACTCCCTTGGCTCAATCCACCGAACCCACTGGCCATACTGGTCAGGGCGGCATTAGCCAGCCAGGGTCTGCGCCACAGTCCAAGAGGAGGAAGGTTGCACCTGCAGCACAGGCTGGGACCCCACACACAGCCACGACCTCCTGCACGTCGAGGAAGAAGCCTTTCTGTAAGCAGGAACTGGACTTCCTCGTGGACTACGTACGGGGCCACAGGCGTGACATGCTAGTGGGTGCCAATAATCAGACTACGGCTGCCCAACGTGACACCCACTGGAAGCATGTTGCGGAACATGTCAGTTCATTCGGCCATTAGGTGCGCACGGCGCAGGAGTGCAAAAAGCGTTGGAATGACATCAAGTGCACCACTAAGGCCAAGCGTGCCTCAAATTACAACTTGACTCTGGTGACTGGCGGTGGGCCTGCACCAGAGGAGGAAGTACTCACTCCGCATGAGGCTCTCGTTGCGGAGTTCATACCACCTGAATTGGTCGAAGGAGTGGGAGAGATGCTGGACTTTGATGCCCAGTCCAGTGAGTGTTGATGCGTGTTTGTTGAGGACGTGTGTGTTTCACTTGTGGGATGTGTTGTGCATGATTGCTGCTACATGTGATGTATACATGGTTCTGATGTGTAAGTAATGCAATGCTACCGTCATGCATGTCTCCTCTGCCTGCATGCGGGACTCCATGTGGGCATGCTCCTTTGCCCCTCCTCTGCCACTCTGCACTCCAGTTCCACCTTTGCACTGGTCTGCTTCAATCTTGCCAATGTGTAGTTTCTTGTTCATGTGTCCTGTGTAGATGCTAACTTCCAGCGTAGAAACTGCCAGACATATGCCGTGTGGTACAGCCTTAGTACTCGATGCAGGGTATCTCACTTGTACTGTGCATGGGTCAGATGTCCCGCAGGGACATGAGTGCCCATTCATGCTCCATGTGCATTGCACGCATGCCCCTATGTGTCCTTGACTGGATGATCACTGTAATATGAGTCCTTGGTTACATACATTGCCTGCCATCTCATCGGCCTCCCCATGTCAACTGTGGCTCAGTCCTGCGTTGCACACATGTTTAGGCCCTGACAATCTGTGTGGCTCACAGGCCTCAGCCTGTTCAATGGCCAATGACTCTGTCCAACTCTTGTGTCTTCTTCACACGTGGGCATACTCCGGAGTTTTCATCATGTGTCCTGCCCACTGTCCCAGCATCATTTGCAGTGTTGTAATTTGAATCACATTAAGCTGTTGATGCCAGTCAACACTGCCTGTCAATACACAGGTGTATGGTCAGCCTTTTGATACCATGCTAGGCATCCCTGCTTTGGTACTGGGGTGGAGGGGTGCTTGGCTTCTAGACATGGTACACATTGAATGCACAATGCACGTGATGTCTGAATTTGACATTGCAATGCCTTCACATTTCCTGGCACACACCATGTAGTGCTTGTACATGTAGGTAGTGAGTGGCGTACACATTTTCTGCACTGCATAGACCCACTTCCATGGAAACTGCCACCTTTCAACAGGTCTGATCACTGAAGCTATTCAAAGTAGACCCAGCATGCATGCCAGGTCATATGTTGTGTGTCACATGTCTGCCGGATGCCTTTGCTGTCGGTGTGTGTGTGTGTGTCGTGTGCTTCTGACATGTGTAGTGACCTTTTTCTCTCTATTTTTCAGGTGATGACGCAATGGAGGCGGAGGATGGTGTTGTCATGCCAGACACAGGGTTGGTAACACCACATCAACCCGGCACTAGTGGGGGTCGTGGGGTGGTAGGCCACGAAAACCCCCAAGTGCTGCAGTCCATCTTGTCTCTGGCTGCCTATGAGTCCAGCCTTGATGACGACTCTGACGTCCATGTTGAGTTGGATGAGCATCAAGTCCATGTGTCAGGGATGAGTGATTCTGATGTGGACACTCCTCTGTCTGCGACACCTCCACTGAGGGATCAGACAGTCTTGGTTCCTCCGCCCGTGGTGGATCGGGACGCAGGGTCACCCTCCACACCAGTCACTGATGTGCCTGGGACATCACGTCGACGGGGGCATGTAGTCGTGCAGCCGCAGGCGGTGCCAACACAGCGAGGACCCCCGGTCCTTGGGTCCCGCAGGGGTCAAGCCCGGCAACACGGTCGCCACGCGCAACCGCTGTATACTGAGTGGGAGCAAGACATGACTGCCAATTCCGAACGGCAGGGGGCAGCAATGGAGAACATCGCTGAGAGCATGGAGCGTGTGGCCCGATCTGTGCTCCCCCCTGCTAGGCAGGTGCTTCTCCAGCAGCAGGCGGCACGGTCCATGGCCCGCTCGCTCAGGCTGGGCATGGTGGCCTCAGACAGGGCACGCCAGGCTGAAATGTCGTCTCTGCGTCAAGCAATTGCTGCTTACGCAGAGGCGCACATGGATGCCCTGAGGGAGGAGTATGCTTCCCTCAGATCTGCTCTGGGTGTCCTTATGATGTCCCAGAGGCAGCAGGCAGAGGAGAGGTTTGCACAGCTTGAGAGTACCGTCTCGGCTGAGCTACAGGCTTGCCGGGAGGTGCAGCGGTTGTCCAGCCAGGCCTTGCAGGAGGAACTCCGTGTTACACGTGCTACCTTGCAAGAGGAAGCACGTGTATCATGTGAGGTTCTGCATGCAGACCTATGTCACATCGCCACACAGAACCAGGCTCACCCGTCCGGCAGACTTGCTGCCGACGAGGGGCAAGCTGCGGCTAGGCATGGCCAGGCTACTGTGCCACGTCCTCCTTTCCAGGATGAGCCAGACTCGGACGACCATCTATCTCCCACATAGGTCGTGCTGTGCAGGCGTTGAGCCCATGGAGGATTTTTTTTTTGGCTCAGCATCATCGCATGTGGATGTTGAGCAGCACCCTGTACCTCCCCCCTCCTGGGTGCCTCCCCTCCCCCCGGGTCGTATGTGGCCATTTTTGATTTTTCTTTTAGTTTAGTTAGTTAAGTTTCTGTTTGATAGTTAGTTTAAATAGGTAATGTAGGTTTTCCATAGTTAGTGTAATTAGTTAATAGTTGAGTTAGTTTAAAATTGCTAGTCTATTGTGCTTTCATGTGACGGTGTGGTGCTTTGTGGCTTTTGAAGGCATCCACTGTCTGTTCCAGCTGGGCCCTTCATGGTTGTCTTGTGTATGTGTTTGCTGCTTGGGGTCCTTGACTCACATATGCCACTCCTGCCTCCCTTATCCATGGGCTCGCAAGGATGGTTCGGTGTTACAGAATATTACACAAGGGCTTTGGACTGTCATATCTGTGGCATGTCTGGTGCTGTGTGACTTGTGTTGACACCCCTAGTGGGGATGATTTAGGTGTCATTGTCCACTGTTCACCTTTTGCTAGATGGGGTGTGTCATGATTAATGTGGACATTGATTGCTATGCATTGTGTAGTATGTTTCATATCTTTCCTGTACACGTGCTTGTTGCAATTCATGCTGTAGATAGTGTTCCACACTTTGGAGGTGAAAGACGCACTGATGGTGTGATTCATTATGTGACTCTCTGACATGGTCAAGTAATGAGATGCCTGATGAGACACACACAGATGACTTTGAAGCATTAATCATGTGTTTCATGCCCTTTCTGCAGGGGGATGAGTCTCCAGAGCACCTTTGCCAGCAGACATGGCCCATTGGACGACGGAATTCTGGACCCATTTGTTGGTGCCCACATGCACATGTGTGCACAAGCAGAGGCACAGTGATTGCAGACCTACATCCTAGAACTGCTGACATGTTCCAAGGAACTCCAGGCAAGGTGAGCATCACAGGGGGGCCACGACACAGCAAAGCTTGCACCAGGCGAGTTGCACATGCAGGCTTAGTCACAGTACTGAGGGTGAGCTTAGACGAATATTGGTGTTGAAGCACACAATGCAGCTCAGATGTGTTTGTGGACTGATGGCTGTTGATAGTAGGGTTGTCTGGGACACATGCAAGGGCAGTGGCACATACCCTTCGGTACACCAAGGTCCATTGAGGCACTTGTATGAACCATGTAGCCTTCCGAGACATGGAAAGGGGCAGCTCACAGGGACATACAGCAAGGGACATACTCGGGTGCAGTGCATGTCTTTTCCACGTTCTTCATGATAAATGCACTGCCAACTTTGTTTCGGTCATGGTGGTACGCAACTTGCTCTGCAGTCATGGCTTGCTATATGGGTCTGTCTGCTTACCCAGGGAACATTGCATGTTGTGTGAATTGTGACACATTGGTGTTCCATTTGCCACGCACCCACCAGCGGCTGACTTACTGCATTGACTGTGTATGACCCGTCACAGGGGTGATGTTATATATGGGTACGAAGCATCAAGCACAGATTGTCTGTTTGTAGAGTAGTTTGTTGCTATGGGGCATGTTTGGTGTTGTGTTTTTGTGTAATTGGCACGTACAGGTTGTTGACTGTGGCTCTCTTTGCAGCATTGCAGTGCTCCTGTAACCGGACCTGAGAGTGCGCAGGCAGGAGGCCAGCACTCAAAACCAGAGCTAAGTGTCTTGTTGTTTTTCTTTTGAACTGCTCTGCATAGGCTTGCTGGGGAGTGTACTGATGCATGGATGTATGTGTGGTTCAATTTGGTATGTTTTTTCTCCCTAATCACCCGTGATCCTATGCAATTTTGAAACCTGTACCCTCTACCCGGTGTTCCTGTTCCCGTGCCTATCCAAGCAACGTTCCCTGACCCTCTTTCCCCACTGGGGTTGCGGATGCCTGTGTAAGCCCCGAACTTGCAGGCGCCAAAACCCTAGAGGGGGTGGTTGGTTCGTACCACTCCTGAGCCTGGACTACAGAAGGCCATGACAATGATGTCCAAGTTTGTTTGGATTGTGTATGTGTTCATGCAGGTTGTACATTTTCGTGCATTCCCTAGTTTCATGTGTCATTCCTCCTCCCCTCTCCTGCCACTCATTCCAGTCATCCAGTGTGTTAACACCTGTCCCGACTGCATATCCCTGAACCTCATTCCCCACCAGGGTCTCAGGGGCCTGTGTGAGTTTGACCTTGCAGGCACCCGGGACATGGTGGGGGTGGTTGTTTCGTGACACTCCCGCGCCTGTACAGGGGACCTGTGACAGTACACATCCATTCATGGTGCATCATCCTATGTCATGTACCACACATGTCTCACATCCTGTCGTGACATTGTTTTGCTTGCTACCTTGGTTGTTGCATCATTGTGGTAGTACTTGGCCTTTGTGAGGTACTGCTACGTCAAGTCATCTACTGGAGGGTGTTCGGGTTCGTTTTTATGCCTTGGATTTTGTGATTTTGGAAATGAGTGTGGATTCTGAGGGTTCAGGCATCTTTTTACACACAAGGTGGGAGATGGTGACAAAGGGTAAAGGTGATCCTGTGGCCAGGTGGAATTGAGGTTTGGAGGCTCCATGACGCAGGTGCAGTTGTTCAGTGGGTCATGGACATTTGTGAGGGGGGGGGTTGTTGTTGATAGTTACCTTGCCCTGCAGTGTGATGGGAACTCTGACATAGTAATGCTGGTATCCTATGTACATGTGTTCTGCTGATCAATGCCTGTTCATGTGTTGTGTTTTCCTTTCAGCTGCGAGGGGATAGTTGTGGTTTGACATGCTGGGGTGTACACATAGTGGATGTTCACATGTGATGTGTAGGGAACACTGGTGGTCACTTGAGTGCACATACATATGTGGAGTGCATGTCCTTGCAGAACCACACACTTCCACTCTGATGCACTACATGTACTCCCACCCTTGCATATCCACGTGTACACTGTTTGCCTTCTGGTGCCCACTGTGTCCCGGCAGCACATGTTCTGTGACCGATTATGGATCCAGTACATGCCTAATTTGATGTTTGATGTGGTCTGTCACTTAGATGTGATGCTCAGGGTGTGCATCACACACAATGGCTGTTCACTGTGCTGTGCACTGAGCTGTGTGATGCAGGAGTAGGACACTGCACACATGAGCTGCAGTGTTGATTTTGCAATGCATAATGTGCATGTAGACAGGCATTCATTGTGATGTTACGTCTACGACTGTTGTAATGCATTTGGAAATGACTTATTTTGGGTGGGAGATTTTGTTGGTCTGTCATTTCATCTGATTCCGGGTCAGGCATCATTGTCCGATGCCACTGTACATTTAGGACATGGCAATGTGTACCTTATCGTTACTGCGTTGGTGTATGGGTATTGCTTGCCATGTCATGTTGATGTTTGGGAGGGTTTGAGTGACATGACAGTGATGGCCATGGCCTGTTTTGCAGGTGTGTGTGATGCACACCTTGCATGTCCGGGTCATCCACTTCTCAGAGCAACTAGCTGGGGGTAGATTTCTCTCCGCAGCAGGGCCCTCCCCCTGGAACATACTTCCGGCCTGACTTGAACTTGAGGGGAACCATCTCCAGTTCTGGAAGCACCTCAAGACCTTCCTCTTTGCTTCTGCTTACTCTCTGCCTCTCCCTTGCAGAATTCTCCACTGGAACTGCACAGGAGCTGCAACTGGGCCACTCTCACCGACCTCGGTCCCTGGGCCAGCCACTCTCCACTTGCACTGCCTCGCTGGCAACCCCTGCACTGCAGTACTGTCTCTCTATCCCTACAGCCCTCCCTTCCCAGCACTTGTCTGCACTTACCTTTGTAGTTGCCACCAGGCGACCTATGTATTATTTTTTTGGGCTACTTCCCCTGTACTGGACTTCAGAATCTTATAAAAACAGGAGGAGACAAATCATGTGCAACCCTTAAAACCTACTGTAGAAAATTAATCTTAGAAGTTTTGATAGACAATGCAATCCTTCTCAAAAGGAAGTTATTAATTTTAGTGTTAAACAGAATGAAACCACTAACAAAACTAACTACTAAATTACAAAAAAGACTTTTCAATAATCGTAATGTCAACAAAAATAACTTCTTAAATATCTATGGAGGTGAATGGAGTCACACCATGAGCACAGAACCATATTTCAATGAAGAAGCATACAAACAAAAGCAAACAAACACAATTGCCATACATAGCAGTGGACGAGGGTATAAAAAACTTATTAATACCATATTGCAACAAGAAATGGTGCTTCGCAAAAAAGTCCCCAGAAAAGTCAGTATCACCTCTCCATTCGACTGAACCAGAACGTCCAGTATACAAATGGCCGTGCACGTCAACGTGTACCATTGCCAAAAAATCTTTCAAATCTTTATGGCAGTTCCTCAATCAGTATGTGAAAAGCAAAGTCAAAATCAAAATGAAACTACTACAAAATATGGATACATGTCCAGTGCGCAAACACACCAGAACTATAAGGACATTCATTAGCCTGCATTTCAGGACCTATTTGCAAAAGCACCTTCCATCATATCAAAATGATATCAACACATCATTCAACTATAAGAAATCTAGTCTATAAACTGTACTATACTGAAAGATCTGCTTTAGCACTAGCTAATTTAAATAACAATCTTCTACATGGTACAGCCAAAGACCTACTCAAAGAAATAGAGCATATCCAGAGAAAATGTTTTGGAAGTGAAAGCCACTTACAAAATTCAATAGCTTTACAACAGACTAGCAACAGTTGTACAGATGGCAACCTTCTACTACACACATACAAAAAAGAAATACTAACATTTAAAAGTACTTCTGCTGAAGTACCAAACCATGTGTGTGTGTGTTGCTGCAGAACTTTTTATAAAAGTAACACAAAAACTGTAGCCGTAACATACAAAATAGAAGACAATGAAGATTTCAAATGGTTTGAATTGGCTCTCTACCTTATAGCAGAAAACAAATATGAAATAACTGACCCCTTAATACTTTGCACTTACTGCACTACAAAACTATACAACAACCAAACTCCTTCACGTGCTATCACAAATAACTTGGAATTATTCCCACTACCAAAACCCCTGCAACAACTCAACTTTTGTGAGAGCATCATAATTCAAACAGTACACCCATTTCAAGCAATAATATACCTTCAACCAAAAACAGCTAAATTACCTCCCTCTGAATTAGTGAAAGGCATTTGTGGCAAAGTAGTTTATTTACCATTAGATCTAAAAGAAAATGTGCCCACTCTGAGAGTGCAACGTCCAATAGAGCAATCTTTAATTGCCTTAGTAAATGGTGTACCTACAAAAGACAAAAAAAAGTGGCAGCAATTCGTATACTTACATAAAGTTAGACAATCCTTGCAATATCTAAAAGACAATAATGAATACTACAAAGAAATTAATATTGAAGAAAACTTGAGGAAAACCACTGAAATAATTCAAGAGTCAGCAGAAACTAGTCAATTTGAACTTCTAGATCCTGCTACAGTATCCAATATTTTAGACCATTATACAATTCATCCATTACACTCTAATGACACCATAAATGATGCACTAGAAACATACCAAATGCGACAAACAAAAGGATCACCAATCAGCATATGGGAAAAAAGTATAGAAGCATGTGCTTTTCCTCTACTCTTTCCTACTGGGAAAGGAGGAAGGTACGATGATAGACCCATTCAAATAACAGCATCAGAATACCGCTCGTTACAAATGGAGTCTGAAGATCCCAGATTTAGACAAAATGTGGAATACATACTCCACCTACTCTTTGAAAGTGAACTAGCAACCCTATGCTACGGAGTTGCACACACATTGAAATCAGGTACCCACATTCAAAATATGTCAGCTACGCAATTACTACAAAAAGTGCAAGAAAAACATGAGGTTCTACAATCAAGCATTACAGATCTGTTTGCAAACATGCATAGTACTAAGGAGTACTGGTTCCGATGTCACAGAGATGTACATTGTATGATAAGAAACCTTGGTCCGCCCACTTGGTTTGTTACATTAAGTTGTGCAGAATATGCATGGGAAGATTTACATGATTTCCTACGCACAGCAAACAAAAACAAAACAAACATAGATATACTAACACCTGGAGAACTTTGCTCTCTAGATCCTGTTAATGTTTCAAGATATTTCAATCATCGCGTCATTGCTATGCTACACTTTATTTGTAATAAAACTGTTCCTCCCCTCGGAGAAGTGCAACACTTCTTTTGGAGAAAAGAATACCAAGCCAGAGGAGGACCACATATCCACATACTTTTATGGATTAAAGATGCTCCTAAATTTGGTCAAGACAGTGATGGCACTGTTTTACAGTTTATCGAAAAATATGTCACTTGTGAAATCCCATCAGAAGCAACAAATAGTGATCTTCATGCACAAATTTTACAATTTCAAAGACACAAATGTGGGAAATATTGTTGTCGCAAAAACAAAAACAAAGGGAAATACTACACCAAATACAATTTGGTTTCCCTAGACCAGTTACAGCAACAGGTCAAGTTAACAACTTCATGTCTTCAGTTAGACATAGTGTTAAAGGTAAATCACCTAAGAACACATATTACATAAAGAGAACAGAAGAAGCAAAATATATCAATGATTACAATGCAATCATTGCCCTCTTATGGAATGCAAACATAGATGTGCATTACATTGCAAACAATTCCACTGCAGTTGCATGATATGTTACAGCCTACTTAACCAAAGCAGAAAAAAACAGAGCATCAAGACCTCTGGGATGACCTATCATCGGACAAAACACTGTCTAAGACATTGTACAGTTTAGGCATAAAAATGCTCTCTTATAGAGAATGTGGCTGCTATGAAGCTGCAGATCGTTTAACCGGTACTGCTTTGTGTGGAAAATCTGAAAATATAGTATGGCTAAGTCTTGGTCCTGCTAAATCTAGAAAAAGAGTTCTCAAATCATACAATGACATAAAAACAATAGCCAAAAATGATCCTAACAGCCAAGACATTTTGAAAAATAATTTACTGGACACATACTACCCAAACAGAAGTACCACTTTGGAAACCATGTGTCTATACCACATAGCCCAAAACTTCACATACAAAAATAATATAAAACCTGATGAAAATAAAGGTAGATACATAGTGACAAATTGTGAAGGCAGATTAGTGAAACTTACCAAACAAAACTTAATTAATTGTATCAAATTGTCATTAAAAACTCCTCAACATAAAGAACTATATTACATGTCCCTGCTACAACTCTTTAAACCATGGAGAAAAGAAGAAGAGTTACTAGATATCTATGACTCCTATGAAGACGCTTTCAAAGCAAATGAAAGCACTATAACCAATGTAAACTTTACACAGTACAAAACAATGTTGCACAATGAAGAGCAACATGAAAAAGAAGTCCAGGCCCAACTAGATAAGGACACTCCTGACAGTAGTCAACCTTCTGCAACAGGAAGCCATGAACAACTGGGACAGCCACTAATAGCAAATGAGGCAGAATTAGCTATAACAGGAGTAGAAAACACCATGGGGGTAATTTCGACCTGGGTGCAAAGGGATACCGGGCACCGGTAATGACACCGGTGCCGGTAATCCCTTTGTGCCCTATTCCGAGGTCCCTTTGCGGGTCCTTCCTTAACGCCCGGTTTTAGCAGGCATTAAGGACGGGACCCGCAAAGGGATACCAGGGTCAATACAGTACCGTAATTTACGGTACCGTTATTGCCGCCTTCCCCCTTCCCATTGAGCCGTATGGGGGCTCAATGGGAATGGGGAATGGCATTTCAAATGGGGACTTACTGGTCCCGCAAAGGGCGGAATGGACCGGTAAGTCCCCATACCACCACGTCGGTGGCCGTACTGGTATTGGTGCTAGTCATGGCGCTAATAGCGGCATGACTAGCACCAACCTCGGAATGAGGGCCCATGTCTCACTATGAAGAAGATACAGAAGACTTAACTGTACTGCAATCAAAACTGAACAATGAGCAGCGCAGCATTTTTCTAGAAGTAACAAAAGAAATTGTACATGGTGTACAACATGAAAATAAAGAATGTACTTGCCAAAATTACAAACCTATACTACTATACGTCAGTGGTCAAGCTGGTTCAGGCAAAACATTTTTAATCAAAATCATCAGCAATTCCTTCAACGATTGACAAACAACAAAATGTCAGATGTTGTAACTGCCTCCAAAGGTTTAGCTGCCTACAACATAGGCAGTGTAACTTTACACAGATTACTACTCCTTCCAGTAGAACACCAAAACAAATTACAATATTACAAACTTTCTACAGAAGCTGCAATGGAACTATGCAGAGTTTTGAAACAAATGGAAATGCTACTAATAGATGAAGTGAGCATGGGCTCCAAACTAATGTTAGCTTTGATTCACCTCAGATTACAAGAAGTACTCAAAACAAACTACGAAGACCTCTTTGGAGGAAAACCCATTATTGTTTTCGGAGATCTTCCACAATTGACACCAGTAAAAGGTGAACCTATTTTTAAAACTTTAGGACACAAACTCTGCCGTAAAACTGTTCACAGCATAAGAAATGTTAACCTATGGCAACATTTCCAATACAGAGAATTAAGAGAAAACATGCGCCAGTCTACAGACCTCACCTACGCCAACATTTTAAAAAGTATTAGAGTTGGTGTACTATCTCAAGAAGCACAAGCAATATTAAAAACCCAACACATCCATGCACTTTATGGCCATAACTCATGTGCTATTGATGTCATGGAACAATTAGAACACAAAAATGTCAATTGTATGTCCTTGATGACAACTCTTGCAAGCTGTTCAAAATTCAATGAAACAATGTTGAAAAAAGAAATGCAACCAATAATTAAAATTTGCTCCACAGACAAACTGGATGTACTTGGTATGACACTACCCATGTGTCAACAAGCCACCACAGGTCTAAATACCTTGGAAAACTCTATCTCCAACACAGCTGGTTTGGAGAAAATATTAAAATTATCTTTAAACTGTAGAGTAATGCTTAAACGTAACCTTGACGTGGAGCAAGGACTAGTTAATGGAGCACTTGGTACAGTTGTTGGTATTCAAACATACCCACGTGACAACAACATTCAGTTTGTCAATATTCTCTTTGACAAACTATCAGACGTAAAAAGGATAGGACTCTCAACCGCCCGATTCCTTCTTTTCAAAGACATGTATGTACGCATAGAACAATTTTCTCTGATTCTAGCATAAGCAGTCACCATTCACAAATCACAAGGTCTTACCCTAGATAAAGCATTGATAGATATTGGGAACAAAGTCTCTAAAGAAGGCATGAGCTACGTAGCACTATCACGATTAGGTACACTTGACGGTCTATTGACGGTCTATTTCTAATTAACTTTGATGCAAGTAAAGTAAACGCTGATATTTCTTGCATTTTAGAATACAATAGACTACGTTCAATATACACCCCCCATCTAAAAACCTATCCTGTTCCACAAAAAGCAAAACATTGTAAAAGAAAACTACTTCAAACAGAAATGCAACAGGATCTCACTGCAAATCCTCCAAAGAGAGAAAAAGAAGGTAATACTTCATCAATTACTACAACCAAAGAAGAATCTACTACTCAAAGTAATTCAGGTACTTCTTCAAAGAAGCAACACACACTCTGAAGAAATGACTTTGACACATAACTATCTGGTCCATTCAAATTTTCAAATATAAGTGGTGTAAATTGCTAAGCAAATGTAGCAATACATATTCTATTTCAATTGCCACTAATTATTGACAACATTTACTTACACAATACAGACCAATTGTGTATGCAAATGTTAGTCCTTCATAGAAATGCAAGCAACAATCCTGACAACACATACAGTGTTCATGGAATAAGACAAGAATTGGACTACTGTGCTGGAATGGTCAAATTCACTATAAACTCGCAAGAAGATCCACAAGAATTTCTAATGTACTTACTACAAGTACTAGAAAACAAAAACATACCTATAAATGAAATCTTTCAGATGTCATACATGTGGAAACATACATGCACTCTGTGCAACAATATGGCACAGGAACACATTTCTAATGAACGCTTCGTGTATGTATCCATACCTAACTGTGAATCCGTTCCATTTCAGCAACTTGCACAAAATGCAAACCATGGCAGATTATGTAATACCTGCTATTCAGATAATCACTCCACCTCACAAATACAAACACATAGTAAATACATAATATTAATGCTTCTACGTTACAATGCAGATGTTACCAAAAACAACTGCAAACTGACTGGATTCACACATGGTCAAGTAGCACTTGGTAAGAAAACAATTGGTATAATTTACCACGCAGGAGCCACAACCAATGCAGGTCACTACACTGCATGTATAAAAAAGAATTGTGGATGGTTAGAATGTAATTATAGTACCATTACTCTAAAGCAGAGATTACCAGCAAATCTTATAAACGTTTATTTAATCGTCTTAAAACCAAAATTTAATAAGTAATCTGTACATAAACATTAACAAAACTTCAATTAGAAAACTATAAACAGTTAGACAATGCCAACAGGTATCTAACTGCCCCAAGATTTTGCAAAAACCAAACAAATAAATCAATACCATTAATAACTAATCTGTGCATAAACATTAATAAAACTTCAATTAGAAAACTATAAACAGTTATAATACACCAACAGGTATCTAACTGCCCCATAATTCTGCAACAAACAGATAAATCAATACCAATAAATTATAAGAAAAATAGACAGTTAGAATACGCCAACAGGTATCTAACTGCCCCAAAATTCTGCAACAACCAAACAGATCAATCAATACCACTAAAATATAACAAGAAATAAACAGTGAGAATATGCCAACATGTATCTAACTGCCCAAGAATCTGCAAAACCCAAAAGATAGATTACAACATGAGAATATACATAAAAAATGATAACCAGTGTCAATTCAACAACAGTTATTTAACAATCTGCAACAAACCAACAGATAGAACATCAGCCAGAAACAACAAGTAGACACTGAAAACAAAGAAAGAAATGTACTGTATCAAAACAGAAAATAACAAAACAGGTTTTTTTTTAATCCAACATGGATTTTTTTCCCCACAGACCCAATGATTTAAGCAACAAACACAGAACCTGAGCAAATTGCACAGTACACTGGTTTGTAAACTACTAAATATGAGGGTCGAAATAAAGCAGAAATGTCTATTACGCAATGCAATAAGTCTTTATAAACTACATACACTAACATGATCTTTTATTTTAACACAGAAATTGAAAAAGAATATCTTCTCCAGTTACCCAAGTAATGAAAAAAAAGATTCAATCACAAAAAATCAAACAGTGAGTATATTACAGAAATAATACAACTCATAAATACTGCTCCATAACACAACCATTGAAGCAAACATCTAACCATACACCACAATACAAAATGTTTACTTCCATGCATATGTTATACTGCAGTGCTTGTTACCAAACTCTACAATCTTAATGACATCACATAGCCAAAACTTCACATACAAACTATACAATCAAACAGTACACAAACTGTACATTTACAAATATTTGATAGATGTTTCATTCTATGGGTGTGATCTATGGCCATGCACCCAAGACTCTAGGCCCTGGCCACAACCACTGCAGCATATCACACCCATAGATCACAGAATAAAACATGGAAAAATGTCATTGCAAAGTAGCAATTACATTTTTTCTACGTGTTTACGTTTTGCTTAAAATACTTAACATAGTCCACCTTTATTAGATAAGAGAGAGCCACACAATGTTGTACAAACCCATTCCTCTCAGTACGGTCACCAGTGCTGTTGCTCTTATGTGGTCATATGCAGAGCAAAAGAATACAAAATGCAGTAAATCCTCAGTGCAAGCACCACAGAGTAAGCATGTACTGTCCTCCAAGCTACCTGACCAAACAGATTTTACGACTCTCGCAGGTGCACAGTTAAATTGGCTCTGCTTAACAAGGAGCGCTCATGTGAATACTTTGGCCAGTTTGGGTACTGCTGCCTATTATCAGAAGATATAACAATATACCTCTGATTAAAGGGTTTCATCAGTTTCATTGATTGCCATGCATTCATTTGAATAGGATATCAGCTGCTCTTTTAAATATCTTACCATGACTCTATTTAAAATATTTGGTGGCGCAAAATACAACTGTTCATTGACCTTGGTAAGAAATGATTTCATATCTTGTTGCCAATGTATAGACAGTAGATCTTATTTTGGTTACTCCATATTCTCAAACGCGGAAGAACTGACTGTAGAGAACGATCATCCTCTGTAACCATTCAGAGCTAGTTCTTGATGCATGAAGAGTCTGCAAGACCTAATTGTTTCTTTTATAAAAAATGGTTTTCCATAATCTGATGGAGAGTTAATTTCCGGAAAACGCAAATTGAAGCCCCTTTGTTTAATACCGAAAGTGTTTTCTTTCTGTAGACTTCGGGAATCACATTCATTGGTTTGGATCTGCACATTTTTGAGAATCGAAAAACACCTGGAATGGCCTGCGTCATTCTTGAATTGTGTGTCATAGGGTGACTCGAACAGGTTAATGTTTTATTGAAACGAATTCACAAATATTCAAATGTGTTCACAATCAGAACACCAGCTTTGTTGCAGCACTCTTCCAGATCTGTGACGCACCAGAATGCCAGATTTAGTGGCATTTACCTCCAGATCTAAATTAATCATAAACCTTATATACGCATTAACTAATTTCTATAAGACGCGGTGGGTGTGGGTCATGAAAACGGTGTTGTCAGCATAATCCAACACTGGGAACAATTTGCTTCCAATTCCGGTAATTTCCTAATTGAGGTAAGGCCATCTGTAAGTCATTAATGAAGAGAGAAAAGAGCAGGGGTGTCAATATGCACCCATGCCTCACCCAAGTTCTGAGTTGGAAGTAATGCATTCAATGGGCCTCCCCCACATTTTACACAGGCCTCCATGCCCTGGTGAATATTCACTAGAGTGCTTAATGTTTCATTCGGGCAATGAAGCCTTTGGAATATAACTCACAATTTGGACCTATTGAAAGAACGTATGACTTTGCGCTACTGGTTAATTGACTGTTTCGATGTCCTCAGATCTGAAAACCCAGTTGCACATTTGACAAGATTTTGATTTCTTCAGTGCAAAGTTTGAGTTTGCCTAAAAGCACCATCCCAAAAAACGACACCTTTTCTGCTCTAGGCCCTGAGTCGGAATCGACATGTGGACAGAGGGGCAGTGCATGGCTCTATCCTTTAAGATGGACTGCAGTTCGACTCATCACCATCTTTTGCTACTGAGCTATACTCTACCTTCCGGTGTCTCACCGCTTTCCTTTGAGATCCCTGATTTTGTTTATTTCTCTTGCATTCAAAAAACCGACATAGGTTGCAAAAAGATATTTCTGTCTGCTGATTAGGCAGAAAAGTAGAAGGAACAGTGGGAATACAAACTTCAATCATGGTCATCATATTCACCAAGAGATCCTGAAACATGGAACGCCCTTCCCTCAGAACTAAGGTTGGAGTCAAGCCAGCTAAAATGTACTAAATACTTTAAAAACCTTTCACTTTTGGAAGGCTTCCCCACTTCTCCACCACAAGCTATTAATAGGAGTGTTGACATGACATCATTTAGAACAGCCGCTGCAACCATCTGCTTGCTAGACGTTTTGGACTACAACTCCCATCAGCCCCACCAAGCATTTTCAAAAGGAAGGGAACATGGAGGTTGTAGTCCAAAATATCAGGAGAGCCAAAGGTTTGTGGCCCGTGCAATTTGTAAAACAGTGTTCCATTCATCAACCAAATGAACACCATAGGCCTCAGAAGCAGAAATACGTGGTACATAATGGTGTTTTTAATGCATCGGTTCTTACCAAGCACACACGGTTAGGCCGCTCAGTTTCCCTTTCCTTTTCCACTCACACCCCCCACCCCGCCCACCAACTACAGTCCCATTTTGTTTGCATGCAGCGGGATACATACGCCACCTAAATAGGCACACGTCAAATACATGTTGTAAGAAGCATAAAACGGAAGGATGAGCCCAATCATGTGGACCCACAAGAAGGAATGCCATCACATAATTGTTTGTTATGATTATTATGAAAATTGTGCTTTCAGCATGTCATTCTGAAAAGATTGAGCTCCTTTTTAACTACGATCACAATTGTCATATTACATTTATTTCAGCTTAGTGTGAGGACTCTGCTTTTTTTCATCTCAGCTGTTAAGCTAAATGCAACTATCAGTCAACATACTGTGTTGAGGAAGGAAAACTTTACCAAGAAAAGCAAAAGTATATATGCACTCTGGGGACTGAGGGGTGTGATTTTATATCACCAGGAAATATATGTCACAACGGGAAAGCATCAAAGAGCAAGAACGTTTTATGTTCCATAACCAGAGCTATCTTAGCACAGGCTCCCTAGAAACCCGAAGATTGACTGGGAGGGGAGTGGGAAGCAGCAAAGCAGTGTGACTGCAAGTACCCTATAAATGTCCATACACGCCGAGTAAATCTGAAACCCCAGAGATTTCAAAGAAAGCAGGGAAGCAGATTTCGGAGTAGCAAGGTTTCAAAGTATAAGAAACTGCAAGTGCAGAATATATCACAATGTGTTGCAATGCGCTGGTCCGTTTATAGATCTACATAATTCTAGCTTCACTTGCAGGCGCCATCTTTCCCTGCAAGCTCTTGAGGGACAGATTGACTCTTTGAATCTATCAGTGCTTTTATACGAGGTGCTCTTTCTTTTCTTTACCTCTCTGCTGCAGCATAGAACCTGCCCTTACTTATGATGTGTTACTGGCTCACAAAACTTCAGCTACATCAAAGGTTTCACAAAATGGCGTCTGTGAGTAATGGACATTGACTTGAAACTCTGCTAAATAAAATATTGTGACTTTTACATTACGTTATCGGTAAAAGATCTTTGTGTAATGAGTGGGTCAAAGATTCGAATCGCTGCCTGATTGACTCAGTCCTATTCCAGGTTGATAAAATGAGAAGGAAGGTCGAATGTGTTGCAATAACGACATACGTAAAACGTTCCATATGAAGTGCTTTTCTGAAATAGTAGATCGGTGTTTGCCTTCGCTAGACCCTGTGGGTGAAGAAGCTGTGTGTTCATGCCAGCTTACAGTATGTGGCAAATTGCTCATTTTCCACGGTCAACAGAGTGTATTTATATCCGTTTTCATGATTACGCTTGTCATAATGCCTAATGTATCATTTCATTTTTTAGGCATCAACTCGGCCATAAGCTAAGTTATTGAATAATGGGCAAATGGGTATGTGGTAAAAAACATCTGAAAAATATAAAAGCACTTCTACAATGCCTCAATAAACCTTGCGTAGACGCAGTGGATTACTCACCTGTAGCATTGATTACTCTAAGTTCTTCTCTTCTTCCTCACAGTACTTACTTTTGAGGCAATCGCCTCCTGTCTGGGAACCAATTACAAATCTTTTTTCTACCTAGACCACCTCTCTCTCTCCCCATTGGTGAAGCAAATATACCATCCCCACATCCCAGACCATTAGTTACTATTAAGCTCTATAAGGCTCTCCAAGACCCTTTGGGTAGGTCCAGCGCTAAAGAAAAATTCAAATAAAATAAAATAAAATGAATAAGCACTGATCTTTAGTGACCCCTTCATCTAGCAGGGAGGCAGAGATGGGCCATAAGTATTGGCATGAGGCAAAGTAGGACAAGGAGTACAGACTATTACCAGTAAGTAATCCTCTCATTAGCTCCACGTACCCTTTCCTCAGGCCGTTACTTAATTTGAGGAATACCAGAGCTCTGCATCTGAGGGGCCACTGATAAAAAAACTCACACCGACCATATTTAATGCTGTGCACCACCCATCACTTTTATTGCATATTGCAGACGAGCCAGATTCAAAGAGGGCCAAGGATCAGTATGCCTACACCAAAGTTGCAAAATGAATGACCCTCTACATTCAGTCTAAAGTGTCTGATGTAGGTGTTGGGATCAGCCCAGGTGGCTGTCCTAAAAATGCCAGCTTGGGGAACTCCTGGGGCATCCACCCAAGGTGCTGTTGTGCCCCTCGTGAATATGTCCTGTATCTGAGGAATCAGCGGAATCCCTGCACCAGTAAATGCTGTGCTGATTGAGGGATGGATTCCCTGGGGGAAGTTACAGAAGCCCTCCTGCCTGCTCTCGCTGCACCAAAATGTCATGAAGAGACTGTCCAACCTACTCATTAAGGTTGTTTTTTCAAGGTATGCCAGGACTACCATTCGAGCATTCAGATGGTGCCACGGATCCTCTTTGGGAATTGATGGATCCAGATAGAAGGCTGAATGCACCACATGTTGAGAATGATGGATCTTCAACATCACCTTACGAAGGAAAGAGGGGTTGGTCATACCTAAGAATGATAGTCTGAAAACATTTAGAAAATGAGGGATTGAAAGCAGCACCCCTCTGTCCGCCAGCCATTTATTAGGTGGACCAACACAGTAAAGATTCAAATGGAGTGAACTGGAAAGCCTTATGAACCCGTGACAGTGTTTTAATGGTCTGGGAGAATGGTATGCCTGGAAATCACAGATACAAAAACAGAAACAGTCAAGGTAAATGGCGAAACCCTGCTTTATTAACAACCCAAAGAAAGCAGGGACAGCATACAAATAAAATAGTTGTAAGCTCTCAACTCTTCTCTAGCATGGCAATGGTTTAAAAACAGAAAATATGTCCTCATTGACGTTACATTACAATCTTAGTTGCAAAAACCTACAGGGCTGAGGGATTGGTTAAGGGAAGAGACTATATACACATTATATATGGGTTAGTCCTTTACTTGGCTATTACGTATCTGATGGCTCCATCTGAGACTACCTCTAAATAGATAGGAGAGAATACATGTCATCTTCAAAGCAGGTTATTGGTTAATGCAACATATACTGGGTGGCACAACATTAAGAGATTCTATTGGTAGGTACCAGACTTCCCAACCTTGGTCAATTGACAGACACATGAGCAAAGAAATTGGATTAGGGGGAGAGAAATCCAAGACCTGCATTCTTCCAATTAAATTAGACACTATCCCTTATCGCTAGGCCACGAGCCAGAGTCTTCTTTTGTATTTGACCTTGTTAGGCTCCTTGATTCTGGGAATGTGTGGATAGTCATGCAATTGCTGGGTCACATCTGGCCCTAATGAATAGACACTGTTCTGGAATTATGGTTCACATTTGAGAGGACCATGTTCTAAATAATTTCACCCTGCATTTATTGAGCTTCTCACTAATATGAACACAAGTGCTATTACTTTTCTAACCACTAGGGACTTGGTGGATCCATTCCTTGTATAGTTTTAGCTTATAATTAATCAGCACCTGGCATTCAAAGGCTGGTTGTTCTTTAATTAATCTAAGAGAAATGTGTTTTGCGCCTTGGGAATCGTTATCTCATATTTTCTTCTACCGTTCAAACTCTAGGAAAATGGGCCACTCAGCTACTGCCTGCCTCCTGCATAAATCTGCATTTTAGTGAATTCAGCAGTTTCGGGTCTCATAAAGCTTCAAAGTCTATATTCATTTCAATACATGCTATGACTTTCATTTTAGCAAAGATGGCTGCAGTTTACAGTTGTAAGAGTACATATTTATATAATTTGTGTTGCATTTCAGTGCATACATTGCTTATGTTATGTAATTCGTGTCTTTATGGTGTATGCGATATTTTTCATATATGAATGCACGTTTGACCTAGTGTTCGTGTTTCTTCACGATGAGTGAATATTTGCTTTGTGTCTATTGCATGCGCGTGTATCAGTTTACCAGTGAATTTGTTTATTCTTGCTATCTTCAGTTACATCAGTCTATTTCCTCCTGTATCTGTCTGGGATAAGACTGAGATGTTCGCTTTAATCCATAGTGTTTCTCATCCAAGTGATATTGAGGTAGGGGAGGGGCCATACCTATGAATGATGCATTAATCTGCCTGTCAACATTCCCCCTCTGGTCGAGTTCTCTACCACACCACTTTTAGGGCCCTCCCCCAAATACAATATCTTACAAGTCCATATCTTTGTTGCCCCCTTCAGGTTGCCTGCACCTCTCATGTGCTCATCCACACTCAAGGTCATATAGAAGCACAAATTTGGCAATTACTAAATGCAAACTCAAGCCATAAACAATTCCAGTCACAATTAAATGGAGTCTCTGAAAGTCAGTGGATCACACACGTTTCGGCTCTATACTCTGACAAGTCATTTGATTCATTTCACTACAAAACCCAATCTACATCATCTTGGACCTTGGAATGCTCAGAGCCCATAATAGAGGAACTCATATTGAAATCATCTTTTTCACGAGCTGCTGGACCAGATGGTATCACCAACCATATGCTAAAACAGCATCCCAAACATTGGGCAACCATACTAAATAACATTTTTCAACACATCCTCAGCTCACAGAAAATCCCGGACTCATGGCGTACTTCACTTATAGTACCGATATTTAAAAAGGGCAATCGTGGAATACTTTCAAACTATCAACCGATAGTTCTTTTGGATTCTCCAGGCAAAATCTTTAGTTGTCTAGTTTTAAGGGATTTCAATAAATGGTCACAGTCAACCAATTCTCACGACCGAAATCAGACAGGCTTTGTTCCTGGTCTTGGGACTGCAGTCAATCTATTGATACTTAATGCTCTAAAAGAACAAGCACAAAATACAAAAACATCATTGTTCTTTGCATTTATTGACTTAAATGTCGCTTTTGACTCAGTCTCAAGAGTGAAATTAATTGAAAAATTGATCAAAGCACAATGTACTCAGAGTCTAATTGACATCATTTTCATGTTGATTTCATCATCCCCTATACAGGTTCGACTGTCCATCATGGGATTGTTATCTGCTGCAATAGGAACCTCAAGAGGGCTGAATCAGGGTTGTATCCTTGCCTCAGCCCTCTTCAATTTCTTTATCCATGATGTCAGAGATATCTTCTTTCCAATCGCATCAGACTCTCCAAAAATAAATTTGATTCCAATACAAGCTTTATGGTATGCTGATGATCTTGTTCTTATCTCTAAGACCCCGATAGGATTGCAAGAGTTATTATCTGCACTTACTACTTACTTTGATGAAAATGAACTGTCAATTAATGTAAAAAAGTCACAAATAGTACTATATACCCCCATATTAACTAACAGAAATAAATGTGTATGGAGGGTCAAAGGCATTACCCTAGAAGTTGTACCTAACTACAGATATCTGGGCTTACCATTCAAAGGCAATATTTCTGCCTCAGTGCATTTACATACATTGCAAGATAAATTAACTTTAGCCATATCTCAAACAAAAATAATACTCTATAAATATGGCAAATTCACCATTAATGCAGCACTGCTCTTTTGGCAACAAAAAGTATCTCCTTTGTTGTTGTATGCGCTGGAGTCAAGAGCCATCACTTCCACTCAGTCTCTGAATAAATTAGAAGCCAAATTTTGGAGACAGATTTTAAATGTACCACAATCCACTCCTGGTGCTTGTTTGAGATATGACTTGGGTCTTATATCCTTAAGTGCGAAATATCACTGGCAATTATGTGCTCTTCTTCGTAAATGTCTTGTAAATACCAATGAAGCGTCAATTCTTGCTGTGCTATCGTCCTATTTGTTTTCATCTAATCACATGTTCATCCAGAAATGGACTAAATAGGTTTACCAAGTTATGGCTGTGGCAGATGTTAACCTGGGAACCCTTATAATGAATCCTGAAAGAGCTAAAAAGAAAATCTTCCTCCAAGATTGGATTCATACTCGCTCATTGGTTCTGCAATATAAGCACTTTAATAGCAAATGCTACGTTGAAAAAAGAAAGGGGGGTTGTTGAATCTTATCTGTCTAAAGCCCCCTCACCACAAATACGTACGGCAATTGTTAGAATGATATTTAACTTATGGCTCACGCAAGATGTCTTGGCCCAACATAGATAAATCTGTATGACGGAGAATTTCTGTAGATTCTGCAGTGACCTAGCACATAAAGAAACCTTAGAACATCTAATTATAGAATGTGCAGCACTGATTCCATGAGAAACAAATTGTATGAGAACCATATGGCTGTAGTTGCAAATGTGCAGCCTGAATTTAGATGGGCTTTCCTTCTTAATTCTGCCAACATGAGCCTAAACATAGCCTCTGTGAATTTTCTTACTGCTCTTCTCTTGAATGATTGAAATGGATAGTGCACATTTTTTGATGAAATGTTAAAACAAAAATGTCTATGTTACAGAATCTTGGTAATTGTTTAGCCTACATATAATGTACTTGAGTTAAACATCTCACAGGGATTGTCTGAGGGTGGAGAAGTAATTTGATTCTCCACCCTCATGTGATAGGTCTGATGTTACTGACATTATTTCATTTTTATATGTGTAAATAATCAAAGTTTTCATTTGTGTGTAAATAACTTAGAACTTTTCTTTTCTGTAACTTAGTATGAATTTCAGAATTGTATTTTATAAATTGAAAAAAGTTGATTGATATCAGCTAAAGTTCAATAAACAAAAAAACAAAAAGAAGCACTCCCCATCTGGCTTTCAGAATACCCAGCATCCCATGTAATTGTGCAGGTCTAGGGATAAATTAATTTGGATTCTGGAGGTGCAATATGGCATTCCTTTACTTGGGCATCGATTAGGTTATCTTTATGGGTAGATTAATGCACCGGAGCATTCAGATCTATTACTATTTCCTTTCTAACTGCTCCTTTCACTGCCAACTTATATACATGTTGTGCTATTCTTAGGACACAGAAGGCCAGCAGTGGCAATTAGTATCCTAAATGCATTAGCCAGTCGGGAGGGTATCCAGGAGCACAGATAATCCCACCAGTTATCATTTTCAGGTTCATCCGTCTCTGTCTCCATGTTTGCATGTCATTCTGTTAAAGTGGCTGTGGCTCCATTGTGGGCAGGTAGTATGTGCAGCAACAAGGTCCTGTTGTTGTGCACACACCACGCTCTATGGCAGTTATTAAATCGAGGACATACCTGTTCTGAGGGGTCGTAAGTCTGATGGCTCTTAGCTCCTTCCTTATGGCATTATAAAGCCTTTCACAGTTGCATTGATTGCTTTCAACAACTCCCATCTTGTTATTTGCAGCCATTTTGAATTCACAGCTGCTTTTACCCAGGCATAAAGATGAATGTAAGAATCATTGCTGTTCTGCTGAATACCTTGTGTTCATCTGGTATGTCCCAATCGGTCTGTTCAGATTTTATAGAGAAGTAATTATCCCTTTTACTGACTTCGAGGGTAAGAGACTTCTTCTTTCTTAAATGTGCATTCATTTGACGTAAATCAACTACTTGTATGTCACTCTGGTGCACCACCAGACTTGATGTACTTAATTGTACTCTAGAACATAGGCCTGCCCAATTTGGGGGCAGTTGTATATATGTTTTAGCACCACAAGCCCAATAGTCATCCATCAGCACTGCTGTTCCTGTTCTCAATGCCTGGTGCATCAAAAATACCTTTGCACCCAGTGTTCTTTCAAACTTTTACAGTACCACTACTTTGGAAGCATAGGGTGGCATTTTTCAGGGTTATTATCTGGACTGCCCCCCCCCCAATGTTGACCCATGTGAGTAACTTTGTGATTTCGGGCATAGGTTCAGACATAAATACTTTGCATTCAGCAATACATCTTCCCACTGCCCCAAGACCACTGGTGCTTTGAATACCACCGTCCTTCAATCAAACAATCAGACATGAGCATAGTTCCTTTAATTTTCAGTTGGCCTCTTTCCCAACATCCAGGTTTTTCCTTCCCATTCTTGCTTTTACATTGCAGCATACATTTTACTTCTCTTTAAACCCTACCCCATTTGTTTCAGGTGTTATATATCTTAACACTGTGTGCTGTGTTTCAGATTTTATCATATCTCTATCTCCTGAATGCAGTTGTCTTCTCATGCAGATTTGCTTTGTTTACCTATACTAATGAGGCAGTCTGGCCCTGGAATCACCCTGTAGTCATGCAAAGTGCTAGGTGCATTAGGCAATGTGCTGTATGTGTGGGTAATTCCAAAGCTATAAAAACTCGGGACATGCTCATGGCATAGGGGATAAGAGAGCATACATAACAGATCTCATCAGATGTCTCTCTCCCCACTCTGGTCATGTGCTAATACCATAAATTATTACTGAGTTGCGCAGAATTGGTCATATACAAGTTCATGTCCCCAAAGTCATTCATCAAACTTCGTTTGAGCATTTTGATTTGTTCAGTGACCAAAGAAAATTCTTTGGTGGTTCTTTCATTTGTCATAGTAATAGGGGTCTCATTACTTTAGATGGGTTTTGATACATTATAAAGCAACAACTCGATTAAATGCAATAAGAATGATAAAACAAAGACTGCAAAATGTACAAAAATGCTGCTAAAATCATTATTGCCAGTGTGTCCATCCAAGTTTATTATTGTGTCTATCAACCAAAAGCAAGTATCGGACACAATTAAAAAGTTAAATTTTTCATCTTCAAGAAGTCTTTTTGCATTCCTTCAAGTGTCAACATTTACAGAATTTTTTTTATTATTATAGAATAAAAATGTGTTAAAAAATGAAACACATTTTGGGATCCCTTAGAATAGCACCAAGGGTTGCATTCCTTAATCTTAAAGAAGAAAATGTGTCTGCTAGATAAGTAAAGAGCATAAACAGTAGGATTTGCAGAGGAAACATTTAGCCTTTATACTTTTCTTCTCATGAAAGTGGTACTTTTTGTTGTATGCAGGTGTGATTTTTTTAGGAAACATTTTCACTAAATTCCTTCTATTGTTATTCAGAAGCAACCAAACACTGTTCTTCTCCTTCTTCTGGCTTTTGTACTGGCACGGATGGCAGACCTCGTTTGCATGCATGTCGTTTCTTCTTCACCTTCAGGGAGTTGTGTCAGGGGAGTATCTCCTTTGTAGGGATTGATGCTACTGAGGTGCAGCTAGGTGTGCCCACCTTGTACCTTAACTGCTGTTGGTGTCACATCCTCCACTAAATAAGGTCCTTCAAAATGCGGCTTGTGCCAGCAATGCATGAAGTTTTAAATAAGCACTCTGTCTCCTTTACACGACACTAGGGGTTTTAGAACTGTTGCTGAATCAATTTGTTTGTTGTCTTCATCAATCTTCTTTGATCTCCCCTGCCAGACAACAAAACTGTTAAGATATAAAAGTAACACTCACCGTTATAGCAGCCAAATAGCCATTTAGTTTCCAAGTACATTTGACACACTATGGGTGTCAGTTTCTACTCGAGTGGGAGGAGCAAGAGGTGCACGCATACAGTGTACCATCACCATTTCATGAGGAGCCAGGTGACGGTCTGAGCCAGGCTGATTACATCAATTAAATAGGGCTAAGGGTAGGCAATGGCCATAATTTTTTCAGAGTCACTTTTAGATTGGCAATGCATTCTTTGAGGAGGCCATTGAGGCTTTCACAAATACTGTTTGGTTGCGTGTGGTAACCGGAAGTGAATCTGTGCTTAATTGTCATGCCTGCGCCATGGGCGCATACATTGGCGATCAATATGGACAAATTGTTATTCATTTATCTACAGAAAACTCTTGGATCAACCGCTATTCACTATTTGGACTTTATTTCCCATTTGCAAGACTTTGGTGCTTTTTTATTTTTTCCAGAAAACTACACTTACCATAATGCACTTGGCTATAACCATCTATTCCTGGCTATTCCTATTTTTCTTCATCAGAACTACAATCCCCAGAAGCCCTAGGGATTTGCTCTGCTTCCACCAGCTCAGGAACAGAGAGGGAGGTGGCCGATTGTCTGCAGGTGTGCTGAGCCAGGTGCAACATATTAGCCTGCCTCTGTGCTGGGCTGGGCAGTATAAAGGCTGCTGCCTGCGAGAGCTCAGTCTCTTGCATTGAGAGTCCTTCCAACACCTTTTTGCTTCGAGCTACAAACTTTGTATGCTGTTTCCTGCTTTCACCTGCTTTTTGTTCCAGTGCCCTGGTGGTCTCCTGCCTTGCAGTCTGATACACTCTGCTGCCTACAGCCCTAGCCTTTTGGGCTCTCTGCCTCAGCCCTGCTCCTCTGGGCGTCCTGCCTTGCAGCCTGATACACCCTGCTGCCTACAGCCCTAGCCTTTTGGGCTCCCTGCCTCAGCCCTGCTCTTCCAGGTTCCTGCCTTGCAGCCTGCTACACCCTGCTGCTTTCCAGCCTCCGCCCTTGCCCTGCCGGGCTCTCCACATTGCAGCCGATCACGCTCTGCTGCCTTCCAGTCTCCGCCCTTGCCCTGCCGGGCTCTCTACATTGCAGCCGATCACGCTCTGCTGCCTTTCAGCCTCCGCCCTTGCCCTGCCGGGCTCTCCACATTGCAGCCGATCACTCTCTGCTGCCTTCCAGTCTCCGCCCTTGCCCTGCCGGGCTCTCTACATTGCAGCTGATCACGCTCTGCTGCTTTCCAGTCTCAGCCCTTGTCCTCTGGGCTCCCTGCTCTGCAGCCTGCCTCACTCCGGCTGCCTACAGCCCCTGTCCTCTGGGCTCCCTGCTCTGCAGCCTGCCTTACTCTGGCTGCCTTCAGACCTTGTCCTCTGGGCTTCCTACTTTGCAGCTTATCACGCTCCGCTGCCTACTACCTACCTTTTTCCGCTGGGTTCTCGGCCTAGCAGCCCTCTACAGTCCTCTGCAACCTTCTACGGTCAGCGGCCCTGCCCCTCAGGGCTCACTCCTTGCTGCCCGGCCCTTCTGGGTTCCTTGCCGTGCAGCTTGCTTTACTCTGCTGCCCTAAACCCTTTCCCTCTGGGCTCTCTACCTTACAGCCCTGCTCCTGTGGGCTTGCTCATTGCTTTCCTGCTCCTCTGAGCTCTCAACCTTGTTCCTTACTGTCCTCTGCTATCCAATCCTGTTACACGACTTTCCCTTCATTTCCTTCTGCTAGTTTGCTATCAACCTCCTTTTCCTGGATTTGTCTGTAAGTATCTTCTCTTGTACTGTTTGTAGACCCTTTTGTACAGAGCTTGTCTGTTGGTTCCCATCAGTCAACCTCTGCCCCTTCCCTTGTCTCGTTTCTACATTACAGACACCCATACCTGCTGTTCCAAGCCATGAGCAAACAGCGTGGGCCTCTGTTATAGCAAACTGTGCAGAAGGCTAGAGTATTTCCTAAGGTTCGTGGAATACTCTTTTCCTATATCTGCATACACCCCAAGAGGGAATTCATTCTGTACCTTTTTCCTTGCTACTCTTGCCTACTCTTCGTTCTCTTTCCTTTCTGCTGTGTGTGTACCTATCTGTCCACTTTATTTTGGCACAACCACCCAAACCCTTTCTGGGTGTCCTGTGCCACTCTTAATAGAGTGCCATCCTTGACATTAATACCCAACAGAATTGCTCTGCTTAAACAATGAAAAAACAGAAATCCTGATTGTGGTCCTCCCTCACACCTTGCCAAATTCAGCCCCACATTCCGTTCATTTATCATTGATGCCTGCCCTACCCCGTCTTTACTTTTGTCAAAAACACTTGGCGTATACCTTGACGCTAGCTTCAGTATAACACTCCAAGTCAACGCAATTGCATCTTCAACAGCCCACACCACCAAACTACTGATCGCCGCTTGGCACCTCCTCTCCCCAGAGAAGCACATGAGCATTGCCACAGTGGTTATTTGTTCCCAACTGGATGACTGTAACTTCCACTTTGCTGGTACTTCAGAACGCAATCTCCTCAAGTTCCAGTCCATTCAGAATAATGCTATCCGAGCTGCACTGGGCTTATCGAAACAGGACCATGTCTCTGCCCACAGAAAAGTGGCACACTGGCTACCTATCAAAGAAAGGATCAATTTCAAAATGCTGTCCATAATGCAGTGCTGTCTCACCAACACTGCTCCCATCTACCTCTCTCAAAGGATTGTGAACCCTAAGTCCGCCAGGCACACAAGATCACCCTAATGCAACCTACTGACTGCTCCTTGTTTCAAACACAGCAGAGCAGGATGCACCAGCTTCCCGGTCACAGTTGCTCACCTCTGGAACAACCTACCCACCTACTTGTCATCCAAGCCTCGCAACTGGCCCTTCAGGAAACAACTGAAAACATGTCTGTTTAATTGACTTTGACTCATACTACTAGACTTTTCTTCCAATTTACCATTGGGTTCTCCTCATGAACATTGTCATTGTAATGTTCCCTTCTCTCCTCCTACTTCACTGTCATCTACCCCTCACCCCCCACTAGCTCAGCGTCTTGATGCTTGTTTGGTTTTGTGCACTTTAAAAATGTAAAAATAAATAAATCTGCTCGAAGACTTCAGTTATAAAATGTGGTCCATTGTCAGACCTGAGCACTCTGCACACTTCCCACCTCAGGAAGACCTCACATACATGGAACTTCCCTGCACATGTGGCATCAGGATGTCTGAATTGACCGGCCTCGATCCATCGGGAAAAAGGACACAAGTTTACTAGCATATATCTGTAGCTGTTACAAACTTGAAGCATATCTACATAATTGATGTGCAAATGCTGTAAGGGTCCAGTAGGATGGGTATTGCTCCTCTCACTGTTTGCGGCATGTTCCTTGCTGTATACCTTTGGCAGGTTAGGCAATTTCCAATACAAGCAGAAACATGCTCCACCAGATTGGGGACAAACCCTTCTTCTGAGATAAAGGCTGCAAGACACTCTTGTGATGTGTGTGCTGGGTAGTGTAGTTGCTCTAATGCGACTTTAAGTAATCACAGGGGAATAACGGTTTTCCTGGTGCTGTCCTGCCACCACATTGCATCTGTGGGCGACAAGGAGCACCCTTGTCTCTTCCACAATTCTTCCATAATTCTTGTTCCTCTGTTTGGGCTCTTTAATGCAGCTCGATAGTTTTGGCTATGGGTAATACATTGAAGCCTTCTTTCATTACCATGTTTCATGTTTGTATGTGTTTATTTGGTGCAGTATACAATTCAGATATTAAAGGAAAATGTGCTGATCTTTTTGCTTCTAAGTCAGTGGCCCCATTGCCACAGGAATCCAAATCTTTGCCTTTAGTGTGGTCTGCGTACTTCACCACGGCGATGGCTGATGTGTGCTGTAATGTATTTATGAACCTGTCCAACAGTGGTGCATGTTGCACTGGTGTGCCATCTGTGTGTAAGAAGATATGCCTCTTTCAACATTACAGTCCTGCTTTTGCAGTTGACATCAAGTAGGCAAAGCCAGAATATACTGTTACCGCTTCTTCTTCGTGTGTCTCAAGTGACAAAATTAGTGCCACCAATTCTGCTGCTTGCATTGAGAAATGCAAAGTCAATTTCGCACTTGCCACTGTTTCAAAGTTGCCATTCCATTTTAATTTTACCACTGCAGTTCCTGTGTGCCTTTTACCTGTGCTTTAATCAATTGCTGATGGCCCGTCAATGAAGAGGACCCGCCCCCTCCTAGGGCATTTTCTTTAAAATGTGGTTTCTAATCATTGTAGTCAGTATACTTGGTACAGCCATGTACATAGTCTCCTTCCTCTACTGACCCTGCTCTCAATCTTACTGGATTCACTACTCTACACCTGATAATTTTGATAGCTGGATTTGATATAATTACCTCATAATCACAGGCTCTCAAGGATAGCAAACAGGGCATGCTCTACATTTAACATTACTGTCGAGCCCATTGTAATGCTGGCAGACTTCTCAGTTGCAAAAGGTGCTGCTGCTAATGCTTGTTCACAGGGATAATGGCCACTCATACTGGATCTAGGATCCCACTATAAACTGCTAATGGTTTGTGTCCCATCAAAGGTTTCTAGCATTTAACCTGTCCAGGCTATGTCATGCTATCCTTCTGTGCTTCCTTGAGTCCTTTTAAGAGGGGTCTGACATATGTACTATAGTTGAAGACCTATGCCCTGCAGAAATTACAGAGGCCCAGAAATTGTTGCATCTACCTCACTGTTTTGGGTCTGGCTGTTTTCATAATCGCTTCTGCTCTCTCAAGGGTCACATTTATTGCTTCTTGAGATATTAACTGCCCTATATACAGTACTTCTTTCTAGCAATATTGTAATTTCTCATTGTCCACTTTGTACCCCTTCTCTGCCAAGACTGTCATCAGTTGTATTGAGTCTTTTCTTTACTGTTCTTCTGTCTCACTGCACACCAAAATGGTTTCTACCTACGGTATCACTACACTGTCAAGGTTTACATTTCCGAGATCCAGCTGGAGCACTTGGTTGAAGACTGAGAGGGACTCACAGTACCCTTGAGGAAGCCTTGTGTGTTTCCACTTGGTCCCATCATAGGAATACAAAGTCAAGTGTTGCGGCTCCTGAAGTGGGATCAAAAGGAATACATTTTTTAAAATCAATCACATTAAAATAATAGCTTTGGACACAATGTTATACAATATAGTGGCAGGGTTTGGGACCAATGGGAACTCTGCTTCAACAATAGTGTTCAGGGGGTGTAAATCCTGATTAAATGTCTGCGACCCTCCTGTCAAATTTTTCACTGGGTACACCATTGTGTTACATGGGCATTCTGATGGCAGTCGTATACCATGTTGCTATAAAGTAGTAATGGTATCATAAATACCTTCATCTGCTTCTCCTGACATCAGGTATTGTCTCACCTGCGGCAAAATAGCTCCTGGTTTTAAGTTAAATTTGTGCTGCTCCTACTGCTTTTAATGGGCCAATGTCATATGGACTATTGGTCCACAATATGCTTGGTACCTGTGATAAATCTTCCTGGAGAATTGACACTCTCATTTTTACCATTTACATTCTCTGCAGCACTTCACTGTTCTCAATTTTTAGGTGATAGGTGAGGCTTATATTAA